>NC_134460.1:55108207-55756123 GCF_047948215.1 Lycorma delicatula | reverse complement strand
CAGTTTCCGTGATGGAGTGGAATTGCTGGCTTATGCGGACGATCTCGCAGTCCTGGTGGAGGGCAGAACGGTTGATCAGGTACAAGAAAGAGCGAACGCGGCCACCCGCATTATATATGAGTGGATGGACTCTAGGGGTCTGAGTTTGTCATATGAAAAGTGTCGGTGTATTGCCATAACAGGCAGTACTAGACCCCACTGCTGTATTTATCAACGGTTATGTCATTGAGGAGGTTCACAGTCTGAAGTATTTGGGTGTCACCCTCCAGAGAAATAGTAAATACACTGAACACATAGAAAACATCTGCAAGAAGGCCGAAAATATGGTGAGGAGTCTCATCATAATGTCAACGCAGAACGCCCCTAGGGCATCCAAGCGCAGATTGTTAGCATCAACAATAATATCTTCACTCATGTATGCGGTACCTGTATGGCATCAGAAGATAGACATTGGTCGTAACAAGGAGAAACTTGTCAGAAAACACAGGGGGATACTACTTGGCGTGGTGGCCGCTTATAGGACGGTGTCCTACCAAGCACTCTGTGTGCTTGCGTGGGTGCCACCGATCGACCTTATCGCGAAATACAGGGTTGAGAGGTCTAAGGGGAAAATAGAACAAGAGGCCAAAGAGGAAATCAATACTTTGTGGCAAGAAAGATGGACCAATGATGGTGTGGGTCGATGGACGAGGCGGCTCATCCCTGAGATTACACCGTGGGTAAGAAGAGGATACGGTGAAATGGATCATTACTTGACACAATTTTTCTGTGGACACGGCGTATTTAATTATTATTTAAATAAAATAGGCAGAAGGGAAGAAACAACCTGTATGTATTGTGACCAACTTGACGATGCGGAGCACACCTTTTTTATGTGCGACAGGTGGGCCGTCTTGAGATTTAATCAGAACATCAATGGATTAACACCTGACAATATAGTGCAATTTATGACTAGCAGTGAATATAACTGGAATACAGTAGCAGGTTACGTTAGGCATTCTAATCCAGAAATATGTTGATGAAAGAAGCCAAGGATAGACTAGGGTAGGGAGGACAGCCTCAGCGGGGAGGGCCGAGATGCCGAGGTGTGTCGGTTCCAATGAGCCGCTGGGGACTCCAGGGGCTCTAAGTTAGGAATATTGAAAAGGAAGATCAGTGAAAAGACCCGACACCACGCCACGACAAACCAGGTATGGCGTGGTGTCAGAAATGGGCAAATCTAAATAAGGAACTCTCAAAAGAGCTGAACCGGTGGGCTGACCTGTCATGCCGGACGTACAGCCGGTAGGTGGGGAGGCCCATTAGAGTCAAAAGACACTCCCCTGGGTGGCGTAATACCAACAAGTCGGTCCGGCCCAGGGGAGTTGAGAGGAAAAAAAAGGCATACAAGGAAGTCATGTGTTGTCTACATCAGATAATTTATTTTTTTTCCTTCCTAACGTTGCAATCTGTTCAATTAGTAAACAATATTTAAAAATAATTAATTACAATATTAAACCCATTATATGGAAACGATCAGTTCGAACTATCATTAAAATACCCCAGAAGCAATAATTTTTTACTATCCGGCAAACTAAAAATAATATTGTAAGAAAATTATACTCATTATTTATGAGTATAATTATTTTTAGAAGTAATTATTTTAATTTATAATTATTCTAAGAAAATTATGTTTAATAATATGAATAATTGTGTATAAATATTCTCATTATTTTACATTTGAAAGAATAAATGTTAACTTTACGAAGTTGTCTGTGATGATCGCTGAAGAAAATTACGCACACTAAACTGCTCTGAATATAAAACGTTCTATATAAACAAAAGAGAAACAATTTTAAATGGCACAATAAATAAACTCATAAAGCCATGTTTAGCAACATAGAGTCAACATTTTTCTACAGATGTAAATCGCGAATAAATCAACATTAAAATCGTGCTATTTTACGCGTTCAAAATTGAATCAATGATATACGGATAGAGAAGCTTCCAGTCGAAGATAGTGTGAGAAAATGAAGAAAGAAGAATCTAAAGTAAACAACAAATAAATTCTTTTTAGGAAGAATTTATAGAAAAGTGTAAAAGATCTGGACAATAGAACTCATTAAGCTTGAAAGAATAAAAGTATAAGTCGGCTACTGTTACTACAGGTCTAGCCCTACGCAGGGAGGTAGAAACACTGACAAGGACCAGTACACTGCAGTTTCAGTTTTCAGTTTAGTCTGCAATAAATGTGAGGACACAGTGTGCGGAGTGACAGTACAGCGGAGAGAATTTGGAATGAGTGCTCGGTAACAAACAAACAAACAAGCGAAAAGCTCGAAAAGGTGGCGGTTAGTTTATGATGAATACGGACAAAGTGACATTATTCACTTATAAAGTATAAGCTAGTATCTATTTGTAAACATTTAAATAAATCTTACATAAAGTGACTGATTATTATGTTAAATAATATTACTAATATTGTCTTTTATTTTACCAATAATTTCTCTTTCTGATTTTCTTTCCTGAATATATTCATTGATGATTATAGCCAATGATCATTAGGAAATAGATGGAGCATACAGGAAAGTTAAGGAGAATTTTGTGATACATAAATTAAAATCTAATATTGTGTTAAATAAAGATGGTACACCGATTTATACCACGAAAGAAAAGGTTGATAGGTGAGTGGAATTTATTGAAGAGTTATATGGAGAAAATGAATTAGAAACTGGTGTTATAGAGAAAGAAGAGAAAGATGAAGAGGATTAAAAGAGATATACAATACTGAGATCTGAATTTAATGGAGCATTAAAAGAACTGAATGGCAGAAAGGCTCCAGGGATAGACGGAATACCTGTAGAATTACTTCGCAGAGCAGGTGAGGAGGCGATTGATAGATTGTACAAACTTTCGTATAATATTTACGAAAAAGGGTAAGTTCCGTTAGACTTCAAAAAGCCTGTTATTGTCATGATACCAAAGAAAGCAGAAGCAGATAAATGTGAAGAATACAGAACAGTTAGCTTAACTACTAGCGCATCATAAAATTTTAACTAGAATTCTGTACAGAAAAATTGAGAGGAGAGTGGAAGAAGTGTTAAAGGAAGACAAATTTGATTTCAGGAAAGGTATAGTGATCAGGGAAACAATTTTATCGTTCAGATTAATAGTAGAAAGAAGATTAAAGAAAAACAAACAAACATACATGACAATTATAGACTTAGAAAACGCATTTGATAACGTAGACTTGAATAAATTGTTCAGCATTTTAAAAAAAAATTAAAATTTAAGTAAAGAGATAGAAGAACAATTGCTAACATTTACGGCAGCCAAAAGGTAACAGTAATAATTGAAGAACATAAGAATGAAGCCGTAATAAAAAAGGGAGTCCAACAAGGATGTTCCCTATCACCGTTACTTTTTAATATTTACAAAGAATAAGCAGTTAATGATGTTAAAGAACAATTTAGATACGGAATAACAGTACAACGTGAAAATATAAAGTTGTTACGATTTGCTGATGATATAGTAATTCTAGCTGAGAGTAAAAAAGATTTAGAAGAAACAATGAACGGCATGGATGAAGTCCTACGTAAGAACTACCGAAAATAAACAAGAACAAAATGAAAATAGTGAAATGCAGTAGAAATAATATATCGATGGACCGCTGAATATAAAAATAGGAAGAGAAAAGATTATGGAGTTAGAAGAATTTTGTTATTTCGGAAGTAGAATTACTAAAGATGGACCTAGCAGGAGCGATATAAAATGCCGAATAGCACAGGTTTAACGAGCTTTCAATCAGAATTATAATTTGTTTACATAAAAAATTAATTTAAACGTCAGGAAAACATTTTTGAAACTATTTGTTTGGAGTATAGCTTTATATGGAAGTAAAACTTGGAAGATCGGAGTACCTGAGAAGAAAATATTAAAAGCTTTTGAAATGTGGTGCTATTACAGAATATTAAAAAACAGATGGCTGGATAAAGTGGATAAATGAAAAGAAATTGCGTCAAATCGATGAATAAAGAAGCATTTAGAAAAATATAGTTAAAAGAAGACACATATTTATAGGCCACATGTTAAGGCATCCTGGAATATTTGCTTTGATATTGGAGGAACAAGTAGATGGGATAAATTGTGCAGGCAGCAACGTTTAGAATATATAAAATAAATTGTTAGGGATGTAGGATGTAAGGTGTATACCGAAATGAAACGACTGGCACTAGGGAATCTTAGAGAGCAGCATCAAAGCTGTCAAATGACTGAAAAAATCAAAAATAAATTATCTTTTACTGTTATAATTTCTTGTTAATTTTGTATTAGCTATATTGTAAGATGTATAATAAAATCGGAATTGTATTTCAATGATTATTTATAATTGATTGATTTTGTATATTATAAGTTATTTAAGAGTAAATATATCGATCGTATTTGTAAGAATTTTTAAATATGCTATCTCTCATTATGCTTGTCGAACAACGAACATGCGACAAAATTTTGTCTGCCTAACACAATGAAACAACTTGCCATAATATCAAATGACGTTTGGATGATAACCAATTGCTAAAATTATCCACAAAAGCAAATGTAAGCGTTTTGATTTTTTTAACTGATTGAAGCATCTACTGAAATCTGAACACTAAAATACTGACCGGGTTCAATTAAAATTAAATAATATCATTTTAATTTAGATATGATGAAATTAGTGCTTTGTGAATTAATTAATGACGCTGACAATTGTTTAAATGAGTAAGAAGAAGACCTTTTCATATGAACTAATGAGGCAGAATTATAAAATAAATAAAACAATACATTCATTTTTAGTATATTTGAGATTAGACATTTTTGTAATTAAAATGACAATGGCACAATTAATATTTCACTATTACAACATTACAATTTTTTTTTTGTACGATAATAACCATTTTAAATTAATCTTATAACATTCGTCATTTAAATAGATCAAACTTTATTGAATAAAAATCAAGATAGAATTGACTAATAAATCAAAGGTCAATAAATGAATATTAAGTTCATTTATTATTTACAGTTTTTACTACTGCTATTCATTTTTTACCTCTTTGATAGACTACATTATTGGAATAAAATTAAAAACTCATCCGAATTTTGGAAGTCATACTCTTGTACTCACACCAGATTTTAAACAGAAAACTATAAAGATGTTAGAAATTTTTAATCGAGATAAAACTCAAGCTACCTTTCTAAACATTAATTATATATTTCATTCTATAAAAACATTCCATTAGTTGACCAGATCAATTAAAAAATTAAATTTTATATATTAATTTATACGTTTTACCACCAAGCCAACATTTTACCCAAATTATTCTGTTTAATAAGATGCTTTATACAAGCTACGACAGCGAGGTCTGTCACAGCCAGGCTACGTAATGGCATGCGGTAAGTGAAGCAGAGTCAACTAGAAAGAAGTCTAGAGAGTAATTTGGTGATTCACTTCTATTCTCCCCACACTAATAGATAATTAGTGTAAAGAGCCCAAATAATTTATTTTTGTAATTCTTCGAATACTTTCGGATATAATCGGGTAATTTTCTTTAACACCACAACTTCGTATAGAGTGAGTCACTTTTTCATAATGACAAGATATTAACTTCTGCTTGTTTCGCTTCTTTTAATTGTATGGAAACCAATAAAATCATTATATCTATTTTCCTTTATGCTCCTTTTCTAATTGAACGAAAAAAATTTAATCGACTTTAGATATTCGCTCAAATTAATGATTATAATTTAACCCTACTGCATAATATTTGCCGTGAAACGAGCGTTATTTTATTTATTTTACAGACATGATATATAAATAATCGAAATTTTTTTTTTGTTTAACCTCCGGGTCCACTGTTAGGTATTGTTTCAGAGGATGAGATGAGTGATTTGTAACAAGTGTGAAAATGCCATGCCTGACCGGGATTCGAACCCGGGACCTTCGGATAAAATGACGAGACGCTACCACTCGCACCACGGAGGCTGGCCAAATAATCAAAATTAATGGCTTTTAAATAAAAAACTAGACTTTATTATGGAATGTTATCTGAGATAAGTTAAATTAAAATAATCAAAATTAATGGCTTTTAATTTAACTTATCTCAGACAACATTCCACAATAAAATCTAGTTTTTTCATTTGTAATTCATTCATCTTAAAAAGCCTCTATGAAAAACTGAGTAAATAATTAATAAAAAAAGATTCATCAGTAAAATAGAAAATCAGATTTACCAGTATCATTTATCAGATTTACAAGTATTATTAAATTATCATTTTTCATTTTTCTTTTTCATTACCAAAGGTATAAAACTATCGTATTTACTAACATAATTTACACAATTGAATTTTCAAACATTTTTTTTTTTTAATATTCAATCAAATAAATATTATTTTCTCACTGATTATCACATTTTACTTCCATTATAAAGCTATGCAAATCGTTTCGTCGCATAAATCATGCACCTACTTTTAAATTAAAAAATGTTGGTTAAAAGAGTGCATGAATTAAGCGAATAAATACGATACTTCCGTTTGAATTCTCGATTAATAAAATTTTAATTCCTTTTTTTCATTACAACAAACAAATATTATGAACTCGGTTTATGTTACAAATTTCATATCTTTTTATACACCTTAAAAGTTCAACTTAAAAGAGACTCCATCTCTCAATAGTTTATATTAAATGCATATTATTGTTAAAATGCATATATTGGTATAATAAGATAGGTAAAATAATGTCGAACATATTAGTGTCACTGGAGCTAGAGTGGAGAGAACTGTTTATTGTCTGCGCATTTCAGTACTGTCAGTCAGTGTCAAGCATTGGCTTTTGAACAAGGTTGCGTAATTGTGTGTTGTTTTTGGTTAAAATGCGGCTAACTGTTGAAGAATTTATTTTTATGATTGAAATTTATTTATAGAAGAAATTTCATGTTGTGTGTCGACGAAAGTTCCGGGAGAAATTTGAAAAGGAAGCAGAAATGAAAAGTGTTATTCAGAAGTTGGTAAAACCTTTTGTGAAAAAGCTTCGTTGTTATACTAGAAATATGCCCGACACAGGTCATAAGAAAACTAAAGCGGCAGTTACAAGTTCTCATAAATTTTTACGGAGACTAAGCCGGGAAAAAAATATTTCATTAGGTTCACCCCACACTGCAGTGAGGAGAATGCTGAAATTTTATCCGTATCGAATGCAGGTTTTCCATGAGATAAATAATGCTGATTATGCTAAAAGGGGTCACTATTGTCAATGATTAGAAAACTCCATTAGAGGCAACATTAGCATTTTAGATCAAATTTTTTTCACAAATGAAGCGTGGTTTCACTTTGGTGGGAAAGTTAATAGTCAGATCTAACGGATCTGGGATACTGAAAACCAGCACATTCTCTATGAATCTCCCGTACATCCACAAAAATAGGTGAATTTTGTGCGGTTTCAAGGTGATGAATATTAAGATTCTTTTTTTTAACCTGTTACTGTTGACGTCTACCAAGAAATTATTCAACAGTTCATAACCTTACTGCAAGATGATGAGCGTGATTCCCGGTTGCAACGGGACAGCGTCACTTACTATAAGGCTTGTCCTACTATGGAGATGCTACAGGAACTTGTCAGTGGAAGAATCATTTGTAAAGGATCGTGGCTATCAAGTTCTCCTGATCTGAATAGTTCAGACTTCACTTCTAACAGACTTCAGTTCTTTCTAAGGGGTTACTTAAAAGAAATTATTTATATGAGCAATCTAAACATCCTACAGGAACTGAAAACAAACATTACCAACGCCATCTAAGAAATAGTCAAGGTACAGGTAATTAGAGTAGCCAGGAATATGGTCAAACGTGTTGACAAGTGCATACAATTTAATTATTATGTAAGTTTTTGCCAATAAATTATTATTTACAGGTTACACTAAATGATAGGGATTCATTTAAGTTGAACAAGCTGTATATATATAATCTACATTTACTATTTAACAATAGGTTACTCAGCTAACTTATAGAAAGTTATATAACAATAGAAAGCTTAATATTTATTTAAAAATAAAATGAAATATTATTACAGAAAAAAGAAAAATTGACAAATAAAATCAGTTTCTTAAGAGTGAGACCATTATCTAAATTTATTTCTATTTAATAAAATTCGTATTTAAATCTCTTTCGTTTATTCATTTTTTTTTTTTTTAATAACAAGTTAATTCAACAGAATATGAAAAAACGGGAAAGGGATAGTCATAAAGAAAGATATGAATGCGAGTGCGTAATCTAAAAGATATGGCATCAATGAAGCATATTTCAAATTCTTTTCAAAGTGAAATATTTATAGTAATGAAAAAATATTCATATTTATATCGGCCATTCATGACGGGAGGAATAAATTCTGTACTGAGGGATCAGCAATAGAGGGACGGTAGTAAAGCGAGGGAAAAAAGAGAGAGTATATGAAAAGCAGGTTGGGAAACGGATAAAGAGGAACCCGGTAGGTAGAGGTTAGGGGAACAATTTAAATTTGTAATTTCCGAATAAAGATGATCAAGGCAGCCGTGAATATAAAAATCGCGTTGAAAAGTTTATTACGGTAACTCGGAGGATGATACAAACATTTATTATAAAGGAGCAGGTAGGTGAAAGATTCATTTTTAAATTCAATTTTGTTTTAGAGAACAGTGAACACCTACCGACTGAGTAGTCAAAACGATTTGAATATCGGTGTGTTTTGTTAGAGATGTGATGGTACTGTTAAAAGGGAGTAAAATGGGAGTCGGTAGTAGGGCAACTAAAGGAATATTAATGCCTTTCATACCCACCGCTATAACATAAACCGATCTCATTGCCGGCAAGTACCTTCTAGTACCTTTGAAATGACAACATACAAGGTTAGAATACAACACAATGCAAACACAGCTCGTTATACATTGACTAAAACACAGTGCAATTCGTACGGGTTAATTAACATGAATTACATCAAACCAGCTTTTGATAGTTGATGTACCTTTTAAATTAGGTATAGTAACATAATCTAAAATTATAATTAAAACTATTCAAACAATAACAACAACTACAAACACGTTATACATTTCTAATATATATATATATATATATATATATATAATTTAAAGGAATATCTTGTCCTTGTGAATTATATTGAATATAATATTTAGCATTTTCTCTTTCCCCGTCCGTGAGAAAAAGGGGATTTTACGACATGCATCTGGAAACTGAAAATGTACAGACCTTTGACCCAAATAGTGTTCAGTGAAAAAAATTGTAAAATTTCAAAATAATAACCAGAAAATGGAAGGTGTTCTACAGGATACGTGTTAAATATTTAATTTCTTTTCTTTCCATCGTTTGTTTATAGTCGCATTAACTATAAAAGCCATAATTAGACAATAAACACCAAACATTGGATAAAAAACTGGAACATGAATAACAAATGGGTAACAAATATTATAAAATCATCACCAGACTGTTTTCACTGGGCACATAGTATTCCGTAAGGAATTTCATGTAAACGAAACTGCTAAATTAACTTCTTCATCACACTATCAAAGATAAAAACCGCAACAGTCTTGATGAATTTCTTCCGGTTGAGTAAACACTTCACATCTGAACCGGTTTAATTGTCGTCGAATAGACCCGAATATTGGGCATCTATGAGTCAGTGAGTTACGGGCTTTTTATGTTGCACGCCTCACAGTTTTGCTGAAAATAGCCAAATAGATAGGCGTGCGTTAGCTTTGTGTGCCCAATTCTCAGCCGAATTAGGATGACTTGATTTCCTCTGTTGTTTGTAGTAAAAGATTTCTCAAGACATTCTCACGGATGCCAACTAACACCGTGAGAGGACTCAGTAGCCAGTACTTATTCCACTGGGTACTTTGTTTGACACGGACTGTCTTCATGAAATCGCTCTCACATGTGAATTCTAATCGGAGGCCATTTGCTGCCGCTCTCTTGGCAGGCTCATTAGCCCGTTTGTTCTTGGAGATGGTCGCAATGTTCTTACGTGAATACAAATACTCATATGTACTTTCGGGAGTGTTATAAATAATTTGAATGATGAGTTCAGATCGTCTGCAGCTCAAGCTCTCAATTAAACTCATAGAGTCATTTGTTATCAGGAATCTATAATCACTCAATATCTCTCAAGGCAGAATAGATTGCACAGGCCTCGCAAAAAAACACAGAGAAATAGGCACTAAGCTCTTACATTATCTCGTTGTCAGGGAGTATTATTGAACTCCCACTCCGTTGGCCAAGATAGAGTCATCTGTACAGATATGTGTGTAACGGTTGTGCTTCTTAGTCATCTGGCTAAATTGGTCTCTAGCAAATCGGTAATTTGGATCTTGTTTACATCTTCCAGACTAAATAAAATCTTTAGACATGCGCGTAGCCAAGGAGAGCAGAATCCTGTTTCCTTTCTGAAAATCCTCGGAACAGATAGGCCAGTTCTTGGAGATAGGGAAGCAGTCTGAGATCGAAAGGATGGGGTAAGAACTTATTCCCCTCATATTGTTGAATGCGAGTGGGCCTGGTCACCTGCCTTGAGCACTCCGATAGATGCGACCTGCTGACCGCGTATTTGATAACCTGGTATTTCCTCGTGTAATGTTATAGGAGTTCATTTGATTCCGTTAATAAACTTGGTATATGGCTAGTGGAAAATGACCCTATTTTTATTCGAATGAAAATATTGTGCAAGGAGTCTAGTAAGCCCTTATTTTTTTCTTTCGCACAGTCGTACAGAATAGTCCCGTATTTCAACTTCGACAAAACAATGCACCCCCAGCATCGTTTGTCAGCACCCCAGCTTCTGAGTGATATGAGTTTAAGAACGTTAATTCTTATTAGAAATTATGTACTTAATGTGGCTCGAGAAAGTCAGCTTTGCATCAAAAGTCACACTTAGAAGTTTAATCGTCTGTACCATTTATCGCATCTTCACTTAAGTATAGCTTGACCATGTTCTTATATCTGTAGCTGTCTGTAGTAAACAATTTTTTTTCACCAGCCCCCAACTGTAGTCGTACAGACCAGACAATATTCAAATCAGTGTCTGAGCAGTATAAAATCACTATTCTAGCCAATACTGTTCCACCAAATGAGTAGCCAGGTACATCGATTATTTAGAGAGCTTAATTATATTTGCACCGAAACACATTCAGTCAGCCGTAGTACCAATTTGGATGCTCTATTCACAAAACAACTTCAACACTTCGTCCTAAACATTCTTTTGAACTACTATGAAAGTATCCGGTAATAGTTTATAGAATTTAAAAGTTCATCCTCAGAAGTTTCCCTACTATCGATCAGAAATTAACACACATCATCTGATGAAAACGTCAATGTAGCCAGCATAGTTCAAATATTAAATCTTCAGTTCTAACTTTTCCAGAATTATCCATTAAATAATAAAACTGTACTTTTATAACTAAGACATATTCAAAATCTGTCCCTAAGTCATTTAATCGTGATTTTTTTCATACACACAGTACATTTTTATTTACTTTATAACCCAATTAAGACTTCATTTTGCCATAATTAATTAATTACAATCTCCGCTCCTTGTAATATTATGAGATAATTCACAAACATAACTCAAGCATTTACTAATCATGACTGAAAAAAATTAAATTTATTTATTTACAAAATTATGTTAGTTTTTTCTCGATTTCTATTTCTGAAGGGACGCCCTTAAACAAATTACTCGTGATAATTTTTTAGTCTACTGCTAGAGGGGTCTATCCGCTGAGTGGTTTATTTTCCCACATCAATCAACCACAGCTTTTTTTAAACATATTCTAATCTTGCAATTCTTTATTGTATACAGGAATAAATAAAGGATAAAAAATATTAAAAAGGGTAGATGTAAAAAAAAAACATTGAAATATTATTTGTTTAATTATTTCGAAGTTACACAGATTTAAGGTAGAAATGCGGAAAGAAAATGTAATATTACTTTTTTTTAAGTTGCAGGTTACTGTTACTGATTGTAGGAAATAAAAATTTATAATGTTTTAATAAAATAATGTAAAAAAAATCTAACAATTTTGGTGTAAAATACAATTTATAACATGGTTTGATTTTCTTGTACGAAGTAAAGGAAGTATTGTGATCGAAAAAAATTTCTGTTTTCAGATTTCAACGAAAATATCCATTTTGACCATCCCTGAATCCATAATAACTAGTTTCGGCGTGACGTCGCGAGTTATGTCGCATAACTCAAAAACGATTAGACTTAGGATGTTGAAATTTTGGATTTAGGACTGTTGTAAATTCGTTGTTTCCCTTTTGATTACAGTCGACTGAACCAAAAGTGTCCAAAAAAGCCCAAAATCCAAAAACATTTGGATTTTGGACTTTTTCTTACCTGCAGTAATAAGCCCTCATTGAGAGCTTTTCAACGATATATCTTTAGTACTTATTTTCGTTGGTTCCAAAGTTATAGCCAAATAAAATTTTAATTACTGAAATATTTGGATTTTACAAGGGGAAGGCATATCGATTCGAATCCGACTTCATATACATATATTTTTTTTAAGTATTATTTTTTTAAATTTATATATATTGATTTATTAATAATTATTAATTCGTGATAGTAAAAAAGGTTTTACAATAAATAATAATTCAATAAACACAATACAAAAAAAAAATATGAAAAGAAATCAGAAGTATATATAATAGTGAAATAAAATTTTATGTACTTTTAAAAATGTGTGTATGTAATTTAATAGGAATTATTACATTTATGTATATGTAATAGATTTGGTGAAACATCTGACCATTTAATATTAATTGAAAATTATAATTTAGAGTCGTACTATTTTTTGATTTTCTAAATTTTGTATTCCTCAAAGGAACACAAAAAGTGTTCCTGACACTTTTGAGGAATGACAGAACACAATAGAAAACTTTAGTTTTTCTTCTAACAATTTCATTAGTATAAAAATTTACGGGTGGGCATTTCTGATTTAGAGAATTCATAATATTTTTTATCTTCAGCGTACGATTTATGTTAATTTAAAAATATTTAGAATGCAACACCTACTGTGTAAATCTTACTTTAATTTTTTCATAAAACTCTTCTATATTTCATATAATTTTCTTTTGTTTTTCTGAAAATGGTAAAAAAAACTATGACATAAACATGGTCGTTATTTAATAAATATAAGAAAAAAATTTCCACGATCTCAAAACCATTAGGTTAACATTTTTTAAACATAAACACAGGCTAACCGTCTACCCTCAATTAATAAAAGTTAGGTAAACAGAGTTTCATATTCTAGTGGCCACCAGACTAACGCAACGTCACTTGTATAACTAATGTAGTATAATATAACCAGCTCCGGTAATTCAACCCGATACCACTTGAATGTTAAAAGTAGAATTTTCAAATATAACTTCTATTTTTGATTAAAAATTATAAATTTAAATAGGTAACAAGTACCGTTTTATAAAAAAAGAATGTTCTAAAATAAAAATTAAAAAAAATTAGCTGATTTTATATTAGTTATTAATCTTTTTAAAGTAAAATATTTTTTTTTTTTAAATTAATAGTTATTAATAAACAGAATTTACTTATCATTCATTTCATCCTGAAAAGAAAAATTTTTGACATACTATACATTTCTGTTTCCTGATATTTAATCTGAATTCTACCGATAAAAAACAGTAATTTTTATTTCGAATTAAATACTTTTATGCTGACCTCCGTGGCTGATGAGGTAGCGTCTCAGCATTTCGTTCGGAGGTCCCCGGTTCGAATTCTGGTTAGACATGGCATATTTTCATACGCTACCAATTTCCACCGGGCTAATGATAATAACTGTTGATACCCGTTCTTTCATAAAAATAGAAAAGAGAATAGTTTAGACTAACCCGGTGGATTGGTCTAGTGATGAGCTCGTCATCGCAAATCAGGTGATTTCTAAGTCAAAAATACTAAAGTTCAAATCCTAGTAAAGGTAGTTACATTTATTCGGATTTGAGTACTAGATTATGGATACTGGTGTTCTTTGGTGGTTGAGTCTTAATTAACCACAGATCTCAGGAATGGTCGACCTGAGACTGTTCAAGACTGAACTTCATTTACGTTCATACATACCATGCTCTGAAGTAATACCTTTCAGTGACCTTTCTTACATTAATACCTTTCTGTACGGAGCCTTAACAGAAAGAGAGAGTACTACACGAAGTTGTAATTAAAATTAAAAAAAAAAGTGCAATAAACTATGTAACATATGTAAAGTAAAATTATGTAGATATGTAAGATATATTAATTCTATTAACATGATTAGTGATTATTATTCTTTATGCATAACTCTCCAAATGGCAACCATTATTTTTTTATATTTATTATCCTTTGTAACTATATAAGTAACCAAAAAATTATAATGTATTAATCTGTTGATCTCATATAGCTTAAATTTTTATATTTCTTTGTTACAAAAAATTAAAACTTCATTCAATTTTCTATTTAAAATAAATTTTGACGCCAATAAATTTCTATTTACCCAAATAATTTTGTTTTATCCACTTTTTTTAGTCTATTAGCTGTTCGTTTTTTATATATTACAGTAACATGTGTGATGAATCACGTAATTGTTTACTTCGTATTTTTAATTTAATAATTAAGTAAATATGTTAATTTTGTTTTTTTTAATTTTCGTCTAGTTTCAGACCAGTCATTGAGTATGTGATGTTAATTATACACTAATGACCAAAGTACACCGGTTTTAATAGAATTTAAATTAGAAGTATGTGAAAATTACTTAAATATGTACTCAGATTTGAAAGTAGATTTTCACGCAGAACAGATACTGTTGGAATAGCGCACGAGGTTTGATTTACCTTGTACTAGTGCGAGACTTCTATAGTTGCAGGTCTGGTCAAAAGAGTTATATTTTAATTTGACGGTTTCTCAGTACCGCCCCTAACAAACATTCTGTTTTTCGGTTGTAATTAACAAAAACCTGATTTAGCGATCCATGGATTTTAAAACTTTAAGTAAATTCATTACACAAACAAGGGAAGCTTCAGCCTACGATTCCATGTAGAAATATCATATAAATAATCAATAAAAAAATACGAAATAGATGTAATAACAGATGAGAGATTTGTGTTTGTTAGATACCATAAACATAACGGTTGTAAACGAGCTGACATGAATCACAAGCCACACTCAAAAACGATATATACATTCATAAAAATAACAATCATTCTCATTAAAATTACAAGAGAAAAGTATGGAGTAAAGTAGTTTTACTTTGCCTTCTCAAAGAGTCGAATAGAACAGAATATAAACTGTTGAAAATCAGTATGCCAAACCCACCGAGTTCAGTTTATATTCACTTGTACCAGTGACATATTTAATCTGTTCACTATTGGGACTGACGTATAGTTAACATCATTACTCTTGAGAGAAACCAACTCTGTTTAACTAACCAACACGGTTTTGCTCCTTATATTTCCGGTACTTTATACGCATCATAGCCAAAATAAATTAGTCACATAGTATAAAACAAAATATTACTGTACCTTTTATCTGCGAGAAACAAACGCTTGTTTGAACGTAGTGGACAAAGTATTGGCGATGATATGATAATTTTAATTTATTCATAATATAAGGCACTACTAAAAATTTAAAAAATAAAAAAATATATAAATATTGAATATAAATATATTTATATATATAAATATATAACAGAAATTAAAAAATTATAATTCATGAAATGAAAAAAAAACTTTAAATATATCTCCATTCTGCCAACAAACTTATTTCTTCCAATAAAATTCGGCTTTATTCCGCGATGTACAAGCGTTATTTAGTAAATGAAACAACAAATACTTATCCTACAAATAACTATGTTTTTATGAATTGAAACCAAAAATGTATTTATTAACCATAAAGCTAATAATAACAATGATGCTTCATGATGAATGAAATATAATTATAAAGATGGATGAACCAAAAGAAAGACAGAATCAAGAATAGATTGGTAAACAAAGAAAGTTTTCATATAAAAACTATTCTGCTAAAATTAATAAATATATAAGAATTACATAAAAATATCCAAAAAACATTTGCATGAAAAGTAGCACTTGATTGTAAATAAAATCTGGATAATAAATTTAGAAAATAAAAGTACATTAAGGTACTTGAAATACAGTGTAACCTTAGTCATAACTGAAAATTAAGCTTGACAGAGTACGAAATTATCAGGAAAAAATGATCAGAAAAAATCGAAAAGATATATTTTTAAGGAAGAACACTGAAAAAATATGAATAATTATCGGTTCATATACGGTTTAGTAAACCAGTCAAATGATTGAGAAAAAATATTCATTAAAGAAAAAGATGATCTTTTTTTTAAAAAAAAAGGATAAATAAATCCTCTGTACCGCCAGTAACAAATCATTCATTAATTTTTTATCATTGTCATTTATTCTGACATCAAAGACAGTTATAAACTATTAATTGCATTAAAACCATTAAAATTTATATGGTAATACGTAAAAAAAAGTATTTAATTACTAGTGTAGTTAATTAAATATAACACTATTTAAAGACTATGCGAATATCAAAAGCCTTAATCTAATTATACTCATTTTTAATTACATTTCGGTTCTTGATTCAATTATTATTATTTTCAATTTTTTAATAATAATAACAATAAAAAATTATATCGAGTAATAGGTTTTTGACACGGAATAATACAATGTTTAAAATATGGAAATTAAGTTTAGAATGTCAGTAGAAACAGGAAGTTTAATTATTTAGATGTGAACAATGATGACCGGAAACAGAGCTAGCCGAAATAATAGTGTTATAAGCGAGGGTTGAACTTCACCACACTCAGACGGTCTGACGACCGAACCATTAGGCGGAAATTATGTCGGAATGATGGCACACGACAAAATATACAACGTGTAAACAACTGCCCTTATTTTCTGTATATTATTTTATAAAAGAGTCTGAAGTATAACTAGAAATCTAATACGTATTATCTTATAACAGCTGGTAAAACGCAAAACTATTTATACTGAGATAGGTCAGTTATATTTTGATATTAATCAAATATGCCGGTAACCATATGTTACTAATTGCCGGTTATTTTTGTAAATAACCTTTGCCGTACAACAAAGGTCAGAGTTTTATTAACTTTACTGTATACACTGAAATTTATAGGCGTATATTTAATCTAAGGAACAAGTTGATGTAATAATGAAAACTTAAACGCATACGTAGATATCAACCGGAAGTTTTATTACTCCGGTGCTACTTTGAGTTATAATACAAAACCTTTCTAATATTACAGGATTACAATGAACAAAGTTTGAATGTTAAATTGGCAAATTTCTCTTTCCACACTCACATATTTGTCATTAATAAATATAGCAAGCAGTATTAGAAAAGCAGACAACGATGTCGAAGAATTTCTTTCAGAACTTAAAATTTAATGTATTTTTAAAGAAAAAGCTAAACTGTTTTTAACCATCAGAACTTCCTGTTAAAGTAAAAATAATAAGAAATTAAATTTATTTTTCTCATTTCAGTGCAGTTTTAAAAAGAGAATTCAAATTCAACCATGTTCTAACGTAAACTTTGTTCTAAGGTAACATAAAATGTAGTCTCAAATAAATATATTTTAGACTTATTGAGAAAAATTCTGAATGTATTCCGTAAATACTGTTGTAAATTAAAAAACTATTCCCAAATTAATAACGATTCATTTAGAAAAAAAAATTGAATTTAATAAGCTGAAGAAAGAAATGGCTGAATAATTAATTTAAATTAATTTCATTAATAGAAGTTATTTATGAAATTTCACTGTTATTTTTTGATAACAAAAATTTCATCCGAATATAATTTTCATTAAAAATAAAAATTATTTTTTATCTAAATCTTTTAAGATAATGCTTTATTCCTTTTTAACTGGATTATAATAAAAAATAAGTTATCACAATTGATAACTCTACATATAAGCTCTCACATAAATGTTATCATTTATATTTTGTATTAAATATAATTATGCAATATCAAATTTTATATATTTTTAAAGTTTTTTTTTGCAGTATGGATAGATACTGCCTTGTTTGATTGGAGTTATTCTCGTATTACATTTTGTTATAAAAAAACTGTTTCCTTGAAAATATTTTAACCAACTGATTTTTTTTTAACCTCCGAGATCACTTTAGGTATTGCTAAGAGGTTGAGAGGTGGAATGGCAGATTTGTATTATGAAAAAATGTCATGCGCGGGTCTCGAACCCCGGGACCTCCGGATGAAAGACCGAGACGGGACCGAATGATATAGAGATTACTGAAATACATTAAAATGAGAATATATTTGTGGTGGGCTCCAATTCATATTAGCAAAATAAATATATTTACTATAATTCAAAATATAATTTTATTTATTTTGTAACGTGAATTTGTTTGAAATTTATATTTTATTGAAAAAAAATATTGATAAGAACATCACTCTAGAGATTTTATGAATAAACTACTTTTAAAAACAATTCCATTGATACCAGTGAAATAGGATCTATAAGTTTAAAAAAATGTTTAAGAGTTGTTAAACTAATTACTAATCATGCACAATAATGGTTTCTCATTCGATGCATTTTTAATTCGAACAATTATTTACCCCTTCAAGATAAAAGGGAATTTCATCATAATAATAAAAAAATGTACATTTTTTTACAGTATTTTTTATTAATTCAGTTTGCATCGCTTAGATCCATACAGACCTTTTCCTGCATATTGCAACTGTTAAGAGCTACTTTTTATAAAGTGACCGACTAGCTTTCTGTCCAGCTGCTAGCAGTCTGCGTCGAACAGTTGTCATATACACGATATTTTTTTTTTTTTTTTTACTCCCTGCTACATTTCGGTTCAAGCCGAAAGTATATTCATCTAATATTTCCTTTTCATAATAACCGACCCTGTGATGAGAATAAGTTGTCTCTACATCTTAGTTGTCTCTACATCATTACTCTTTCTTTAAAGCAAAAAACAGAACATTGTTTTAAACTATATTAAAACAAAATTCACTGACTACAATTATTAATTTAAAACCGAAACTTCGAAATTTATCTGTACTATTTACTGGAATTTTTAATAAAATGACGCTTATCTTTAGAAACTATTCGCGTAGTTGTAATAGTAATTATGTACAGACGAGATATTTGAAGACACGTGAAAACCAAAAATCAAATTTTTCTCTAAAACAATCAATAACGTCGTTAAATTTTTTATTAACTTCATTGGCTACATAAACAAACATCACTAAAATAAATTTAAATATTACTAAATATAATATTTAAATAAATACAAAAAACACAGTCTCACAACCAGTATAACCACAAAAAATTAATATAACCTGGTACTGATCTGAAATATCGTTCACAAATTACTCATTATTTTAAAACAATGTCCCATCATAAAATAAAAAAATCTGATGTGAACACGAAATGACTTCCTTGTACGCCTGGTTAAATTGCATATACACATTTTTTGCTGCACTTCATTTAAATTTATTTCATTTGAAAGTGAGATAAGATCCTCCAATTCTTTAATATTGGTGGACAGTTACAAAATTGCTAAAATATTAGTTTTTCTTAAGATAAAATATTTATATAATTATTAATTCAACAATCTTACATGAAATATTAGGATAGAATAAAAGTCCCTTTATTACCCGAATTACTAGAACAATATTATTCGCATCTTCGTGAGTTGCTGATTAAAAAAAGTTTCAGATTTCTGGTGTGTTGTATAAATAAAAGTTAATAATAATTAAACTATTCCGTTTAGTGAACTCCTGTATACTGGTTACAAATGTTAATTTCAACCTAACGGTGTAAAATATTCAGTTTTACTGAATATTTTTAATCCAATATATTATTGGATTATTTAGTAAATAATGAAAAATGAAAAAGAAACAATCACACAGGAAAAAAAAAGAAAACATGAAGAAATATATCTCAAAAAATGACAAGAAAATAAAAATGAAGGGGAAGAAAATGTTAAGAAAAAGGGAAGAATAAAAAATTAAGAGAAGATGATTAATATAACGGGAAAGAAAATGTTAAAACCAAAGAAAAAATAAAAACATTAAGAGAAGATGATGAATATAAAGACAGAAAATTTTAAAATTAGAGAACGAATACACAAATCAATATCAGAACAATTATACCAAACCAAAGAGCGAAGAAATGATTTGCAACAAAAAAGTAATAAACGAAATGAACAACTCCGACTTGGGAAGTATATTGCCCGACAATATCAGAGGATTAATGAACTAAAAGATAAGAATTTTTTTGCAATTTATTAAAGATCGGGGATGTATGCCTCAGTGTATATATTATTCTTGTGAGGGTCTACTTTTCAGTCACTCTGTAGTTAACTTTAATGTAGATAAAATTAAACAGAAATTTCAGAATAATTAAATAAAATTAAACAGAAATTAATCTAGAAAATCAAAAAAATAATACGATTCTAAATTATAATGTTCAATAAATATTAAACAATCAGATGTTTCACCAAATCTATTACATATACACATACGTAATGCCTATTAAATTACATATACACGTTTTTAAAAGTACATAAAATTTTACTTCACTAATAATTTTTTTCATTTTTTTTTCTTTATTACCATTGAATTATTTATTGCAATTTCTTTTTGGAATCATGGATTAAAAATTTTTAAATCAATATATTTAAATTAAAAATTAAAAAAAGGTAAAATTAACAAAAGACGATGAAATCTGATTCGAACCGATGTGCCTTCCCTTTAAGATCCAAATATTTCATTAATTGAAATTTTAATTTTAATTTCGATTGCAATCAAAAGAGAGGTGGTTAACTAGATGTTACAACGGTGCTAAATCCAAAATTTCAACATCCTACGACTAATCGTATTTTAGTTATGCAAGATACATACATACGTACGTACAGACGTCACGCCGAAATTAGTCAAAATGGATTCAGGTTGGTCAAAATGGATATTTCCGTTGAAATATGAAAACCGAAATGTTTAGCGATCATAATACTTCTTTTACTTCGTACAACGAAGTAAAAAAAGTTAAAAAAAAAAAAAAGGAAATGAAATCTAAAGACCGAAATTTTTTACGATCTCAATACTTCCTTTACTTCGTACAGGGAAGTAAAAATACAAAAAATAAATATTATTTTTTTGCCATTACGTTAGAGATTCGAGATTACAATGTGCAAATAAATGAATATAGTGTGTGTAGTCGCACTATACTTTTTAAGTAACAAGCGATTCAATGAATCCATCGAAAATAGATAAAAACGGAATAAAATAATACAAGATCGTTCTGTAAATACTGAATCATTCAGTGCGTACAGTTATTTTTTTATTCATAATATTAATAACGCTTCACTTTCAAATTTCGTTTTAAAATACATTATTTACAATATATATCGACATTTACATCATATAATTAGCTCATATGTTACAGCTTAATTTAAAAATCGCCAGTTGGAAAGTTAGAATTATAAGAGAAGATATAATAAGATGTAATAATACTATCAATGAAACAATATCACTATTTAGTAATCTTAGTAACGTAATAAACAGAGGTAAAATATTACTAAATAGAAAAATTACAACATTATGCTGCTAATCCTATTATGCTATAATTATCTTCATAGGAAGAAACAACTTCCTTTAATTTAAAATAATCTCTTATTATAAATAACACAATTCAATAAAAAAAAAAACAAAATTAGATAAACAAATTAGGCAAAATTAGAATAAACTTCAAAAAGTATCATGATATGTTATAAAGGGAGATCTATTTAACTATTCATACTTATCACAATTTATTACTAAAACTAATTTAACTAGAAATTAAGTACATAAAAAATTTAAAAACTACATTTATTTTTTTATATTTCATTTGCAATATACCAATTACGTTTACTTTTTAATCATTCAAAGGTAATGTATTCAAGTTCATCATAGTACTTCTTCTTTTTCCTGTTTAGACTCTGGTAATTACCTTTCAGATAAGAGGATGAATGAGGATGATATGTATGAGTGTAAATGAAGTGTAGTCTTGTACAGTCTCAGTTCGACTATTTCTGAGATATGTAGTTAATTGAAACCCAACCACCAAAGAACACCGATATCACGACCTAGTATTCAAATCCGTGTAAAAATAACTGGCTTTACTAGGATTTGAACGCTGGAACTTTCGACTTCCAAATCTGCTGATTTGGGAAGACGCGTTCACCACTAGACTAACCCGGTGGGTTACTCAAGTTTATCCACCTTGGCTAAAACAACCGGAACTCATTCAGAAAGTAATGTGAAACATCAACACTAATATTGAAACTAGAGGTGAAATATTGCAACACCACCACAATAAAATATTATAATCAGTTTCAGTTGAAATCCAAATTATTTGGCGAATAATCAGAAATGAAAAAGAAACTATCATTCAGGAAAAAGAAAGAAACATGAAGAAATATATCTCAGAAAACAAGAAGAAGATGAATATGAAGGGGAAAAAATGTTAAGAACAAGGGAAGAATAAAAATATTAAGAGAAGATGATAAATATAAAGAGAAAGGAACTGTAAAACCCAAAGAAAAAATAAAAAGGAAAAAATGTTCCAAACCAAAAAAAAATAAATAAACTGGAAGAAAATGTGGCAAACAAAGAAAGGATAAAAACATAACAGAAGATGATAAATAAAAAGAAGAAAGAATGTTAAAACTTATTAAAACGCTGCAACAAACAAATTTTTGGTTATAATACCATGCTGCAATAGTTCCCATTACTGAAATAGATGACAGGTTATACCCTTTACATTCAAAAAGTCTACAAACAAATCACGTGCCAGCTCGATTGATCCTAGTCAGCGACTTCTTCAATCGGCGAGAACAGGGTATCGAGCAACAAAATGAAAAATATCCTCTTTCTCGTCTGCTTTACTTAATAAACAGCATCTCTGACTCACGGCTTACAATTAAACTCGATTTGCCCACACCTTGATTTCATAATCCATTAACTGACGAGAATTTATTACCCGCGTACGATAACTATTTCCACCCGGATTCAAATTCAACCATTTATAATGAGTAAGACACAATTAAGTCCTCACGTTTCAAAATCAGATCTTCTATGTAATTATCTCTCATTCTTCCCAACAAACTCCGTTTCGCCTCTCCAATCTGCTATTACGGCTGTCTCCATATTCTTGGTATTTATAAATTAATATGAAAGGAATTAAAAAAGAATTTTAGATAAACCCGACGCTGAATATAGCTATTCCAGTTCTAATATTTTAATATAGATACGGAAATACTTGTACCTCAAATATTGTTTGAAATATAATTTCTCTATTGAATTATGTGTAATATGAAAATAGCGGTTAAGCTGATATACCACGTAAATTGTCCAGATTCAATATTATTACAATGACTAGTAAATATATGTTTTGTACTTGTAATCTTCTTTATCTTTCTCCGTTCGTTGTTGAATGTATATTGAACCGAAAGTTACCAAGCTAAAGGATGTCAGTGTTAAAAATGTTAAGTAAAGATTATTTCCAAGGTTTTATTTCACGGAATGTACCGAAATAATTGTAATTTTTTTTTTTTTTTATTATTTTTCCCCACACTAAAACTGGTTTAAAACAAATTACTTAGTGTCTTTCTTGGGATTGAACTTCACAAAAATAAAAACACGCATTTGTCACGTCATTTAGAATATATAAATGGCAACCGGGATTGGAGCTATACGGTGAGCTGACGGAGCGGAACGCTGCCGTCTTCCTGATGTAAATTGAAAAAAAAAAAAAAGGTGAATAAATTGTTCAAAACCAGGGTATTTATTTTAAACAAAGTTAATATTAAGTTCTACATGATATATATACTTTTCAGAAAAAAAATTTATTCTATGAAAATATTTAATTAAAAAACTTATTAAAAGGCTGCAACAAACAAATTTCTAGTTAAAAACAACTTTCACGTAATTAAAAAACATGTATTTATTTCAATAGTATATTATTTAAATTTTTAATTATTTCCGAGTAATAATATCATAAAATTGTTTCAGAAAGTAGAATTAATAAATATTTCAACTCTATTTTTCAAATAAATGAAACGAATCTCATGTTACTGACTTTTGTAATTTATAATTACAAAAATAATAACAATATGTAGATTTAAAATTATATACCTTTGAAATTTAACCTGTAAAATTCTCAAAATAGTTTATTTTAATGAAATATTTGCGTTATTAGAAAGCTTCTGCTGGGTTTGTTTGTTTAGGCTCTCATAAGTACTGCAAATTCTGATAATTTAGTACTTGCAGGATAATTTTTAAACGTTATTGAAATAATAATTACGCTTTAAATAACTATAGCGTCTCTTTGAAAGAAAACAATTTTTAACTTCTTTACATTTCGTCAACCTTTGTGGTGGATTGGAATAATAGTGTCTATATCCGTTCCTGATTCCAGTTGGTTAAAAAATCGATTAGTTTTTTTATTCAATACCAAATTTGTTAACATATTTAACTTTAAAATAGCATGTATTTACGCAATAAAAAGGAAAAATAGTTGTAAATTTGCCAAAAATTATTTTTCCACTTTAATGGAAATTTAGTTTTTTTATTCAGTGATCATGAAATGTCGAGAAATGAAAAAAAAAATGGAGATTAAAATTTGCTAAGAGGTTTATTAAAAAACTAATCAAAAACAGTTTAAAAAAATACTAAAATGTAAAATTAAAAGGCAATTATGATTTTTAAATAATCATCATCAGTATGTAGTAAGGAATTATAATTTAAAAATAAAACCGAAATACTTAATAATTTATAAATAAATCAGAAACTTCAGATTAAAATAACAAAACATAACCAAAAGAAATTCTCTGGCCACGAATTTCTCTTGTAATAATATAGGGAGAATCAATATTCACTAAAATATAAAATCAGATTTGAGGAAATTTTGGGTCACACCTCATTAGGTTTGACTTGATTTTTCGAGTATTTTAGACCATTGCTCGTCCAAGTAGTACAATTAGGTGTCGAGTTATTGCATATTTTGTGTTTTTAGCATTTTCCTTACCATTCTATAATATAGGAAGAATTGTTTTAGAAATTCCATTTGAAAAAGTATAATTAGTTTTAAAAAAATAGATCAAACAATTCCCAGCTCAGATTTCCCCCATATATGTAGTATATGATTCTTATACAGAATGGAAATCAACCCGTATGTTATTTATGATTTATTAAACATTTTTTTTTTGTTTTTTTTTTTTGTATTTCTCAATTTATATGGATGATGATAGGTAAACAATCGAAACGATCACCTAATTCAAGATTTTAATTAATTTTTTTTGTAAACGTAATAACCATTTTTAATTATTGCATTAATTTCGATGATAATTTAGGGGAACCATTTCTTTGTAATTGATAATTGTAATAAAAATAAAGTAAATGAAATTTTTGAAAATCTTAAGAGGAAATTTTTGAAAATCTTAAGAAAAAATTTTGTAAAATACTATTTAAATTGAAATAAGTTTTAATTAATTTGATTATATTCATAGCTAAAAAAATAAATTAAAACAATCTACGCTTACAAATTGAATTAAATAATCTGTAAATTAATTGACAACGAAATGCTTCTAGCACGAGCCGTGTGCAGCGGATGGAGCCGTGTACGGCCGTCCGGCGCAACACCATTGGTCCGTTGGAATTTGAAGCCACTGAAACTTTGCATTGGCACTCGACTATATATAAAATATTTATCAAGAAATATCATAGAAATAATATTTCTTACTGGAAAAATATAGGAGATGTTTTCATGCTAAGGATTCCAATAATTTCAACCAATATTGCATTTCAATTTAAACGTCTGCAATCCTCTTTAAGATACGCAATGACCATAACAAATCACAAGGACAGTCCCTAAACACTACTGGATTACTGTTAAAAATAGTTGTTTTGGTCACGGTCAATTTTTTTTCTTCTTTAATGTATTTTAATATATTTTATTTGATTTTACTGTATTGTATTTTATTTTTATTGTTCGGGAACACTATCCAACATCCAAGCGGTGTCGCTGGTAACATGTATGTAAGTCAAAATAAGTTTTAATTAATTTAATTATATTCATAGGTAATGGATAGAATATCAATAAAAAATCTTATAGAATATGTGGTTAAACTTTTTTCAACAATATGTAAATCATTTATTTACTCTGCGAAAATATTACTGCCGGGACGGCAAAGCCGGCCCAGTTGACCGGCTTCAGTAGTCAGCTGACTACAGTAACTGGGCGGCTCAGTACTAGCCGCCTGGGTAGTATTGTATATTGCCGGCCCCGGCGGTAGTATTAAATGTTTTAATTTATAAAAATGTTCATTATCCTTGAATAAAATAAATAAAACCGGTAAATACTTTCCTAGGAAATACTTTTCATATTTTTAACTAAAGATTTTCTTACATATAATTTACAGTAATTAATTCGTAAAATAACTCGAGATAATTAAGTTACTCAAAATGAAAATTGCTTAAAAAATCTATTTTACGCCTTTCTCGTTTAAAATCATCGATTTTTTTCCAGTCATATGGAAAACACATTGGCGTTATTCAGTTTCAATGATCAGTTTGTAGCAGATTATTAGAGTGCTTACGACCCTTAGAATTAAGTCTTATTAAACTTTAATCTGATGCTATTTTGAAATGTTCCAGGTGTTACGGAGTTATAAGACCGGTAGGGTAGATATTACTAAAATAATTATGTACTTTAACTACATAGCTGTGTAATTAAATAATTAAAATTAATAGAATATTTTTTTAAAAATAAGAAATTTTTACACTTATTTTCAAATTAACTAAAAAGTAAAATACAATTTAAATCTATTTGCTAATAGTGTTGTTAAATGTATTCCTGCACTTAGCACATTTTATAACCGTAGTAGAATTAACAGTCATTAAGATTTTATATGATTGCTTTTTACTCCTAAAAGATATTAATAATTAACGATAAAATGCACTTAATTGATTTTCTTTTTTTATATACAGTAACGAAAAACTTGATATATTTAAAAGAAAACTTTAATAAGAATAATAAAGAAATTTATGGAAAGAATAAAAACTTAACATTTTTTTGGAAATTTAAAAAAATGTTTTTTTTAAAATGAGATAAAAAAGAGATGTTAAATTAATCTTTATGAAAAATAGTTTGATAACATAGAATATTAAATAAATATATTTTTTTTTTGGCTTGATAACACCACACAAAGCTTGAAGCATGTCCATGATGTATGGATACAAAGTTTTGTAGCGTGTAAAAAATGCAACAACGAGATTCGAACCTGGGACATCTGGTTGAAAGGCGCCAAACTATGCTCGGAGATTGGAAAATTTATTCATTAATTATAAATTATTTATTAATTTATTTTTAAAATATACATTGAATACGAAAGCCTGTTATTCAAAAGAACAAAGAAGTATCTAAATGAATTTTTAATTTTTAAGTTTTAAATATATTTTACTAATAGAATTTTCTTGAATTTTGAGATATGATTGAAAAATTTCTTAACGTCAAAAAATGCATGCAAAGTATGACTTCTATTGTATATATGTAATATAAAATAGTAGTAAATTATAAATTTAAACTCCGCAGCAATTTTTATTAAAATTACAGTAAATGATTTTTTAGAATTGCATTTACTAATATTTTAAGTTTTAATTTTCTAAGCATTTGGCACCGATGGTGTTAATATAATTGCATAAACTATAATTCCACTTACCAACAATTTTCAAATATATTTCCAAGAACTTTTGGAGCCGTTACTTCATCATTAGGGATTTCTTAAAAGATGTTAATTCAAAATTCATATATCATATGTAAAGTTACATTTAAAATAAAATTGTTACGTTCATAATAATCGGCCGTTAAGAAATAAAAAATAATTTATATTTCCGTAAGATGTTAAAGACTATTATTACGGACATGACGTTACAGTTTTATTGACGTATAAATTATTCTTTATTTCTTGACGACCGATTATTATGAACGTAACAATTTTAACTTAAATATAACTATACATATGACATATGCATTTTGAATTAACATCTTATAAGAAATCCCTGATGATGGGGTAGCAACTTCGAAAGTATTTGGAAATATATTTTAAAATTGTTGGTTAGTGGAACTTTAATTTATACAATTTTTTAAGGTTTACTTAACACAAGATGGGTATAACACAGAGGCAGTTACTTTTGTATGGATTTGAATATTTGATCGTGGATACCGGTGGTCTTTGGTGATTGGGTTCAATTAACCACACATCTCAGGAATGGTCGAACTGAGACTGTACAAGACTACACTTCATTTCCAACATATCATCCTCTGAAGTAATATCTGAACGGTAATTCCCGGAGGCTGAACAGGAAAAAAGAGAGGTATAACACAGAATTTATGGTAGAGTAAAATTAAATTTGTTATAACTTTTAGAGGAATGGGGAAAAATACATAAAACTATGACGTTGTAAATAAGGGAAAAGAATTATTCTTCGTTTACTAAATAATTGACTGCTGCCCTTAACTCAATCCAATTTCATACGTTGCTTGTTTGAAATAATTATACATTGCTTTAAATACTCTCATCCCTCAACAAATTAGAATGTTTTGATTAAGTATTTGGACATTCAGGGGTTAAAGGTAATAACAAAACTGATTTTCTGGTCAGAAAGATATAAAGTACCATTTACTGAATCCAAACTAGCCTGCAAATTGGAAAAAATATGTTCGAAAAGTAGATTAATAAAGGGTAGAAAATTAATAATATTTTTTACAGATTTACGATTGAAAAAAAACTTATACAAGAATGCGAAATTAATCTTTTTGGCTAGTATGCCGTTTTGGATACGGTTTAGGGTTTTTCAAAATACTTCATTTGATTCCATGAAATATTGCGTATATAAACATTTTTCTGATAATTCAAATTGTTCCAGTCTGGCAGGTCAGTTGTAACACATTTTATTTTGTTAATCCTAGAGAAAGTAATGCAGTAATCCTTTGACCGAAAAACTGGTCGAAATTTTCGTTCTATAAAGAAACCACACAAAATACCTTTGTCCTGTTCTCCTGATCTCCAGTTGTCCTGTCCTGTCATGATACCCAGTTTTTTATTATCGATAACAAAATTTACAGTTTACAGTCATTTACAAAATGTACAGTCTTTTTTAACATTTTATTTAATAAAGAAGCAAGATGACTTTTGAAGAGTACAATCAATAATTTTTTTTTTTTAATAATGTGTAGAAATCTTATAATGAACCTTGAATGGTCTCAGAAAATCACGATCGTGTATTCTGAAAATATTTACATTTAATAAGCGACAATGAATTCGAAACACTCCAAAAAGTAAATAAATATTATATTTGCAGTATAATTAATCTTCACCATAGATTGTTCTTCTTACTGCATTATAGAATTTGGCTAAACTAATTAGAAAAATAAGAATTCGTGAAATAACTTTAGCTGAGATCATCATGGTTCCAGTTCCTGAAACCATAGGGAAATAATGTACGTGTAAAATTCGTGTAGAATTCTAAGTGATATTAATACAACATTTCGTTTAGTCAAATGGATGTAATATGAAGATACAGATGCCGCGTGAAATTGTTCCGAAAAAATTTCTTATTAATGAGTTACCAGTCGAACACCCGTATAATAATTTAATCACTCATTCAAGAATTAAGGTTTCATACTGTATAAAAATGTTCTCTTACTGTTATAATAAATGATAAAAGAAAAGTGATATACACAATATAAAAGTTATTCAAATAAAAAAGAAGGTGAAAGTTAAAAATTCCAAACTATGGAGACAAAGTATTACGATAGTGCTAATAGTGGACTTGAATAAAAATAAAGGAATCGTATAAAACATAGTAACTTAAGCAAGCCCTTTTAAGAACTACATAATTAACTTAAATATTTTCCATAAATATAATACACTAATATTTCATAAATCAAAGATAATTTGATTCGAATTATTTCATATAATAGGAAAAAAATACAATCGATATTCATACAATTATTTATATAATACTAGACGTACAGAAAATATTTTCACAAATTCCAATAAAAAATAAAATCAAACAAGTTGAAAGTGAAAAATGGAAAGCCCATACCAGGGACTGAAAAACTGATCTATTCAATATCGTAACTGTTAATGACACCATTAGTCCTCAACGGTATAATAAATAAATAACCAAAAAAACCTTTACTAAAATAAACCAATCAATCTATATTATATTTCACATTAGTATAAAATTAATTGCGATAGGTTACCGACACAAATTGTATACATTTATGAATTAATATTTTCATAAAATACATGATGAATATTGTTAAATAAAATAATTTATTAATTTATTTAAGTATATAATTCATTTATCAGAATAACATCTACTTTGATTACCTAATTCCGAACTGATCAAATTGTTACTGGATACAAGGTGTTCATTAGATTGAAGTGCAATGTTTGCCATATTACACTATAGTCGAACATGGTCATGAGAGCATCAGAGCTGTAACCCAGCCTTTATTGACTATCTTGTCTAACAGTATCAATTCAATATCACGTTACTAAGTAAAATCAGACATGTTAAATGGACAATATAAATAATTATTTCCATACCAGTAAATTTGTTAATAGGAAATATAATTAAATATTTATAGTTAACTGTCAGTTGTTTATGCATTTTAATTGTTAATATATATAAATAGTTGTCCTAAATATGCGTAATTATTAAAATAAATAATTAGAATACGCTAATAAACTGTTTACAATAATTTTGATTAAAATTGAAATGTATACGGTCTTTTTGATTTTTATTCAAACAAAAATTAATAATCACGGAAAAATAATAAATCAGGATATAAAAAACAAATAAAATAAATAAATAAACTAAAAATTAAATAAACAGAAAATATTAACCGACAAATAAACATTAAAAAATATTATTTTTAGACATTTTTAAAAACATGAGTGAAGTATAAGAAAAACTATTATAGATTTACGTATCCCAGTAGAAAGCATAAAAATTATTTTATTAGAAATGATAGTTTTAAAAAATATGTGTAACAAACAGGAATTAGATAGTTGGGAAAGTAAATGACAAAAATCTTTCATTGTTAATAAACGATAGAGACCAAAACCTAACAGTCTTTTTGATTTGTATATTTATTAAAATCTTTTGTGAAAGTCTTCAATCATAAGTTATATCTCTCAATAAATTTATTCATGTTTGTGAGTATCCTCGATTTTATGTTCATGCAATCTTCACATAACAAAAAGTTTTATCTGTCCAATCAAAATAAGAAGCATACCTTAGGACGTTGTGGGCAATCCGAGTTGAAGTTTCAATAATTTATATATTTTCAAACTAAATTTACTGTTGTTATTATAATAAGGTATAACATGAATGAGATCAAACAAACTCAAAATAAACAGAATTAAATAAAAAATAACAGTAAAAAATAAAATATTGTTCTCGTTAAACATTAAGAATTTAAAAACTAAATGAGAAAAGTTTACAAACGGGGTTGTTTACATGTTATCCTGACGATTCACCCTACATATATATAAGAAATATCGCGAGCAGAATTTAAAATAGAAAACTTTTGTATACTTTTGTATAACATAATATTACCGAAGCCAAACCGTATTATTAGAACAACATTATCAACTGTTATCGTGAAGAGCTGGTAATTTTATTTTAAGGAAGTATATGAAAGGTTTTTTAAACTATACAAATTTCAACAATGTCGTTAGTAGGAAGAATTAAAAACAAAAATAATTGAAATAATTCCTCGTTTTAGACATCGTCCATTAACAAAGAGAAGTTGATAAAATATGAATATTTAAATCGATATCAATATTATTTGATGTATTGATATTACCGAATAAGTACGTAATGTACGTAATATTTTAATTAATAAGAACCTTTATATTGATATTTAATTAGACCTATGATCTAGAGAGGTTAAACAAAAAAATTCGCGAAATTATATATAAAGAGTGGAGCAGAGACAATTCGTAAATAATTAATAATTTGATAATGGACATTTTAATTGCAGTTGAATACTAAGTACAATATTGTAAAGAAAAAGTACAAGAAATTAATTTTCGACTCGCGTTTTGAAGATAACATCAAGCAAGTGACCACCATTACCGTTAAGCCACATCTCTGAACATCATCTGATGTCCATGACTTTCCTCAACAGATCCAATGGAATTGCATGAATTTCTGACCGGATGAATTTTTCAGTTCCTGTTTAGTGTGAAGTCAGTTGGCGTAAATTTTCTCTTTCAAATGGCTCCATCGGAAACAATCGTATGCTGATAGATCAGGCGAACGAAGAGAACATGCAACCTTTCCGAAATGAAAGAGGACATGTTGGGGAAACATTTCTCGGATGACTGCCATGGAATTTCGTGCTGTGCGGGTGGTAACGCCATCCTGTTGGAACCATCCTAGGCGAGCGTCGACTCTTCAGTTTGTATTAATTAATAATTAGGGTCTTCAGGTAATAATTTACTAAACGGAATGAGCTATGCTGAATAGTTATTAAATTAAATTCTTTAAAAAAATTAATTAAAACTTAATACTTGATTGAATAATACACCATAAAATAATACTTAATAATCTTATTAACAGCAGATCTCTCCCTTTTTTTACTGAATTTAATAATTTGAGTTCTACGATGTAAATGAAGAAAAAACAAAACTTTTTAGATGGTAATTGATTATGGAATGTTTAGCCAGAACCAAAAAATATTGTGATTATATTAGAAATATTGTAAGCACTCTTTTCAATGACACCGGATATCACTAATTGCTGACAGTCGAGAAGCTACTTCCATGTTTTAGGTGATGTAACGTCATTTAAATAAAACACATAATCGAGTCGATATTTACAAAATTGTATGTACAAAAAAGATCCGCCAGGCTGACTCAACGAGTGAGGGTAAACAGTCAGCGTTGCTTTCACAGAAGTACTAGCCGCCATTTTTGTAACTGGAAATTTTTTTAAAAATCGTTCCATCTAACAGTAAAACTTTGCAAATTTCATGAAAATCATGTAGTCATAATTGCTTTAAAAAAATACAAATTTTAGGTATATAAATAGTAGGTATAAACAGGTAATAAACAGGTATAAACACGCGTCTATTCGAATGCAACCTTGTGTCAACATTTCAAAGCAATCAGTGAAGAACTTTCGGAGATTTAAGATTTTGAACAAACAGACATTTACATTTTTATTTATATAGATTTATGAAAAAATTAAAATATCTAATTACTTTTAAATGAAATGAATATTTCATAATTAATATTGTAATATGAGTAATCTTATTTTATGTATAATTATTTATGTTAAATATAATTTTTTTATCTATAATTTACAGAGCAACTCTTATTAATAAATTAATTTATTAAAATAATATTGACTTTTATTAATACCTACCAACTGTATTCTTTTATTTGAAATTTAACATTATTTCTTTGTAAAAAAAAAAAAAAACTGCGTGTGAGAGAGCGAGCGTTAATGTGAAATATCAGTTTCATTTTTCCACACCACTGAAATGTTAAAATCCCATCAATTTTTAACTCTTCAATGACTGTTCTATACACCACATCTGTATAATAAAAAAATAAACAATACACACAGATACACACTACTTAATTACCTCACTACAAAGTAATGTAGTACTGAACAACAGGAAAAGAAAAAAATATGAGTTTCGTAAAATTCACTTAAATACATCTATCAGTTAAACAAACGGCAAATTTATCAGAATCGTGAAGTTTCTATAAAAAATGAAAATTAATGTAAAGCAACTGAAAGAAACATTAAGATATCTCGTGACCTCAACACCTAACGGTACAGGAAAAATGACTAAAAACTAGTTTTATTGATTTAACAGTCTTGCTTGGGTTAACAGTCTTGTTTGTTTCTTATAATTTCTTAATAAGAATAAGAAAAATCATTAATGTAAATTACAGTATCCAATAAAACAATTCTAAAAAAATATATATATTTTTTTGCTAGATAAATTACTTCACCATAGAAACTTTGAAAAATGTTCATGGTTTCACCATGAAACTTGTTCATGAGAATAAAAAAAAAATTATTATTCACCTATTCTATATCCGTTGAAAATTTTTCAAATTTATCCATTAATGAGACCTTCAAGGATTTTAATTCTGATCATTTTTAGCTCGCCCTCGTTTTTTTATACAACATTTAGGGCTACTATTATGCCAAAATCATTCTTAATTTTAAAACGGTATACTGCTAAATGATAATTCAAATCTCAGACGATTTCAGGGACAAACCGTATGATATGACGTCAAACGAGTAGCAGTTGATTACGTAGCAAAGATAAGTTTAAGCCTGTAAAATAAAATTACAAGTATAATTAAAAAAAAAAAAGAATGTAATTTAAGAATTATGCATTTCTTTTATTTTACTTATATTTCTCCAGTAATTTTCTCGCCTTTAACAAAATTTTCCTTTTTAAACCGTTTTCCAGTCTCGTATGCAGTTTGAGAACAGCACTTCTTACATGTATTAAAGTTTCAAATAGACTAGTGCCGCTAAGCCCACCTGGCTGGTCTAATGGTTAACTCTTCATCTTAAATCAGCTGACTTCGAAGTCGAGACTTCTAAGTTTAATCAAATTCTAGTAAAGGGATTTGATACTTTTATACGGATTAGAACATTAAGTCGTGGATACGGTGTTCTTTAGTGGTTGCGTTTCAATTAACCACACATCTCAGAAATTGTCGGCCTGAAACTGTTCAAGAGTGCTTCAATTGCAATCATACATATTATCCTCTTAAGTAGTTCTTTACGGTGGTTCCGGTAGCTAAACAAAAAGTGAGAGAGACTATTGGTGCTATCTTCTAGCCAAAGTAGGTATTCTCATTTGTGCATATTTGCAACAAGTTCAATTGGCTTTTATTTTGTAAACCGATACATACTCAGGAGAGAGCGTCCAGTATACGTCACTTGTACTGCTGACCAATCACTACCATGCGCCTTATAATGTAAGTAAATTTATTCACCCTTAATCTATTTAAAAACTTAATTCAAAGTGTTTTTGAAGTTTTATTTTACATATTCCTTATAGTTGTTGTATTCTTCCAACAACTTTCAAATAATATTTGTTTAGAAAATTAAAATTTCTTAAGTTTCTATTTCATTTGTTCTCTCTGTTACAGGAAGAGAAATTACATAGACCCACAGGATATTTATCGTCTGATGAGAGAACTTTCAGTTGAGGAAAATACTGACGACGTTTCAAACTCCGATATTGACGATCCGAACAATGTAGATTTTGAAGATGAAGCTATTGAATAGGAAAACCACCAAAGTGATTCAGAGTAATCCCTAGACGAAGACGAGAACAAAGATGAGCATACAGACACTGAAGGAACAGATTGCAGTCTTTATGTTAGAAAAAACTCGGAAACATTGTGGATAAGTTCTTCTCTATCATTACCAGCTAAAACAAAATTTAAAAGTATTTTCTTGCCCAAAAAGATATACACGAATTATCCCTATGGAATTAGACGCTACCTTACTTTTTATCATTCCAGATATGATTGATAATATTGTTTTAAACACAAACAAGTATACTGATAAAAAACTGACAGACAATTATTCCAGGATTAGAGACTATAAATATACAACTCGATCAGAAATTATGGCATTATTTTGTAGGTAGGTAGGGTTTTGTTTATTCGGCCCCCAATACGACACATCTCTTATCTCTTATATATCTAAGAAAAAGAGGGCAGATATACTACTCCTGATAATGCATGACACAGATTAATTGGATAATGAAACCAATATGCCTTTAGCCATAATGGATTACAACCACACAAAAGGGTGGGACGATATGATTGACTAGATGTGCTTCAATCTTAAAGAAAACGAGGCGCTGACCTATAGTTATTTTTTTCCAAGAATTACGAAGAATATCTCTTAAGTAAAGACCGCTGGGAAATTGCTCTCCTTAAGTTTGGCGAACCTGTGTCGTGCATGGCCACGCTAGTAATGTACACACTGCATTATTGTATGTTGTCGCATTGTAGTATCTTTGATTACGTGTGAGTTATTAAGTTATAAAATTAATAGGAAAATCGATGTTGCCGGCGACTGTGAAATACTTGGATTCATAGGTTTTTTTTTAAGCCGGCTGAAATTCATAGGAAGTTGGTTGTTGTGTACGGTGATAATGTAATGAATGAAAGAAACGTCCGAAAATGGTGAGAAAGGTTTAAAAGTAACAGAATTAATGTGCACGATGAAGAACGTTCAAGGAGGCCCTCGATAATCCCCGAGGGCTTGTTGAAACGCATAGATTATGAAATCAGAAAAGATCGTTGCTCAATGATTTCCTACCTGGTCCTTCTTTCTCCTGATTTTTCAAGAGCTGTTATTAGTCGTATTGTTCATGACCATTTAGGTTTCAGAAAGGTTTGTGCACGTTGGGTGCCGCACGTCTTAACGGAACGTCACCAAAAAATCCGAATGGGATCTGCTTTGGAATTTTTGATGCGCTACACAGAAAAAGCTGATGAGTTCCTTAGTTCAATTTTTATCGACGGTGAAACATGAATTTCGTATTACACACCAGAGAGAAAACGGCAATCAAGTGAATGGCGTCAACCTGAATCACCAACCACACAAAAAAGGTCAAGCCACAGCTATTTGGACGCAAACTGATAGCCACAGTCTTTTCGAATCGGTTTCGCAAACTGCTGATTGACTTAATGCCACCTGGGACGATTATAAATGCAGAAGCCTTCTGCGAAACTATTGGTAACTTACGGTACGCTATTCAAAATCGATGACGTGCACGGCCGACCGACGTCGTAGTCCTGTTGTATGGTAATGCACATTCACATGTTGTAGTGCGACACGTGATTTACTAAGAACATTTGGATGGGAAATTTAAGATCACCCACCATTTACTCCGGACTTAGCTCCTTCTGATAACCATTTGTTTGGAAAATTGAAAGAATTATGGAGTAGTAAGCAATTCGCGGCTGATAATGAACTTAAAAATGCTGTTAATCAGTGGCTGATTGGACTGGTGGCAGAAAAATACGACGAGGGTATGTTGAAGCTGGTGTATCTCTACGATAAAAGTTTTAATTCATCTGGCGATTATATACAAGAGTAATATAAGGTATGTAGTTTAAGAGAGATAAAAAATATTTATAAAATTTTCAAAAATAATTATTTTAAAATGAAACGTTCTTTATTATAGAGCTAACCTCTCGTAGATATATCTGAAATTAATTTTTAAAAAAAAATTCCTACACTAACCCACAGAAGATTTTCAGATAAAATAAATATTTAATTAATTTATCAATACAATGGATGAAAAAAACCTAAAACTCCATGGAATAGTGACTCTTCCAAAGTATATTACAATTTCTTTGCCAAAGTTTAAACATCTACTAGAAGCAGAAACAAAATCTGTGCAAAACTAAATCTACTACCTCTGTGGGAAACATAAAAATATGAAGACAGATGTAACATGCTGCAACAGCTTATGAAATGTCTGCCGGAATTGTGATTCCGGCCTCCATTAAGTGAATAGTAATCAATTCATGCTGACAGCAAGAAACAAACGAAAATGAAGACGAAAGACGATCTTTAAATTTTATATTACAGTTTATTTGTTAGTAATAGAATATTAAAGATTAAATAAAACCACATTTTTTTTTTTTTAATTTTGTGTTTTTGACGTAACTAAATTTATTTCAGAATGAAGTAATTTTTTTTTTAATAAATAAATAAATAACGAGTATTTTATTTACTATAGTGTTTTATTGAAAACAACCTATACTATGATGATAAAAAATGGTTGGACAGTTATTCCTTTAAAACTTACGAAAAATTACTACGCGGTGCAAACACTGTTACTCACCCGGTAGTGCGTCACGGAGTGGCATGCCCGGTAAAGGGTTAATGAAAGAGTATTTTAAAATTTTTTCTTATATATAATCACATCGATGACACTATTGAATACATATTGCCGATAAAAATAGTTTAAAAAATATTAAAAATTATGATAACAAAAAATCATTTTTTATAATTTTTTTTTTTATATAAATTTATGAAAATATTTTACACATTGCAGTAAAATATTACCTAACATTATTAACCTATACCTATAACCTATACTTGTTGCTTCTATTCTTAAAATTTTCATGTAGAATATTTATAGCTAATATTAGTACGACAGCGTTCGATAAGGAATAAAAACACTACTGGATCTGCACTTCTGTTGATGCAAGTTGCACACGGGAATTAAATTCTGCATAAACTCAAAAACTGGAGTTTATGTAGAACCGTTACTGTAGCTTCTTGATATACCGAACTCACATATAAACAAACAACTAGTCAAATTAATCAAGTAAACAAAGAGGTTTCTTCAAAAATTCAAAAGTTTAGTTTAATAAAATGTTATATTAGATAAGGTAATTTAAAGTTTCTGAGATAGAATACAATTACAATTAACATAAAACCAAACGAAGAAAAACTGATACATTTGTTTTATTTTACTTGACTTTTTTCCCCTAAAATTATTTCTTATTTTTATTATCCTCTGATAAATACCTTATTTCTGCACGGACAAGCGGACAATATAGACAAAACAAGTCTTTGGGAAGACTACAAAGTTAATTCGGACTACGGTGTGAGAGAACACACACTTGTAAGAAAACAGTTTTTAGTCGCGCCTGCCTGCCAGACATGTCAGATCGCTCCAAGACAACTCTGTTTCCTTAGAATTAAGTGGCAGAAAGCGTACAGTTCAAGCAAAAACTTTCTTTTTTACTAATTTTCCTGTTTCAGTCCCCCACTTAACCAAATAGAGCAAGTTGTTGAGTTCGTTAAACATTTTTTTAAATTGTTATAATAATAATAAATTAACTATAAATTATAGTACAGTGTTATTTGACAGATACGTTTTTATAAAATATATGTATAATAAAAATATAAATATACATGGTATATACTTTTATATACATATTAAAATTAATTTAATTTAATCTCAATAATCCGTATTGTATGCTACCATCAACCATTCACTGGTTACAGAATCCACTTAAATTCCCGTTTCTTATTTTGTGGATGTAACACTAATATTTCTAACGCTGTTGCTCCTAAATCTATATTAATACCAATTAAAAGCTGATGGTCTTGCTAAACGATTCGGAATTCTTTTGATCAAAACTTTTTTATCGTGAAATTGATTCATGTATATCACGATAAACTTTTTGACTAAAGCTATTTTAGTAATAGTTTTTTTCTAAGAAAATTAGCTAGATATTCATTCATTTATTCAGGAGAAACATTTATGAAGATATTTTTTTTCTGTTCTACTGAGATACAAAATACGGATAATACCATGATTAAGGAATGAAAATAAATGATTTATTTTATCACGCTTATATGCACCAGAATTTATTTTTTTGAAAATAAAAATTATGGAGTTTAATATTAAAGTGGTAAAATTATTATTAAAATTTATTTTAATAAATAAAAATTTTTTTTTTTCTTCCGGGAGAATCGGCTAATTTAAAAGAATTTAAAGCAGTACAATGAAAATAACTTTAATCATTTCACGGATTTGAGTGGGAAAATGTAAAATTCTTTTTTTTTTCATTAACAATTTTGTAGCACATGAATCTAAATGAAGAACAACAAAGAATTAAGTGTTGGAATAACACGCAAATATTATGTATATGCTAATTTTATGTTAATGTGCCAACCGTAAAGGAACTAAAGAAAAATACTGATAAACCTTTTTGAATCTCTACGATAACTCTTTTGCAATTAAATAAAATATATAACTTTCTACTTAAATAAAAATGTACTGTTTATATCATGAAAATTGTTATTTTCTGAGAAAATATCCACTTAAGTTGTGTTAACGATACTTAACTTCCGTTATAACAGTAGAATAGTTTTATTTGCAGTCACACTTAAAATACAATGTATTTATATTGATTTTTACATGAATAAATTATATAAAAATGAATAAATAATTAATTTGCTTTTGTAATTATTATTTATGAATAGATTTTAATCGAGTGTGAAGGGAAAATTCTTATTAAATAAAAAGTAAATGTTTGTTTTTTTAATGATTAATAGCAGGTATGAAAAAGCAAAAGATAACGTAAATTCGATTAATGACAACTCTTGTTAACTCAGAAAAAATAAAGGATAGTCTTCTGTTTATAATTTTAACCCTTGTAAACCGATATAATGAATTAATTTTTTTCTCATTTTTAACGATCCGATTTGCCTAGAACTTTTCAATAATTCTGGATAAATATATTATTTAAATTAAATATTTGATTTATTTAATATAAATATTAGAAAAAATTTATACTTAATACATTTAAGAGTTACAATATAATATTTTATCACGTTACTGGATGATAGAATATTTTTAATAGAGTTGTGTTATGTTCCAAAAAATAATACACATAGCTGACAATTTCATGTTTTGTTCGCCGTTACGTGGTACGTGGTTGTAAGTTTTTTATTTGTTAAAAATTAGTGTTTACAGTAAACGTAAGTTTTTCTATATATTACAAATTTTAAATATCCGTGTATCATTTTTAAATTATGATATTTAATATTTTTTTACGGCCTTACACATTTTCTTTTATTTTTTTTAAATTTTACTATAAGTTATAGGTTAAATTAGTAGCATGCCTAATGTTGATTATGTGGTTATTTGTTTATAGTAAATTTTTCTATAAAATATAACCTTTATTTTTTCTTTTTTTACTGTCGCATCAAGCGAGTGTAAAAAAGAACTTTTTTACTGTCAGTCATTAGCGACTAAAGTAATACTATCATATAGTGTTAACATAAAACAACAAAAATATACAATAAAGAAACAGGAACAATAAAGAATAAACATAGACAAATAACAACAACAAATACAAACTAAAACATATAAATCAGACAAAAATCATTAAATCGTGTTCTTCATTCCATTTTATATTTTCTTGATCATTAGTTAATGTTAACATTTTAATTTAGTTTTTTCAGTGTGTTCTGTATCACAATAATTTTTTTCATTCTTCATTTACTGTTGAAAGAGAGTAAAATAAAAAAGGCTGAAATATATGTACCAATAGCGAAATGTAAGGTTAAAAGTTCTGTAATACAAAGTTTATTTTTAAATATAAGTAAAAATGATTGTTCTTTTCAGTAAAAACTATTTTAATTGTATTACGCAATAGAAAACTTATCTTGTGTTATTTAATTTTTTTTCAAATTTATTTAAATTTGAAAACACTTTAAAATTACCAAAACAATTAACTTTAACTAATTCTTTATTTTAGTTTTCTAATATGTGTAGCGTGTATAATGAAAATAAAAGCTTGTATTAGAGAAGATCGAGACTGCATTACTACCGAACCTGAAAACATTTACACCCATCTAATAGAACAACAATAATAATCGTTGTACTTTTACTTATGTACGTGTAATTTATTATAGTTTTCATTTTTTATTAGTTATAATTCATTATCACGAAATATGTACTAATAATTTAATAAATAAAAATTCCAAAAACAGAATTTTAATTTAGGTGTATTTTTCAACTAAAAAATCTTAACTAATGCTTGAATGAATATTACATCCGTAATTAAATTAAATTAAATGTACATTTATTATTGTACAATTTTTTTTGTACAATATTTAGAATTTTTAAATTCTTTTTTTTTGTACGATTGCTTTCATTTTTTATTTTACTATTATTATTAACACTTACTTGAAATTTGCATTATATAATGAATAAAGATAAATATAATTTCTTAAAAATTACAAAAAAAACTCAAAATATTATAGTACATTTAATATAATAAAATTTAGTAACAGCCAATAATCAAAACGAACCTCTAAAATCACTTTTTCTTCTTAAAAAATTTGATCTTCGTTTATGAACTGCAAGATTACGTAATCGTTTTATGCAGAGTTTGCGTAGAATCGCATTCTATCGTTCGACCACTCTGTACTGATAGAAAAATATTCACGAGCTTTTTCATGTGACGGTCCTAGACACAAGGCATCTAATTTATATCAATTTATTATTTGATTTAAGTAATTCCATCAATATTTTCAAAAGTTAATTTTTAACAAAGGCCTAAATTTATATATGTTTTCTGTTCTACGAATTGCAAAAAAGATCAATTAAAAAACCCAGAAAAAACAAAGACCGATAAAAACATATTTCCTGTTGAACCTAATTTCCTCTTGATTCTAATGATACTTTAGACTTTTTTAAATAGTGTATTAATTTTTTTTTTTTTAATTGCCTAATGCCTATGTAAGCATCCCACTGTATTTCTAAAATAAATTCAGTAATCGTTTACTTATGAGTTTACACAAAATTGTTAATAAATTTACCATATACAATGAATACAACTTAAAAAAATTTGCTGTGCACGTAGTAGAAATTAATAGCAGACACTACACCGTTATTACTTCTCTACTACTAAAAAGTTAATAAAGTTTTTAACATAGCTTTATTTAATGGAAAATTGTTCTTTCGTAATCAATTAATCATGCCACTTTTACTATCATTTGAATTCGGAGACTTCTCTAAAAGTGAATTGTGTGATATGTTGCATTAACGATAACAACGTTATCGTTGTTATCGTCGTTATCGATAACAACGTTATCAGGTCGTAGGAGAATATCTGACATCCTAATTCGAGTAGGGGGTAATCTTGTCCAGCAACAGACTTCAGCCAAATATTTAGGGATCTGGCTTGACAAGAGGAGGAGTTTTATGGCACACGTGAATGAAATACGTAAACGAGCTGAATGCACGGTCAAAAATCTTAGCAGATTACTCGATAATATGACAGGATCCAGAACTGCGAAGCGTAAGATTTACGCTCACGTAGTTAATTCCATCTTACTTTACGGTATACAAGTCTGGGAAAGAGCTCTGCGTGCCGAGAAGAACAGAAGAGCCCTTGAAGGAATTCAACGGCGCATGGGCTTAAGAGTGATATGCGCATATTCTTCAGTCTCCACCGAGGCAGTACTCGTAATTGCAGGAGTTCCTCCACTTAAACAACTGGCGGAGATGCGAGTGAGTATAGCATGTGGACAACCTTCTAAAGAAGCATATGAAGAGATGCTGCGTAATTGGCAACATCGTTGGGATGTAGCCAACACGGGACGATGGACACATCGTTTGATACCTTTGATCCGACCATGGATAGAAAGGAAGTTCGGGGACATAAATTACTGGATAACGCAATTTTTTACAGGGCATGGGTCGTTCAGGTCCTATTTATGTGCGAGACTAAGGGTAGATAACAACAACTGTCCTTACTGTGGGGCTTATGATTCCCCTGGACATGTAGTATTTGAATGTAACCGTTGGACTGAAAGCAGGCAATCCTGTGTAAGACGTATAGGGCCATTATCTACGGAGAATGTGGTGGATAAAATGCTACTTAACGAGGATAACTTTAATGTGATCTCGTCGTTTATAACCGCAATTATAAAAAAGAAAGATGAGGAAGCTCGTCAAGAAGAAACCGCTCGCTGATGACGGCTTGTATGTGGAATTTCCACCTACGAAATAAAAGAGCTAACCGGTGAACTGACCTGCCGTGCCGGACATACAGCCGGCGGGCGGGGAGGCGAGCTAGAGTAAAGGACACTCCTCTGGCGCGAGTCAAACTTGATTGTAGATCCGTTCCAGAGGAGTAGGTGGAAATATAACAAAAAAAAAAAAAAAAAAAAAAAAAAACGATAACCACTGACTGGGGGAGAAGACCAGAAATTAATTTTTCAGATGCCCACTTCATGAAATTGTTGTTAACGCTGTCGTGATCGTCACAGCTTTTTAAACTCGTTTTATGAATTTAACACCGCGTTTGGAATGAATTTACTCCTCCAGCGTGGATTACAATGATAATCCACGCCGATTACAATCGGTTTATGAACAGATCACCTTTATTAATCGAAACGTTTACTTCTGTACCTCTGTCATCCGACCAGTTTTCATAGATTTTTCGAATAGTACGTTAAAATATACGCTTTTTGAACTTCAAATAAACAATCGAAGAATCATCTTTTCTGAAATCTGTAATCTTCGTAGTTAGTCTATCCTTTTCCAATGTATTCTTCTCAATTAAAGTTTTTCTGTTATTATCAATTTTCCTCCACTTAAATACTAAATCTTTCATGATAGCTGCTAGTGTAATTCTTGATCCTTTAAATTGAATAACCTTTAGAAGTTCCACCTAATTTATTTAATGAGGCAGTTCCTTATGATTTACGTGAAATTTGTTAACTCGTCTCTCAACGCTTTTATCAAAACTTTCTAATCCACTAACTGGTTTTGAACGTTCTTTATATTTTTTGATGTGCAAACGAGAATGACTGCGATTTAGATTTAAGATTTTTCTGTTCAAAGTTTTTGAAATACTGATCTTGAAATTCCACAAGCTGTAGCGGTTCTTTCTTCACATTTTGAAATGCGTATTAAATTTTCATCATCTAACTTTATATAATTTTTTTAATTTTTCTAACTTTATAGTTTCTTTCTTCCTAAAATCGTATAAAATATTAAATATTTCATGAGTTTGATTACGAGGTTTTTATTCTTAACTATAGATTTAAATTTTGCTATTGCAAAAATAATTCACTAAAAAAAAAGCAAAAAAACTTAATACACACAAAAAATTAACTAACACGCCATACATTACAGAAAGAAACAAATACACAATTCGTACAGAACACGCTAAGAATTAAAGTAAATCATTTTATTGAAAATTAAAAGTAAACATTAATATTGAATATTATTCAGAAATGCGAAATTAATTACTTAGCTGTTTTATGAATAGGTATAAAATGACAAAGTTATTAACAAATTATTATAATCTGAGAGGTATATACACCTATTAGTTAATGATGATGTTTATTACTATACTCATCATCAACAATAATAATACCTATTACAAGTGCATATTAATATAACTCAAATGAAATACTTTGATACCCTTTATTCGTATAAAGTGGCCATTCATTTTACGACTCATTTGATGGAGGGATAACAATCTATTAATAGTATAAACTATTCGTTTTTAAGTAACAAACATTTATAATTACGCTAAATATTTTAAAAGAAATTATTGTCTGAAATTAAACAAAAAGATAATAAATTTTAATTGTGGAAAAATGTGTTGCTGTTTACGAAAATAGTTAAGCACATTAAATTGCAGAATACTTAGTTTCTGAATGAGCCTAATGTTACGAGAAAAGAGTAATATTCGTATAATGCCATGCACTAGTGAAAAGAAGCTTTTATTTTCATCGTACGTTCTGCGTGTTGCAATCTGTTTAACTAGTGAACCAAAAGCAATTCTCCCTCCATGTCCCAATGAGATGAGAATGATGTAAATGAGATGTAAACTTGTACAGACTCAAGACATGATGAGTCCTCTTGCAGGATGAGGACTGAGTTAAGCTTAAAAAGTAGATCCGGTCTCCACCTGGTACAATTGTAAGAAAAAAAAAATAAAAGGTCAGGACGAGTCCGAGTCCTGAGACATGTGGTTAATTGAACCCCAACTACCAAAGTATACAGTTATCCAGTGTCTAGTATTCAAATCCGTATAAAAGCAATTGAACTTTAGCAGGATTTGAACCTCCGAACCTTCGAATTCGAAAATCAGCTGTTAACAGTTGATCTGAGTTGTTATAACACTACTGTAATAACACTGCTGAGCTATTAGTTAAACTGTGTGTAATATTTGCGTATAAAATCTTCCTAAGAAAAAATAAATTTTTTTTTAAATTCTTCTGACCATTTTTGAATATTTTTTAAAGACCTTTTCTTATAAAAATCAATTCAATTTTTAACAAAGATTATTTCATATTATTTAAAATCATACAACTGTAACATGAATAACGTCAAAAATGTGATTAGGTTTTTAAAATAAAAAATTATTATAACTTGTTTCTCCAGTTCAAAAAAAGAAAAAAGTCAGATTAAATTCTGAATCACATTTTATTCTGGCACAATGAAAATAAAAAAAAATAATAATTTTTTTATTAATTTTTTAATGAGCGATAAACGCTTATTGCCTTAAACATGATTGTATTTTTCGAGCGTTACGAAATAAATACTTTATCCTCAATGTTTGGTAATTTTTTTTCACTTTTTTTGCTTTTTAAAACCTAAAAACAGTAGAATTTTTTATTTTACAAAAAATAACGGATTAAACATACAAATATAATCTAATAGATTATCTTAATCCATCCTTCACATAGATTACGTTTAATAAACAAAAAGTAAGATAGACGTAAAACGAAGCGTTTTTGGAGATAATCTAAAAAAATTAAATTGTCATAAATTTTTTGTACTGATAAAATGAAAGCAAATGGATCATTGACAACGGATTAAAAATTTATATTCTCTAGCAATTGAAATGGATTAAATAACTTTCCAATAAAATTAAAATTTTTAATTTACATACCCTATTAAATCCCCTCACAACTTCGTAAAAAATATTAATTAATTAACCTAAAAATGTTAAAAACCCGTTCAGATACGATCGAGATCAGCACACAGTAATATAACGGTTAAAAAAATTGCAAGGATATAAGATATAGATATTAATTTACGAGTACAACTGACCTTAAATAACAGCTACAACAAAACCATGAGTAAATAATTGTAATTACTGTAAAAATCTTATTAAACGAACTTTGATAAATATAAAAATTTACATATAGCACTTACTTATTTAGTAGCCAAACCCCACTCTTGGTTGTTGAGCCATTTTGTGATGCGCTGACCTGTATAGAACGGCTTCTGTGTAAACGGGGCCTTCAACATCCCTCTGCGAGTGGTCCAGAGCTCTGCTAGTCCGAAGATGGTCTGTATCAATAGTTTCGTGGCTGCAGAAATAGCATGCTGGAGAGGTCAGAACCCGTATCCTATGTAGATGCGAGGCCAGATAGTCATATCCGGTTTTTGCAGAAACGCTGAATGCTGATATTTCAAAATTTACAAATAGTTTTGCAAATATTATTCATCATGAGTTTAATCGATGACATTTCTATACAATTTTGCTTCAAGAAGGATATTTTTCATTTGAATATTTTCTTATTAGATGTTAAAACCTTTCTGAAATCTTACCATTAGATCATTGTAAGAGGTCTTTCAAATTGCTCGCAAAATGTTGACCGATTTTAATGTTAACGTCAATTTCTTTGTTTAAATTTTTCAAGTGGCATTTGTTTTTAGTAGTTTATGACAAATCATTATGGAACGGTTACGCTTCAACAACGTTTACAAATCATAAAAATGTATTATCGAAATATGGAATCTATTATAACTTCGTATCGTGCACTTCGCAGAATTTATGATGTGCATAATCAGCCAAACAAAATCAAAATTCATCATGGATAAAAAATTTGAAGAGAATTTTTTCTCTATTATATGTTGAAACATCAATTCACAAAATAAATGCAAGAAGTCAAGAGAATATTGCTACCGTAATTGCAAGTGTTGATAAAAATCGAAACTTATCGTTTTCACATCGTTCAAAAGAATTATTGGGACTTTCTTCAACAACTTGGTGAATTTTGCGTAGATTCTAACTCAAGAATTAAAGTCAATCTTTTGAGTCGACGATTTGTTGAATTGGGTCCAACTTTTCATCATAAAACCATCTTTTCATGGGTTTGTAAACAAGCAAAAATGTTAAGTGTGAGACGATTTCAATTCATAAATATTTCAAAATCGATGATTACATCCACTCTTCAACCATCACAAAAAAATCACTATTTGGTACGGATTATGGGATCGTGGCATTATTGGACCACTTTTTTACAAAAGTTAGCAAGGAGCTGTTGTTCCAGTAGAAAGTAAACGCAGTGAGAAGAAACGGGATGCAACCATGTCTAGGGTGCCTTAGCTGATTCAATTCAAATGAGGAGGCGAGGCTCCCGACAATAACATGCGGACCGTCCAGCAGAATACAAAAGACCAGCGAAAACCTCAAGAAGTCAGGTGAAGGATACCGGACTGGAGAGCGGAGGGAGGACAGTCCTCTGCAGAACTGGCATTCGTTCGTGCTTGCATGTATGGAAGACAGTTATGATGCACGGGGACTCTGAACACACTGAGCTCGAGGGCACCTCCTGGGACTGACTAATGTTTAAATGCGGTTTCCAGCCTCAGTAGGAGAGGCTGGTGAGACTTAATACCACCCTACCGACTTAACCTTCATGGAAGTTAAGTCGGTAGGGCGCAGACTACATACGCCGTAACATCTGCGGAACCTGTTAGCAAGTCCGACACTTTTCCGTATATGGGATTACTCCGCTAACCAGAGGAGGAAAAAAGATGGTAAACGCTATCGAGCTATGATTCGTAATTTTTTGTTTACAAATTTGGAAAATTTTGATTTGAATGAAACATGGTTTCAACAGGATGGTGTCACATGCCACAGAGCTGCTGAAAAAAGTTCAATAATTGCGTCAAAGGTTTTGGTGATTTGATAATTTCACGAAATGGTAATGTCAATAGGCCAGAAAGTAATTTGACTCTCTTAGACATTTTTCTGGGGTATTATGTGGTCACAAGTGCATCAAAAACCACGAATTATTGAGTCTTGAGAGCAAATATTCGATGCATTATTAGTAGAGTTCATGTTGATTTGCACGAAAATCAACAAATGTTCAATGATGTTTTGAGATAAATTGAAAAACAAGAAAATTTAATAGAATACACAACTGTGGAGTATCATAATAATAACTATTTTAAATAACGTTAAAATATCGTTGAGTCTAATTAGTAGCGTAGACAAACATAGCATTTTGCACAGATTTCATTATATGTAACAAAGCAACGCAACAACCTATCTAGAGTATGAAGAAAATGCTAAATAACAGTTATAATGAAATATTGTTATTAAACTTGACCAAATAAGATCTTGGTCACATACAGAAAACAATAAATTATGAAGAGCAATATTTTAATTTAATTTTAACAATAAATTATGTACTTTTAGGAGTATAAAAATATAGAATTAATAATTACTTTGTAGTATGAAAAACATGTACAAGCTTCGGTTTATTAACTAAAATGTACTTCCAGTTTAATAAATAATTATGATTTTTTTTAAAAATGACGATTTAGCCGTTAGCAAAAATATTTTGCAAAAAGAAACTGGTAAATTTTTCTCTGTTGCTTAAATATTAAAAAGCTATTCAAATCCATACTTTAAAAGCTTCGCACGCCATCCCATAGATCTATATAAATAAAAAAAAAAACGAAGATAACAAAAGAGAAATTTCAGTGACTTATTTCATCATAAAAGTTTTTTTATTACAAAAAACAGAGAAGATAGAAAAATCCTGAATAAATACGATCGGTAGCGTATAAAAATGTTTTTCTCACCACCATGATGTGAATAAATGAACCACAATCAAGTTACATGTTTCGATGCAATAATATATGTTCATATGCATTCAAAAAAAATAATAATAATAATAACAAGCAAAAATATAAATAATCAAGAATTTTTAAATAATCTGCATTTTTAAATTTTCAAACTTTTTTAAATTACCCTTTGAATTTCCTTTCTAATTAAAGTTGGTTTTTTATGAGTTACTTCATTTAAAATTATTGTTTTCATTAAAAGTGTATAATGAATTTAATTAACATACAACCCCATATTTTAAAGTAAAATTCTTCTAAAATAGGAAATTACATTTCGTTATAAAAATTTATTTAAAATAAAATAAAAATTTATTTAATCTACTCTCCCGGTTTAATATTTTAAAAGCAATTATACAATTATATTTAAAAAGTAGGAATCACTAAATGATCCTACATTAACTAAGAATTTTTAAAATATTTCATACCATATTGAAGTTTTAAGTTAAAGAAGGTTAATTTTTAAAATATGGTTTCTTCATAAAATCTAGTTCTTAAATTTCTGAAGTATCTTTCATAAAATTTAAACAATTTTAAGGAACTTGAATTTCTTATAATCTCAGAATCACATCATGCTACCTTTCAATACACTACATATTATTAAAAAAATATTTATTCTTAATTTTTTCAAGAAACTGTGAAAACTTAGCTTTCTTAGAAAAAAAATAATGAATAATTTTCTTGAAATTCTACTACGATTTGATGAAATTTGCACATATATTTCGAACTGAGTCAGATTTTTTTTTTATAAAATTCTTTGTTTGTATTTAAATCGTTTCAGTCTATTGACCGATATTTTATTTAAAAATATTTATCAGGAATAATTCATCCTGAAAAAAATGTCAATCTTATACTGAACCAATTATTGAAAATAAATATATTTTTTTTTTTCAATCGAACCGAACTTAAAAAAAATCTGTTTTGGCACGCCGAAAGGTGGAGGTAGATTTCACCGGTGCTAAGTAGGGGATAAAAAGATTTCCACCTTTAAGTTACGAAAAACTTTAAATTTGCTCAATACGACAGTGGTTACATGTGAAAAAAAGTTTCACATGTTTAGCATATGACAAGCCCCATCTTTTAACAATTCCAGCAACATTTTGGTCATCCCTTGCCGTAAGGGTTGGTCATATCAATAATTGTTTCAGACAAAAGTTTTAAGTAATTTTTAGACGACTTACGACCTTCATATCAAAAAACTTTATTTAGATAACTTTTAGGTCCTTATCCAAATAATTGTAGAAACTTTAAACGAATTCGGTATTTTACTTAATAAAAAAGTTATAGCAATATTTTGCTTTTTCGAAAAAGCCACCTCATTTCCACCCCTATGGTCCGATTTTGGCCGTTAACAAACCTCGAGCGAGATTTTGGGTCGAGTTTTTTTATGGAACAATTTGCAAGTGATTGGCGCAAAAGTACGGCAGTTATCGAGTCCACAAGAAAGTGAAATATATATATATATATATATATATATATTTAAAAACGATAAACTTTTGAACTGACGGTGGTTTTGTGGTCTGGAGACGTGAAACGTGAAGATATGTCGAAATTTTCCGGAAGTGGAATCATGGTACTCATTATAAAAGGTATATAAAATCTACCTAAAAAATAATTAGAGGACTATAAAACCTACCTAATAAGTAATACTTTGTCAAACCTTCACAACAGTCGGATATGAAGTAAATATCAAATGAAAAATACAACTTATCTTAAAAATATAATCGAAAAATACAATAACCATCTAATAAATAACCCTTAATTTGGAATGGTGTTCGAAAAATCAGAATTTAAAAAAGAACTGAAAAGTATTTATTTTTAATTTTTACGATGTATATTTTAATTCAGTCTTCTATATTTTTTTTATTTTTACTTTCTAAATTTAATTTTTATCTAAAAAACGGATAAAGGATTTCTCGTGTGCCAATGACATTTTAGAAAAAAACGAAAGTTTGAAAGACCTGCATTTTGAATAAGAGAAGAATACAAAGAAACAACATTAACTGATTAAACTAGCCAGCTACTGGACGTGACCTAAGGCTCTCTGGAATACGGGAATATATTTTTACATAATAAAAGTTTCTGCTACTCATTTTTTTAAATTGTTCTTAAAAATAGAATAAACATCAGAATTGTAGCAAACAGTACAATCCAACAATACGCATTAATGAACAAAAAAATTATATACATTGTACAGAAAACTAATTAAAAAAAAAAATTGGAAAAACATTTAATGGGACCGCTAAAAGAAAACCCCTTCAAAATACAGAAATACTTATTGAATTCGGTCGATTTGGTGGTACTGTATGCATTGAAAATACTTTTAAAAATCTAAAATATTTAATTATAACCTTATTATTTTATTCGCGAAACTTACCTATACTCACTACACACACGCAGATACGAGCGCATACATCCTAGATTCCACAGGAAAATTTATAAATCTCTTAAAAAGCTGTTTTTTCAGCAGTTTTAATAAAAAATAATAATTTTTTTTTTCTAATATTTAATTTCAAAACTGAATTTCTCAAAACCGATTAATATCACTTTGATAATGAATTTTTCTTTTATAAGGAGTAAAACGAAAAAAATGTTTGCTAGATATTTATTATCAGTAGTTCTTTTTTAATTTAGATCGCTTTACAGGAACATCATACTCATGAAATTTCTAACATTTAAATAAGTTATCAAAATCGCTTTTGATGAGTTTGTGTATGATGGTTATATATATATATGATAAAACTTCAGAACCAAAGTGATTTTATAACTCAATATGAGCACTTTTTACAGCTCTGAAGTGATGAAAGTGATAATCCAACTTATTTTACACTCAGCAAGCATTTTACAGTTCGCTTTCACGGCCGCCGTTTTTCTTTGGCGCAGGTGGTAAAATGACTGGATTTTTTCATAGTATGAAACGTTTTTTATGTAAACCAAAAAATATCCTTAAAAGATAAGCTTCAAATCGCGACTTTGCGATGGCCAAGCGATAGCAGCTTCTTTGACTATCCAGCCTTCTGAGAACGTGTCGAGCGCAGTCCGCACAACTTTTACACTATGTGGAGGAGCATCATCCTCCACATTAAGTCCTCCGTACTTTTAATTTGCAGAAGAAAGGTTTTCTAATATTTCCAAGTACACTAAGACCGTAATAGTAGCTTCATGGGAAAAAGTCCCAAAAAATTTGATATGGATCATACACCATAAATTCACTTACAGAATGTTACAGACAAATTGCACCAATTCCTTTGGATATTTTGCTGCCCATACATGACGTGGATTCAACACTCTATGAACATGAAATGATGGTTCATCGGAGTATAAAACGCGCTGCTAATTATTTTTATCAGCAGAAATTAATTTTAATATGGTAACTACAAACTGAACTCTTTGTAGATTAACATTCGGTTTCAGCCGTTTATAAGCAGGAAATTTCAATCGCATGCGAACAACATCATCGATGGTGCTTTTAGAAACGTTTAGTTGACGACCGATTAATATTATGAATTGAACGTTTTGGATTTCGTTAGAAAGCCACACTCTTTCTGTGTTTTTGGCCTACCTAGTGAATGTCCTTTCAATACCCTTTCGTTTTCAAAAACTATTCACACCAATTACTTTGTCACTAGAAGAAAATTTACAATATACTGGGATATAATTTTTTTGTACGGTAAAAGCTTTCAAATCGCTTAAAAATACATTTTTAATTAATCATTTTAAGAAACTCATGTTAGATGATTTAAGATTATTTCTTTTATTTTCGTAAAAAAGCTTATTACTGAATTTCTTTTGAATATGGTATATTACAGGTGACAAAAAAATGAGTAGGAAAACGTTTTTATTTATCTTATGAATATATATATATATATATATATATATATATATAGAGTAGATCAGTATTTTATAGATTTCAAATTATTCATACACTTTTATATAAAAATACGTAATTACAGTACGGACTGAACGATAGTACAGCTACTGTTGTACACATTTATACAAATGCGCTTGTACCAGTCTAAGTAGGATCATACCTTCCATAGGACTGTGCAAAGAGATTAGAGAAATATGATCGGGATGGAAAATCCGTAAACCGATTGATTTAGAGAAGTTTTATAGAAATTATTCATTAACCTGATCATAATTTTCCAATAGCATTCAGTCAGATAGATGGCCGTCAGGTTTATTTGGGAATAGTGCTTATTTAAAGCCTATAAATTTATTAATTTAATTAAAATATTATTATAAAAACTCAGATCAACTGGTGGTAATTTACAGGATAGATCAAAATGTGTACGAAATGACTATTAACGTGGTAATAATCGCAGGATGATAATGACTTGAACCCACGGTATAATACAACTTAAGTAATTAATAGAAGACTGTTAGAATAAATCTGGTATTTATGGACGCTGTTATCCCAACGAACATACGTAGGAGATAGCTATTAATTTCCAAGATGGTTATTACACATAAGTCTCTATGGCTATTACACTATGGGCGAAACAGCAACGTTTACGTTATCAGAATCGTTGATTGGTTTCTCTCCCTCCAAAGCTTTGTTGTGTGTAATATTAACTACTAATATTAATACTACTGCTAACAATAATAGTAATAATACAATAAAAAAATTAGAGAAGAGTTATTATTCTTTTAAAAATTATTACACAAGAACATACGACAACCTGCAACACTGAAAAATATTCAGTAAGAAATTGATGTCTTACGCTTTGTTAAGAATAATCATCTTAGCAAATTTTGTAGACTAGTAGGTAAGACATAACCAGATAATTATATACAAAACTACTTTAAAGTTAATTTGAATATGATACTTAATAACGTAGATTTTCCACAGTGAGAGAGAGTATGAACTGTATGAGAATACATCAGAATCATCGTCTCCCATAGAAGAAACGCAAAAAAAATGGAAGAGAAGCAATTCGATTTGACGTTCAAGTGTACATACTAGTTGACTGAGGAACGGTTTCAACATTCAAACGAACTTAAAATGGGAGTAAAAAAGTTAATGTTTAAACCTCTGGACATACCCAAAAAGAATCATCCGATTTGAATTGTTTACATTTTGAAAAATTTTAATATAAAAACTTAAGATTAATTTTGTATTAAAGGTTTATTCGTGACGTTTCTCTACATACTAAATCATAGGTGCTCAATATGCCCCCCTTGGGATGCACGGCATACGTCCACACGGTAGTCGAGTTCGTCCCACATTTTAGCAAGCGTTTCTGCTGCTGTTATTCGGTTAGCAGTTCGACCACTGTAACTGGAAGGGAAGACACATAGACGGAATCTTTTACAAAACCCCACAAGTAAAACTCTCACACAGTGAGGTCTGGCGATCTGGGGGGCCAGTGATGTAGAACTGACTCGTTAGGTCCCATACGGTCAATCTATCGATAAGGAATTTTATCGTTAAAAAATTCTCAAACGTATAGACTCCAATAAGGTGTTTCACAGTCCTGCTGGAAAATTAAATCTTCTGAGTTGATTTCTAACTGAGAGAGAAGCCAGTTTTTCAAGTTTATAGAGATACGATGTTCCCGTAACGCAGTGTTCTCTACGAAAAAAGTAACCGTACACCTTTTCCCGAGAAACTGCACGAAAAAACATTAACTTTGGAAGAGTCTCTCTCATGCTGAACAAATCCATGTTGCTTCTCCGTACCCCGTATTCTAACATTGAGGCGGTTTACCTTCCCATTTAAATTTAAAATTGCCTCATCATCAAACACTAAGCGTGTTGCAAAGTTGCCATCTTCTGCCAACTATATAAGGACGAATTCACAAAACTTCACACATCGTTGTTTGTCATCTTCATAAAGAGTTTGGAGTAACTGAATCCTGTACAGTTTCATAAGCAAACGTCGTCGCAAAACACACCAGATATACATTCTGGGAAGTTTTAGTTCACTACCGAAACGGAAAATTGATTTTCCAAAGCTACTTGAAAAAACTCTGATGGATGGGCTCCACATCTTCGTCTCACACACGGGGGCGACCACTTGATTTCCCCTTACAGACACGTATTTTTAAATTGTCTATACCATCACCTCCGCTTCGTTACTTCCAATACATTAGCGGCTATGCGGTTTGGTCGTTCGGTGCGAGGCTGGATCTTTTCCCTTTCGGGATAAAGATCCGAACAAGTGACCAGTTCGCTATAACCGGGTGGTGGGGATGGTGGCCTTGTGGAATCGTATAAAAGCCGGTCCGTACGCCCGCTTATCGTTAGTCGTATGAATTTCTCCGGACACAATTACCTTGAACCCGGCAATCCGATAGACAACGGACCACCGGTCACATAGATGATCAGATCGCGCTTGAGCACGACCTACGATACGAATCGGCCACAAAACATAGTCATATACGTGCGGCAGAGTTGTAGGAAGTTCAGAACCGTATTAACAGCTGAAATCACGCTGAACAGTAATTACGGACTCACACTGCGCGAAGCGTAGAACAAAAAACGATTTCTGGGGTGGAGTCGCGGTTTTCTATAAAACTAAAGTGAACGAAGTTCTGGTGTTACCTCGCGACCACCGTACGAACCTCGAGAGTTTCTCTTTCCAACAGTACTTTGCTCGATCAAAACGGATTAAAACCTGGATTGTTATGAAATTATAAAATCGGATGATTTTTTTTAAAGACACGCTTGGATCATCAACTTGTGGAAATATCAAGAACAATGAATTACTAGAACGAAAACAAGAAAATTAAATAATTTACTTAACATACAAAAAACTACTTACTATCCAAATCATTTGGCGATAAAAATTTAGACAAAATTAATAACAATATCGTCATTTAAAAGTCTGAAAATTTTAAATATTTTTATTTACCTGATAGATTTAACAAATTTAGCTTTTATTTTTCTATCTTTGAAGATTTCAATGTATTGTTTATTTTATAGTGTCTTGTCTTTGTTAAACCAATTAATAAGTTTCGTATATATTTTAATATTAAGAATACACTGCTCTTTGTTAAGAATTACAAAGAAATAATTTTAATAATCATTAAAATTAACTTACAGATAATGCTTTAAGTGAGCAATAGAATATTACATAAAAAACGAATCATAATTTTTAAAAACTCTATAAAAGAAATCGTAACATTTCAACTACTCCAGGATTTTTATCAATTGAACTTTTTAAAATTTCAAAGTAAAAAGGTGCTGGTTTGGCAAACACTTTCAGTTAGGTAGTATACTATAATTGGAGAAAAAGACAAAATCAAAAAACTTTATATTGGTATTAATAGTTATCAAAAAAATCCAGTAATCTACAAAAAAAGAATTGTAATGTTCTAATTTAAGAGAAATTTAGAATTAATCAGCGTTATGTAAACTGAAAACCATTGATTATACATTGTTGGAAACCTTTCACACTTTGTTCAAAATCGATTTGTAAACGTTTCATTGAAATCGATATAGCATTTCCTGTGGTATACGTGAAATACAATTAGGTAAAAGTAGACAATCAACACCAATTTAGAAATTTCTATATGTTTTTGGAAATACATTAAAAAATACGTAATTGTTGAAAAATAAATACCAACTCCTAATTTTATGCCACATAACTGCTAGGTAAACAAATAAAACCTTAATTTATAATATGGTACACAGTTTTACATCGACTTTTCATTAAAATATATTTAATATTTACTATATAAAACGTAACAAACTTTGTTTTCGGATATTTCATAGAGTCACAAATATTGTTCAAGATGACATTACGATTACATATGCATACATTACCTAACTTATATCTTTGAGTAAATGTAACAAAATTTAACTCCTCTTTTCAGTAAAACGAGTTTCACTAACAAAATACTGTTTTAACCCTTCTTTATAACTATATATATACCTCACCTTTTCGTTTATAACACCACAACGAATCGTTTGATCATTACTTTCGTAAACAAGTAATTTTAAAGCGTTTCTACGGTATCAGAATATATTAGCTTTTAATGTAGTAAACATTTATGGTAAAAACCATGAAATAGTTTATTAACTCAAGAACGCATGTTACTAGAAGTGAAAACAAACAGTAATATTAACCAATTATTGCATAACGAGAAAAATACATTTACGAAATATATTTTACGAAAAAATACAATTTCGAAATTTGTAGATCAAATAATTGTAAGAAATTGCTAAAGACTGCAATAAAACTGAAATAAAAACACTTCTCATGCGTGAATCACACTTATAAGAAAAAAGAGAAACAAAAAAATCAAAATTATAAATTTTATTCAGTTTCACTGATGAAATGTACTTATTACTAAAAAATAATATTAAATTTACTCCGCCTTGAAAGTTATCGAAACCCGTAGCGATGACGGTTTCCTAGTAATTACAGACTGTAGGAGTGTTCTTGAGACCTTCAGTTGCAAACGTTCTGAATCCATCGTCCAGATTATTCATGATATCCTTTCAAGGATAAATAAGACTGTTGTACTGGTATGGGTCCCTGGCCATTGTGGTATCCTTGGGAACGAACGAGCCTATAAGGCTGTCAAGAGAGCTGCAATAAATGGCATCCCAATACAATCGACATGTGAGAGAGACTTCATGAGATCAGTCCGAGTAAAATTGCGGGCTCTGTGGAATAGGTTCTGGCTGCTGAGTCCTCCCACGGCATTACATAACATCCGGGAGAATGTACTCAAGAAACCACTTTCCCAGAGCAACAGAAGAGACCAAATCATCTTCACGCAGCTAAGAATTGGACACACCAGGCTTACCCACGCTCACCTACTTGGCTCTCCTCAGAATATCTGTGAGGCTTGCAAGGTCAAATGGTCCATGTACCACCTGCTCTTTGATTGCCCAATCTTTGGAACCATCCAACAAAACTAAGACCTGGGTTTGGATATGAAATTTCTATTAAACCAGAACGAAGGGAAAAAACGTCTGTTGCAGTTCCTCTCCTACAGTGGAATAAAAAATACGATTTAGTGATTTCTGTCTGATTTCTGTATTTTATTTTGTATTTATTGTTCCTGTCTCTTTATTGTTTATTTTTATTCTTTACGATTTTTGTTGTTTTATATAATACTACATGATAGTGTTACTGTAGTCGCTAATGACTATAATTGTTGATGCGACTGTAAAAAAAAATTAAATTAAAAAATAATACTTTTAGAAAATTTAGGCATGTTTTTTCACAACTATTGATTATATATATATATTTTTTTTTAATTATTCTTCCAAGTTACATGTTCTATCAGCTAATTCAAATCATTAATCTTACATCAAGAATAATGGAGGATAAAATTCTTAAAATACCGGAGACTGATAGTTATGAAATAATTCTAAATTTTACATTTAAATTAATAAATATTTATATCGATTAAAAATTTCGTTTTCAAATTTAAACTTAAAAAAAGTATTATTCTACAATAATGCAATATATTCAGAATAATACATTTGGGACATATTAGCCGAACTTCGGTAACTGATTCAGAACACCAAAATGAGCAAAAAAGTTCATATCGACATGAATCCTATTTTACTTTGTTTTCCTTCTGGACGACATTTTGTGATTTCCAACAAATAAATTTTTAGGAACAGGTAAATCTACTTTAATTAAATCTGACAGATCTAAGACTAGTGTTTTGCTCTACAAAATAAAAAATTTTGAAAGCGTCACCTTCAAATATTTCAAAATGGCGGCCATTAAAATTTTTTAATCTTCTATATCTTTGTAATTATTTGTTTGATAAAATCTTTACTAATTACAAAATTTATTAAGCATTTTAGTTTGAAAAAAATTGTACCTAATTCGTAAAAATCTCATTAGCAAACAATCGAGTTATTGCAGATATTTAACCTGGTTTGTGCACCGTAACGCAAGCTGATAATTTTTACTAATTTACTATAATTATTTATTATTAAAAATTTTTGTTAGATTTAGTAGAGGAAATAAAGAGGTAAAAAAAAACGGTTTATCCGTTCCCAAGAAATAATTTATTTGTTGAAAATCGCAAAATGGAGTGTAGAAGAAAAACAAAGCAAAGTAAGACTTATGTCGAAATGAACCTTTATGCTCAATTTGGTATCCTGAATCAGTTATTGAAGTTCGGCTAATACGTCCTGGAACATTCTGTATAGTATTTTTTCGTATCCTTTATATCAAAGGATAATATTCAAAGACTGAAAAATTAAAATTAAAATTTATGTTACTATGTTGATATAAAACCTCATAACGTTTCCAGGTATATCACCAGATCGGCATTATAACAAAAGGTATTATGAATATTCTGCTACTAAGTTAAAGCGGCTTATACAACCCACTGATTAAGATAAAAATAAGTTATATTAATTATTTTTTTTAAACTATCTATCCCAGTTTTTAAAATATTTATGAAGTAAGTAAAGGCAGAGATAAAAGTGCCAATTACAGGAGGTAAAATATATGCCAAATACAAGGGACACCGATCCTTAAGAATATGTACTTTCTCTCAGAGTATATTCAACAGGTGTTACATAGTGTTATTATGTACTCCTGTACAGAAGTACATCCTTCAGGTGTAGGTGTCAAAGTGCAGATAGGTTGAACCACCTTCACTGTCAGGTACAATAATTCAGTGTTATAATATACAAAGTCATTAAAGGAGGCAGTAGGAAACCGTTTTATTTCTTACTCTTTTTTTATTAAACCTGATATGGTATGCTTGTTATTCTTGACGGTGTTTTTGAGAGTAACTTGTGATCTGTATATAGCACTTACAAATAAAATATGTTAATATATCTTAATATAACCGAATAGACCAAATGAATAAAAAAGCGTATAGCGAAAGGGTTTGTTACTAAGAACGATCGATTAGGACATTTTCTTGGTCAAGAAGGTTTTATATCATTATTTGTATGAACCTTTAATAAATCTCTAAGTAGGTTATCCTCCGAGGCAGTTAACCTTACCGAGATATAAATATATAAAAAAAGAAATTATGTATTAAGGAACCCTTTGGACGCGTTAAGTAATAGAATTTTTACATGATCATTACAAATAGGTTTTCTCTTTTCATCTCTCTCACTTCCCTCCTCTCTTTTCGTTAATTTGTGAAGTTAAATAATGTTGTGAACTTTCATTATAATCTTATTACCTTTTCTGAAATGAAATATTCCTGATTACAAAGAGGTGTAAATGCTTGTAAATTCCAGAATTACTCATTCAAATACATTTACACCAACAGAAATATATTATTAAATAAATCATTTACCGTAAAAGCAAGTAGAATAAGATTAATGTCCTTGAAGATAATAATACGATAAACCCTTAAAGTGGAAGGAATATAAATAATATTCTAAGAAAATTATTTTTTCAATAAACACTTGAGAAAGTTTCCATTTTATTATTCTTTTACCGACTTCTCGAATAAAAGTACGATATTGCTTTCGGTCGCACGCTGTGGGATTGTGGGTGAAAATGAATTTTTTTTAAGTTTCAAGATATGAGGAATACGAAAATATCATTAGCTTAAAATATCATTTCCTTATATATATATATAGGCCTACGTATAAAATTTGTTGCTCGAAAATCTTCAAAGCTACTTCATCAATTCCATTGAGATTTAGATATACCGTAGTAGTGTATCTGAAGTTGTGCATGTGAAAATTTTATGAAGTTTGATCCAGTCGTTAAGAATTACGCTCAATTTAATCTCGACAACAGACAATACAACTTCAGTTTGAGGCTATCTCGAACTGAACGTAGTTTTTGTTAACAAAACTGTTAGTTTCTAATACATAATAAGAGGCTAGTTTTTATCACAAAACAGTTTTTATTTTATAAATTGAACACAATTTTTATATCTGGAAAGAACATAAACTATTGCTATTACGAAATGTTTCACCATTTCAAGATGGTATCGTTTTAATGGCTTGCGGTAAAAGCCGAATTAGGTTCTTTGCTGATATTCAATTTTAATAAGACTAAACCGTTAGTCAAATCAAATTCGGTGACCACTAACAATATTTGAAATTAAATTCCCTATAAAATAAGGTCTCCTTTTCCTTTCCCGATATCTCTTTCGTTATTGAGAAAAGTAGCTTTAAAGATGCGACGGTGTACGGCGTAGCGACTCAACTAACACAGCGCTTGCTATTGTTACTGTGACTAACGCGACTGTCTGCATCTGTCTCCCGTTGACAAAAAAAAAAAAACAACAACATAAAACAGAATAAAAAACAATAAAGAATTAAAAAAATAAGTACGGTCATCTTCTCGTGGTTTCGTCAGGTAACGAGGTATGGATAACCAACTATAACTACTATTTTTAAGATAGGGAACAATTATTCTGAAACCCGTATACTTAAGACCACTCAAAGTTTCGAGTCCTATTTTGACCAAATTGTTGCTTTGAAGAAATTACAGCAAACTGATAGTTTTTATAAGATGAACAAGCTTTAATTGTTAATCATCATTATTATTCTCAAAATATCATGAAGACAGTGAACACATTGGGGGTCAGTGGGGGGAGGTCTGTCTGGAAAGGAAGGAAGAGCGAAGCGAGCCCTGATCGCCTAGTCGGCTAGTAATTAATGAATTTCTGGTATTGATTATAAAATAATTGGTAGCACTGGTTATACATGCAAGTAATATTACTTCATGGAAGAAATATTTTATGCACAAAACTTTGATAATTATTTAGGTGAAAAAAATTCATGTGTTAGTGGTTGTACAATGTTTGTTTAATCTTTTAAAAACTGGAGTTTTATTGTTGAATTTTGGGTTATCTTTTCCTGACAAGTTTAAAATTCGAAATTCCAGAGGAACCCCTAAAAAGAATTACGAATAAAAAAAAAATGGAATTTTTTTGGAGGGCAAGAATTTGATTAAAAACAAATAGAAATAACAAAGGATTTAAGACATCAAAATTAAGAGAATTTTTTTCATAATTAAGAAATACAGAAAAAATATGGGAAATAATAAAGAAAGAGGTATGATTTTCTAGAACAATATACGTTTATTTTTTTTTTTAATTTTTAATGACAACCACAAATTAAACATTTTTATAGATGACAAGTAAATCGAATTAGCTACACTAATTATATTATTACCGACACTAAAGTCACTTTTAAAATGTGGGGTACATTGTAGGCTGGATCGCATATGTTTGATCAATTACGTACAATCTTAAATACATTAATAATGAATTAAAGGAGTGTTACCGAAAGTTGTAATAAATTGTCGTAAAAACTTTAAATTTAAACCGCAATTTTTTTGGAAAAATATAATTATCTATATAATGTTTAATAAATTGTATATAATATATTTATACATATGTACTGGGTAGAGTAAAAATAGGATAAAAGCTTTTCGAACTGCTCAGAAATTTTAATTTGTTTTGTAAGTTCATTTTCATTTTCATTTTCTATTTTCGTTGTTTGGTGATAGTTCAAATAGGTTATTATTCTAATATCTTGATTATTATAGCCTTTACTTCTAAGAATTTCGTTTATTTTATTTAACCTCATTATAGTTACTTCGGTTAATAAATTTTATTTCTACTTATGTATTATTCTAAATATTAGTACAGGAAAAAGATACAGCTGAATGAAAACATAAAATAAGAATTGTTTACCAAAAAGTAAATTATCCAATCAATATTTCTTTGGTGAAGTCGGTAAACAAAAAAATAAAATTTGATTACAGTATATTTTATTTTTATAGGTTTTAGTTTAGGTTTATCAAAATTACGATTACAATATTCCGTGATGAAATCAATTTAATATCGAAATATTGTTGGTTTAAATAGAACAACAACATTTATTACGAAATAAAATGTCATTTTACTAATTTTGAACATTGTTTCAAATATTCATGGAACTATATGATCAACTTAAATGCTTGGAAACACGCTCACAATAATATATTTTTTTATATTTCTTTTTTTTTCTGCACAATAAAATGCAATACTCTAATGCAACTATAATGCAGTCACTTTGTTACGAGTGAAGGTAAATAACCTTTTTTTTTTTTTTTGAGAAGTACATTATATGGGAGAAGTAAACAAATATCTTTAACTATTCCATGCTTTATAACGAACAAATTTTATAACAGGTGAAAATTCTTGGGCGTATAGATAATTGATCGTTGTAACATATACCTATTAAAAAAAAAAAAAAACATATTTCGATTGAAATATCATTTGGCATTCAGTTTAAATGTTCCTTAGCTTTTTGAATTTTCAAATGAAATTTCCTTATCATTTTTATGTTCTCTAGTTACATAAGTAAAGACAATAAAAAAAATGTAAATCGTTAAATTTTTTACTTTGTTTCATTATTATTCGTTAAAGTTTGAAAAGCTCAATTGACGCGCAGAATGAGGATAAATCACTTCATCGGTGACCTGTTTCTAGCTACCTACGACGTCCTGTCACGATATAGTAATCTCTCTATTGTAGTACTAGCAACACTAAAATTAATTCAGACATACTAGACAGAACTTTTCCGCACTTATATATTGTTGCTTCGTAAACTTCGACGAATAATAATTATTTTTATATAGAAAGACAAGGCACGATCATACTAGAAGATGATGACTAGCTACCGAAAGCGCTAAGAATTAAAAAACTCTTCACGGAAATACATAATGAATCCTCCGGGTTGGTCTAGTGGTGAACCCGTCTTCCCAAATCACCTGATTTGGGGAGTCGAGAGTTCCAGCGTTCAAGTCCTAGTAGAGGTCAGTTATTTTTATAGGGATTCGAATACTAGATCGTGGATACCAGTGTTCTTTGGTGGGGTTAGGTTTCAATTAACCACATATCTCAGGAATGCTCGAACTGAGACAGTACAAGACGGCACTTCCTCATACATATCGTCCTCATTCATCCTCTGATAAATTTGTTTGGCAAATTAAAAATATGTAACGGATTCTTTTACGAAACATATATTTTTTCTTTAATATCCCATTTTATGAAGTTCAAACACATTTTTTTTTTTTAAAGCCTTTTGTAATCAGTAAATGTCACTAGTATAATTGACTGAATCATTTCATACCTGTTTAATACAGATACCTTTGTTTCTGGTACATTAGACTAAGTATTATTTATTAATAACTTAAATATTTATACATTTATAACATTATAATGACTATATTTTTCTCTTTCTTTTTTTTCTTTGTACTTAAATATTAATTTCTTTTTAATTTTATTTATGGAATATCTCACAGTATAAAAATTAATAAATTATTAAAAAATTAGATTTTTATGATCTTTATAAAAATAATTATTGTTATTTTATGAATTATATATAAATATGCAAGACAGATATGAAATTGGGACTTAAATATTTATTCATTATTAAATAACAGCATTAACAGTGAAAAATAATAATACTAATATATTGCGTAGACTGAATAAATAATAAAAGACAATTACTATATTATAGGAAACTACTATTAAAAATTACTTACAATTTACAAAAGTGTGTTCATTATCAATTTAAAACTGCAAAACTCACCTGAAATAAGAAAAAATAAACAAATAAATTATGATGAATAAAAATATTTAAAAAATTCTGTAAAACTACAAAATTAATATAAAAGATTAGATATAACAATAGAAAAATATTACGAATTTCTCTTTTCCAGTGTTATTTAATAGAGTGTTATTTTTAGTACGGTTTTAGTTGTAAATTTGTATATTATTCTTAAATATTTTTGTTGTCATTTAATGCGTTACATTTGTTTGGCAATAATACTGTAAACAATCTTTCCCACCAGTATTATTTGGAAACCAGCCATTTTTTATCTTAAAAGACTAGACAAATTTTTATGCGTTATTCATCCATTTTGTTTTTATTACACGCAAGAGAAATGATAATAGAAGTAAGCAATAGTAGAAGCTTTTGTTTCATCCTTATCATACGTCAGTGAAATTGTAATCTTTTTTTACAATTTATTTCTAGTGTAGTCTATTGATATTTTAATAGATTTATTTATTTGATATTAATTTAGAAGTATTTTGAACCTTTAAGTTTTTTAACGTCGTATATTCTCCTGAGAGTTCTACTTTTTATTTTGTATTCTTTTCTTTAATTTACAACAATGGTTCAACCGTATCCTCAAATCTTTCAACCTTAATTAAACTAATTTCTCGTTATTATACAATGATGAAATTTTGCACAGTGACGTACGTTGGGTGACAATACAATATTTCACATATTTCTATATTTTATATATATCTATAAATATAAATATGTCTGCATATAAAACAAGAGGATCACTGTGGAAAAAGAGATGAATCGAAAAGACGCAGCTATCGACTCGATCGATTTTTACAGTCGATTCAGTATGAGTAGATCAGGTGGCTAATTTTGGCACAGATAGATCTTGTTCTGTTTATAAATATTTATAGTTAAAAATTTTTTTTGTTAATAAAAGTCATTTATCATAAATAATATTTGCTTGTAAATGTTTTTTTTTTTTTTATAAATTTTTAACACAGTGTATTTATATATATATAATAACAAGACGTATTTTACTTAAAAATATTATCTTTATTAATTTCTTGGGTTAATCAATCAACTATACAAACTTATAAATTAAATTCACTACGTTTCACTTAGAATTCTCTAAGCTTCCTCAGGTGACAATACACATTCACAAACACATCATACAAAATTTTACATACTCTACTATATAAGAGAATTTTGTATGATATGTGTATGAATGTGTATTGTCACCTGAGGAAGCTTAGAGAATTCTAAATGAAACGTAGTGAATTTAATTTATAAGTTTGCATAGTTGATTGGTTAACCCAAGAGAGTTATAAAGATAATATTTTTAAGTAAAGTATGTCTTGTTATTATATTTAATTCTGTCCAGTCAAGAGCAAAATAAACTTAAATAAATTACATTTAAGTTAATATACATATAAATAATAATAAAAGAATAATTTTATTATTTTGTTACAAGATAATTAGTAAGTTATTACTTCTAATGCCTTCTATATTTTGAAGTCAGTAACAAACTGATTTTCAAAATACAACGCACTACATTCTCTGATTAATCAGGAAACAAAACACACCAACATCAAGTTTTAACTTGCTCATTACTATGACTCATTGTGTAATTGCGTATGAAAAGTACACCACTTCACAATCAACGTAACTCTTAGATAAAAACACGTACCCACTCATCATGACCCTCAAAACAGGCAACGCTACCTGAAAACGCCGAACTACTTTGCTAACAATAGATACTGCAGATAAAGAAATATCAACGTTTCAATTTGCATCTTGAAAACCAACCACGCTTCCAACTTGCCCCGCTCAAATTTTTTCGACCTTAAATTGGTCATAACTCAAGAATGACTCAACCAATCTTTATGAACTACTACTATTCGTTTCTAAATATCAATGAAACTGATCTAGTAGTTATGGAGATTTACGAGCCGCAGAATTTTATATATAAGCTTATAAATACATAATTTTATATATATATATATATATATTTATATATAAGAATACCACAATTTAAGTGAATGGTATTTTTGTACTCCTCATACCTCAAAACGTAAAGAAGATCCATTTTCACTTCCCACTCCCAGTGTGAGATCGAAACTAACATCGTACTTTTCTTCAGAAAGTCGGTTTAAAAACTTTCTAGGAAGGATGTTTTAAATATTATTTTTACCCGTTAAAATGCTTTGTTAAAATGTATCCTATTAGTGCACTTGAATAAAATTAATTATGAAAAAAGAAACTTTGAGAATTATTTTTCCTATTCAAGTGATTTTTCCGTTTTATTATTTCTAAGTGAATAATAAAAAATCTATTTTTTTCAGAAGCGGACATCCCATGGTAAAGATTTCAAGGAGAAACTAATACACAGTTAATATTTCAATTATATAAAGTGTTATATTTTGTTAAAATAAGAGCATTATGGAGGTTTTCGTTAAAGATTTTTTTTTTGTTCACGGGTAGTCCTGTAGAAACAAATGACAATCGAGATAAAAAGTCTACATGATAAGTTGGGCTAACGGAAATAATGTATTTTGTTTCAAAACGCAAAAATAAAATGAAGATAAATACGCAATTTTTAGAAATTTCCGCAAATTATAGAAAAAAACTTACGAATGAACAGTATCCACCATGAAACTATTACATCACTTGTCTGCTGTACTGCAACATTTTTATTCCAATCAGTTCTATCAAGAAAACATTTAACTCGAATTTGTTTAACAAAATAATTACAAAACATCAAATTATTTTTATAAATTTCATTGTGGATATAATTTAATTGTTCATGCAGACTTAGATCTAGTCATCCACTCAAAATTATTTATTACATAATGAAAAATAACCCAGAATTTTAATCTTTACTTCAAAAAATTTTAGATTTTTACTTCCAATCCTTAGAATTTAAAGTAAAAGCTACTTTTATACGGATTTGAATACTAGCTCGTGGACACAGTTGTTCTTTAGTGCTTGGGTTTCAATTAACCACGCATCTCAGGTACGGTGAACCTGAGACTGTACAAGACTACATTTCATTTATATTCAAACATATCATTCATCCTCTGAAATAATACCTTACGATGGTTCCAGAGGCTAAACAGAAAGAGAGAGTAAAATACTGAACGCTCTTGATTAAGCGTTATCATTCAACCAAATAATTGAGACTTCTAAATCAATTTTTGTCTAAAACTAACCTTCAATTTGATAAAAATATAAGAAACATACATTTAATTCATAGTTAATAAATCGTAAGATATCATTAGTATAAAATGTTACCACATATATGCTTAATTTAATATCGGCGGGTGATAACGGTAGCAACGATGTGAAAGGGACTCACAGTATACGGACGCGTTGATTCAAACATCACTCCCACCGCGCAGTTCTCCCACCATAGCGGCGCTGCAGCCCCACCACTCTCAGACACCAATAAAGGAGCGTTCACCACGAGAGTGAAGGAAATTCATCGTCGACCACCACCGGAAGAAGAAGTTCTCTGGCCAGCTCAACGTGGGACCTCCCGGTGGATGCCAACATCCCCGCCGAAGCAGCAGGCCTGGCCGGCCCGCCGAGGGAGCCGCTGGACGCGGACGCTAAATTCCCGCTACAGCTCCAGCTCGCCGGTTCAACAGCAAGAGCTGGCCCAGCGTGAGATCGCTCAGGGAGAACCGCCCCGGCCGTGCCAGCGAAGGACGACCGACGCCGACCCGACACTGCCGTGCTGTAGTGGGGACCAACTGCCGCTGAGGGAAAGCCCGGTTGGACTTCAATGGACGAGCCGCAACTCCCCGACCTCGCCGGTGACCAGCTTCCGGACCCAACAGCTCTTCTCAGAGCTAATACAAAAACGTCCTTTTCAGGGCCACCATGAGGTTAGTAAGTACCACGTGCCGTCGAAGCCATTCGGCGACAAAAAAAACCAGAGAGAAGTTCTGTTATAGGCTACATAAAAAAGATTTTCTTTAAAAAACTTTATTCTTAATTAAATAATAAAAACGTATTAAGCTATCGTTATCGTTGGATTTTCCTTTTTATCAATGTAATCTTAAACCAATTTAAAGTAAACTGGGCCTGTTATGCAATTCAATAGTATCATTAAAATTACCTGTAGCAAAAAATTAACGTATTGTATTTGATAATTTTTATTAATTAAAAATTAAAATATTTTATTAAATTATCGTTCACTACTAATTCACCGTTAATGTAGGCAAATCGTGCTTTAAATACGCCGACTAAAACATACGTAAAAGAAACTTCAATTTTACATTAAAAAAAAAGAAGGAAATCAGCTCAATAAATAGGTTGTGTTAATTATACGAATAAAATTTCGTAATCAGAATTAATTGCAAAAGTAAATCCGAAAAGGATTTAAATGAAACGCTGATAAACTCGAACCCTAAGGTAACTTGTTTGTTTTAATCGGATCAGAACGTAAACTGTGAATACAGAAAGAAAAATCTTAATTAGTAAAGCAATTTGAACAATACCACAACGGGTTTTTTTTCATTTATATTTTTAGCATTTTCTTTTTAATTTCATAAAAATAAATCAATTCATTTTTTACATTGTATGATTTTATAAATATGATACAAAATTATTTTAAAAACGGAATAATAAACACAAGACTAAAACCTAAAATTTTTCAGTACACTTTTAATTCGATATCAATTAGTAACGATAAATACTGTAATTCAATTAGATTTCATTGAATACACCCTCAGAAATTAATCATATAATAATCCGCAAATTAATTAACTGAATGAACGTGAACATATTACATAATTATGCAAATATAATTCAATATATATACATATACACACGCGCGCCCGCCCACACACACACACACACCCAGCAAGTTATAGCCAACTGCAACATAAACGCAAACTTACCTCCACATACGATTAGTTCACCGAGTTTTAAGAATAACGTTATTTATTTATTTATTTTTTAAACAGCTAGTAAACCACTAGTGGTAAAATAATTATCTAATGAGTCTAATTAGGAATTTAAAAATACATAGGTACATAGGTATTCCTTTTAAAATACCTCTCTTACGTGTGAAAAAAAAATTTTTTTTAATATTAATTTTTGGTATGCATCATCATTACATTTTTCTTAATTTTCTATAATACTTCCTCCTAACAGACTGTTACTCTAATTACTGTATGACAGGAAATCAAATATAATTGAATGATAAGAGATTGTCTATTAACTGTGATCTATTATCCAAAAAGCTATCCTCAGTTAACGCTGTTACCTAAAACACGAATAAATAATGTATACTAACGTTACTAATATAAGTGTCTAAATTAAATTAAAAGACTATTTATGTGTAATAAAAGAGTTACATCTTTCAGGAAAATAGAATAACTACAGTTGAGAATATATTACAAACAAATTTAACCACTATTCATCCTCTTTAATATTAGTCTGACAATAAATCTAGATTAAGTAGTTATAAATCTAGCTGATATATAAATCTAGTTTTTTCAATGTGTGCAAAATGAATCTGTATTAAAATTTAGAATAATTTGTTGTTATTTATATTGTTTAACAACTACATGCTTAAGAACAATTATATAGCTAGATGAATTTTATAACGTATGAAAAAATTCAGCCTGACTGTGTTAGAACTTTCAGGTGAAGAGCAAAGAAGCCATGACTCCATCTAGAAGATGGAATAGTATATAATTAAGTTATCTTTGTTAAGTTATAGAAAATAATATTGTACATATTTTATATTAAATATAATGTTTAACATAAATCTAACAATTACATCATAATGAGATAAATGTAATCTAACAATTAAATTTTGATTATAATTTATTAAAATTATAATTTTATTTTTTAAAAACTAGCGTTTTTACATTTTAATTGTGAATATTACTCATCAGAATTTAGAAAGCTTAACTGATAGGCAAGATCAGGATGGATTGCTGGCGTATTACAACCTACGACGTCCAATCGCGGTACATCCCTCCATTCCACTATTAGAAATACAATATATTTCCAGCAGTATACACTTCCTAAACCTTGATGATTAATACCATTAACCAGCCATTAGAACATTATTCCCAGACGATTTGTACCCTAGACCACATTCTAAAATATTTCTAGGGCGGCGGGCACTATCTATCTTTTTAAACAAAATTTATACTTGGATATAGTTAAAGGTACATAAATAATATTTATTTCTATCTGTAATATTAACTGTTAAAACACATAAAAATTATTATGTTAAATGAATACATTTAAGATTTAGATTACAAAAATTTTTTTAAATATCAATCCCGTAGTCAGTGTGATCTTTAGAAGTAGATTTCAATCATCAAGATGCTCATCAGTGAGTCGATATCTATGTTTTGATTTTAAGATATTCAAAGTAAATAAAATGAATCGCAAAGGTATGTAGAACCGAAAAATAATCTTATTTTGTACGATGCTTGTTTTATGAACGGAAACCTTTCTCTTCCACTAAATTTCAGAAGTTCTCATCTGATATATGAGATTTTATCATAATTTCATTCTGAAGATTTCTAGCTCCAGTTCTTTAGCTTTTTCTTGTACAGTCAGTGCAATGTATGTAGCCAATTCTACTATATTTACTTGGTAAGTAAAAGAATTTATGAATTAAGAGACCATTGGCTCGATGACAAGCTGCTGAAATTTATTTTCAAACTGTACTTGAACGTGCGTAACAAATGAGGACAAGTTAAATTAACTGTCGCCAAACCATTTTCTTCTGTTACAGATTAACTTAACTTTTAATATTAATGGATAAGAGATCCCATCTGCAGCTGTGGCGTCTACAAACCGGTTTTGCTTTGAGTTTATGCAATCTATCACTTTAACGACGTTTTTCTTCTCCTTGCAGTTCCAAGTTTAAAAAATGTAATTTTTCCATGAGGTCTGTGAGAAAGCCCACATTCACAAGCTAGCAAAACTCTCTAGTTAGTTCATCAAAAGTTTCATTTTTTGCGTAAAGATATTTTTTTCTATTTCTTAAATCATGCTTAAAAATTATAAAATGCAGCGATAACGGCTTATTGTACACTGAACACTCGGCCCAACGGTTATCGCTATCCCCTTGTATCAACTTCCTTTATTTCTATTTATTTCATCTTGATCATTTCACTATCAATCTTCTACTAGGTCTTTATATCGAAGATAAGGTTTTTTGAAGTATTGTAAGATAAGGGGAAGCTGGCCGGATATCTGCATTCAAATATATAGAACTCGTTCGCCATTAGAACGAAACCAACGAATATTTTGAATTCGTTTTTATTCATTAAATTCTTTTTACTCATATTAGGATGTGTATATCCAATGTTAAAATACAAATTATTGAATACTCCCTCCGAATACCGAATTCATATTCGATACTTTGAAGAATTCTATACTATCCATTTGTAACCACCACTAATAGTGTCTATTTGACCTACTTGATCACTTGAACTTACTTACAGAAAATAGCGAGGAAGCCCGGAGACGGAAATGTCTTCATGCTCTGCACTTGGGGGGGGCCTCTTAGTAACTCTTAAGCTGATTCAGTACCACTTGTGATGAGCATCTTTCAACGCCCTGATGAGGAGTCTAGCCTCTTTTCATTTATTCAGGGGCTTATTGTGTTACTATTTGTTTTTCTATTGTTTAAAGTTGTTATAAATCTTTTTTGTTTCTTTTACATTAGGTTTTTGTGAACACTTATGAGGTCTTATTCAGTGCGAAAGGATTTATATACATATATATATATATATATATATATATATAAGGTGCGACAATAAAGTAATGAGTCTGATGTGAAAAAAAAAATGTTGCTTACCGTTTTAGTCATGTTTAGTGTTGTCTCCTTCAAAGTAGTTCCCCTCTGATTGCACACACTTATTCCAGCGCTTCTGCCATTGATGGTAACATTTATGGAACTCATATTCCGTAATATCCTCTAAGACCCTCGTCACACCTTTTTGGACATCTTGTGTTGTTTGAAAATGGTGTCCCTTCACCGCCATTTTGACTCTTGGAAATAGAAAAAAGTCGCACGGAGCGATATCTGGTGAATAAGGTGGCTGTAGTAGTACTGAAATTTGTTTTTAGGTTAAAAATTGCTACTGACAGAGCAGTATTGATGGCGCATTATCGTGATGCAGAATCCAATTATCAGCAATGTTGGCACGACACGATAACTCGTGAACTCGAGAACTCGTTTACGAGATCTTACTTGAGCTCTTGACATAACCTCCTCTCCAAAAGCCTTCTGAAATTTACCATAAGTTGTCGTCGCCTTTTTACCCGATTTAACGCAAAAAGAAATGGCATACCGTTGTGCAATATTTTGCGGTTTCATTTCTGTGACGAGAGACACAAACACGTGTTCACTTATTACAGCACAACTCACGACTGAGCAGTTGCATCAATGTGCCGCTTGGACTAGAAGTAGCTTATTGACCAAGGTCAAAGACGGTGTGCCTACGCAAGCTGCAGGGTTGCCACATCTTGCCAAGAAAAATCAGTCTCATTACTTTATTGTCGCACCTCGTATGTATCTGAACATTATATATGTATTTATGTTATGTTAATATTTATATGTATAAAAGTACGTTTTATTGAGGTTGTTCGTTGGAAAACAATAATCATGTCCTTTTTGTAATGATTTACTTGTGGTTCCTTACTCGGAACCGATTGTAAATAAACAAATTTTGAGGCAAAAGAACGTTAATTGGGTTCTTATTTCGAAAGCGGCTAGTCCTTAATTTTCATTTTCTGAATTACTAATATCGTTATGAAAGTTATTTATGGATTAAGTAATAATGTAAAATATTAAATTGCTAATTTTTATCTTATCTGTTGATGTAGTAGTTATATTTCAGCCTTTTTCATCTAATCATAGTTATATCGCTGATTGTGTACTAGTCAGTCAAGTCAAGTATTTTAATTGTGTACAACGTATGGGGTTGCTGTGTTTTTCATTATTCATTATTTTCATCCGACATGATTGATCGATTTAATCCGTAAGAGTCCCATAAAACAACATGCTGGTCGTTTTTTTAAGTCAAAAAGATTTTAAATAATCCTAGGTTTTGTAAAAACAGAGTAATGGAGTGTCTCTTTTGTTAATCGACAAGGAAGATAAATGACGTTCTGCAAAGACGAGTTGCCGCAACTCTGCTCGTTTAAGGAGCGGTACGTGGCTGCAATCCTATAAATGGAAATTGAAAATTTTTGTTTATTTCCTGTACGAATTGAGTAGGGTATATACAAGTTTTAAGATTTATTGTGATTAATTTGAAATGTATTGTGAAAAAATTTGTAAGGTACGTGTGAACGATCATGTTACTCCGTAACCCAGTAACCCCGTAACCAAGAATGATCTGAATGTGGAAAATGACGGATCTCTTTTTTCAAGCCGAAAATACAATACAGAGACTGTTTTCTCTTAGCAGTAGGTATTTGCAGGAATTTGAAGAGAAAAAAGAATGTTTCATATATTCGTTTCCCGATTAACGAAAGACAAGTTAATAAGTATTATAAAGTTCGTATTGGAACTGTGATGAACTTAATTTCTAATTGTTACGATGTTGTGATATATACCTAATCTAAAAAGTTACGATTTCGCCCATAAAACTGTTCATCACTCGGTTAAATTTCGAGATTGAACTACCAGGGCGCATACTAACTCAATGGAGAGTTTATGGATAGCAGCGAAAAGGCGGAATCATAAGGATTGTGATATATAGACAACTATAATTTATTCGAATTAATGTGGATCCAATGTAACATCGTCAGGGACCCGTTCAATTAAATTTTGCAGGATATCGCTGGTTTTGTCCTTCACAACAGTGAATATAAATACGATTTAACTATTATAATAACAATTTAGGAAATGTATTCGTTTTCGAAATAAGATTCGTTAATTGTTTTGAGAAATTAAATTTGATTTGATCCACGTCAATAAAAAATTGTAGTTTGTCCCAGTCATTCTAGCTTTGACAATGCAAACCTGCAAAATCTTCATTATGCAGAGTACGGTTATTATTGCATTAATTGTGTCAATATCTAGCAGATAGGCGGATAAGCCATTGAAATATTTTGTAAAGACTTAGATCTCAACTCGCTCATCATTTCAGCCACTCCCAATAATCCTGCGCATTAGTTGCGTCGGGATTACCTCGAGTATATTCTATCGAATTCTATCTAATTAGGTATAGTAGATAAATAAATGTATTTATAATGAGATATTAAGTCGATTACTTAACTACCCATTAAATACTACATTTAATAACAATTCAGAACTACAAAACGATTAATTGTGTTTTTTAAGTACAATTAAAAAATTTAATGTAAAAATAAGTTAAATGGTTAGTTTTAAGAATTATAACCATTCTTTTTGTTAAAAAAAAAAACAATATTTGGTACTAACTTTTTGTTAAAAAAAAATTCTTAGTAAAAGAGAATATGTCAAAAAAATAGTAAAATTATGTTAGTTTTACAACGTAAAAAGAGCATTCTGAATTTTATTATTTGATCAAAAGTTAAAAAATAATATTATATTTATACAAGAAGCTTACTGTATAAATGTGTATGTATGTGTTTATATATATATTGTGTTTTTCAGTTTATTGTACAAACCATGATACACTCAATAAAGTGAAGTTGACCTAAAATGTTTAAATGATGTATACATAGAAGATTATTTTTCAAAATTTTCTTTGTTCAAAGTCATGGATTTTCTTTCTTATCTACAGCGTTACCTTTTCCTCTACGTTACTCTCCTACCATATTGTACGTAGATCCATCATGAAAGGTATAGAGCCTATGAATTTAAAATGAGTCACGTTAGTACGTCGGGAGGGATTTGATGTTGGGTCGGTCGGTTATGCGTTTGGCTGTTGGATGAAGAGTAAGAGGGAGAAAGGATAAAATAGGGAGTTAAAGGAAAATACTTTGACCTCGTTGTTTTCAAAATGCTAAAAGCATCGATGCAATAATTTAAAATATTTTAATTTATTTGATTTAATGGTTTTATTTGAATATTCTTTTTTTTTTGTTTCGAATAGATTTACAAAATTGAGAAATATTACGTAATGTAATAGTACATCATGCCATTACTTATTAAAACATGAACCATTAAAAAATTAATAATTAAATTAAAAAAACAAAACGGAATGAACATTACATTTTTAATGTAAGAATAAGTTACTATCATTGACAGTTATTAAAATAAAACTGAAAAGAGTGAAAGTTGGAAAACCGTTTAAAAGAATTATAAATTAGACTCGCATTTCGATTTTTAAATAATCATCGATGAATTAATAAAAATAAATAGAAAAACAGAACTTCTTTTTTTCTTTAATTTTATATTATCCTTAACTACTGAAAAATATGTATTTAGATAGTACTAGGTATTGAGATGAAAAATATGAATGCGAAATAAATTGGCTCGCTGGTAAGAGTGACTTTTAAATATTTACGTATTAGGTGAATTCGTATCAACATAAGAACTGTTTTCAGTTTATTATATGATTAGTAACTTAATCTAAATTCGTGGTTTGTCACTTTGGTAATTAGGTTATGGAGGAGATATACGCCTCTGTTCTATTGTCGTTTTAGACGTCTGTGTTCTACAAGATGATAAAGAGGTATATCGTATTATATAACAAATCCAACACTACAATTTACTACGAATGAAGATATTTAAAATTTTCGATTGTTTTTCTACACTTTTATAATTCGAAACTTGGCTATTTAAATCTTTTAATTTTTTTTCATGTTTCTTCAAACCAGATCGTCATAAAAGAAATAACAAAAAAAGATGTTGAAGCACAGTAAAAACAGTATTTTCATCCGGGTTAATAGCTTTTACAAAAAAAAAATTGACTAGATACTGATAACATTTTACTTTAGAAACACAAAGATTATATTAAATTCATTCTAAACCGTTTAAATATCCCACTGGGACATGCCGTTACACCTCATTCCACTTTCCTTACTTATAGTAAAATAAATTTATTTTGAGAAAGACAGTTAACATGAGAGTTCAACTGTCATAGAATTAAACAAAATTTAATCAAGAGAAAATGCGTAACTATCTTATGATTATAAAATTTTCTCGTAAAATTTTAAAATTATTATTTTTGTTAGGAAAGAGCGGGAATTAACTGATATGTTCATTGGTTCGGTTGAAATTGATACTGTATGAAAAATAACATGCCTGACTGGGATTCTAACCAGAGACTCTGCACGAAATGCCGAGACGCTACCTAGTCAGTCACGGAAGTTGGCTAAAATTATGTTAAATATCACTCCCCGATCATAATTCAACAATGAATTTTCTTTATCTTTATTAAAAGTTTCTGTTGAATATTGTAAGCTTAGTTAACAGGAATCTGTTTAAAGATAGTTTTTGTAGGTACGGACAGGTGAACAAAAGTATACTAGTTGTAACTAGTTTTTATATTTTATTTATTTATTTATTTTTTTATATGTGGGTCATCCTGATATATTTATGATTCTTTTTTATATTTTAATTCATTCTCTTAATTCATTTTTGTTTGTTTTTAATATCTATTTGTTTTTATAATTTTTTTTTATATAATTACAGAGAAACTGTGAATGTATTTAATGTTAAGAAGGCATATTTACTCTGATGCCTGTTGGTTTCATCTGTATTTACTTGTAATAAATAAATATCGGACCACGCTAATCTCTCTACTGGTCTGTAAATATAAATAAGTCAGTTTCTACCTTACTCAAGTGTAAATTTACATTTACCTACATTAATTATTCTACTGATAATGATGATTATAATATCCATTTAATTTTAACGTTTTATTTTTGTACATGGTTTTTTTTATCATTTTTAATTTTATTCCATTTTTATTATTAAATAATATTGATATTTATTTATATAAAAAAATGAACGAAACGTCAAAGTTGGGTAATTTTACTGTCCTACAATAATAAGACAGGAATAAATGTAGGTGACGCATTAAAACTCTTTTTTTTTCCTATTTAGTCTCCGGTAATCACCGTCAGGTATTACTTCAGAGGATGATATGTAAGATTGTAAGTGAAGTGTAGTCTTGTGCAGTCTCAGGTCGACCATTTCTGAGATGTGTGATTAATTGAGTCCAAACCACCAAAGAACACCGGTATCCACAATTTAGTATTCAAATCCGTATAAAAGTTACTGCCTTTACTAGGATTTGAACGTTGGAACTCTCCAACTTCGAAATCAGTTGCTTTGCGAAGATGCTTTTACCACTAGACCAACCCGGTGGGTATTTATTTGCTACAAATGTAATTACAACAATAAAATTAGTAGCTCGTAAAAAATTAGTTTCTTCGTTGTTTTTATTACAAATTTTCAAGTCTAAATAATTTAATGAGACCAAAAAAAAGTTTCCAATATATTATATCTCAAATAACTAAATATTAACGTTAAAAAATTAATTATACATAGCAAGTTGTTTTTCTTAGTAATACCTCTTTTGTAGTAGTACATTAATTAGTAATGAGATACTGAACATCAGATATTTCCAATAAATTACTTTCTGTTACGTTTCATGGAAACAGTCCAATTCATAAGAATTCCTTTCTGCATTAAACCATAAATTTATATAATAATTACTGAGACTTACAACATATAAATCAATGTTAGGTTACTTTAATGTGGTATTAAATATAAGTTAAATATATACTGCACATAATATTAAGAGAATATAATTCCTTTCTTAATTAAAAAAAAAGAACGAGACATATAGTAAATACAGAACAATGGCATTAAATTCTTTTACTAGTAATACGGTAATTACTGAATATCAGTTATCTGGTTTCTAATTCGCTATGGGAGTTAAGCTCGGGTTCAACTTATTATAAAGACAACTTAAATGAATTATAGTTGCTAGTTAATCTTTTGAACAACAGAGCTAATACATACTCTGCAAAATAAAATAAAAAGCTTCAGTTTATTTTAAAAAGTTATACTTCTGTAGTAAGGTTATGAAAAAAAAAAATCAAAAATTCTAAAGCTTCAAAAGATATTGAAAGAGAATTACTTAAAATCTGAAACTAAATACCCATCAGTCAATGACACTTAATAAAAAATTCTGATATGGACACCACATAACTTCCTTACATGTCTATTAAATTACATATAACTTTTTTCTTCACTTGTGAGATACGATCCTCCAATTTTTTAATAAAAGTGGACAGTTACACAATTGCTAAAATATTAGTTTTTATTAATATCAAATATTTATACAATTATTAACTTAACAATCTTATCTGAAATAGAAGGGTAGAGTAAAATTCCCTTGATTACTCTTTAAATAAATTGTATACCAAATAATCCAATAATAAAAACTGATTATTCTACACCGTAAGGTCAAAATTAATATTTGTAATCAGTATACAGGAGTTCACTAAACAGAATAGTTTAATTATTATTAACTTTTATTTATACGACATACCAGAAATCTGAAATGCAGACCAGAAATCTTGTGCATATTAGGCACAAGTGAAAAAAAAATTTCAACAATCACTTTAAACTGAAGACAGTTCAAAAACGTTTTTTATATTTTCTGTTAAATAATTAAATAAACTGATTTTTTTAAAAATAAATATACAATTTTTATAATAATTTGCTAAGAAAATCCAAAAATAATACATTTCTAAATTATAATTTTCAATTAATATTAAATAAATCGATGTTTCACCAAATATATTACATATATACTTATGTAATGCCAATTAAATTACATTTATACATTTTTATAAGTAGCCTACATAAAATTTTGTTTCACAAATAATTACCTTTCTTTTTTTTATTATTATTTATTGTAAAACGATTTTTACAATCACGGGTTAAATCAATATATTTAAATTAAAAATGGAAAAGTTACAAAAACATAAATTAAAAAATAAAAGGAGATGAAGATCCAAATATTTCATTAATTAAAATTTTAATATTAATTTCGATTTTAATCAAAAAGGAAGGTGCACAACTAGATGTTACTACAGTGCTAAATCCAAAATTTTAACATCCTATACGGATAATTGCTTTTGAGTTATAAGAGATACATATGCACATACATACATACGTATGTACAGACGACACGCCGAAAGTAGTCAAAATGAATTCAGGGGTGGTCAAAATAGATATATTGTCGTTTAAATATGAAAACCGAAATGTTTTGCGATCACAGTACTTCCTTCACACTTCGATCAGTACTTCGATTTCAGTACTTCGATCACAGTACTTCGTAAAAGGAAGTTAAAAAAAGTTAAAAAAAACGAATAAAGAAGATGAAATCCGAAGACCGAAATTTTTCGCGATCACAATACTTTCTTTACTTCGTACAAGGATGTAAAAATAAATAATAAATAAAAGGATCTATAAAAAAGAACAATAATAACAGCAACCAACTAAAATAAAATACAAAACACAGCAAAACGAATGTACATTTATGAAAACAAGTTAAAAATGATGTATCTTTATAGGTAATTTTATTCTAGCTAATTAGCTGAAAAGATCCTAAACTGTTGAAGGTTCCAACTCAGACTTCACACACATCTCTTATAAATACTGTTTGCCAGAATGAAAATTTATCTTAAAAAAAAAACAGAGATAGTATGAACTTTAAAACAATTAGACATAAAAAAAAAAAATATAAGCAAACCCTACCTGTAAAAAATATAAGCAAAAAGAAGTAACCGTTTGACGTTCTTATAATTTTATACAAATATTTTTAATAAATTTGAAATTCTAAAAGTCTAAGTAGATGTTGTTTTCCTGTCTACAAGTAATGAAGAATTTGTTCTGCGTGTATACAAGTATCTTTGAACTTAGTTGCTTATATCTTTTGAACTAATTGATAGAAAACCTGATTTTTAAATCATATTGTAAATTGTGTTACTGTTTTGAATTATGTTTTACTTAAAAATAAATTGTAAGAATTACAAAAAATTACCTATATATTATATATAGTGTGAAAAACCTATATTTTATTCGTTTTTCCGATATTTAAATTATAACGTTTCATTATATATTATATTAATGAAAGGTAATAAATATTTAAGAATAAAATTTTATCTTGGTTTAAATATTTAAAACAATTTTTTCCCCTATGATTGAATCAATAGGGAAGCCTCTCTTTTTACGATCTACATCGACTTTAAAATAAAATAAGAATTTATTTTCAGAAATTATTTTACAGACCCTATTTCGGAACCCACTCACTACCTTCAGATTTCAATTAATGAAAAAAAAACTAAAAAAGGGATGAAAAAAATAGAATTGTGAAGGTAATAAAAATTAATACGACCACAACTATAAATATCCAATAAATAAAAAATATATATATATTATTTTTTTTATTTATTTGGTTATCTCATAACCGAACATGGACAGATATTTATTGAATATTTATACTGGCGGTCGTATAAACTATGAGACTCAAATTTTCATTAAAATTAATTTTAATCATGATCATAAAAAAGGAACATCAAATTTCAACGGACATGAGCGATATTTTACACTTACATGAAACATAAGCAAAAAATGGAATATTTTTCTTAAAAAGTTAGATCATAAGAGATAGCTCTTAACGATGTTATAGAAGGTTAAAACTATACTATCAAGAAAAAAAAGGGGAAAGTTGAATAATCTTTACGCCTAATTTTCTGCAATTTCTACAGTTTTTCTTCAGGTAATCTGAAACTCACGACAGTAATGGAAAAGAAAACATATTTAATGTAGAACAATAAACAGATTTTCCATCTCGTGTATTTGTAAGATATATTCTTTTTTAACTGCAGTGAGTTTTTTCAATAAATATAATTTCTTGGTGAATTTTTAAGGGAAATTTTATCTTTCACTTATACCAAACAAAAACAATTTTGTCACAGGCCTATAAATAAAATTCAAAATAATCGCATGGAAAATCCTTATCCTAGAAATATAAAGAGTAAATTGTTAAAATATTCCATAAAGTAGAAGAATGAATAAAATCAACACACATTTTAAATACTGTGAATTCATTATAGAACAAAATGAATAAAGATTATATTTGATGTAATCAATGATGTAGATGACGTTTATAAGTAGTATTTCCTTCTGAATATATATATATATATATATATATATATATATATATATATATATATGTACTCTCCTTTGTGATAAAACCGGTAATTATATAAAATTCTGTAAGAAATGCGTTCTTGTTTTCCTATCAATAACAAAAATTAAAATTTTGGAATATCTAAAATTTACATCACAAGTATTGTAGCAAACATAGTTAATTTGTTAGTTAATATTTTGTTTATCAATCATGATAACAGTTTGATATCGAGCCAGGTTTTGTATTTACCAAGGAAGTTATAATCAAGGATAACTCGGAGACGTACATTGACATTTTTTTCAACTTTAACGAATTTTGATATCTGAGATTTTTCAATGCTGTCAGTTATCTTTACAAATCTAACATCATATTTTTAAATATTTGAAACTTAAATGGTCTGTCAAACACAACATTCAATATACAAAATCCTGATTTAAATATATACTTAACTTGATTTGAGATTATCGATAAGTGTATTTTGATCATTTGACTTATGGCAATGTTGATCAGCCAGAAACTGGATAAGACCAATTACTATTAAAGTCTGCTAAGAACATGTGCAATCAGAAATTAAAAAATAAAGATTAAGTGTTATTTAGATTTAGATTATTATACAATTTCATTTAAATAGAAAATTTCGTTACTAATTCCTACGTCACTGATTAACTAGAAAAAAGATTATGAAATATTTTTTTTAAATAATTAACTAATTTTATCTACTTCTTTATAAAAAAAATGTTAAGAAGAAGCACTATTTTGAACTCTGATAACATTTTTCAATATTTTTTTAAACCACGATTTTAATACAATATTTAACTGCTAAAATCAACTAGTTCATTATTCGTGTAGCATCTATGGTAAACAATTACACATTATTACATTTGTGTTAAATTTATCATCTGATTTATTAAACCGTGAACACCCTAGGAAACAAATGTTGCGTACTCTGCTTCAGCACAAAAAATTTGATGTGGCAATACACATACACCCGGTTTCCGACCGAGAAGTAACAATAGTATACGAGGTGCGACAATAAAGTAATGAGACTGATTTTTCTTTGCAAGATGTGGCAACCCTGCAGCTTGCGTAGGCCCACCATCTTTGACCTTTATCTAATTCCTACTTCTAGTCCAAGCGGCACATTGATGCAACTGCTCAGTCGTGAGTTGTGCTGTAATAAGTGAACACGTGTTTGTGTCTCTCGTCACAGAAATGAAACCGCAAAATATTGCGCAACGGTATACCATTTCTTTTTGCGTTAAATTGGGTGAAAAAGCGACAACTTATGGTAAGCTTCAGAAGACTTTTGGAGAGGAGGTTATGTCAAGAGCTCAAGTTTTTCGGTGGCATAAAATTTTTAGTGAAGGCAGAACGAATGTTGAAGATGAAGACCGCAGTGAACGACCATCAACCTCACGGACAGATGTCAACTTAACCAGGGTGCGTGAAATCGTACGATCTGATCGAAGATTATCCGTTAAAATGATTGCAGAAGAACTCAACATCAATCGAGAAACGGTTCGTCTAATATTAATTGAAGATCTTGGTATGAGAAAGATTTGTGCAAAAATGGTCCCCAAAAATCTCACACAACAGCGTGAAACACGGAAAAATGTGGCAGCCGATCTGTTAGAGCAAACGGAATTCGATCCAGATTTGTTGAGCCATGTTATCACTGGTGATGAAGGTTGTTTTTTTCAATACGATTCAGAGACAAAACACCAAAATGGTGCTCAAAGGGATCACCCAGACCAAAAAAAGCTCCCATGTCAGAGTCAAAAGTGAAATACATGCTTGTGTGCTTCTTCGATTCCAAGGGAATTGTTCAAAAACAGTGGGTGCCACCTGAACAAACAGTTAACCAATATTTTTACAAAGAAACTTTAGAAAGATTTCGTAAACGATTTCTTTATTGCTGATAATTGGATTCTGCAACACGATAATGCACCATACCATACTGCTCTGTCAGTACAGCAATTTTTAACCTCAAAACAAATTTCAGTACTACCACAGCCACCTTATTCACCAGATATCGCTCCGTGCGACTTTTTTCTATTTCCAAGAGTCAAAATGGCGGTGAAGGGACACCATTTTCAAACAACACAAGATGTCCAAAAAGCTGTGACGAGGGTCTTGGAGGATATTACAGAAGATGAGTTCCAGAAATGTTACCATCAATAGCAGAAGCGCTGGAATAACGTGTGCAATCAGAGGGGAACTACTTTGAAGGAGACGACACTTAACAAGACTAAAACGGTAAGCAACACTTTTTTACATATCACCTTTTTTTTTGTCTCATTACTTTATTGTCGCACCTCGTATATCTAAGGAAATTGCATACAGTGTGGAAATGTAACGCTAAACAGTGAGTGGGGACTGAGTCTCGGCGGGGCCGCCCTTCGGAGGTGTCCCCGTTAAAAGCACAAAGGACCGAGTTCCGGTTGCTGGATGATGGTGGCAGGAACTTCATAGCCGGGCCTGGCGTATCTCTCATCTGGCAACTAGAGGCGAAGGCACCTCCAGGAACCGTGTTAATGCTTAATTGTAGATCTAGTTCCGGGAGGAAGGGTTTATAAAAAAAAAAAAAAAACAGTGAGTGGACCACAATATTAAAATATCGCATTTTAAACCTAATCGAATTTCACTACAAAAATCAATATTCATGGAACGAACAACATGTTGAATTAAGAAACAGACGTATAGAATACAGAAGAGAAAAATGGAAACAGAGCGGTTGATATATCACAGAAAAATATAATGGATTGTATAGTTTATAGACCTAGATGAAATGAAAATGTTTATATATACATCTCATATTTCTATGGTAAAGACATATTCAAACACAATGACACATTTCTGGCATTTTTCGAGATAACAAACCTGCTGTAATCTACAAATCCCCTGGCACGAGAAATTTCAACATTTTGGGTTATCTTGTTTCTGATTTCTCTAAAATTTGAATCTTTGTACATACATATCTTTATAATTTAATTACAAATATACTTAAAAAAGGTCAAAATGATTTCCAGACATTCTGGAAGAACTGACCAAAAAATGGAATGTCTAACGTATAGGCTAGAAAGTACATTTATTTATTTCAAAAACGGTCTAACCCAAACTTTTATCTTACGCTTAATTTCTAGCAATGTACTTGTCAAATGCATACTAAATTAAGTAAAACAGCAGAACAATACCTTCTTTTGCCTAGGGGTGGCAAAAGAAGGTATTGTTCTGATTAAAAAGAAGGTATTGCGCAAACTGATTAAATAACAAACAAATAACTCGAACGTCTGCGTGTGCCGGCACTTCTCAGGGGCTTGTATACAGACAGATGTATAGGAGTTACGTGTACACGTACCATGCATGACCTTTATCACGAAAATTTGTAAGTTTATAAGAAAGAAAAAAAAATTTTATAAGAAAATTTATAAGTTTTTACCATGTAAATTCACCCGCACGTACGCATGAAAAAATATACACAATTACCAAAATATGTATATGATTGTTTTACGTTGAAATCATAAATCAAACTAACAAAGTATATAAACAAAAGGAAATACGCGTTGAATAAGTAAAATGGAATAACAATGCAGATTTATTATGAAAAAGAATCATAAATTTGTGTGTTTACGAAAGTGAAAATTTTCTATGTGCTTTAGTGTTTATGCAAGAATTAAAACGTTAAAAATCACGTTATGTTTGCAATAAAAAAAGCTAAAATGCTTTTAAAAAACATATCTTTTTTTACACAATTGTTAAGTGTTATTCTACAGGCCTATTATAGGCTAGCTACAGAAATGGTGCTTTATACTATTATTACAGTGCACTCACATACACACACGCACGCACACACACCACAAAACGGTAAAGCAATTCGTTTCTCCTTCAGCAGTAATTGAAAATGTTATCGTATTTTCACCATAATAAAAATAATAATAATATGAAATAAAAGTTCGGAAAATTTATAACCTGACTAAAATGGCAATTAACGTCTGTTACTATTTTTATTGGAATAACTAAAACTGCTCTTTTGATTACATCTTCCATTTCTTTATATACTTCTATTGTTTATTATTTTAAACCATAAATAATTTTTATGTTTTTAATCAATAGCTATTATGAATCCTAAAATTTACAAAGTATTAAAATTCATTAAATAACTTAAAAAAAGTATTCTTTTATATAAGATGAAATGAAGTATTAGTAATAATAATAATAATAATAATAATAAGCATAACATTTACAAATAAAATATCATAATTCATTTATTTATGCATATTTTTTTGAAGAAGATTCTAATTATTTATTTTTCTTTAGTTTTATTCGTTTATAAAACTATAAAACCCCCGCAGTGTTTGTTACCGTCATGGTTGTGAGAATGATAGAGATAAATAACAATTAAAGTATTCAAACTTTATTGAACTTTAAAAAGAAACTAAATTACAAAAGACAGAATAGTAGTAACTATGATAACTAAAATACATTTTTGATGACACAAAATTCATAATTTACTTCTATTGCCAAGGTGATAGAAATATAATAATGAAGTAAAAGATTTTTTTCTTTAATGAAAATTTTTAATTCATAAAATCACCACCAAGAGAAGTAGGGCTTTGTTCTGTGGCTCTTTTTTGAGATAACACGAATGTATTCTGAAAATTTGAAAGCAATCGGTCGGTTGGTTTTCGCGTAATGCGAGAACAAGCAAACAGCCAAACTTTCGGCTTTATATATAATACTAGCTCCCCGTCCTAATAAGAAATAATAATAATTAAAATGATGGAGAAATTTGACTGGAATTACAAAATTAAATGCAATAATATCGATATCGATAAAACTAACAGATCTTTCCAAAAAGATTCACAGAAAATTATAACGCCTAAAAAAAAATTTAGCTAGCCATCTTTCTTTCTTTTTCTCTTTATCCTCCGGAACCACCGTAAGGTACTACTTCAGAGGATGAATGAGGATGATATGTATGTATGAAAATGAAAATGTATGAAATGAAGTATGGTCTTGTACAATCTCAGGTTAACCGTTCCTAATATGTGTGGTTAATTTAACCCCAACCACCAAAGAACACCGGTATCTACCATCTAGTATTCAGATGGCTGACCATCTGTTACAATATAAACACACAATCCCAGATTATAAAAATTACTTAGAAATTTACAATGACAATAAAAAGATGACTTTACTCGAAAAATACTACATTCATAAATTTATTGAAAAATATAAAATGATCAATCAACAGATAATTTTTTTTTTTAAAATGACGATTTAATTACAGGCAAAGTAAATTGTAGCAGTTTGCAACAACATTTACAAACATACTTACATAAAAATTTTAAATTTGTATAATTCCAGCTGATTTTATACTTCAATTAATTTTTTTATTTATTTACTTATTAATTCATTTTTTTTATAAATTATCTTATTTACCAGCTGGTGATGCAGGATAACCGTGAAAGTTAACTCTTGGCATTTTTTAAATATTTATGTAACTGTGTATGGGATTTTTTCTTTGCAATATTATTTTGTGTTTATTTAACTTAGTGGTAACTATGCTAATAAAATATTTGAATTTTCAGAAAATAATAATATATATATATAAGATTTTATATATATATATATATATATATGTTCTACTGAATAAAGTAAATTGGGTATACAGTACACGGGTTTTCTTAAAATTGCAATAATTTATTGCACTACACCAAATGTTTCACTCTTATTGCTGTAACAGATAAAAAAAAGCATTTACGATATAAGCGTAGTCAAAAAATACTAATTGTAAGAGTCCTACCGTTAATTACATAGTTAATGCCTGGATTGAAAATGTCACTTGTAAATCTACATAACTAAATTTCAGTTTGCTAGCTACATTGCTGATACGTATTTATTTAAAGAATTTTCCCCTTTTTCTAATCGGCCGAGGATATAATAATCGTTAATATTGAGAATAACTACTCGTATATAAATTTAAATGTAATAAATTACAATAAATAAATTTAAATGTACAAAAGTTATACATGTTATACAGATACACCTTGACCTAGAAGAGTGAATCGAAATAATTACGTAAATTTATATCATGAAATAAATAATATTTTATTAAATTATTACTTTACAAATAATAAATAATAATTTAAAACTTGAAATGCAGCATAAGTAAAGGAAAAAAATAGAAAAAAAAGTTAATTCTTTTACAAAATTTATTTTTGCTCTCTGTAATGAGTTATGAGTAATAAATTATTTTAAATTAACATAAACTGTATCTAGTCGCTTTTATAAATTTTAGTATTAATATAAATTTATTTTTAAAGAACCTGAAAGTTACAAAAAATATATTTTTTAACGACTTTTAAGTAATTAGATATTACAGAAAAATGAAATTATAACAAATTAAGACAATATTAGGCCAATAGATTAAATATACTACAATTTATACCTCGAATGCTGATTTGCTTCTTACCAGCCTTTCTAGTTAATCAACTTAAATGAAACTAAGTAGCACTGAAACTAGATTGAACTAAGACAATAATACACATAAGAACGTATAAGAACGAGAGGACTGCTCTGTTGTCGTTTAAAATCACTATATCGTCTAGCATTCAACTAACCGGTAAAGAGTAAATAAATTTCCAGTTCGTGATTAATTGAAATTAAGTATAGCAGAGTTTAATTAAGAAAATAAATAATTTTAATGAAGATAACAAAAAATAAAATCATGAAGAAGAATTAATTAATAATTGCTAAAAACTTCAATCTACAAAAAAATCCCAAAGTTTTTGTAATTATTTTACATCATTAGAATTTATTCTACTAAAATGTTAGCATAATATAACCATAGCAAAGGAAAGTCTTATTTAATTAATATTCATGACCAAGGTCATAAAACTTTATAGTGAATTATTTTTGATGCATAAAAATAAATAGAAAATTTGTTTCTTCTCAGTAAGAGCGTTTAATCGACGCTGCGCATTTAACTTTAAAGAATCTGATTTGAATGTAAATTTTTTAAAAGTAAATTTTCAGCTACAAGTACGAATGCAATTATTTTAATTAAGATTTTTTTTGTTTTCTTTTTATACATCAAATATCTAGATAAAATTTTAAAATTTCAAAAGTTTGTAAAAAGTATTTCGAATTTACAAATATTATTTTGAAATAGTTTGATTCTAAACCAGTATAATTTAATTACCAAGACTCTAATTCATGGTTCATTGTTTTTTATATTCGAAAAGGCATGAATATAATAGAAGTTACAGAAAACCTTTCCTGGGAAAAAACATAAAAGCAACAAATCTTATTCAAACAGTAATTTTTAATAGAAACAAAGATTGCGCTATAATTTTCATCTTCCTCTTCTGGTGGTGACAATATGCATATGTTCTTAGCTAAAGAGAATAAAGTGTATATGTTTATTTTTGTTTAGATGAATAAGTGAAGATACAAATTCTACATAATTAAGCTAATATATTACGAGTGAAAGTAAAAAAAAAAAAAACACACGATATAAATTCCTATTAATAGGAATACATAAGTCCTATTAATTTAAGGAACATATAAATTTTATAATGTAGTATATTACGAATATGTAATATAATAATATTTCACCTAATCTCAATTTCATGCAATGTATGCTCCAACGCTTTGCAAGAGCATCGTTTGAAATTGAATATAGGATTTCGGTGAATTCTTGAGGAAATCTGCATACATTGCACAGATGACAGTCTCAATCCTAAGTAAATAATGCTGAAAGACTACCTTTCGTTCATCGCAAAAGAGAGTCAGTATAAGCTTTACCTCAATGAGTATATACGGAGTTTTTTTTTTGGGGGGGGGGGGATTACCGAGAATTCATAACAACATTCCATACTCGGTTTCACAGTTTCTGGTTTGAGTAAAGAACCTAAATTTCATCTCCAGTGACATTCTTTGTCAGTATATAGAATTTTTCCATTATATTTAGCTTCAAAGCACTGAAAATATTACTTGCACGCATTAATATATCGTTTTTTCAACTTTAAATTTAGCTGTAAATCGGCAATAAAATATTGACATTTTAATTGAAATGTAGAACAGAATATAATGAACAACATTGGCATATTCAGACGGATGGATAAATTTTTCATTTAATGTTGTATCCTTTTTAACGCGATTCATAAACCTACGGAGTATATAAAAAAATAAAAATAAAAATTACAAGGGAAAACTCTAAATTAAAATATTACTATTGTTATAAAATGGTAATTAAACTGTCTGTACGGGTGTAAAATCTAGAAAAAAAATTGTAGGTCTACAGTGCGTTTATTTAATTAAATTCAGCATCTCACTGAAATAGTAGTTAAATGAACATAAGAGTATTTTGTTGACCAACAGGGTATGTAATGCGAACCTAGTATGCATCAACATAGCACTGCGTTTGTATAACCAAAGCAATCAATGCAGGTAGCTGTACAATGGTCACACACAAGCACCTAAACTAAATTAGTCCTATATTAAACAAACATAAATCTGCATAGGTCTGCTTGGTTAGCTATTGTTTAAACATATACGTGGTTGAATACTTCTCAGAGAAACCTAATAAATAATACACGTATATAATAACATCAACAAATATTCATCATTATAACTTACTTTAAGTAATTTACTCGTACGAGTTTTCAATTCTTTCTTAAAAAAATTAAAATACATGAACATAATTAAGAGTAACTAAATAATTAATAACTATTTTACATTTAAACTTATTTTATAAATCATTTAAAAATTACTTATAAAGGGAGAAATTTTTTTTTTAATATAAGATTTAAATTGAAATTGATGCTTATTTTTTATTAAGATATGGATAACAACACCATACACTTCTTAAAATTTCCATTCATCATATAAAAAACCCAAAGATATTTTCAACAATTAAATACTTGAGTTGTGATAATTCAAAACATAAATTTTTATTAATACCAATAGTGAGTATTCGTGTATTTTTGTAGATGTTCAGGCTAGCGAACACAAAAAATGCGTACATTTTATTTTAATGATTGAGATATGTATTATAAAGAAAATGTTTACTACATTTTTTTTCAATATAATAAATATTTTATTCAGATTGATATACAGAATGAGTCACGAAGAACAACAAATTTTCATGACGTTCTACTGGTGAAAATAAAGAAGAAAGTTCATATAAACATAGATTCGGAAAACTTCGTTAGCGAGCGTCGGCTGGCAAAAGATTTCACCATGATTTCTCCGCCTTTGTTAAAATTAAGTCAGACTGTATGGCTTAGTGCTCGAATAAGGGGTAAATTTAGCGAAAGGGCTAAATTCAAACGAATTTAGATGTTTATCAAAAAACAAAGCATTCCAAAATTCTTACGAATCTATTAGTCACCAAAATTACGATTTCTATTAATCCCTATTAATCCCATAAAACACTGTTCTTTACGACCCCAATATTTTGTCTTTTACTGCAGATTTCTCAAAAATTATAAAAAATACAGTTCTGGGACCTATTTTTTTTTCAAGTCAGATTTCATATAAAACCAAAAATTTACTCCTTAATTTGAATCCCAAGAATTTGAATCGGATTTAGTTTTACGAAACGGAACGGAACGCAAAAGTGGCGGGAGTATCACCATTTCTCTCTACGAATCGCAGAGCCTGGACAATGTTCCTTGCTGCTGTATGATTCTGTAATCGGGCGTGTTTCAAGAGTTTTCTTTTAATGTCGGTTATAGGTTTTAAATTTTATTTTATTTATGGACGGATTTAGTGATTTGCGTAAGGTGTAGAAATCAAGGCGAAATCTTTCGCCATCTGACACTCGTGAACGAAGCGTTTTCAAACTTACATTTACATGGACTTTATTCTTTATTTTCATAAGTAGAAGATATCCTGAAGGTTTGTTACATCCTTTATGAATCATTCTTTATAGTACATTATAAAAAATTTATAGATCACGACAGGAATGTGTAGGTATACCACTCCCCAGATAAAAAAGGAACTACCTAGGAACTCAGCTGGATAAATAAAGGAAATCCTTGTTGAGAGGGTTATTTTTAAAGAAAATAAAAGAGGTTAATCTTTAAGACTAAAAAATATATGTAAAATAATAATAAAAAAAACATGGTAGATGCTTAGATAAAATATTAAAAGTCGTTTATAACTTTTTTTTGTTTTTAAATTAATAATATTTTAAATTTTTTCTCTGAGTTACTTTATAGTGACCAAAATTTTATAATATCTTAAATTTTAAGATTTTAGTCTATGGGTTTTAATATTTAATTTTAAATGTAGTGGTTTTTTAACTTTATTTTAAATAAATTGGCCGGAAAATCTTTTAATTGGAGTCTATAAACAATAAAAAATAGTTCCGGAGACATAAGACAACCTTACTTGAATTCTTTTACCAGAATTCACAGAAACGTTGTTGTTTATTTTGATTGAAAAATTGGTATTGTGTTTTTTTTTTTTTCAGGAATAAAGCCTTTTTTATTCCTTAAGATTATATTTAAAATATTTTTAAAAAAATTATTTTTTTAACTAATTTAAACGTAACACGGTATTTAAAAAACATTATTTAATAATTTATTAAATAATATCGATTTGTATGATTAATATGGTGATGTTATATTTCCGTCGAGAAGTTACATACGTAAATAAATATTTAATATACATGATAAGCTCTACGTTTTAATAAGCCCGTCAAAGCAAAGTAGCATGATTTGATTTTATTGTCGGAAAGATCAATTTGACTCTCCCATGAGATTTTATCATCTGACAATTTCATTCTTTAAGGCAACAAAAATATTTTTTCTATGAGTGGAAATACTACCCAAGCTATTACAATATTACGTCTACGTAAGAAGCACCATACAATTATTTCATATTATTTATATTAAATATAAAAAAATTATTTGTTGAATAACTTTTTAAGTAGTATTATCTACATGATACAGCCGAAACAATATTATAGGTTGTTGGACCAGAAATTTAAATTCAATATACTCAAACACAGATTACGTAAATGTAACTGAGCTACGTAGTAGCTAAATAAAATAAAAAAGTTGAATCTGGAAAACCTATCGACTATTATTTATTCTTATTAGGAAACAAAATGAGGAATCTATCAATCATCCTTATGAAAAAAAAATGCAAAACATTTTTCAAAAACAAAAATATACACAAATTTTACCATAATTAATAAATATTTTATAGCAATAAACAAGACCATATGTATATAAAATCTCTCTGCAGTTATCACAAAAGTAATAATAATTTATATTAAATGTGCCTATGTTTCAATTTTATGACAAATCTAATATTATTTATAGGTAATTTTAATTTATCACGGGCAGATTAATGTATATATACGTATAGGAATACACACTACACACTAAACGTCATATTTCCAACATTGCAGGTCGTAGAGTCGCTCTCCCAATACAGTTAAAGTTATTATTATTATTCATGTAGCTTAATATTAATTAAATACGCCTCAATGCATAACCATTCTCTGCCTTATAATATAATTTCTATTTCATTCAATTATTAAATAATAACGATATTAATTACTTTCTATTATATTTATGTACGACATTAATGTACAGTATAATTTATTATTATAACTGCCTGTTAAAACTTAATTAATATATTTTCATTAAACTTAATGTTTTTTTTTCTATTTTTATTTTAATTTTATTTATATTATTATAAAAACTCATTAAGAGATCTAAAGGTTATCATCAATGGTGTATAAAGTGATATGAGCAATAAATAGCACAATATTGGTTGTTTTTTTGTGTGAACTAAAATTACAGTTAATAAATAACTACAGAAAATATAAATCAATGATCAACATTAAAAACAATGAAAATCAGATTAAATCTCTTTTTTTATTTTATTATGTATTGTTTTATATATATACATTTCTAATTAGATTCTAAAAATGTTTTCATTTCATCATTCCTAGAAATTTAAAATTAACATGTGAAATGACTTTAAAAAAAAACTTCAAAATTCTATATCACTACTCGTATGAATTGGAGTATATATTATTATTATATATTATAAGTAATTAAATATATTATTATTATATATTATAAGTAATTAAATATATTATTATTTTATATCATAACGAAAGCGGCCATATCACTTTTATTTTAAAACATTTTCGTAAAGTATTCTGTTATGAAGTAACGCATATAAAAAAGCAACTAAAGAATAAATAACACTAGACAGATTTGATTTCTTTTAATGGACTTATGTCACCGCCATTTCCTATGGTGAGTAAATAAAAATATAAATTCATCAGAATTAAATATCATATCTATTTCAAAAGCGTTTGCCTGTTATGTTATTACTAGAGACCGGATTATATGCAGCATAAAACACTTGAAATATGCATGAAAAAAGCTTAAAATATGCATGAAAAGTATCAAAATATGCAACTTTAAACAATAAAAAAAAATAAATTTTAGTTTTTTTTCTAATTTAAACATTTGCATACAATTAGTAAGTAGTAAAATATCATATCGATACATTTCATAATTAACAATTATTTGACATTTTGTTACTTATGTCAAATATAATTTGTTACTCATGTAAATATAAACAGTCAGAGGTACTATTCGGCGGCTGCTAAGTGCTCTCTCAGAGCCGTGCAGCTAATAGGTTTGGCCGGCTACAACGTAAGATTTCATTTATCAACAAGGTACCCTACCGAAAACTATTGTAAATTTAGTGAAAATATGCTTCATCACTAGATTTTAAGGAAAATAAGCAATGTGCAATATGGTGAGAATGGGCTTAATATGTGAATGCATATAATCCGGTTTCTAATTATTACGCAACAATAAATCAAATTAATTAAAAAAATAACAGGAAATATTTAAGCCTAAATAAATATAAAATGATTATTTTCTTCTAGAAATGGCTGGGTCGTTTTCAAATAATAATAATAAATAAACACTGCATTCAAATCAAATCAAGATTACAAATTATTTAGGAATGTTAAGTTTTTTATTCCATTGATAACAAAAAGGAACTCTTTCAACATTCGTCTGAAAAAAGTTGACAGCAAAGTTGTTATACATTCCTGACATTGATTATTTGTTCTTATATTGAAGAAAAATAATGATACATGAAAAAAGTTAAAAAAAAATTCGATATTTTTTATTTTTTATGCTCCTCCGCTCACAGAATCACCTCCCAAGAAAATTTCTTGATTTGTCTACATTTCCAAAAAAAAAAAAAAAAAACATTTAAATGAACCCCAAACTTCTTTTTTGGAGTTGAGGTGAATTATGATGAAATTTTATTGTAATATAAAGTTTTAAATAAATAAATAATTTTTTAAAAACTAAAAAATCGATATTATTAAATTTTGATCAGCTCCCTCTCCCCCAGTATTGCCTCCAAAGTATTTTCTTTTGGGCCACTTGTACTACGATTATGCTTAGTAATCCACAGAAAAAAGATCGGTTAAAAAATAGGAAATAAATAAAAAAAATAGCATTTTCGATTTCTGGAGAAGGGAGAATTTTGGGGCAATTTATTTTTTAAAATTTTAAGATAAACATGTACGCATGTACTGAGCTTAAAATAAGGTGGACTTACATTTGATAACTTTTGAAAAAAGTTGACCCGCAAGTAATTATCTACCCCTCCTAGAAATATTGACCCTAAAATTTTACCAACAAATTGCCCTATATACATGAGTCTGTAAAACTTTCATAAAAATCGGTTTAACCAGTCAAAAGTTATTAAACTTCAAACATACCAACACACGTCTATGCGTAAATGAAAAAAAAAACCTATACTTCATTTTTTGACTGATTACCATCATTCTTACAACGTAGCTCTAGAGTTATGATACCAGGAAAGTAATACGTGGAAAACCATTTATTAGAGCAGCATTTAAAAGTAAAAAATTATAAATAAAAAAGCGAATTTCATAATTTTTTAATTATTATATACGAAAAAAATCATGAAACTTTGCATAACTAAAAAAATAAATAAAATCGGAACAGATTAAAATGATTTTAAAAGTGTTAATTACTAAATATATGTGCATGTTAATTGCAATTTAGTTGTTAATTACTCGTATTCTCACTCAGTTCATTGTTTAAATTAGCTGTATAATTAACGTCATCTTAGAAAAAGTATTTATGACTAACTTTGCTCATGTTTTATATTAGTATGTGTGACAGCTGAAAGAAAGGCTGAAACATTTAGTATAATTCAATAAATTTTGTTAATTTTTATGAATTGTAATTTTTGATTATTTGATTATATATTTACGTAAATTAAACGATGCATACATGAAGTAAAGTTTATATAATTTGTAGCCATTATTTAAAACTCATCTACAGACTATTTTTTTTTTTTTTTTTTTTTTTTATTATAAAAAGAAATCTTTTAATTTAATTATAAAATAAATTGATCGTGAGATCTTTTTGATAATTTAATAAATTTTTTAAAACAAAATACTGAAGTATGATACGGTTGTACTACTACATAAGGGTGAAAAGTATTACACTAATAATATAAACATATTTGTGTAGTTTGGCTTAATACAAGTGAACATTTTTTGTGCTTTTTTTTAACGAATAGTTATGAAATAAGGCATAGCATCGTTATGCTGTCTTATTTGTTTTGTGTTAGTTCAACTTTTTTCTTTTATTTAATGCTTTCTAGAAGTCTAGGATTTACTTAGAAAGCAGAGAAATAAAATGCAATAGTAAAATAGACTTAAAGAATCGATAGGATTTTTTACATTTTCTTTGTTTTTGTAACTTGATATTTTCAACTTGACTTCTACAACTTTTAGCATATTTACAATAACCTGCATCTCATAGTATTGCATCAATCACTTGAGTATGATGTATTTTGGGATACCTGTATACTGCAGTGAAACATTTCATCTACGTTAAAATAGTGATTAAACGACCGCTATAGTGTTCTTGACGGGTTGTCAATCGTCTGTATTGCTTCGTTTTATTTAAAACAAAAAGAAACTGAATTTTCTTTTTCTGTAAAACTAGAAATAAATCAACAGTTAATATCAACATTCAATCTTTAGCTTAGTATTTCAATATTTTAATACAAAGCTAAACGAAATTCTTTTAAATCATTAAAAAAAATACTTGTTTTTTATTTTATAAACTTAAAATATAGTTTATATTTTATTACTATCAAAATTGGTAATAAAAATTAAATAAACAATGTTACTATAACAATTTTACCACGATGAATCATATTTTTTTTTTCTAAATTCATCGTTTTTTTAATATCATTTACAACACCTTTATTTTAAAATTAAAAATTTCATAATTTTGTTTAAAATATATGACTATATGGAAGCTATATCATAATAATAATCAAAAATTAATTTATAGTCTGTTTCCGAGATTAGATGGATAGCATTCTACAAAATAAAAACAAAGCAGTTACTACGATATTGTTAACAATAAACTATGATTTATAGAAAAAATAACTTCGGGAAATTTTAGTTAAATGTGAAGAAATTCTGTGAATAATTTTATCACAAATTATACTGTATACTATATTTAATTTAATGCTTCTAACCAAACTAAAACTTTAAACTTTATTTATTTTATAAATATCCGTTAGTATAATTTTAATAATGTATCATAATATATATATATATATATATATATATATATATATATATGTTTATGTATATGTATCACGCACGTAGCTAGCAAGAAGCTAAGGGGGCTATAGCCCCCATCGCCCTACAATTATTAGACTTTATCATTCAAATAACTTTAATAAACTACAAACAGTGTGATACTTGTTGATGAAATAACTATTTTTTTCTCAGTAATTCACATAAAATCAATGTGCTATAAAAAAGCAGCGACTGCGTATGGACCAGATGAGGAAAAAAAAACGATTTATAGGCATGTGTAAAACTAGATTTATTGAACGTCATACGAGTATTGATGTGTTCGTCGAATTATTTGAAAGTATTTCCGTGAGTCTAGAAATCTAGACTCTAGATTTCTATTTCTAGAAATCTAGAAATAGAAGAAATCTCACAAGAATCAAAAACAATCGCATCGCCTAAAACTTATGCTTTTCTCGAAGCAATAGAAAAAAGTGAATTTATTGTTTCATTACTGATTTGTGTAAACTTTTTAATGTTACACTACCATTGTCAGTACTACATCAAAACAAGAATATTGACTTGAATAACAATATTCTGCTTGTAAACTGAACACTATCATTATTGCAAGAAATGAGAGATAATGCAAAAAATATTTTTGTTACTGCCGAACAATTGTCGAGCAAGATTTTTGGAGCTGAAATAAATACTCCGCGAAGACGTAGAGAAAATCACAATACTTCGACGACAGAAGAATACTACTGAGTATCTTGTTTTATTCCCTGCATCGATACACTGAAGGAGCATTTAGAAAGTAGATTCAGTGACAATGCTGTCTTCTTCAAAAGTTTTCATGTTCTTTTGCCAGATTCAGCTAGTCCTGGAAAAGTGGATGAACTAAAAATCTTAGCTATGTATTATGATAATAAATGTTCTGAATCTGTCCTCCAAGCGGAGTAACTTATTTGATGCGAGGAATAAAGTAATGAAATTTAAAATGCGATCTGGAAGTGATTGAAGTATTAGATCATTGCAATAAAAAATATTTGCCGATTATCCATCTCTTTCAAGTTTTAGCGACTCTTCCGGTAACAACATGTACTAGTGAACGCTCGTTCTTCACAATGAAGAGAGTGAAAAAGATTGCGCGAAACAAGTAGGTAGCAGTGATGAGGCACGGGGACTATCTTGTTCTCTTGTAGAAAAGACCGTAGTCCCAGCGAGAATGCTCTTTTGGGTGTTCTCGGTGAGGCGAAAAGACATAAAGACCGAGTTCCGGCTCCTAGGGTGGGGGAACAGGAACGACATAGTCGAGCCTGGTAACTCTGCTCTGGGAGTTAGAGGCAGGCATTAGTAGATAAGATCCAGCCGGCTTATAAAAGGACACTCCCCTGGATTGTGTTATGCTTCACTGTGGAATCCGATTCGGATGAGAGGGAAAAAAAACAAGTCTGGGGATGGAACATTAATTTCGTTAGTTCTTTGTCAGTACATAGAGATATTACTGATAATTATGATCAAGTTTTATATATTATGGAAGGAAAGAAAAATCGACGACTAGCTTTCTAATAACTCATAACTTTTATTGCAGTGTAAATGTGTAAACTGGAGTGTAAAGTATAAATATAGATACCGAAAAAATTATGTAGTAACATTTTTTGCGTAATAAATTATGTATTAAATAAAAGCATATGTTTTGTACTTTTCAAACGCAATAAAGTATAAAAAAAACCCGTTTCAATACAAAATGATTTTCATTATTATTTTATCATTAGCTCCACCCCCCCCCCCCCAGAAAAAATCCTTGCTATATGCCTGATGTATATAAATTAATTAAAATATTTTTCTATATTTTATTTAATATAACATTGAATTATTACAAAATATTAAACTGAAAAGAATATATTGGATACAAAACAAAATCTAAAGATATTCCATTTTAAATATCTATTTAGGCATGATAGAAAATTATTAAAGAGAAAAAAATTAAGAAAATCAGTTGAAAAAATATATCTAATGGATTAAGTTTACTAAAAAAAATTATTACATTTGATGAATTTTTTTTACAAAATGTTTTTTTCTAGTTCTTTAAAGTTGTTTTTCTAAACACGAATTTTACGAAAAAGAGAGAGAAAAATAAAGAACCATTTAAGATTTAAATGGAATTTTTAAAGTAAAAAATTAACAGAATAAACTAGACCAGTTCTTGTAAAGATAGATAAAAACAAATTACATAATACAATTTACAGTTGAATAGTAACCGAGTAGGGTCATGTACGATAAAAAAGAATTCACTTAATGTAATTATTACTGCAGATCAATATTTAGTAAAAGAATGGACATTAAACAATTAAAAAAAAAAGAAAGAGAATAGAATTGTTTTGAAAGGCTACAGTGACGAATAAAAAAAACATTATTGACTTCGAAGGGAAAAACGACTTCCGGTTAAGTTTAGTCTAAATAAATCAATTTCCATTTATTCAAATATATTTACCATACATTTATTTAGAATAGATCTCTTATTTTATTAATTTATTTTCACCACCAATACAGAATAATTTTTTTTTTTTAATATTATCCATTTTGTCACGTTTGAGTATGTATATTGGCCTCTATTTAGCTTAAATCTCAAGAACAGGTTGATAAAAATTATTTAAATTTACTATTATAACTTGAATCTTATCATAATACTAAATGTGACAGTATCTTATCTATTTACTATGTACGAGGCAAATATCTATTAAATTTTTGAAAAAATTAATCGAGAAATTAAAAAGATATGAAGGAAAGTAGATGTCATACCTCGATAAAAATGTCCGAACGATAAATCTTTTCTTAGCTTTTTGAAGATATGACTGTTTAAATTCCCAAAAATCCTTTCCTTATATATTTCAAATACACGCATTTTTTATTTTCTGCCCGGTAATGACGTCTTAAATCTTTCGAAAAGAACCATTTTGGCTCACCAACAGGCTGAAAAATTCACTGTATACGGGTGAAATTCGATACGGGTGAAACCACCGAGTTCCTACGCTTTAAGCATGTTCTCCATTTCCTTCTTTCAGGATACGGTTCAGGATTTTCAGTTGGTGATGCTCAGCTATTTTTTTTTATAAAACTGAGTTGAAATGATCTGAGACTAAGGATTGGATAAATCGGGTTTACGGCATTGGTCAGATAAACAACCAGTCTGACTGACTTCTCAATACGCAAGACAACACTGATAAAAATAGTGATCTCCAAGTTACTTTGTATTAAATTATAGCGCAATAATTTAATGATATCGGCAATCAGTACCCAGTAAAAAATGTCTGAAACGCTTACAGTTTCATCTAATCGCTACTTTGTGTTTTTAATAGAAATTTATATCTTGCAAACTCAATATTATAAATACTAAAACGATTACGCAGATCTCAGCTGACATTTTCCACGAAAAATCTAATGTTTTCGCGTTATTAAAATTCTATAATAATCAAAATCTCTGTGTTTATTTGTCCAGTTAAATAACGGAGCAGTTAGTAAAGTATGACGCATTTCATTCTATAACAAAAAAGGCACTCATTCAAAAACATATCCCCAGTACAAATCAGAGTTACGACGGAAATGGTTACAGCGTTTCAGAATCGTATTGACGTTGCAGCTTCAAAACGGCTTAAATATAATTTTACCAGAATACTAAATGAGCTCAAAACACTTTAAAAATATGTTTTTTACTTTCCTGTATAAAAGTATATTCTAATAAAACCCAAAAAATATTTTATTTTAACGAATAAGTAAAGATGAATAAAAGTATTTTCTATTCTTCCAATATTTTTACAAAATACCTTACATGTAATAAATTGATGATTTGAACTTTAAATATCACCTACTTCATCACATCACAGAGAAAAATGTTTTAACTTTTCAAAAACCTCTGGAATAGCTCAATGTTTACTGTATCCCTCAGTTATTTAACAGAGTTTTCATTTGGTTTATCTAATACTTTCTGCCTTTCAGTAGAAATTATGATTTTGAATTACGACAAAATTTGAGATATATAATGTTCTCTATAAAGTATTATTATATTTTACTTCTCAAAATATTATTCTACCACTTTAAAGGTTAATTAGCTCTTTTCCGAATGAAATACTTTATACTTTACTGTAATAAAATCGTTGCTTGGCTAGAGTAATAGTTAATTAGTTATTTATTAATGATTCAAAAGTGTAAACGGTAGCCATTTTGGAAGTTTAAAAATTTTAAAAAGTTTTATTTATTTACGTATATTTGTACATGACTTCAGTTTATTTAACATAATCTCCTACGTTTAGCATTTCTCTTTTAAACATAAATATTAAATAGACATGGATAAACCATTTCTGCCTCTGTTGTTAGAATATATTTTCTACAATAATTAGACTAAATAAATTTTTAAAATAAATAATTACATCTTCAATAATAAACATTATTTTCATCTTCATGGTAGAGAAAACGAAAACTGACTTAAAATTTAAATTGACTTCTTCCTCGTTTAGAGATTAAGCGAGAGGGAACGTTTCTATTAAAACTTAGTTTTTTGAAAGAATTAAACATTGAGGTGTAATTTTATTCAAAATAAGGTTAAAAGTTTAATTAATAAAATGTATAATTTGACTTAAGAAATATTTACCTAGATATTAATAATTCAAAAAACAAAAACTCTTATTTTGGAATTTTAAGAATTAAAAAACACTTCTTATTTATCCCGTGAAAAATATCCGATATACAGAATTTTAATAAAATATATAAAAACGAGTTATAGATTCTACTTAAAAAAAAAAGAATGGAAAACGCAGCCTTTTTGGATATATATACACACTCCAAAAGGATATATATATATATATATATATATATACATACAATATTAATAATTTATAACATAATAGTATTTTATTATATTTTTGACCTGTAATCCTTTCTGTATCCTTAATCCTTTCTGTTGTGGATGTTCGAACTTTGAAAAGAAATTTTAATTCAATGAAAATAATAGTTTTCATTTAAATTTTTTTTTAATTTTTACACTAAGACATAACAAAGAATAACCTAAAAATAATTAATATTATTAATTTTTAGTTACTGGTTATATAAAATACATTAACGTCTTATTCCTAAATTACGTATTTTAGTGAAGATATATAATGTTAATATTAACAAAGTCATTTCAAAATATTAAGTAGTTAACAAACAATTTAATATAAAACCTAACCTTATATTATAATCATATAAATAAATTATTAAAATATGATAGTAAAAAAAAAATTGCCGTACAGTAAAAACATTAACAATTCTTAAATTGTAAAATCCTAAATATTTTTTTAAAGATATATGCAATCGTAATATGTTCTCTGGTACAACCACTGTATAAATCAAATACATAACAAAGATTTTAATAAAAATGTTGAGTTCTAAACTAAATATTATGGCTTTATTTAACAATACGCTACTCCACCAACAGCCGTTAAGTTCAAGTATTATTATAAAAATATAAAAATAAACAAGATTAAAGATAAAGCATTAAGAAGAAAAAAACGTTAGTTTATTTCAAATAAACAGAATAATTTGAAGAATTATATTTGACAAATCACCAGACATAAAAGAAATCTAATTTTATACCGAATTAAATCGTTCTTTTTTTTATTAATTCGTGAAGGCGGAAATTTATTTAAACTTTCATTATATTTATTCATTTGTACTTCTTTACTTTTTTTTTTTTTTTTAAGAGAATACACTTCATTTTAAAATCAATGGTTTTTTATATATGAAAAAATGCTAGAACCTTGAAAAAATCGAATCGGTGACCACAGTTGATCTATCTGATTTCTAGCAGGATTTTTTAAGAAAAAAATAAAAGTATTTTGTGAGGTATAATATGTTGTTAAATGTAAGTAGTAAAACAAAAAAAAAATTGTTTTTGGCTTCAAATAAAAGTGGTATATTATTTACTCAATGTAATACTTTTTTAACAATATTCTTACAACATATACAGTTTCTTTATTTAAATAATAAACCAGGTGAAAAACAGTTTTAATGAAATAATAGTTTCTGTAAATATATGAAGGAAACACTGAAACATTGCTACTTACTGAAGCCACCGAATTAAAACTGGCCATCAAACGTTTTTATAAAATACTGAGAAAATAAATTTTTATGTTCTCTCGTAATATAGTTTTCTAAAAATCTATAATTGGATTTCATTTTATAGATAATAATTAATAAATTCTATAAATTTGCTTATAATAATACGATTATGAATAAAAAAAATTCAGAAAAAGAAAAGCGCTTTAATTTGTTAAAAAACGATTTTATTTAACTTACGTAAAGTAATGGCTAACCTTTCTGACGGAGTTATTTTCTTTCGTGCATAGAAAATAAAGAATTATGTTTATTAAATAAAGAAGCTAGCGTAATATAATTTTAAATTATTCTATTTTAAACTATTAAATATTACACGCTTTTCATTAATCTTTATTTTAGATAATTTAAAATTGTTATTATTAAATATAATGACATGAACTTCGATTTAATATCTATTTAGGTATACCATAATAGACCTAACCAGAAAGTTATCGCATTTCAGTTTGTTAAGCATCATTAAGTATTGTACGAATTCCCAAATGGAAAATCAGACAACTTGAAATAGATTAGCACTTTTAATTGTAATAAATGACAATCTAAAAATGACCAAGTTATTACATCTGTGTGTGTATGTGTGTGTGTAAGTTGTGTGCTAATTCGTGCGTGTGTGTGTGTGTGTACATATATATATATATATATATATATTTTTTTTTTTTTAACTGAATTTTTACGGACATCGACTGCTAAGGTCATTAGCCCTCGTCACATTCTTTAAAAGAAATTATTATCTCCATCAGGATCGTCATATGTAAGGGTGTAAAGGGCCCTTACATTTTATTTAAAAACACAAACTTCACAATAAACATTAAAACATGAAAGACAAGGACAATCACAAACACTTACGGGGTGTAAAGAGCCCCAATATTAAAATTTGAGATAGGTTCTCAAAAGACCATGAAATTAAAATTAAAATTAAAATTATCAATACCATATCTTTCTTTCTTCTACGAAGTCTCATTTATAGTTTGTTTAAGCACCCTCGGGGCGACCAGAACCGCCGTTGAGCAGTATATCAGTCGTGCCAGGGTGCCGTGGCAGTGGAATCCTTCTTATATCAGGCCATAGGCATGCACAGCGTACACCCATAGCCTCGCGCCCTCAATCCACCCTTGAGGGTTCCCCATGCCATCATCGGAAACACCCCGACTCACTGCTCTTGAATGCAGGTGAGCCAAAATGGCCTAGGCAAGAGGGCTACCTCCCGTCACTATACGTGCCACGCTTAGAGACTCCCTTATATGTATATATAAAACTACCGCTTAGAGTATCTTTTACCACAGCTTTAAACTTCCATTTTATAGACTTTTAAGAAGTCCACTGGCGTGTAAAAATGCAACTATATTTTCTTCATTTCCATTATCCAGATCAGCACTAATATTATTTGTAACACGGAACCTCTTTCTGAGGTCCTCATATATGGTACACTCTTCTATTAGATGCTTGATTGTCAGTGTTTTATTACAAACACCTGGTTGGTGTTTGTTGGTTACAACAACATTGGTCTCACTTCGCCGGTTAACAAATATAAATTTGTTAATCGCCTGTGACCGATTCTAAGTCTGGTCACCGCTACTTGTTCACGGCGAGTCAACTTAAAGTCGCTTTTCCATTTATAAGGAGAAGTTTTAACTGAGTTTAATTTTGTATTTAAACTCCTCCATTCAGCGTTCCACTTGTTTCTTACTATGTTTGTTAGACGGTTTTTAACATCTGCCACTCTTACAGGAAATTCATCCAAGTCATCGCAGACTGTTGCCTTTCTGGCAGCTTCGTCTGCGATTTCATTACCTGTAATACCAGCATGCCCTGGAGTCCATACAAATACGCATCGCTGTCCTCGTTGTTTTAGTACGTATAAAATGGACAGGATGTTTGCAATTAGGACATCCTTAATGTTCTTGTTCCGAATTGCGACGAGTGCACTTAATGAATCGGAACATATTAGCACTCTCTATTCGCAATAGTGTTCAGTGTAGCGAAGAGCTTGCTGAATTGCAGTGAGTTCTGCCGTGTAGACACTGGCCACATCTGGCAGTTTCCAAAAGTGGGCTTCTTCATTTACATATATCGAGCATCCAACACCATGTTCGGTTTTAGAACCGTCAGTATAAATTCTAATATGTTCTTCGTAACTACTGACGGTTGCTAAAAATTCCTGCTGGATGATCACTGCTGGTTTCTTTTTTATTTCTCCTTGAGAGAGATCCAAACTTGTATTTACCGCTGGCAAGAGCCATGGCGGTATTTCTCTAGTAGAAATTGCCAATGTATCTGGAATGGCAATTTCATATTTACTTCTTAATTCGTGGTACCTAATTCCGGCTGGTCTGGAATAGGTAGCACGACGTTCGTATAATGCAGCCACAGGATGGTTGTTAAAAAGTTTATTATTTATATGGGCAGGATAAGCCCATATATTTGCTGCATATCTTAACAAGAGGATCTCTCTTCTATAATGTAGTGGCATTATTCCGGCTTCAGACATCAGACTAACCGCCGGACTTTGCGGAAAGCGCCTGTTGCGTATCTTATTCCGCTATTATGAACTACGTCTAACTTTTTTAAATGCGACTTTCTAGCGGATGAATATACGATACATCCGTAGTCTAGTTTAGACTGAACCAATTCTTTATACAATCTCAATAATGTCTCTTTGTCTGAGCCCCAATTTAAGTTCGATAAACATTTTATAATGTTTAGGGCTCTTTTGCATCTATCACTCAAGTCCTGTATATGTAATCCCCATGTAAGGGATTTATCCAATACTAATCCTAAATATCTTACATTGTCTTTATATTGTATTGGATTATCATCAATTGTCAACGCAGGACTTTGATGAGGAATTCTCTTCCTACAAAAGTGTACACAGCACGTTTTTCCTGGTGAGAATTGGAATCCGTTATTCTTTGCAACTTCATTTAGAGCATTGATCGCTCGTTGCAATTTGTACCTCACCATAGCAGTCTTGTTGCTGGCATACACAATTGCCAGATCACCAACATAGACGCTTTTGCTGATTTCTGCTGGAATGGCTAATATCAATTTATTAATGGCAATGGTAAACAAGGTACCGCTCAACGGCGAACCTTGTGGTATGCCATTTTACAAATTTCTTACAGTTGAATATTCGCTACTGACTCGTACTTGGAAAGTACGGTCATTCATATAGTTGCTCAGTAAGACTGGCAGGTTGCCACGAATGCCCCATTCATGTATCTGGAGCATTATACCATGACGCCAGGTCATATCGAAAGCCTTCTGAAGATCAAAGAAGACTCCGACACAATGTTTCCTTTTAATGAAGCTGTTATATATAACGTCCTCTAAGCTGATCATTTGATCAGTGGTAGAATGGTATTGCCGAAAACCTGCTTGATACGGTAATATCAGGTTTTCTTTTTCCAAAACCCAGACGAGTCGATTATTAATCATTTTTTCTAGTATTTTTCCCATTGCACACGTCAGAGAAATAGGACGATAGCTATTGGGGTCTGTTAAATTTTTATTTTTCTTTGGTACTGGAACAATATGAGCTTTTCTCCACTGCTGCGGGTACGTTCCATCCCTCCATATTTTATTATAAAGTTCTAATAATCTACGCTTTGCAGTGGTATTCAGCTGCCTGATCATATTATAGTGGATTTCATCCGGACCAGCAGCTGTGTTACCTGATTTTTCCAACGCTTTCGCGAATTCTTCCATTTTAAAAGGTAACCAATAATTGTAATCGTTATCTTCAGTATCGATATCCGGAGATGTCGATTTTTTTCAGAAGGAATTAGGAGACCAGCCGGTTTTATAAGATAGCCACTAAATCCAGAGACTTATTTTTTTGCTACTGAACTAGGAATCGAGTTCCAATCTTTGAATTTAAGCAATACAACCCCCAACGACCATCAATGAACTGGCATTTAAAATGGAATTAGCAAGATCAGACCCGCACCCACAGAATCGAAGATGAAAATGAAAGAATTAAGGATAAGAAAATAGATTAATAATAAAAAAGATGTTCTACATAAGAATATCCTTATTCTGGATATAGACTTATTCTGGTCCGGGAATGGAGACCTAGTTACATTCTCATCGACATTCATATGTAGGTTTTCCAAAGATGAGACATTTTGTAGCTTACAATTCAAATGTGATAATATATTTCAGAAAATGTAAAGTGAAAAGCAAACGATTATGACAAACGAGAAACTTTTTAATTATATCCACTTAATCTGGAAATAACGCTTATTTGATCTTTTCTTTATCTATTATTCTCGATTTAAAAAAATTACTAAAGACTTGATAAGGAGGTGACCTTATAAAATCTTATTATTTAACAAAACTCACGAAAAGGTCAAGAAACCATAATTCCATAGTTCTCTAATAAAGATTATGGATGGCTTTAAAATTACAGAGAATTTGGCATAAATGAAGTAATTTTTAGTATTCATTAAACAGCAAATGGTTCCACATTATTAGCAACAAGTTAAAAGCAACCAGAACATTAACACCGAATAATTTTTCCTCTCTAAATGGCTAACTGTATTGTTAAAGTGAATGATTAATTTCGATTAGATTACTGTATTTGGAAGGGGGGGGGGTGAACGAACCATTTATGTAGTAATGAAAGAAAAACAAAAGATTCTCATAAAGAGCTTGATATAACAGCGTGGATGTAACAGCAGGCCCAGAAATATATCGTATTCTACTCACTCTCTCTTATGGACAAAATAATGCGCCAAGTATGAATATAATTATTGACAAAGTTATGTAAAAGTTAGCAAAAATATCTAAAACACATTTTACTTGTTAAAAAATATTTTTCAGGTAAAATCTTAAACTTCAACATTAGACATGACCTGAATAATTTTTTTTTCATTTTGTATGAGCGCGCGCGCGTGTTTGCGCGCACTGTGTTATATATTACTGAGTATAGTACGCCTATTAACTGGCTAATTTATCTGGCTGTTGCTAAAATGGTGACTGATTCAAAAATTCTAATTCTAAACATAGACTATTTTTTTTTCCTTTTTTTACAGTTATTATTTTATTATTACCAATTCAAAGACATTGAACGTCACTTCATTGCAATATACTAAAACTGAAACACATTATTTAAAAGAAAATATCGTTTAAAATAAATATTCTGTAAAAAGTTTAAAGTAGATATAGAGAAAAATGATGAAAAAAAAAAAATTCCTTTACTTTTAAAATATTTTGAATATATTCCTTTGCGTGTTATCAAAGATGAAGAAAAAAGTTTTAAAAATCTAAATATAATCTGATAACTTTTTTTACTTATTAACATTCAATAAGATTTTAAAGAAAGTACATTCCTTTAAAAGCATTTTTATACTATTTTAAGAAATAATTTAAAACTATATTTACCCTCATTATATTACACTGTAAAAAAAAATTGCTTAAAAAACTCCTTCATAAATATAACAAAAATTTAACTCAAATTGCCTGAAAAGAAATAATATTAATTTAAAAGGTGCCAGTTAAAAGATAATATTTAATTAAGGTGCACCTATTATGAACAATTGTTCATATTAGTGAAATAACACTGAATAATAATTAATAAATATTTTAATAACGTCATAAAATAAATTTTAAAACAATTTATTCAAAATAATCGCTCTAAAATGAAAAACGACGGTTATTTTATTTCATCATAAAGTTATAATAGCTACGGGTGAGTGAAAATTTTGGAGAAACGTTAATTTAGTTTAGTAAACTACAACGAGAACGCGTTCAGTTTCTTTAAAGAAAAGTTTAATTGCTTTTCGGATCAAAATGTTACTTTAACATGAATAGAAGGCAACATGATATAAGATAGAAAGGTACTGCTACAGTTTATTGTACCTTCCTGCTGCCTTCGTCACACACTCTCACCAAAGAATAATAAACTTAAGGTTGCTCCCGACCATTAATATACGTATGAAACCATTGTGTTGTTACCAGTCACACCTGTTGCTTCAGTACATTGTATATTAGATTACACTATGACATTAGCAATGCTTTATTGTTATTATTATTATTATTATTATTATTATTATTACTACTACTACTACTATGTTTTAAACAGTTTACCATATTTCGTAACTAGTCTTATTAAATGTGTCAATTTAAATTATACATTCAATAGTTCTATTTTTAAAAAAAGTTATAAAATTAAACTTTGTTCAATTAACGGGTGGATATCAAACTGATTTGTCTTTACGTAAGTGTTGCTGGTGGATATTATAACTTCATACAATGTTTTTAGCTTATTAAGTTGAATATTTTTATAGAATAAATTAGCTTTACCTCCCCATACCTCTTTGATTTATTTTGCCATACCAAAGCTACTTACTTATATTTTCTTTAATATTGTTTATGAAGAGAAGCCAAACTTAGGATTCATAACTAATACGTGATAAGTAGATAATTCAATTTAATTAAAGAAGAAAAAAAACAGTTTAACATTTTTAAATTCAAAATATTTTAATTTCAAAGCTCTATTCTACTCACCAACAACTTGTGGCGTCACTTACTTTTGTTACGGTTTGCCGTTTATTTTGTTAGTTGTTTGATTTGTTTCACTGTTTCTTTGTTTGATTACTTATTCTTTGTGTGTCTGATAAGACCATTTTTTTGAGTTTTCATTACTTTTAATGTTTTGAACTTTGGACTACGATCAGTGTGCTTTGGAGTTATCTTTGTATGTACTTATTTATGTTTAATATATATTTATGTTTACTGTATAAGATAATGTATACATACACCATTCTTTGAGGGATGTCAATAGAAACCATTCTGTATGTCATTTTTTTTATTCAAATTTAGTTAAGATTCCAGTAAAGTGGAACTAATTATAAATTAAACTGGGTGGCAAAAAATGTACGTATGTTAAAGTCCCACACCAATAATAAATGCAAGCAATTTGACATGAATTCGATTAACTCCCAGAAATGATACAGCCATCTACAAACCTAACATTAATTGACAGGATTATTACGAAAAGTGGAAAAGCTTTATCAAATACAAGGTTGTAATATAGCATGCCTAGTATAACAATCATATAACATCCCTAAAGAAACAAGTCCTTCAAGCTTCACTTTTACTCTGATCAACATAGGGACTTCTATCTATTTTTTATTTGTTTAGCCTCCGGAACTACTGTTAAGGTATTACTTCAGAGGATGATAAGAATGAATGTAAATGAAGTGTAGTCTTGCACAGACTCAGGTTGACCATTCCTGAGATGTGCGTTTAAATGAAACCGAACCACCAAAGAACACCGATATCCACGATCTAGTATTAAAATCAGTATAAAAGTAATTGCCTTCACGAGGATTTATAACTTAGAACTCTCGGCTTCGAAATCAACTGATTTGCGATGACGAGTCACCATTAGACCAACCCGGTGGGTCTAAATACAGGGACTAACTTTAAGATGAGAATCATACTCTCAGAGATAGCTAGCCTGATAAGTGCCTCTTATACCTCAAGTGCTGTATGTATATATTACAGCCATAAGAAACTCTGAATCGGATAGTGTAAATCAACATAAAGAACACCTGTTTGGTATGAAACAAATAGTTACATATATTGCTTCAATTCAACAGGAAGGACTTCAATTTAGTCAGAAAATAATGGCCATTTTGAGAATGAATACTGTAAATTCATTTTTTTTTCTACTGAAAGTTATAAATATTTTTTTAATGAAGAATATATGGGGGTAAATTATTTTAAATTATGGAATATTTAATTAAAGAGGAATTAGTTTTTCATCTTTAATCTAAGAAAAATCTCAGTGATTCCAATTAATAAAAACACTTTGACAATATTTTAATACTTTCATATAAAACTATTTATTGATTTTCATTACTTTAACTTGCTAATGAAAAAGAAACGTAATTTATCATAATCAACATAGTTCTAAATTTAGATGAGAACCGTTAAGTATTGTTTGTAATTAATAACATAATAATGTAATTATTAATAAAATAATTAATAATAAATTAATACATATAAAAAGCCACAAGAATTAATCAGTGAAACAAATCTAATTAAAAAAATACATTATCATTTGAATTTATCCAATTTAAAAAAAAATTATTTAAGGGATACATTTAGTAAATAAAAACATTTTGAAATGCAGAATCATTATTTACATTTTAGTAACTGAAATCTATGTACGTAATTTCACATACCATACAATTTCAGGAATGAATGAAGGAAGCCTGTACCCACCCTCAAACAGCTCTTCTGGATTAAAAGGATATATTTAAATTTATTTACACAAAATCATCATTCAGTAATATATTACTCCCACCCTATATTAAAAAACCCTGTTCTTTCGAGAGAATACGGACTGTATGAATTCTTATTACCCATAGGGTGGAGTTGTTTTTCTCTTTTTGGTCGAACGTTAAAAGGATAAGTCGTACCGTTTATCATTACTTATCGATAGCCTTGATCCTTTTCTCCCACGTGGTTTTTTTGTTGGATTTTGTCTACACTTAAATTGAAACAGTGTTGTTAATTTTTGCGTGTTTTAATGAAAAAAGGTTCTGTTTATAACACATCTGCCTTTAGAGATCTCGATCTTATTCGGTAATTATGTAAAAAACGAAAAACTGGGGATTAGATGCTTATTCATGAAACCCGACCCTTTTAATCCTTTATAATGCAATGTAATACAATACTAGTTTCAAGCGTCATGCTATTAACAATTAATTTTTTTTCTTTAATAAATTGTAACCAAGTACAATTATTTATCGCCAAATTAATCTAATAAAACAGATGAAGCAAAATGATGTGTATTTTAATTTTAAATAGCATTAAAAATCTATTTAAATTAATAATAATTATAATTAAGAATTAAAAACAATTTTTTTACGCTGATGCTTTTTTACGTAGTAATATTTTATAATACGTCTGTAGTGTCAACTGAAGGATAATATAATTGAAATGAATTGTACATGGCCTTTTTTTAATTTATATAACTTACTTTGGTGGAAATAATTTTGTTGAGTAAAAAGAAAAAGTAGCTAATGATTAATTTAAACTGAGATAACAGGAGACGGCACTTTACATCGTTGTAATTTTAAAATTAAAGTTTCCACGAAGTGAGTTGATGATTAGACTCTGTTAATAATATTTATGGTGTAAAGAGCCTATAAAAAGTGTAAGGAATTCTCTCTTCCTTACACTGTGAAATGTTAAAAAAGGAAAGAAAAAATATATAAATATAGAAGACAGAAGTAAGTTTTAAGGTTGGTTGTTACAGGGGAAAAATGCAAAACACGTTTAAGGTCATAGAATAGGAAGAAGAACTGTGAGAAGTCTAAGTTTAAACGTTAAAAGTACTGGAATATCTGTTGTCGCATCTGAATATTGGATCACTCTGATGTTACGATTCTATGAACCGACTGTAGAAAGAGTAGTGATGGTCTCGGCGGTGTAAGGGGTAGTTTGAATAGAACATAGAATATTTGTACAGGTCCATTACCGCTTCAACCCACAACCCGCAACTGATATAAAAGCAAAGTTTCAAATGTAACCCATACCGCTTTGTCGTCATCTTGCTCTACAGCGAATTCCACAACCGTAATGTTTAATGTCTTCTTTTTATCTACACCGTTGAAAAGTCATAAGCATCCCTCCTCTTCGGCACTGTTTCTTCAACGGATGCCGTTGAAACCGTTCAATTATTAGAAACGGGAAATTTTTCGAATAAGGAAAGTTTTAATGCGGATTTCCCTCTTAAATTTTCAGATCACGCCGGGAAAAGGGAGATGCCGTCGTCTCTTACACCATAAGAACGCTACCTGACTACTGATACCGTTCTTTATTCATTCTTTATTAATAATCTGCTGCTTGTTAACCCCAAATGAATTCATAATTTTTTTTAATATTTGTATGAGTATTTGTGTAGGCACGTGCACGCGTACTCCTGAGTGCGCAAATTCAAATGAAAAAGAAATAATGCTTTTTTCTTAAAACCGCAATCGTCCATTTACTCAAAGTAAAAATAAAGCCATTACAACCTTCAAAACTTTAAGCTTAATATTACAAAAAAATAAAATAAAAATAAAAATGAGAGGTAATTACTGTTAAATCGTGATCTGCATAAAATCACAATTAATTTACACATCAAATAAGTTTAATATTTTATCATTTTAAGTTTCCATTCGAAGTACTATTATCATCGGCAATTTTTTCCTGAAATTAAAATAAAAAACCCTGAACTCTACAAATATATTTAAATTTCAAGTATAAAATACTAATGGTATTTGATATAGTTCTGAAAAATAAAAATTCAAACAGCCGTTAATTATGTAGATCTGTGTATGACTAGAAAATTCAAATTTTTTATTACTATAACAGTAATTTTTGCTTTTGAACAACGTTTTTTCAATAAAAAAAACAATTAAAACGCTAAAAAATCTTTTAAAAATAATAAATGTAGAAATTGATATGTATTTTCATTGTTAAGCAATTTTAATAAAAAGATTTTAAGAACACACACCTTAAAAACTTTATTACGTATGAAGATTTTTACAGGCATTGATAATAATTTTTAACCAACCAAAGTACATAATTAATTTTTTTTTTAACTATATTTTAGCCTTCGTTATTTTATTGCAATTAATTTTAAGCTAAACCTAACCATTTTATCTTTATAATATTATAATACTTGCGATAATGTGTAGTAGTTGTAGATGTAGATTTAGGGACACTAATACCCTTTGTATATTACCACTAAGCAGGTAAAAAAAAGTGTACAACTGAACCATTAAAAATTAACGAATTGTTTGTTATCTTTTTTGATAAGAAAATTAAGATAGTATTCAGTTAGACAGTTACAATATATAAATTCATATTCTCTTTTGTTACAGACAACCATTAATTATTTAAATAGTGTAAATTACTCACGTTGGTTGAATTTACAACATAACAATATATTTTAACTATAATGTTAATGATAAATAATTAGAATCATTTATCAAATTATTAACAACAATAAACGATTTAATTAAGCAGTTTTACAAAAATATTTTAAACTCAGATTTTAAGGAGTGTAACATATTAGTTAAATTTAAAAAAAGAAAACGGCAAACGGTTGCATAGAATTTCCAGCTTTGCTATTGATAGATTTTTATTTAAATTACGCCATGGGATTTTTCATTATTAATGAATTAATTATGCAATATTTTGAATAAATTTTCCAAAAAGATCTATGTTCAATAAAAAACATTTGTGTCCAATTTTACCCCTTCTAAAAAAATATTTTGATTTTAAAATTATTAAAAGTATATTGAGAAAAAAAATCAAAATTCGTAGATAAAAAGCTGTAAGCTCTAATTGATCTCCTTGAGTAAATTACGTATTTATTATTAAAATTATAATGTATTTAAAGCTTAGTTGTTAAAAAGAAAAAAAATTAGTGAAAGAATTTTGTTCCAGTTTGATCCCTTTCTCAATTGCTACCTCATATAAGATTTTTAATAACAGTTACAACTAGAAAACCGAATAAAATATTAAAAAAGTTATAAAAAACATTTAATCCATAATCCGCATAATCCCATGGAATTCGGCTTTTTTTAAAAGTACTCTTGTTGTTTACGTTAATAGCTATTGTTGGATTATCAATCATGAAAATTGAATGATTTTTTTAGTAAAGATCCCTTGTTTTTTGGGATTTAAATGTACTTTTATTGGAATAATTATTTGCTTCAAAAAATTAGACTAATTTGGTCTCATATTACTCAAAAGACTAAACAAATTGTAGTTTAATAAAAAATAGAATATAGGTTATAGGTACAATAATGCTTCCTAGTCCAATAGGATTGGTAAAGGCAGCAGTCGATTCTGCCGAGCACAAATTTTTTGCGTGCCCTAGATGGGAGCTTCTGAAAACCGGCATGTAGTCCAAGTTGTGGGTCCCATCTCCTCGGACAGTATCGGAGAGATAATGGTAAGAAGCGAGACGTCCGGGGCCACGTTTATCAGGGCAGTAGTGAAAAAGAAAACTGAGGAGGAGGCAAGGTTTTATTCATAATTACCAAAAAGGTTGACGGTAATAGAAATATGTTGGGTTGCAGACTACTATTGAAGTCGCGATATATCTACGTGTTCGTAAGTCGTAATTCGTAAGGGGGCCTACACATCTCGAAGTAATGCCTCGGGATGATTCCGGGATGCGTAGAGTTACTCCTCCAAAGGGGGTGGTTTTAGTCAGTAGTCTGCTGATGGCGGTTGGATTAGACCACCAGCAGGAGTCCGACACTTCATGCGTAAATGCATTTCCACCTCAGTCCCCAAAAAAAAAAAAAGTCCAATAGGATTGAAAATCAGCCCAAAAATAGGATATATGCAACGTAATATTTGAGCCAAATTTCGCTTATTTTGTCAGTGGGTTTCTATATTATACGGGAAAATTTATTTAGAAATAATTTTAAATACTACCCTCCTAAGTCAAGAAGGAACGAAACACACAGAACGCTTTGGCTTTACACTAATAACATGGTACTTATTCTTTCTATTCTAAATTATTCTTAAAGAAGAATAGAACAAATCGTTATGGTCCCGCAACCGGGTAAACCTGTTCATGATGTATCCTTGTACAGGCAATACGGCCTGTTGTCAACTTTGTTGAAGGTATCTGAGAGGTTATGTCTTCGGAGAATGTGGTATATTCTGTATCAGAGTCACGTTATTCCAGATCACCAGTTAGGTTTCCATAGTGGGCATTCGACTAGTGAGCAAACGCGCAGATTTATTAACGTCATCAGCAGGAGCTTGGAGGAAAAGAGATATTGTTCGACTGTCTTTTTAGATGTCCAGCAGACTTTTGACAAGGTCTGACTGCCTTGGCTTTTATATAAGTTAAAAAAGAACCTTCCTCAAATTTATTAAGTTGTTCTTCTTAGCTACCTGGATGGGTGTTTGTCCCAGGCAAAATATAATCAGGCATTATCTATATTCTCCTACATTAAGTCAGGAGTTGCGCAAGGGTCAGTTTTGGAACCTGTGTTACACTAAATTTTCACTTATGACCTTTCGGTTGGGAATGTAGTCACTGTCACTTCTTTTGCTGATGACATGGCTATTCTGGCTGTTGATTACAACCCAAGTGTAGCCTCAACTAATCTGCAATCCGAATTAATTTTAATCAACAGCTGGCTGGGTACATTGGAGATAAGTGTTAATTAGGCTAAGTTGAGCTATATCACATTCGCAATGTGGAGAGGAGACTGCCCACGGGTCCATCTTGATGGCAGTTTAATCCCTCTTACTGAACGTAAAAGTTATCTGGGTCTGCACCTGGATCGTCGTTTGACGTGGAAGGTTCACGTGTGAGAGAAGAAAAAGCAACATAATATGAAGTTCAAGGAATGTACTGTGCTGGGCAGGAGTCTGAGTTTCTTTACTAATAATCTGGTTTTATACTCAGCAATTTTGGGAAAAATATGTACATATGGCATCCAAATATGGGACACGGCAAGCAAGACAGATGTTGAAATTATACTTGGCAAACTAGCCAAGTATAGAGTTGAGGCGCTGTGGTTTACTAAAAGCAGTGAAATCCATGAATGTTTGGGTCTACGGTAGGTCAAGGAAGGGATACAGCGTTTCAGTTTGAAATATGAACTTCGCCTAAATCACCACGTTAACTATTTAGACATAAATCATCTGGACAACCATGAGGAAGTTAGAAGACTTGAGCGGCTCCATGTTCTGGACCTAAGTAACTCTAAAGTGTAATTAAACTTCCCTGCTCACTGTTACGGTATTCACATTAAATTTTAACTTTTTTCTTTTTGGTTTATTTTTTATTTACTAAGTGTTTCATCAATCTGCCATTTTTGTTATTGTTATTTGTTTCCTATTATACTTCTACGTTCTTCCAAGGTTAATGTATTCTGTGTTCTTCCAAGGTATGTAACTTCGGCTACTACCAATTCTTGGAAAGTGCAGGCCAAAGAAGAACGAAGAGGTCTTCGGAAGAAGAAGAGGGAGAAGATGAAGATGAAGAAGAAGGAAGACCAGCCACTCGTCTCAACATCACGGACTGGAGTCCGGAACAGAGCCCAGCAGAGAAGCGTCCTGAAAGGCAGCCATACTAGAAGCGGATGAAGAGCTTCTACACAACCTCTCCTTTTTAAAAAAAACTTACAGTAAGACAAAATAACCCAGCAATTGCGACTCCTCCGGAAAAGGAGACGCATTGCTCCCTCCTTATAGCTAGTGCCCCGTTGTGGCGTATTCCTGCTAGCCTATTAAGAGTTAGCACCGAAAGGACTTCAGTGGACGGTCTGAAGGGGAATTACGTCGGGAGGACAGGCTTTATAAGCCTAGCCTTCCGCGGTCGGCCCATGAAATGGGTTCGATAACGCTGGTTCAACAACGGATTGGAATGCAATTAAATCCGTCTTAAATTCACTAAAATAATAATACAAAACTTGAAAAATTAGATCCGAGATATAAAATAAACCTTTTAAAAAACCAAGCCCGATTAGAATCATCCAGCAGCAAGGGACTCTGTCCAGGTTCTGCGATAAAGTAGGGAGTAATAAACTCCTGCCAACTTTGCATTCCATTCTACGTTCTACTCTCAGTAGTTCATATCACTAGTATGTAATTTCTGAGGAATCTCAATGGGGATTCCTTTTTAGTGTGAAGTTATATGATATAATTTACTTAAGATTCAAACAAAATTGTGTAACCGATTGTAAAAAAAAATTTAAAAAAGAAAAAAATATAAATTAAGTGCTTTCACCGTATTAAACCGCAATTTTCTACGATCATTACCCAAAGAGTAGAAAATTAAAACTGACGAAAAATACCCTTCCCCAATTTTAATTTTGTTTCAAATTTAATGCCATTAATGACCCTCCTATGTATGGAAATATTCTCAGCCATTTTCGAAAACAATTTGTTGAATCAGTCCGAAGATGTTAATAATGATACAGGCCGCACACACATATCTTCTGGAAGTTTCTATAACATTTTTGTGCAGTTTTTGGACTAAAATAGTCTAAAACTGTTGAAATTTTGATAAAAATACCCCATACTTAAAATTTTTGCCGATTACTATAATTTCCCTTATAATTATGCAGTTAGCAAAAGAACTGCTAATTCAGACTGTAAACCCAAAAAGTAATATAAATGTAACAAATGAATTTTGAAACGAAATAAATAAATTAAATAATTACTAAATATAAATTAAATAAACTTACAATGTCAAGTAAAAATGATTTTTCAGAGAATTAAAATATATTTTATTTCCTTATAGTAGTTATTTCGTTTTTTGAGAAAAAATTACAAAGTAACGAAAAAATTAATTTGGTTCAAGAGCAACGCAAAGATTTTAAAAAAGTTCAAAAATAACGTATTGGAGGATATTTAAAAGGAAAATTTACTTAATAAAATTTAAAATGACTTTCTACACTGGAGAAACCGCAAAGTTATAAAAACCTGTTTCAATTTACATATTATATCAGAAATAATCCCAAAATCCCATCTTGGATCTGTCTGGAGAAAAAAAAATTTAATTGATACTGAATAAGTTATAAAATTATAATTTTTTAATTCTACATAATTTTTTTAAAGAAATTCATTAATTGTTCTCTATGAATTCAATTTGAGCGTAAAATATATAAGTAAATAATAATGTAAAATTCTAACATTTCACAAAATAAAACGCATAAAGTTAGGTGTGCCAAAATGATTTCAATAATAAATAATCGATTTAAGTATGCATTATTTAATGGATACTTCTTTATACGTTAAATAATGTATAAAAAAATATAAATTCTTAATTTTTTACCCCACCGATCTCCGTGACGGAGTGGTAGCGTTTTGTCCTTTCAGGCATGGCATTTTTTATATGCTACAAATTTCCATATTTCCTCACTCCCACATACAAGCTCCGAGCTTCTGTGGTGATTTGATTCAACAAGCAAAGGAAAAAACGTTATCCCTTTTGAGCCTACCTAAAAAAGTGAAAATAAAAAATAATTAAGAATTATATTCTGAGCTACGGAAAACATATAAAACGACGCTTAGTTCACGACATTGAATCACAATAAAGGGTTAAATAAAAGTCGGCCTAAAGGTTAAAAACGTTAAAAAATGTTTTAATACTGCAAGAACTTGTATTATTATCTAATTAGAATAATGTTGATTTTTTTTTCAAATATTCAGTAGTTAATCTTAAGTAATATTATATTTTAGAACAGGATAAAAAAAAATATTAACCATTAAACAATTTTTTAATTCTTAATAATAGATCTGTTAAATCCATTATTTACCAATGAGAGCAATACGAGAAGTATCAAAACATTTTTCGTAGGATTTTTCCATTTAAATCTAACGGTCAGATTACAGAATGTTTAAGGTGAACTAGTTCTAGTTTGCAAAGGCGAATTAATTTTTACTCCGTTCAAATACGCCACAGGAAGTAAGAAAAAAAAAACGTTATTTTCTTATACATACACGTTTAAGACACACTCAATGAAATATTAATTTCCTAAATATGATACCGCTGATATGTTAAATGAATAAATTAACAATTAATATAATCCACCTTACCAGCACGTTGTTACGTTCTCTAGATCTTTCGGCTTACTTGGAAGCCATCATCAGGAGTTAAAATTAATGCATTATCTGCATTTATGTATATCTATAAATTAATATATGCGAAAGATCTAAAGAACCTATCAACGTGCTGGTAAGGTGGATTATATTAATTGTTAATTTATTCAATGAAATTTTAATCATTAAAAACGAATTATTTAAACATAACAAAATTTTATTTACTCTAAAATATTTGTGATTGAAAATTACACAACTCTCATGATCGACTGTTTTCAGTTTAACATTACGTAAAATATTTAAGTAAAAATATTTATTTTAAAATAAAATTAAAAATTTTAACTTGCGATCTAATGATTTTAAATTTCTAACCTTAGTTTATCTTTGTTTTAAGTGTTAAGCGTTTAAGTGTTGATGTTCAAACTTCAATGAATAATTTATTAATAAGTAAAAAAATATTCTGTATGATAAAAAATATAACACCTCTACTACTGAAATCCATGCAATACCGGAAGTAATTTTTATTAAACCCGGAAATACGAAAAAAACTAGATTAAATAACAATTGGGTATACTGAAGTATGCACTGATAGATATCGGCACTTTGTGTACTTTTAAGTAAATAATGCTTTGCGATAGGTACGCAGTGTAAACTGCAGTTACCAGAAGTAAGATATTTAAATTAATATATATATATAACCCCTTAATATATATATAATTAATATAAATATATATATATATATATATATATATATATATTGTTATTTTTATTTTCAGAATTGGTATGATTAGCTTATATAAAATAAAAAAAATTCTTCGCCTAAAAAGTACTAAAACACGGTAACTGAGAAACGTTTAGGTTACGAATAAAGTATTTTGAAAGGCTACCAGCATACTGGTACAGTCATGCTATCAGTATAAATGAAGATAGAAAACCTAAATCGATAATGTAGTAAGACCGAAAGAAAATGTTAAATAGAACCAAGAAGCGAAATGTGGGAGAATTATTTGTTTTCATAAAAAGACAAATAAATATTCAATATTTTTTAATATACAACATATAAAAATACATGTCTTAAAATTTATTAAATTTAAATTAAAAACGAGCACATGTATAAGCGTATATTAACATTTTAACAGCAGCAATCATTAAAATAATTTTTATAAGATTATGAATAAACAATGTTTATATAAAGATTATTTATACATAATTTACCATAAACTAAATTTTAAAATTAAGTAAATATAAATTAATTGCTAGATTTTAAGTAAATAATTTATAATTCTATACTTACCCTGCATTCAGAATTAAAACACATAAATTATAATGAAATACGTGGAAATAAATGCAAATGAAAAGAAAGAAAAGGTAACATCAAACATGCTTAACACTTCAGAGATACAACTGACTACATATATTTTTAAAACTACAATTAATTATCACAAAAATAAGCTACAGTTTCACTTTTAGTAAACTATTTAATGTTTAAAAATCATTTAGGTTTAAACTGTGTTAATTAAGTAGTACATTATTATTGTATTTACTTTTAAGTTTAAATAAATGTAATAAATACAATGCGTCGCGGAGACGATAACAAACGTGTTCGATCATGTTGGTAAATTTATGTCTGGAAGTAAAGTAGCTGCGCTAGAGTTTGCACAATGTGCATATTTGCAATTTATTTTTGTATTTATGTATTTTTGTTTTTGTGAATAAACCATCAAAGGACCGCACAAATATCATCTTTTAATCTTTTACTTTCTTCCCAAAATTTTTCATCTGTTCTGATCCGATTTTTTTAAATTTCTACAGTCTCTTATTCTTACATTTCTTATACTCAGGAATGGTCGAACTGAAATTGTACAAGACTACACTTCATTTACACATATACATATCATCCTCATTCATCCTCTGAAGTGTTATCTGAAAGGTAATTACCGGAGGTTAAACAGGAAAAAGAAAGTAGAAAAGTCCATTTCTTATAACTGATCTTTTTCTGTTCCACAACGCATATTGAATGTATAAGAACTTTCTAAACATATCTATTTGTTAAACTATTTGTTATGAGTTAGATTTAATTTTTCTATTTCTATTTTCATTTGTTTGTTGTAATTTTTATGTGTTTTTTTATTACCAAATTTTTTTCAAAGATCTGTTTGCTCATTTATATTTATTCATCCTCATCATACGACTAAGAAATCTTAATCTTATTTTTCTAAATCATATTTTGATAAACCTTTTTATTTAACTCGCTTTAGGAATTATCAAATCTTGCAACTTCTATATCTTTTGATCTATCGTATGAAAATCAATGAAATTTTGTACAAGTAACTTCGATGACAGTACAGCACTACAGTGTCGGAATTTGATGTGACCTATCACCACGCCACCAAGCGCTATCCCTACGCTAAATTCATGCATTTAGTTGAAAATTTTCATTTCTCATGAACTATCATATGAAAATGATTGAAATTTGGTACACGTATGTAACTTCGATGTGTAAAATTAAATAATTTTTTTAGTCTTAAAAAAAAATACAATAAAACAAAACAAATTACAAAAATATATTTGATTACATATAAAAAATTATTTTTTCTAAAAGCTATTATTTAACTAAAATTAATATTAACATTAATAAAAAAAGGAAACAAATTAAAAAACCGAGAATTTTAAACAAAAGAATATAATACATTAACAAATATAAAAATGCACTGAAAAGTAAAAAATAAATTATATAAATATCTAATAAATAACCAATAAATAAAAAAATAAATAGAGGGAAAAATGTTACCCAACACAACTTTTCTACTAAAAGTCTATTGACATGACAAGTAGGAAACTCTTACTATTAGAGAATAAAATTACAAAGGACTGATAAAGTAATGGATACATCAAAAGCAGTGAAAAACGCTTTCATGCAAAAAATAATTCCGGTAGTATCGAATAAAAATATTCTTGAAAATATTTCAGTGGAGTGTGCTCTTAATGTTAGTGAAATATGGACAACAGAAAAAACCAGAAAAGAAAATAACGGAGGGCTTTGACCTATAGTGTCAGAAGAAGTTAAAAATTATGCTGGTCGATAGAATTCAAAATGACCAGATTTTAAGAGGGATAAAAATAAATTTGTAAGGGAATCTAATAGAAACAAATTACGTTGTTGTAATATTTATTATAACCATCAAGTTTAGTTGGTTTGGTGCGAGAAGAATGTGTAGAAGATAAAAATTATTAATTCAAACAAAAATTGTAATATATAAAGCAAATATACCCTATAAAATAAGTATGTTGAATTAAAATAATTAAAAATGTAGTAGAAATAACAAAGATGGACCACTGAATGTGAAAATAGGAGGAGAAAAGATTTTAACTAAAATCTTTTCGGAGGTAGAAGAATTTTGTTATTTGGGAAGTAGAATTACTAAAGATGGACGAAGCAGGAGCGATATAAAATGCCGAATAGCACAAGCAAAACGAGCCTTCAGTAGGAAATACAATTTGTTTACATCAAAAATTAATTTAAATGTCAGGAAAAGATTTTTGAAAGTGTATCTTTGGAGTGTCGCTTTATATGGAAGTGAAACTTGGACAATCGGAGTATCTGAGAAGAAAAGATTAGAAGCTTTTGAAATGTGGTGCTATAGGAGAATGTTAAAAATCAGATGGGTGGATAAAGTGACAAATGAAGAGGTATTGCGGCAAATAGATGAAGAAAGAAGCATTTGGAAAAATATAGTTAAAAGAAGAGACAGACTTATAGGCCACATACTAAGGCATCCTGGAATAGTCGCTTTAATATTGGAAGGACAGGTAGAAGGAAAAAATTGTGTAGGCAGGCCACGTTTGGAATATGTAAAACAAATTGTTAGGGATGTAAAGGGTATACTGAAATGAAACGACTAGCACTAGATAGGGAATCTTGGAGAGCTGCATCAAACCAGTCAAAAAACTGAAGACAAAAAAAAAAGAATTAAAATATTAACGACAGAATAGAAAAAGAATAGCATCAGCATCAATCAAGTCAATATATATATATATATATATATAAACTAGATTTTAATTTATTTAAAAATGTAATAAAAAATGCAGAATAAAATTGAAACAAATTTTTTTCGGAACTTTGAGCAAGGATTCGGCCTCTTGATAATGTACAAAAATTGATATTCCAGGATATGCTGAATATTTAAGGATTTATGTTTACACCAACTAATAATTACATTTTAAAATATGTGATAAAATTAAAAAAAAAAAAACAATACAGTGATAAAATGCAAAATATTTGATTTTAAGGTAAAATTTATGAGTTTATATTTTTAAAAACTCAATCCAGTATATAAATAATTGAGCAGTAATAATTTAAAAAATGAAAACGATTTTGAGGAAAAGGTCATAATGTTCTTCAGTTTAGTTATCGCCTAATTTCTAAAACTGGAAAAAATGTGCATTTATAAAAGAAAATTCTGCATTTTAAAGAAAATCTTATTCAACCGCCTATATTTATAATTATTAAAACTTATTCTTCTGATAAAATAATATAAACTTTTTTAAGCATAAATTTTAATGAAATGGCAATCAACCAAGCAGTTATTGGCAAAATATTATAAGTTTCTTACTTTGATAAGATATAAACAAGTTTAACCAATCAACAGTCAAGGTAAGTCTATTTTCCCATTCCACTCTTACTCTTCCAGTAAGCAAAAACGTGAAATTATATTATGATTAGTATAGAATATTATGAGATAGATCATAATATATGCACTCTATATCTTAGAGTGCATATTATTTATACATGCGCATTAGAATACCCAAAAAAGTTAATTTTTCAAACAGTTAACAATGTTTTCAATAGATATTCAAATGATTTGTTTATCCAAAACAAAAATTTTTATTTATCAAGGTTAAAATATTAAACCATTAATAATATCTTTCCAGAATTATTATTTGATGGTTAAACTGTATATTTGATCCTTCCAACTGTATATGGCTACAGTTTGATTAATATTTAACAACAATTTTGTTTTTTTGTTTTTTTTACATTTTATTATTCAGAAAAGATTTTTATTTACAAATTTTTTAATTAAAATCAACTAGACATCCGCCCACTATTAAACCAATTTAAAAAAATCTTTTGTATTAATAAATAAACATACTGTAAAACAAATAAGAGATACATTTTTTTTTAACTGAGGGAAAAGCAATAAGAAATTTAAACAAAGCTAAAACGAAATAAATCGAACATGAAACTATTACAAAAAAAAATCGTATAACATGCTATGAAAAAAAGTAAATACATCACTTCAGAAAAAATATAATCTCATTGCTTTTTAAAATGTGAGGCATAACACCCAAGGGGAGTATAAACATGGTACAAGCAGGACAGCATTTTTTTTTTTTTTTTTAATATAACCAGCCTCATATATTTACCGTTTACAAAATTAAGCGGTCCAGTATGTATAGTTAATGCAAACGTACAGTTTAGTATTCCTGTAATGCTCTAAATAAATTTGTTTTAGTTTTATTCATTTATGCATTTGAATAGCAGTTTAAAATAAACTTTCTTTTGTTATTAGTTATTTATTTAAGGTACAGAGTAAAGATAGCCTCTGGTCTGTTTATGGTTTGTTAAGCTACAATGTAAACGAGCATTCGGTATACTTTCCTCAGCTGTTTATTGCATTAATTTCCAATAAAATGTTTTAATTATTTTTTTTTAAATTATTGTTATTTTTTTACACGCATTGAAAAAAAGAGGTAATAAACATTTATTTTATTTTAATGATAAAGGCTCCAACAAATGTGAATTATTTTCTTTCATCTATACTAAAACAAAAACCTTTTTTTTGTCTAAAAGGGTTAATTTTTAAAGCAACAAATTGTTTTAAAAAAGTAATTATGCACATACACTTCATGAAATAGAAGCTAAGCGTAAACATAAATATTCCTAGATCAATACGCAGCCCTTTTTGATTCAACAGTAAATAACTGACTCTATTATTTATTTTAATTATTTTTTTTTTACTTGTAATGTAAGCTGAACCGTTTGATTCTTCGGGTATTTTTTATATGAAAACAGACTCGATCCAAAAAAAGTTTGTTTCAATTTTTATTTACTTTAAACATTCTCCCTTGAAAATTTTGTCCATCAATAAATAAAAATAAAAAAATCCTACAGGATTGATGTTGGAACCCTGTTTGAAATTTCTAATGGAGGTGAAGCTCTATCAAAATTGTACACGTCCTAATTTTATATCTTTAATTTCCTTCACTTGAAATCTATTGCTAAAAGTAAACCTTAATCAAAAAAAGATTTGTTCCTTACTTTATTTAAGGTATATACCAAAAACTTATTTTTCATCAAAATGAGCTTACTCAAGAAATATCTCAAGCCAACAAATAACAGAAATATTAAGATTTTAATAGTTTACATAGATACATCTAGTCATAATTAGTTATATCTTCAAAATTTATCTTATAATATATTGTTTTTAAAACATATCGTTCATTTGTTATCAACTGTAAGTAGAACAAATGCCATAAATCGAAATAATGGGCACAAACTGAAATATTCCATTGAAGTAAAAACAATTTTGTTTTAGGTTTGTATGAAACGCAAAAATAATATGATAATAAAACGCATCTTAACAATTATTTAAAGACATAACTTTAATTATACAGTTTTCAACAAAAAGAGGACCTATTAAATGATCGGATCTCTATAAAAACTACTTAAACTGATTTTAGTATAAACTACTAAATAGTAGTTTATACTAAAATGCTTTTTTTTTTGTTAAAATGCATATATTGGTGTGAGATGGATAAAATAATGTGGGAGTTATTGATACCACTGGAAGCTGGAATTGGGAGTACTGTTTATTGTCTGCACATTTGAGTATTGCCAGTCTGTATTGAACACTGGTTTTTGAACAAGGTTGCGTAATCGTGTGTTGCTTTTTGTTAAAATGCGGTTAACTGCTGATGAATGTGTATTCGCGATAGAAACTTGTTTAGAGTGGAAATCTCATGTTGTGTGTTGGCGAAAGTTCAGGGAAACATTTGAAACGGAAGCACCAGGGAAAAGTGTTATTCATAAGTTAGTTAGATAATTACGTGAAATAGGTTGGTGTTAGACAAAGACATGCCAACACAGGTCAGTTTTAACTACGCAGGTCGTACAGGACATTAAAGCGGCAGTTACAAGATCTCATAAAGCTTTGCGGAAACTTATCCGGGGAAAGAACATTTCACTAGGTTCAGCCCAAACTGCAGTGAGGAGAATGATGGAATTTTATCCGTATATCGAATGCAGGTTTTCCATGAGCTAACTAGTGCTGATTATGCTAAAATCGTTCACTACTATCAGTGGTTAAATAACTTCATTAGATGCAACACTGGTATTTTAAATCAAGTGTTTTTTACGAATGAAGCTTATTTTCACCTTGTTACGTATGTTAGTATTCAGAACTGGACCTGTGGTAGTGAAAACCCGCACATTTTCTTTGAATCTCTTCTACATCCACAAAAAATAAGCGTATTTTGTACGGTTTCAAGGCAATGAACAATAGGACCCTTGATTTTGAAAAACCTGTGGATGCAGCCATCTACCAAATAATTATCAAACAGTTCATAGCTCTAAGAGGATGAGAGTGACTGCTGGTTGCAACAGTGGTTCCACTTGCTATACGTCTCGCTTTACTATGGAGATGCTACAAGATTTTTTCAGTGGAAGAATCGTTTCTAAGGGATTGTGGCCACTAGATCTCCAGATCTGACTAGTCCAGACCTCTTTTTGTGGGGTTCCTTAAAAGAAAAATTTTTTGTCGAGCAATCCACACACCCTGCAAAAATTAAAGACGAACGTTACCAATCATTACCAATAACATCGAGAAAATAAACAGGATACAGCCAACAAGAGTAGCCAGGAACATGTGTTGGCAAGTGCATAGAAGTGGATAATTACCATTTTCAAGGCCTTCTGTAAATTATTTTGTTTGCCAATTGTTAGAGACTAAACGAAATGATGGGACCTCTTTTAAGTTGAAAAAACAGGCCACATTTTCCCAAGAAAATCAATCCTTTTTTAAGAAAACATGGTTCAATGAAAGGTAGTTGACATCTCAATCCGATTTTGTTAAATGAATACCACAATAAAATTCAGTCTTTCTTCTGAATATCATTTGAAAAACTTACACAGACAAAACTCATACAAAACCAAATTTAGTCAACGATTCAAAATATTACTACACGAGAAATGACGCTATAAAATAATAAACCGCTTTCTGTGTATGCTTTAATGCTCATATAATAATATTCTTATTGAGTGAATAAATATCTCCATTTACATCTGATTAAATTTAGTTCTAAGCTATCCTCAAACTTCAATAAAATTGATAAAAAGAACCATTCATGGCGGATCTTTTCTTGAGTTTTATACGGACATGCTAACAAACAAACATATATACTAATGGATAGTATAATTTACATATAATCACCAGAAATATCGCTGAAAAATAAAAATTTCAACCATACCATTTGAGAGGAGTTTAATTTCAAAGTTCTTTTCAATACAGAAAACATCAACTATATTTATGTTCGTAAGGAGTTTCTTTTTGAATAACGTTCATGAATTTAGCGTACTAACACTCGTGTTATTATAATTTTACATTTTTATTACCTGAATTTATGTTAAAAACCTAATAAATTTATCTTATTTTTTATATTTTTCTTTTAAAATATTATCGTGATTTTTATTTTCTGGTACGAAATAAAAGAAGTATTGTGATCGCGAAAAATTTCGGTTTTCAGATTTCAACGGAAATTTTCATTTTGACCATTCCTGAATCAATTTTGAATAGTTTCGGCGTGATGTCTGTACCTACGTACATATGTGCGTGCGTATGTATCTCGCATAACTCAAAAACTATTAACCGTAGGATGTTGAAATTTTGGATTTAGGACTGCTGTAATATCTAGTTGTGCATCTCCCCTTTTATGTCCAATAGATTTTCTCTAAAATCCAGGAATATTGGATTTTGGGCTTTTTCTTAACTACAGTAATAAACCCTCATTGAGAGCTTTCAACGATATAAGTAGTGCTTATTTTTATTGGTTCCAGAGGTATAGCAAAATAATATTTTAATTAATGGAATATTTGGATCTTATAAGGGTAAGGCACATCATAAGGGGAAGTCACAGGATACTCTAGAATTCATCTGCAGATGAAGTATCTCTTTTGAGAGAGAATCAGAACGTTTTCCTAACCCACCGCGTTGGTCAAGTGGTTAACGCGTCTTCCCAAATCAGCTCATTTGCAAGACGAGATTTCCAGCGTTCAAGTCCTAGTAAAGCCAGTTATTTTTACACGGATTTGAACACTAGATCGTGGATACCGGTGTTCTTTGGTGGTTGGGTTTCAATTAACCACACATCTCAGGAATGGTCGAACTGAGAATGTACAAGACTACACTTCATTTACACTCATACATATCACCCTCATTCATCCTCTGAATAGTTATCTAAACGGTAGTCTCCGGAGGCAAAACAGGAAAAAGGAAAAAGAACGTTTTCCTGCTTATTATTAGTTTCACTTTATTTTCTATCATATAGCACAGCACTCTCTGTTGATTGTACATTGTTCCTTAAATTTCTAAAAATTGGGCCTTTATAGTCCGTCCGTAAACACTGTTTGCATCACTTTACTGGATACCGCATAGATTTTGAAATATTTCCTGACGGCCGACTTTTGATTTTTCAATTGCGTTCTGTGACAATCCCGACTCAAAACGATGAATTCATGTTTTATCATAAATTATTTTGCGATCTAAAAAAAAGCCTTTCATAAAAATCTTGTTTAAGGTCCGTAGAGATATAAATGCGTCTAAGTGATTTTGAGTCTACTGTTTCGCAACCCACCTCGATTACGTTTTACAACAATTAATGTATGAAAACTGAAATGAACAGTGCATATTCTTGTACTACAGATTTAAGTAACTTTGCAAATTTTTTACGTAGCTATCTATTCTCGCGAATAATATCATTAATGCGATTTTTCTAAGCATCAGTCCTACGAAGACACTTGTCTGACAGAATGAAACTTTTCAATCTACTTTGTACATTTAATACAATTTTTATCATACTGAATTAGGCGAGTGGAGTTCGGCAGGTATTAAACCTTAAAAAAAAAAGATTTATCACAGCACGATTTTCTTCCACGGTACACGTTTCAAGCGAACTCGACATTTTGAAATTAAGAAAAAAAGGTTATAATATTGGAAATTTTTTTCGAACAACTGATATTTTCTATGTCAGGCGTTGAACGTCAAACTATTAAACAATAGTTTCCATTTGTCTAATTATTATATGACCCTCGTTTGTTAACGGTAAATATTAAATAATTTACTTATATTTTTTCTCCATTTTTTCTATTAATTAGAAATACATAAAAAAAGATTTTTGGAATTAACTTTAATTTACGCCCATGTAAACCGCACAAAAATGTAATCAAAAATATTTTATTAATTACATAAAGTAATCTTTTCTCTTTGTTCTTGCTAAATTGAAACCTTTTTGAATAACTAATCATATTTAGATTTAATTGATTAACGACATTTTTCAATTAATAATTTTTTCAATTAGAAGTTGTTAAATTAAAAATATTACGAAATTTTTTCGTACAATTTGTATTTATATTTTCATATAGGAAATATATGTACATTATATATTTCACCGCTTTATATTGGTTGGTTTAGTATGAATTAGATTTACAGAAAATAATTTTGTATTTGTTTTTAGATCAATTTTGAAATAAATTTTAATGTTTATAATTATGTAAAAAATTTTAAAAACTAAAGAGAACGCAATATTATTAAGTATATGATTAATGGATTTGAAAACGGTTCAGAAAAAAAATTATGATAAATTGGTAATACAAATCTAATTTTCGACCTCCGTGAAGTTTCCTTTTTTTCATTACAAATAGTAACTGCAATTTTTTTCTACTTTTGTAATATAAAAAAGTCCCGTAGTTTTTCTATAGTCCTTATATTATTTTCTACCCTTTTAGTTCTTTTATCAATTTCCTGACTGCTTTGAAACGGTTCTCTACGCTTTCCCTTTTATTTTATTTTTTTTTAATCCCGGAACACTAATTCCTTTCTATATCTTCAGTTCCATTTTATATGTCCTAATGTTTTGTTTGACTTGTATTAAATTTTTTTCTTGTTCAGTTACTTTTTTACTGTGTAGTAAACTACATATCAAATTCAAAAGCCTGCATTGAGGAGTATTAAAAGCAATAACAATAGTGATAATTTTAATTTTATTTATTAATTCTTTTATTTTTATAATCGTACAGAATGTATAGTCTGTTATCATTTGTACTAATAAAAAAGAATAATAATAACGAAAAATTTCTAAAACGAAATCTTTTATTACACAAATATAAAATATCAGTGTAACTATGTGTAATTTTAAGGTATATAATTTACATATGCATTGTAATTAAATCTTTGTAATACATACTTAAAAAATATATAAATTCGTTAAACCAATATTTACGATATAATTTATAATTGATTAATAATACAAGAGAGGATAATACATGTTTTTTTCAGAAAAAAAAAATTATTATGTCATAAAAATAAAAATGAACGAATAAATTCCATAAAAATAAAGATTTCAGTTTTCGGAAATATTACATAAATTATTTTTATTTATTTATTTCTTTATTTAACTACAGAAGCTTTTACGTAGAAATATAGAAGAAACGAAATTTTGTAGCGTATGAAAAAAGCAGTCCCTGTTCGGATTCAACTAGAATCCGCAGAAGCAAGATCGAAACGCTACATTTCCTTCATGGAGATAAATCTCAATTTTTACATCTTTGTACAAAGTAAAGGAAGTATTGTGATCGCGAAAAATTTATGTTTACAGATTTCAACGGAAATATCCATTTTGACTAGTTTTGACGTGACGTCTGTACATCCGTGTACGTATGTATCTCGCATAACTCAACGATTAGCAGTAGTATGTTGAAATTTTGGATTTAGGACTGTTGTAACATCTAGTTGTGCATCTTCCCTTTTGATTGCAATCGACTGCACCTAAAGTGTCTAAAAAAGCCCAAAATCCCAAAATTTGGATTTTCAACTTTTTCTTAACTGCAGTAATAAGCCCTGATTGATAGCTTTCAACGATATAAAATACGTGGTGGTGCTTAATTTCATTGGTTTCAGAGGTATAGCTAAATGAAATATTTGGATCTCATAAGGGAAAGGGTAAAAACACATCGATTTGAATCTGACTTCATCTTCATTTTTTCCCGTTTTTTTTTTTAATTTAAATATGTTGATTTATTAATTATTAACCTTTGATTGAAAAAAAAATTTGCAATAAATAATAATAGTCAATAATAACAATAAAAAAAAAATGAAATAATATAAGTTATTAATGAAATAAAATTTTATGTACTTTTCAAAATGTGTATATGTAATTTAATAGGCATAGAAAGTCGTGTGGTGTCCACATCAGATTTTATGGGAAAAATTACAGATCTGGGTGTCATTTCTATCAATGTTCAAACGTTATTAAAGGGTTAGGAGTGATAATATTACTTAAAATTAAGATTTTTATACATTTTTCGAATGTTTTACTGTTATTACTTATAAAATTGAAACTTTTTTTATCATTACTGTAATTAATAATAATAATCTGTTATAGTGGAACTAGATGTCTAACTAAATGCTTCAAATTTTTTTGTGGTACAGATTAAGGCTAACTTTTAAATCAACATAATTTCTTCCAATACCCAAAAGTATTGTTATTTAGGGTTTTCATCTATCTAAAAAAAAGAATTGTTATATAAAAAAATAACCAGATATTTACTTTTTTTTTATTTATACTTTATAGTGCCTCTAACAAACATTTAAAAGTATGATTTCGAAAAGAAAAAATAGTAATATTGACTAACACTTTGTAAAGTTCATAGGGTTTATTGGATTATAAAACTAAATATGTTAATAGAATCTACGACAGGCTATAAATATCGTTTAATTCGGATCGGTAGATAAGAAAACATTATACACATCTCATCATTATAAGATAAATGAAACTTATAAATAAATTATAAAAAACAATAAATTAAATTTTAAGATAAAAACACATAAATTAAAAGATAAAAAATAGATGTGATTTAGAGTGCATATTATTTATTTATCGTACTGAAAAAAACATGAAATAATATTACGAAGTAGATACAGTAAATATAAAAAAAAAAAAAAATATTACTTCAAAACAGTAATATTATAGTGATAATATTATTAAGGATGCAGAAAAATCAGGTTTAACAAAATTACTTAATATTATTTAGAAATTTATAATCGCATAGATATTCTTTCTGAAAAAGAAATTCCTTTAATTTTATTTTAAATAAATTAATGGGAAGAGTTTTGAAATATTTCAGCAATTTATTAAAAATGGCAACGGAAGCATAATTCTTTCTCGTAAACCGAAGTTTATATATCATGTTATACAGAAAATTTCCTTTGTCTGGTTGATAGGAAGGAATATGGTTATTTTTAAGAATAAGTGACTATTTTTTAATTTTTACTAAAAATTGCAAATTCATAAATATAAAAATAATGATAATTTAACATACTTAATTTTCTAAATATCTCTCTGTACATTTCATATTTACGGGAGGGATAATGACCTGATAACCATTTTTGTACCTTAAATATCGTTCTGATTTTTTTAAGAAGTCTCAAAATATATTACTCTTATATAAGGGAATATATACGTAAGTATAATAAATATTTAATGGTAATAATTTATTAATGCTTAGGTTTTCATAAAGGCGTTTTCATTTAGCTGCAATGATTTCATTTAGTATGATTTCATTTTGCTGCAAACGAAATCAGTTTGAGATCGTCCTATCAGGACGTATTCTGTATCTGTATCTGTGTGTGCATATTTTAGTATAATTTAAAATACAGAGGTTTATAATTTTGCAACCGATGATATGTCTATAAAAATTTACGGACTCACTTTTCTTAATAAAAATTAGTTTATTTGAAACTAATCCTAAATATAGATAATTTAATCAAATAGAAAATGTATGCCTACTAACATTACATTATAAAGTTATTCCATAATAAGATACTACAGAATGCAAGACAACTAACTTTCTTTTTATATTACGAACCTTTTATTATAATTTACAATTCTCACGCACCGTAAATTGGTTACCGAGTGGGGGTAATTTATTACCCCTAATTTTATCTGTTATTCTTTACAGTAAAGGATATTTTTGAAACATTTTGACGTAACTGAAAACAATGTAAAAGAAAATTAACTAGATTATTGTCAGGATAGTTATTCAATCACACTGGTAATTTAAATTTTGATTTATAATCTAATTCGGAGTACTAATAAAAATTATATTACAATTTAAGTTACACTGCTACTTTAACAAAAATAGCAACAAAAAACTGAACAACAATAAAAGTTATTTAGCCTTTAAATGCGGATGGTAAATCTCAGGCTAACTGTATAAAAATTCATTTCTTCAATATAAAGTTAACGTTTAAAAAAAAAAGTATTTTTTTTATCTGAGAAATGTAACACAAAGTGATTAGAAAAAATAATGAACTACTGAAATAACTGAAAATCCCGTATTCTAAGTTTTACAGTAAAAATGAACTCGGTTCTAATAAAGAAGTAAATAAGTGAATAAAAGAATACTCTACTATTATTTCTGGTTTTTTTTTTTAGTAAAATTATACAGCCCAAACATTATCTAGTAATAAACTAGAATATACATCAAATCTGCTTTATTTAAAATTAACTTAGATAGTCTTATAGTAACTTAGATAGTCTTATAAGCACTGCCACCCTGTAATTATTTAATTTTACATAATTAAGTGTAATGTTATAACTGTTATAATTAGTATCTTTAGAATCCCTTTTCTTTATTACAATGAGAAAGAGCATCTTATGACTTAAGAAAGTTCTATTATGGCTTCTTATTTCTTAAAAAAATATATATTAAGCTAAAAATGGGTATTAGTCTTGTCTTTGAAATCATTTTGTTAGCTTTTGTATAAGAGTTCCCCAGTAGAAATCATCGTAGTTCACAATTTTACGTGTATTTTACTTTTCTGTCTAGATAACCTATAGCAGAGCTAGAAGGGAAGTATTGTAATCGATCCAGTTTGGACATATGCGATTTTCACCGAATCTTGACGTTTTGATTCCTACGGAACGCAAAAAAACCGGAAAGAAATTTTCAGGATGTTAATGTGTGTATGAATTTGTGTAAGTTAGGTGTTGCCTTCTAAATCATCTTATATCTTCACAACTACTGGACCGATTTTCATTAAACTTGGTCAAATTACATTTATATATGAGACATTGATGCCATTAAATTTTCAACTTAAAAGATCAAGGAGGCTGTAGGCAAGATTACCCTCAGTATCTCGAGATTTCGGCTAATTAAGGTCATATTTTTCTTAGATAAATTTGTTAACAATTGAAGAAAAATTACTGAAAAATCCTATCCCCACCCCAAAAAATGCTATTGTAGTCGTCTTCTATGTTGTAACGTCACAGGTGAGTGGTAGAATTAAATAAATGGATAATATTTAAAGTTTAAAAAAGTAACTCGGTCTGGCTGCGTCTTAAACTTGATCGCCCGGTTGACTCGGTACCTGGTGCGTTAAAACTCGAGGGTACAACAGTCTGCCGACCGTACGAGCGAAATTTGTTCTATGTAAGTTGTAAAATTATGTTACTTTAATTAGTGTCGACAGTTGTCGCTAGTACCGCACACATGCGCGAATTAAATACGGTATGCGCGAGGGCTTTAGTTAGAAACATTGTATTAAATAAACGAAAAGATACATTTAAATAAAACGATAAATATTTTAAAATAAGTTGTGTGTGTAAACCGTGCATCAGAAACAATCCACAGTTGTAGATCTTTCCCGGAACGCGGCTTTAGCCGCGTGACACGGCAAAGTCCCACAACTGCGTCTTCAGTTTTTTTTTATTATTATGTAATTACATAGCAAGAAAATAGCTCTTACCAAACTATGAGATGTCGAATATTATGTTAAAAATGAATTTTCTACATTTGTATATTGTTTATTTTTAGGAAATATTGACCTAAAACAATGAACAAGATGAGATTCTACCAGGAGATTAGGACCGTAGAGATATGACACCAAAGCCACTGGTACTCAGAAATGATGAGAGACTAACTTCTTGTTTAAAAAAATATATGCTTTGGTTCAGCATAAAAATAAAAAACAAGGAAAACATCATATTTAGGGGATGTTAAAATATCTTGTAACACCGCCTTACTGTACGCTTAAGTAGTTGAATAAAATGTTATATAAATAATTTAAAAAAATTCTTAATCAGAAGAATGTTCCAGATATAATTAGATTTTTGTAATTTTTTTATGATATATTAATATTGATTATAACAGAAAAACTATACATTTTACAGTTGTTTTCAATTATTTTCTTTAAATTTCCTCTGAATAATTAATTGAAAATGGATAAATTCATAGATATTACACAGTATTTAAAAAAAAAAAAAGGTAGAGCATCTCTAGAGATTTATTAATGGAATACCAGATGAAGGATTTTTTTATTTTACACATCAGAATGAGCATATTGCAAAAGTATCATCAATAAATAAAAAGCTTACTTACCCACTCGTTTTAAATACGCTAAATATTATTGACCAAATTTTAAAAATATGGGAGAATTAACAAAAAATTCTGTCTTTTTTATCTTTTTCTAAATAAAAAAGATATATATATATAAAATTATCACAGATTTTTATATTTAAATTTTTAAAAGTAAAATTATACATTCGGTATGAGGCGCTATCTCTTCCTATATCAAAGGAAGCCTTGAGGAAAAGACTTTGAGTGTTAATGATATAATCGATAGGATGTAAATGGGCCGTGTATAGTAAGCAGTTAAGAAAGTCTCGTCCTTAAAATAAACAGTGCTGACATCTATGTTAATAATCTCATTAACGACTACTAACTTTTTCCTTTACATTACAAGCAACTTTATATCTTTCAACACAAATTTTTGACACTCAGTATAGAAAAACTTTTATTGTTTTCTTAGATGTAGGAATAATAATGAAATGTGCTATTAAATATTGTATGCAACAGAAATTTGATGATAAAAATTACTTATTAGTGAACATAAAATGCATTGTGTTTTTTATAACACTAGTATCATATCTGTACCGATTACTTTGAAACTTAATTAATGTCTACAGAAAAAAATTGAGTTGTCATAATTTATGCAAAAATACTTTTATTCAAAAAATAACAACCTGCTACTTTAAATTTTATTTCTCAAGTTTTTCTTATAAATAAATTAAAAAATTAAATTAAAGTAAAGTACTCTTTACTACTATTCAACCAGATTTAACTTCATGCAACTGTGAAATGTCCAAAAAAAAAAGCCTAAAATAGCGCCTTCTCCTGTTTAATATCACTAATATATAACGAGAAAACGTATTTTTCGTTTGTTCCCCATAACCACCAAACTACTGAATCAATCATTACGATATTTTAACTGTAGCTTATTTATGACGTATGGAATGTTTATTACAGTTCAAACCTAGTCAATCTCACTAGTATATAAATCATAAATAAAAAATAAACTATAAATAAATAATGTAAAACTTCTTTTACTAATTTTATTGTCGTTGTAAGATCAATTTGTATTGTTATCGTAACATACGTAAAAACAAATTAGTTTGATAAAACAATTTAAGGAATGACAAATATTTACAGATTTAAAATGTTTAGAGGAATATTGAATTCAATATTAATATTGATTTCTTCAGAAAGTTATTAATTAACAATGAAATCGTTGTCTAATCTCGCGGCGTCCTGCAAGAACTCATTCTCAAGGGAGCAAAGTAGCAATTCATAAATTTATATATTGAGCTAAGAAGTTCGTTCCATTAAAATAACCCTTACACTTAATTGGCACAGATTCGAAAAAAATTAAAAAATCTGATGTGAACACTACAACATGACTTCCTTATACTCTTATTAAATTACATATACTAATTCTTTCTGAACTTCATATAAATTTATTTCATTTGAAAGTGAGATACGATCCTCTAATTCTTAAATAAAGTGGACAGTTACACAATTCCTGAAACTAGAGAACGTGTAAAGAAATTAAGATCAGCAGAATTATATCAAACCAAAGAACGATTAAATGATTGGCAACAAAAAACAAATGAACGAAATGATGTTCAACTCAGACTTAGGGAGAATATTGTCCGACAATATCAGAGGAGTAATGATCTAAAAGGTATGAATTTTTTTGCAATTTATTAAAGATCGGGCATGTATGACTCAGTGCACATATTGTTCCTGTGAGGGTATATTTTTCAGTCATTCTGTAGTTAACTTAGTAGATAAAATTAAACAGAAATTCCAGAATAAGTAAATAAAATTAAGCAGAAATTAAACTAGAAAATCCAAAAATAATACGATTCTAATCTATAATTTTCAATTAATATTAAATAATCAGATGTTTCACCAACTCTATTACATATACACATATGTAATAATGCCTATTAAATTTACATATACACATTTTTAATAGTACATAAAATTTTATTCCGTTAATAACTTCTAATTTTGTTTCATTTTTTAATTGTTATTATTGAATTATTAGTTATTGTAAGTTTGTTTTATAGATTAATAATTATTAATAAATCAATATATTTAAATTAAAAAAAAGTTTAAAAAAAGGAGTTAAAGTCTGATTCGAATCGATGTGTCTTCGCCTTGTAAGATAAAAATATTTCATTAATTAAAATTTTATTTGGTCATAACTCTGGAACCAATGAAAATAAGTACCACTTATGATATATCTTTGAAAATTTCTCATTGAGAGATTTTCAAAGATTTCTGATTACTAAAGATTTCTTATTACTGCAGTTAAGAAAAAGTACAAAATAAAAAAAAAAAAAAAAATTGGACTTTGGGGTTTTTAGACACTTTTGGTCTAGTCGATTGCAATCAAAAGGGGAGATGCACAACTAGATTTTACAAAAGTTCTAAATCCACAACATTCATTGATTTCAACATTTTACAGCTAATCGTTTTTGATTTATGCGAGACAAATGCTTATGTACAGACATCACGCCGAAACTACTCAAAATGAATTCAGGGGTGGTCAAAATGAATATCTCCCTTGAAATCTGCAAACCGAAATTTTTAACGATCACAATATTTTCTTTACTTCGTACAAGGAAGTTAAAACAAAGCACTAAATACTTTTTCGGTGCCAACTGATTATGGAAGATTTAACAAATGGCAAAAGTTATATCAGAAATAATTTAAAAATTATTTTTAGAAACAGATGATATCACTGATTGATGATTGTCTAGTAATACTTTCATTGAATTTCTTTGTTTTCTCTGTTTTGATGTAATAAAACCTTTTTTTTAATTCATTACATTATACAAAAAAAAAAAACATCAACAAACCGTGTAACTTGTCACAAACGTAGAAATAAACGAAGTTACGAAATGTAATTTTCTAAAATGTCAACAAGTTATAGCAGGACGTTGATTCATGCGATCAATACTTAACTTGAAATAGCTGTTATTTATTTCTTGGAAAAATTTCCGAAACTAAAATCTAAAGTCTGAAGCATTTAAATTGGAAGATATAATAGAAAAATTATTTATGTGACAATTAAACGAACTAAAACAAAATTGATAGTTTCCAACGGATACAAAGTCAACAGTAATAATAATTATACTTTCTTCTATTATTTTAAAACAAATTTTATTAATTAACTACATATAACGTAAGAAACTACATACAACGTAAGAAAAAATATTATTAGGTAATTAAGTGAAAGCACTGATATTTTTTTACTGTAAGCCTTACTAAGCAGCATTTATGTAACATAACTAGATTTTTCTTCCAGTAACGTATGTTTTACTGTAAAAGAAGTCACAAGATTTTTTAGTTATTTTTTCAATAATTTATTCTATCCAATTAAAAATTAATTTATACGCTGATCATATAGATAAATATTAAAAAAAATTGGTAATTTTTTTAAAATCACTAATACTTATGGACCATCTAAGTTAAAGAACTTTGGAAGTAGATTATCTTCGAACGGGAAATTATATATATATTTTTTTTTTAATTTTTATATTAGGAGAGGTTAGAAGGCTTGATTTTATCCTATCAGCACTAAAGAAAATAACTTATTATTCAGTTACCAGATAGGAAACTCAGTTCAGGGATTGATATGGAAATAAAGATCACCCATATCAATAAGAGGAACTGGTTTTATAATTTCCTCCATTCTCAGCGTAGATTTTTCTTTTCCTTTTCTGCCTCCGAAACCACCGTAAGACACTACTTCAGAGGATTAATGATGATGATTTGTATGAATGTAAATGAAGTATAGCCTTGCATAATCTCAAGTAAACCATTCCTGAGATGTATGGTTAATTGAAACCTAACCATCAAAGAACACCGATATCCACGATCTACTATTCAAATCTGTATAAAAGCAATTGCCATTACTAGGATTTGAACCTTATAAGAATTTTAACTTAGTTGTAGACCTAACAAGGTCTCCAACCAACACTCAAATATCCGAAAATGTGGGAAAAAGGGATCAAGGAGCAGGAAATGGGTAGTGAAAAGTTAAATAAACCCAGCCAGAGAAAATCTGAAGACTTCCTTCAATTAGTAAATAAAAATCCTACTCATAATCCTTCGAGAGATAACTAGTTAACGATTTCGCTGAAATATATAATGCAAGAAATATTTTTCCAACATAAATTAAGGGCCACCCAGAAACAAGAACAGAGAGTTCCCGAGGGTATAACCTTGCTGATTCTTGAAATTATATGTGTATCCAATTTAAATGTAAACCATTCTCCATTAAACTATACCGTTTATTGTAGGGGTTTGGATGATTATCTGCGTACTGTTAAATTTAGCAATGGTTACGGACAGTGGAAGCAGATGTGACTTGAAATAAAATCAAAACCATTGTGATTATATTTTAACAAAAACGAAAAATAATGAAAACTTAATTAAACTTTGTTATAAATTTTAAAGCCTACTTTTCCAATATTGTTGTATTATATTGATAATCTAATATGTATTTAAAAATAAATTTAATTATTATGCAACATTTTAAATAAAACAATTAAAAACCAACTGAAACAATATTATAATAATAAATAAAAAATTAACACACACAAATAAAGATTTATGAAAACAGTATACTAAAAACCGTTGGTTTTAGGTAAGTTTTTATTGAAACAAAGCCCAATCTGCCAAACAACTCTTTCCTCACCACTCTATCTCTACTCTTTGGCGAGTAGCCAGTGCAATTTACGCGCCAGAACTGGAGCAAAACAATAATACGTGGGACCGAATGTGTGACCAGTGCACAGATTATGCTGTTCTTTCAATAAATATAAATATATATTTATAACCTAAATAAAAAGAGATGGAACAATAAATAGAAAGAGAAAAAGACAAAAAACGATAGAATAAAATATATATTTTAATCTAAAATAGAAAATGCATTTTATATAATATACTGCAGTTATAATTTTTAACTTCAATTTAAACCAATTTCATATAGTTTATACTTTAATCGCTGGTATATCCAGAACATTAATATTTTTGCCTCCAAAGCTAATTGAGGAAATTTTAAAATCATATATCTTTAAAATTAAACTGTCAAATAATTTACAAAAGTAATTTCTGTTTCACGATTTTATGTTACGTATATAAAAATGAAGAATTTATTTATTTGATACAGCTAGAAAAAAAAATCGTAAATATTTTACAGAATAAACGAATAAAAAAAAACTACAAATCCAAAACAAAATATATGCCGTACCATACATTTATTAGGAACTAAATGTACGAATTAATCTAGTTTATTAATTTTCTAACAAAAGCAAAAATTAGGCTTCAGATGAGTTCTTTCAAATTAAAAATGATTAAACTGTACCATTTATAAATGTTTAAGAATAGAAATTTTTGAAACAAATTTAAAAAAAATAACAAACCTTATACAGAATATTATTAATTGATATTATAGCTCTTTTCAATAATTTAAACATGAATATTATTTTGCAAATATTTAAAAAGCTTCAACATATATTATCACTTATTCAAATTTTTTATTGCAACGATATCGAAGTTTAAGTTTGTCTTAAGAACAAACTTTAAACCAAATCTTAAAAGTAACTAAAATAATGAAAGATTGTTTAAAAAAATGTTATAAAACAACTCTCTTAATAGGCTAGGGTTCACTTTTTTTAATAATTGCTTTAATGAAATTATTTTATACTATTTTTTTAAGGCAGAACCAGAACCTAATTTTTTGAGAGAGATCCTCACAAGAATAACATATACATTGAGGCACACATGCCCGATCTTTAATAAATTGCAAAAAATTCTTCTCTTTTAGTTCATTACTCCTCTCATATTATCGGACAATATTCTCCCTAAGTCAGAGTTGATCATCATTTCATTTATTTGTTTTTTGTTGCCAATGAATTAATCGCTCTTTGGTTTGATATAATTCTTCTGATCTTAATTTGTGCAAACGTTTTCTAGTTTCAGGAATTGTATAACTGTCCACTTTATTTAAGAATTAGAGGATCGTATCTCACTTTCAAATTTTTATTCATTTTCTCTTTATATTCATCACCCACTCTTAATCTTTTTATTCTTTCCTTAATCTTAACGTTTACTTTCTCTTTATATTTATCATTTTCTCTTAATCTTTTTATTCTTCCCTTGTTCTTAACATTTTCTTCCCCTTCAAATTTATCTTATTGTTCTTTTTTGAGATATATTTCTACATTATATCTTTATTTTCCCTGTATGATTGTTTCATTTTCATTTCTAATTATTCAATAAATAAAGTAATTATAAAACTGATTATTACACACCGTTTATCGAAATTAACATTTGTAACCATTACACAGGAGTTCACTAAACGGAATAGTTTAATTATTATTAACTTTTTTTTTATTTACGACACACCAGAAATTTAAAACTTTTGTTAATCAGAAACTCATGAAGATACGAACACTGATCTAGTAATACGAGGAATACAGGGACTTTTATTCTATGCTAATATTTCATGTAAGATTTTTCTATTAATAATTGTATAAATATTTGATGTTAATTAAAAAAAAAAAAAAAACAAATATTTCAGCAGTTGTGTAACTGTCTACTATATTAAAGAATTGGAGGATCGTATCTCACTTTCAAATGAAGTAAGTTTGAATGAAGTGCAGCAATAAATGTGAATATGTAATTTAATAAGCATTCAAGGAAGTCACGTGGTATCCACATCAGATTTTTTGTTATTCATCTTACGATACGAAAAAATGCGAAAACGTAAAAATCAAAGTTACGATAATAAATTATAATTTACTGTTTTTTCTAATAATCAGATAGAAAAAAAATTTTGCTAATGTTCTTTTGCGAGACCTACGCAATTTACTCTGCCTTCAGAGTTATTGAGGCCGCAGTAAGGGGCTTCGAAATAATAATTGACTATGAGTGTACTTAAGTACTGGAACTGCACACTATCTGTGCCCATCATTCAAATTATTTATGATACCCTCTCAAGCGTAAAGAGAACTGCGATTTTCATATGGGTCCCGAGCCATAGTGGCCCCTGATGAGGGTGCCAAGTGAGCGGAAACAAACGGCCCCCAATTGGAATTGACATGTGACTTCATAAAGGCAGTTCGTGTCAAACTACATAATTAATGGAATGAATTCTGGCTGCTGAGTCATGCCACGGCCTTAAATGGCATTCGGGAGAAACTCTTCAAGAAATTTTTTACCCCAAACAAAATAAGAGACCTAATGCGGCTAAGGATTCAGCACACAAAGCTTTCTTTCTTTTTCCTGTTTAGCCTCTGTGAATTACCTTTCAGGTATTACTTCTGAGGATGATTAGTATGAGTGTAAATGAAATGTAGTCTTGTACAGTTTCAGTTTGACCATCCCTGAGATGTGTTGTTAATTGAAACCCAACAACCAAAGAACACCGGTATCCCCAGTCTAGTATTCAAATCCGTATAAAAGTAACTGTTTTTACTAGGACTGTTTTTACTGGACTTCCAAATCAGCGCTCTTCACTTCCAAGTCAGCTGATCTGGGAAGACGCGTTCACCACTAGACCAGTCCAGTGGGTTGGGCATACAAAGCTGAACCACGTAGGTGGTTTAGCTGGAGGAGCAGTAGGAGAGAGTGATACTCCTTCTGCTCAACGCAAACCTACTGTTCTTTTCTCAGCAGAACCGTTCAGAAAAAAATGTAGAATAATCCATAAACCGCTTCCTCCTAGATTACCCAATATTTAGGAATATTCGTCGCCTAAATAAGGATTGTTGCGGTTTCTTTGTGATAGTGGGATGAAGAACTCAATTTAGCAGTTTTGCTTAGGTGAAATCCCTTACAGATCCTATGTACGTAGTGAAAATAGTGTAGTGGTCATGTTTCTTTTTCGATATTTGTTATTCACTATTTGGTGGATATTAATTACTTATGAACATTTAGTTTTATTAGTCGCTAATAACTCTTATCGTTCATATGACTGACCATAAACCAAGAATGAAAAAAAAATGGCATTAATAAATAATAAAAATTACATACTATTTTATTTATAATATAATTAATAATTTACCTCATAATTTCACTAATATTCATGACAAGTGACTGAATACTTAGTTGAAAATCCCGTTTAATTGCAAAAATTAAATCTTTTTAATAATTTTTCATTTCACAAAAAAACAAAATTTAAATCATCCCATGATAAGGAGTTTTCAGCGAAACTCCTCGAAAATTACAATCTAGTATAATAAAAATTGTATGCTAAGCACATACAGTTAGCAATTGTGAAAGACACTTAATATCACAAGAACAATAGAAAGCAACATAATGTAACAAGAATAAAAAAAATGATGAACCAATATTAAAAAAAAAAAAGTATATATAACAGTATGAAAATAAAAGTCGAATAGATAATGCACAAAGCTCACATCCGATTTTACTATAGACACATTAAGACTCTATAGATAGGGACACTTAGGTCTAGAACTTGCAATCGGTTCAACCATCTAATGTCATCCCCACTGTCTAGCAGGTTTACTGCCAAATGAATTGTCCGATAGTTAAGTGTTACTTTGAACTGATACATTTTACCTCCTCTCGCACAGACCGTAATTCTACATGATCTTGGGGCCATGCCTCTGTTATACATCTTGCTAGCTTATTCTGAAACCACTGTAAGATGTCGACATTGCTACTGCTCCCAGTGTCTCTTAGTTCGATCCCATAAGTCCAAATTGGTTTGAGAGCCGGCCTCCGTGGCGCGAATGGTAGCGTTCCCGCCTTTCATCCGGAGGTCCTGGGTTCGAATCCCGGTCAGGCATGGCATTTTCACACACGCTACAAATCATTCATCTCATATTCTGAAGCAATACCTAACAGTGGTCCCGAAGGTTAAACAAAAAAAAGATAGGTTTAAGAATTGTTGAGTATACCAGCAGCTTATTAGACAAGGACAAACGAGAACATTTCTGCCCAAAACCCGAACATTTCCTTGAACTTTATCTCAAATTGTCTTCGCTTCTCTCTCATATGAACTTTCTTCGTTAGTCGGCGGTCAAGGTGTACACTTAGGTACCTCATACTCTTAATTTGCGGAATTATGACGCAATAAGGTGGACGCGTGGACTGCCCACGTGTACATTGAGGGCGCTATAAAGCCCTCCAAACGAGGCTTATGTTCTGCCTAAGTATTTCTTGGCAAGTTTTTTTTTTAAATTTCCGTATTTCCATTATTCAATTGCTTATAAAAAAAAGCTAATATTGAAAAATTTTCAGCCCGTATGTTGCCATGCCCGGTTATATCCATTTAAAATAATTCATGCAATTTAATAAAAGGAAAATTAAGAATTTATGTGTTAAAATATACTGAAATAAGCGGTGTTGTTTCAGCATTTTAATACTTGATACAAAAAAAAAAAAACAAAGAAAGTTATGTATTCCATAATATCTTCTCTTTTAAACCAACCTCATATAAAAATATAAAAGACGAAGTAATTGTGAAAGTAGAAGGAACGAAATAAAAATGAATGAAAAAATGATGATACGCCCATGTAATTCCCAAACTGAGCGCGCTTCTCCCATGGGTTAACGTGCGTTGTATTTGTATGCTACAACAGAAGGCGTTAACTCATAAGAAAAAAAATGAATTTTTAATGACAATTTCATTTTTTTTTTTTTTTTAACTGTAAGTTACGCTATGACACATTTAGTAGTAATAACTAGTTTCATTACAACTTTAATTAAAATTTTAATAATTTAACCCGTCATTTATTAACTTATTTTAATGAATAAATATTTAATCCTTACTATAACAACTAATTTTTAAAGCCTTTTATTTATTTATTGGCAATCAAAGAAAACTTACAATATGATTTTAGGAGAAAATACGTAGGTAAATTTACAAACAAAAGTATTTTTATAACTGATACTAGCAAAATTTATAATATTTTATTAATAAAATATAAAAACTTTTTCCGCGATGTAAAGTCAATGCAAAAATAAAAGGAATTATGACAGAAAAATAACGTAACTAACTAAATAAATAATTTACTACAAGGTAATTTTAACTCGTCATAAACTAGAAATATAAAAAGTCAGATAAACAATTTCAATTTTTGCAAAAAATTAAATAATTTTTTAAAAACCTTATATTAATAATTTTTTAAATTAATAATGAATGCTCCTCTAAAACTGTTGCTCTGGATCTCAGAATAGTAACTTAATTTGTTTCGGTTCTTCTGGTTGTAAAATTATGCATAGAAAAAATTTAAATAAATTATAATTTCCAACATAAAAATAACAATGATCTTTCATAAAGACGATTATATTGAAATTATTTATAAGTTATTAATTCTATTTAAATGCAACAAAGATTATTATTGTATATTAATATTCAGTATACCGAAATCATTAATAATATATTTGTAGAATATAATCTACATTTATTAAAAATAACTATCATAAAAAAATCATTCGATAAAAAATTCTTAATTAGTAATATTTAGTCTAATTTTTGTACACAGTACTTCCATAATCAATCGCAGACAAGATTAAAGAAAAATAAAGTCTTATTATATTTTTTCTGAAAACGTTTCAAAATACGAGTAATAAACTTATAAAATAGTTTACTATTTTTTTCTCTGGGCACACGAGATATAACCAGCAGGCGGACACAAAATGACTATAGGAAATATTTTAAAATTAATTAAAATTTACCGTAAAAATCAAAAGGATGTAAAATGTCTACGCGGTATGCTAAGTGTGAAACAAAACTAAAATAAAAAAATATTAAAAATCTAATGAAAAAAAAAATACCATACGTAGTTTTCATCAAATATTTGAATTCAGATGCACGGCCTTAAGAAATCGTAAGACATTAGATAACATCGATACATTGTTGCCTAAGATATTTCGGATATTAGCTATAAATTTAAACTTCCAACGCAATGCCACAATGATATGGTGTACCGTTAGTTGACCGTCGCAACGAACACAGACGGGTGCATCGGTCTGATTCACGAAGTATTCATAAGTTTAGTGTATCCTATCCGTAAACGATAAATAATATCCGCCGAGAGGCGGTTATTCCTGCACGAGAAGCTCCACGGTGACACAGTCTTCTAACTTGACGACGTTTATTTTTGATGGTAGCATTCCGTTCACTTTGCCACTCATCACAGATCATACTTATAAGAAAACCGATAATATCTTCAGAAACAACACAATTATGAAAAGAGGCTTCAAACAAGCCTCTTTTTCCGCACTATCAGTGCGCTCAATACCTGAAATTCCAATCTGGCTGGTGATCTAGTAGAATCATACACTTACGTTTCGCTGAGTCATCTCAGAAATAATAGAATGTACATCACGGAAAACAGGAATACATGTTATTAATCGCTTGCAAGATTCTCATGGAATCTGAACAGACAAATACGTGTCTGTTAATTAACCCCAAATGTGGGGTTAATTACATTTAAGAAATTATTAATAACATAGTGTTCCGCGACGAAAATACTGACGTGCTCGGAAGACCAAATATGTTTGTTCAATCGCCAACTATGCTATTTATAATATTATAAAATTTTTCTTGCAAGATAATCAGACGCGTGTAGTTTTTATATTTACGAAGACTACAGCAATAATTTACGAGAGAAGACCGCCAAGGGGTTTAATAACATTTAGCAACCGTAAGAACTAGAGGTAATTGTATCTTTAGAACCAAGAAAAGGCGCCGAGCTCTGATTCCTAGTAGAGCAACAGATCTCGACTTTACTTGATATCAATTAAGATGCGGATTATAGAACTTCGCATCAAAAGTCGGATCATTGGGTTGCACTTTAATCCAAGGTACACAGGAGCAGATCATTTGTTTTCGTCTATACCAAAGGGATGTCTCACTATTTTCTACTAGTAAACTTAGAACAGGGCTTCAACAAAACACACCTCTCGCAACTTGGATAAATAAATGATGAACTACATCTAGCATCCTATGTGCGGTGGCCCGTGCTGAATAATATGCCCCGCAGCAGTAATCCACCCAGGCGTACACGATTAGCTTCCCAATTAGTATAAAATAGAACTCCCACTATGTCTTGCATTTTTAGGCATTTTATCTTCAGTTCCTTTAAATGTGTTACCCAGTTAATTGGTAAAACCACAATTCCAAAAATCTAACACGCGAACATGGTTCAACTTGGTTCACCATATAAAACCAACTGAGGATCAACATGTTTCCTCAAGCGGGAAAAGCAAATTCCGTAAATTTCGTTCCCTCCACGGAAAACGTGAGTTTTATTTCTGTTATACCACAAATCTAAACGGGTTATAGTGTTTTTCAGCAGCCTCTCGGCAGTAGTTAAAGTTCTACAAGCAAGGTAAATTGTAAAATCTAAAAATAATGTGCACATAACGCGTTTCGCACGCAGTTTGTTATACTAGTTATGGCTAGGTAAATAAGGTAACACTTAGGATACTTTCCTGTGGTATTCCGTTTTCTACTGTGAAACTTCCGGATACCGTCCCTCCAACTCGGACTCTAAAGAACCGACTATTCAGGAAACTCCTGATATATGCAAGGAGATTATCTTTGATATCTCATTCATGCAGTGTGTTTAGGATTCCTCTCCTCCAAACCGTGTTGTACGCTTTTTTGCATATCAAAAAATACAGCAACTAGGCGTTGGCAAAGTAGGAAGGCGATTTTATTAACAGATTTCAGGGCAACTAAGTGATTGATTGAAGATCTACATTGACGGAAACCACATTGTTCGAGAGTAATTAGGGAGTTTCTCTCAAAGTACCATACCAGACGACGATTTACAGTTTGTTCCATTAACTTGCACAGGGTACTGATCAAGGAGATAGGAGGATAACTTGAGGGACATGATTTATCTTTCCTGTGCTTTCAGTTCGAAAATCACCAATGCTTCTGACCAAGAACCTGGTCAGAAAATATTTTACTGTAAATAGACAGTCTTATACAATACACCGGAAGTGAGATGACGTACTGACTATGATATTGCCATTTCTAGGGGAAGTTCAGGGGAATTTTTTATTAATTACTAGCAGACCCCGCAATGCTGTGCTAATGCTAGATCTGAATATATATATATATATATATATAAATTAAATGAACAAAATTGAAAGTTTGATAAAACATTAACAAAATGAACATTACGGAACATCACAAAATTTAACCTTTCCCTTTTTCCATTTTGCCCTTTCTCCCTTTTCCCTTTCTCCCTTTTCTCTTCCCTCTTTCCCTTTTCCGATTTTTTCCTTTCTCCCTTTTTCCCCGCGTAAATCGGTCCAGTAATTTTTTAGTCTATAGCGGACACACAGATCGGAAACATTGAAATGGAATCGTAAAATATTTAGTACAGGATGTGTAGATTTTACGTACAACAGATAGCGCTGGTTTTTAAAAAAAAGCATGTTTTTACCTGTCACAGGTGGGGCATCTTAGGTATATAAATAGTAGGAATATAAAAACACCCGCGTATTCGAATGCAACGTTGTGTCAAAATTTTAAAGCAATTGGTGAAGAACTTTTGGAGATTTAAGATTTTTAACAAACAAACATTTATATTTTTATTTATATAGATTTTTTATTAGGTAATTTGTATTACCTAATAAAAAATTTGAATTGTATTTGCGATTTGTAATTGATTTATTTTACAGTTAGTAATTTATCTAAGAGTAAATAAACTGTATTAGTAAGAAATTTTACATGCGCTATTTTTCAATATTTTTGTTGAACCACGAATACTCTACAATATTCTCATTCAACATAGCCTTTGCTTAATTAATAACACAAGCATTAATAAATCACATATAAGTAGTGTTAATAAACACAAAATAAATTATAAAATAATAATAAATTAATAATTACAAGAAGTGTTATTAATCCTAATAACACATTTCACTGCATGATTTTCCTAACTTTTGTCAAGATGCAGGTTACTCTACAACAGTTGTTTTTCATACGAGCATCATTTGATAAAGATCAACCCATATTATAAAAAAAATTTAAGTTTAAATAAAATTAACTTTTGTTCAACTACAATACTATTACTATTTATATACTTAAAACTACAGTACTATTGCTTTTCTTTAAATTCGACTTTATGAGAAGTCGGCGATACATTAAGGTTTACTAAGTTAGTATTTTTATTTTGGTATTTTCTTTTAAAATTAAATTTTAAACAATAAATCAGTAGTATTGTTTTGAACTTTTTATTTCACTTTTTTAAGTCTGTTTTTATATGTAGAAACAATATAAACTGCTGAAAAATAAATAATGGCAACAATTTCTTCCATGTTTATTAGTATTCGCGCATCTGATGTTACATAAACACGTTTTTTTTTTTAACTATGTTAAGGTAAGTGACAGCTGGCTTTCCAAACGTTCTTCGATGCACCCTTCTTCAACTGTTTATATGTTGTTTCTCCCATAATATCTGTCAACATTCCGATCCTTCTTTTACTTTATTCTTTTTACTTCCCTCAACGATCCTTCTATGTACACAACTTCTCATCAATACATGTCCAATTCATCAGGTTTACCTTTTTATATTAACATTAAATAACCTTTATTCCACTCATTATCTTTAATATTTCCATCATTCTTTATTTTATAACTCCATTTACTCCCTCAATTTTTTTCTGTAATCAAATTTCGAAATTTTTCAAGTTTCTAAGTCGGTTTGTATTTCCTAGTCTTCTTTCTTTTTTTTTAAAAATAATCCTCGCCTCCGCTCTAAACAAAACATTTTACGTATCTCTTAATAAGTTAATTATGCTTTTTTACAATTAAAGAAACATTTCCTTATGTTTTATTGAAACTTTATTTCTAATCATTTCTACTAATCCAATTTTAGGTGATCACACCTCTGCGATATTTAAATAATCTCACCTGTTCTAATTTCTTTCCTTATAACTATTCATGTTTGCAAAATGAAATTTTTATTTTAAAAAATTTCGTCCTAATATAAAGCTATAAAAAGAAAGATAATATATGGCTGGCTTATGATTTGTTTATTTTTCACAAAGCGTTTTATATTCGTTTTTTTTTATATAAAATCTTTATCTATAACTAAAAAGGGTGTTAATTTTTTCAGTTTTTTTTTACTTTCAATGAAATTTAATACATTTCTTATATTTTTTAAAGAAAATTATATAAAATAATCTATGGGCTTTTTAAATAATTTATAATTATCCTACCTAAGATTATGACCATATTTTGAAAAATTGTATCTATTATTAAACTGACTTCGTCTTATCATAAATAGGGGCATGATAATACCATTCTTCAGCGAAGAGGTAACGTCTAGAAAATTTACTTCTTATTGGTAAGAAGACTTACTAAGTACAGCAAAAAGGGGTAAGTGCGGAAACACTTACCCCTCGCTCTTTTGGTGGGCGAAAAATTTTCCCCTGATTTCAGCTCCCAGGTAAATGAAGCTGAAATTCTTGGAACTTAAATTAAAGGGTAAATTTGATATTTACCTAAGGGTAATTTGATATTTGGTAAATTTAACTGGAAAAATTTAATAAAAAGTCCTTTTTTGCCGTATCTTTAGTGATCATTGAAAACCAAATTGTTAAACACAAAAAATTAAAACTATTAATTTTTCAAATCAATATATTTCATTTGTAGGATGACTTACTCCAGACTTTTTTATTACTCTGTATTCCTCATTAGAAAAAAATGAATTAAATTTTTTTTTTGTATATTACAAAAACTCAAAGTTTAAATCCATCTACTACTTAGAATGCGTCCATTTATTAAACAATCAGTTCACCACTATTGATGGGATCTGGCTGAAGGATTCATAATTCAGTCAGATAATTAATCCAAAGAACAAACAAATGTGGGCATTGAATGACAATATTTTTTTCTATAAAAACATTTTATTCTTCTACTGATTTCTAATTTATAACCTGCATTACTTTGAGTTTTGCTCTGGATGGAATTGTATGATTCGCACAGATACTTACTTATCTGTAAATAAATCGTCCTTTTACATTCCCACCTCTTGACCTTTTAAATGTCTAGATTTATTCATCCTTATAAACTGGTCAGAGGGAGGCTAAAAACAAACTGGGAACACACATTAAAATTAGTGCCGTCAATATTCTAATCTATTAGAAAAAATTAGAGAAATTAGAATTTCAATATTGTCTTTTCGTACCGAGTGAAGCTATTTAAAACCTTTCATAAATTTTAAAATGAATCATGCTTAATGATGGTATAATTTGTGAAATGACGACTTATTTATAGGACAAGGGTTCTACTTGATGCTTAAGTTATACATTCTGACATACTTGATAAAATAAAATAAAAAAAAAAATGTTATTAATTTCTTTTGTTAAACAGCTATTTCTAATTATAAATTGAAAGATTAATCTAAATTTAAGCAGGAATTTCGTGTTTTCTTACGTAGAAATAATAACATTTATCAATTTTTAAGTTCACAAACATTTAAAGTACTTATAAAGCTAGAAAAAAACATATAACAACAATTTTAAATATTATAATTTCGTATTTTGATTATATATTAAAAATACGCCAACAACTCAATTTTATTTAAATTAAATAATATAAATTAATTATTTTTTTATCTTTTTAGCGGTTATCGACACTTCATAAATCTTTAATGAAAATAATTTTCCTTTCAATTCTATAATGATTTTTTACTGGAATCAATCTCACTTAATATACTACTTTAAAAATATTTAAGTAAAAAAAAAAAATTATAACATTGAAAAGTGATAATAAAGCTGAAAAATAAGCAAAGCCAATCTGCGTATTAGTGTAATAGATTACAAAAAAATAATAATAATATTCTTGATATGTATTAAATTCACTAGAATGTTTGTATTAGAAGGATTAGAGACGAAGAAATATAAAGGAAAATTATAGTGGGGTTATAAATCTAAAATAAAGATGATCTAGTAACATCGTTATGATCGTTTTATTTAATTAACATAAACTCTATTTTTATAAAACTGTATAAATACCGTCCTTAGAATCGCTGATGCTAATAGAAGAAACACGTTTATTTATCTTAGCATTTATAATTTTCGCAATGTACAGACAGTATCGTTTCCTAAAGAAAACAGTACGTTAATTTATTTCTTTACGCTATATTACATGTACATTACAAATGTTTTTTGTTGTTGTTAAGTATGTAAAGCATCTGAGGTACAAGCGGCATTATTTTTCTTTCTCTGCAACTAATGATGTTGACTATAAAAACAGTCTATATAGTGAACATAGTGAAGGTGTCACCTTCACGATTGAATATTATCTTCGACGATATTATCTTTCGACGAGCTGGAATTCTTATATGCAAAAGTACATTCCACTCAGTGAAAAAACACAGGTAATAAATTCACTCCTCAATTTTCCTCGAACGCCTAACGCCATAATTTTTGAGAGTGACCGACATAATTTTCTTCATAGCATCGTTTATTTCACCTATAAATTACTGTGGTTAAGCCAAGAAATTTTATAGTCTACGAGTTGAGTAAGTTAGGGGTTATTCTCCCTCTTCCTTACACTCTCTCTCGCTCTCTCTCTCTCTCTCTCTCTCTCACTGAAAAGGTACATAAATTTATTTTTAAAAAAATTAACTTATCATAAAATATTAAATACAAACAGATAAAACTCTCGAGCAAAGCTTTTATGGAGGATGATGTTGTTAGGCTGAATAGTAAATTGTTTGACTCACGCGCACTAAGTATATAAGTACACTACTTTAGTACAACAAACTCTTCTCTACTCACCCTAATAACATTCTATGTAACATATCCGATGGTATAAAGAGATTACTTCCATTTGAACTCTTTATCAATTTAATACGTGTCGTCATTACGAATTTAAGCATATTAAATTATTACAAACATCTCAGACGGAAGGAAATTGAATCTGACTTAAGTATTCTACATTTCTTCCTCCTATCAGCTAAACAAGCTGGCTGTAGTTCATTGTAGCAATGATGACCAATGTTAAAAGACTAACTACAGATTGCATACTACAAATCGATGTGTTTATACTGTAAGAATCATATCTTATCGAATTTGGTCATTGTTTTAGGATCGTTCTCCAAAATTTGAAGCAAATTTCAATGTTCTTATGAAAATGATTTACTTTTAGTGTAGTATGTACCGTACGCCAAACGATTAGTAAAATTGCCTAGGGATTTTCATCTTCTTAAAATACAATTACTGGAGATATTTTATCCAAATAAATAAAAAATGCCAAACCTCAAAACAAGTAAAACAAAATTTCCCAATAATTAATGAGATTCACCCCTAGCCCTCCAAATATTTACTCATCGGAGTTTTAAATATTTTTCGTTTCTTCGTTTAAAAAAACCATTTATCTACAAATGTTACAGTTATAAATAGGTAAAATATTATTAAATGATTTAAGAGTACATTTATTACCTCAGAGTTCTTTTACACCTTTTTGTTGTAATTACTAATAAAAGCCCAGTTTTTATTGTGAAAAACTTATCCAACATCTTATATTTCCAAAAGTAAATGAATAGGTTTAATAAAAATGAAACTTAACTTTAATTTAATCGCTTCATTTCTTAAACAAAAGCCAATACAATAATAAGATAATAATAAGCAAATACGCCACAAAAGGCAATAACAAGCAAACAATAAGATAAGAATAAAGACAAAAAAAAATAAAGCGATTTACTTGATCGTTTTTACAACCAATGTTTCACAATTAGAGTATTATCGATAAACTATAAACAGTTATCTAGGGTGATTATAGTTTAGTAAATATATTTACAATATTAAAAACGTTTCTATTAAGTCAAGGTTCTAACTATGAAATAGAGTGTTTAGGTCACGCCACAACTGCTTTTTTTTTAATGGCACATTAAGATCATTGCTTAATAAGGTATAAATATCTATATAAGTCTTCTTTCAGGGAATTGTTTTATTTTAAATTGGTTAGACTATTTAAGTCTTATTTGTTCATCATTTTTATTGATCAAGCTAATGTAATTCGTAGAAATAAAATAAAATAGTCACACACCCACGCGCGCACATACATACACACACGTGCACGTCAAACCTCTGATAATATGTTATCTAAGTAATAGTTATGTTATCTAAATTAATATCAACTACAAAACCAAAAACTTGAAAGCTTAAATTAATTTTAACAGTGAGCCATGTTTTTACCATTATTTTGTTTTATTTTTTATTATATTGTAATAAAAGACCTCGATATTAGAATCTATGGTTATTTTACGGCTGGATGGCCTTTTAGATCAATATTATTAAAGAACCGGCCTTTTATTGTGGTTAGCGAAAGATCGCCTGGGTGCCAGTTTTGTCGAGGTATAAATCCCTACTTTTGTTTGACAGCTACATTGTTCAACCGAGAAAAGACAATAGACCCACATATGAGGATAGTTTAAATGAAGACTTTAGGTTGAAAATAAGCCATTAACAGGTTTATTGAAAAACGTATAAGGAATCTTGTAAGGAGTTATTTTGGCACCTTTAAATTTATTAGTACATATATTGCCGCTTATAGGGCAAGTAGCACAAAAATATGGTGATTTAATTGATCAATTTTATAATGCAATAACAATCTTTTGAGGAAAGCCAACATTTTTTCCTGTTATTAATACGTACAATATTATATATTATACTTAATATTACTGTACTTAATATTATTTCTCGTATCCGACTTGTAGGTATATATGCATTGATAAATAATAAGTACCGTAACATTAATGATTGTAAACGACCTGCGCAAGAAAACCGATTTTTCGTGTTCGATCCCCTAAGTATTTCTCAGTTATAAACGCTCTAATTTTCAGACTACAACGAATTACATATATTCGATTAACGAGTAGACCTAACACACAAGCATCAAGTTTCAACTAATGAGTTGAAACTTGCAGTATTCACAATGGTGAATGCACCATTGCGAATACTGCATAAGCGCGTATGAAAGATACACCACTACACAGTCAACATAACCTCAAATTTAGGTTATGACATCTGTTGTCGACTTTAAATTGAACGTTACTCAAGAAAGAGTCAACCAATCTTTATCAAATTTTGACATGCACAACTTCAGATAGATTATTTCAGCATATCTAAATTTCAATGAAATTGATTTAGTAGTTTTGGGAATTTTCGAACCATAAAATTTTATACATGAACGGTATTTTCATACTCCTCATATCTCAAAATTTAAAGGAAATTCATTTTCACTCCGCAATCCCATCGTGCCACCAAGAATACCGTAGAAAAGTAAGCCGTAAAAATAATCATCCAGAACAATTTAGCAATAACGATATGTATACAACAAAATACCCAAATTAAGAATCATTTTATATATAGTAGATAAAATTATATATTTTTAGTTATTTGAAACTAGTAATACAAAAATAATTTTTTTTTTTAAATACAATATTTATAGTTGTAATGTGGATAGTAATTCTAAAAAAAAATCCTAAAGAAAATAATATAATTTTTTTTTTTTAATTGTGAAAAGTGTCGAGAATGTTTCTATTTGAAAAGTAATTTTTATATTAATATTAATATAAATTCATAAAATTACAGAATGATAGAGTCAACCATAAAATATTCTTATATATGTTAATTTTTTTTTTTAACCTCCGGGACCACCGGATACTTCAGAGGATGAGATGGATGGCAATGTAGTGTGTGAAAATGCCATGCCTGACCGAGATTCAAACCGGGGATCTCCGGATGAAAGGCCGAGACGCTACCACTCGCGCCACGGAGGCCAGCAATGTTAAAATTATTTAGTTTTAAACGAACAGATAATACACATTCATTTACTATATTATTATAATGTTATATATTATACTTTGTTGTGTAGTTCTTTACAACTTAGGAAAATTATCCTTTACAACTTTAGAAAATTGTCGGAATTCACAAATTACCGAAATTTAAAAAAAATTACACTAGAACAAATAAAAACAAGATAAATATTATATTTATAAATCACCACTCATTAATAAAATATAATATGAAATGTTAATAGACTCTATCTTTTTATTTAAATAATTTTTCATACTAATTCACTATTAAATACAAATTAATTTGATAAGTCTAAATATTTAAAAAAAAAAGAGTAACTAAAAAAGAAAAAAATTTAATCTAATATTTACATAATTTAAATTTTTTCTTTCTTTTACAGTTATATAATCAAAATCTGGTGCTTTTTAAATTGTTTACGACGAAAGGAGAATTTCAATTTGTAGCAATGTAAAATTCAAATGAAAGTAATTGGAGCATAAATTTACCAACTAAATTAAACTTTTTACTCTAACACAATAACACAATGCCCAATATATATGTCTGTCTGTACGAGATAGAGAGAGAAAAAGGAAAGGCAAAATGTGGGTTCGTGAGCACGAGCTCATTGAAATCAATTGTTTTTTGTAATAATAGTTTTATGTAGCAATCGTGATAATTCACAAAAAATAGAATAATATTATTTAAAATTTCTTTTTTTTTTTAATATGAAAAATATTTAACAGAAGCGGTTTGAGAAAAACACTAAACTATACGATTATCGGGGATTTCCAACCGTTAGAGAGGAGATACGGCGATTCGGTACAACGTACAAAATGAATTTGAACAAACATGTGAACTGGTTCGAGGTTAATCTCCTGGATAGCGAGGATGTTAGGCGCCTAAAGCGACTGCATGTATTAGATTTGAAAATTCTCCGAGAGAGACTTGAGGTGAATCAGCTACCCTAGGGCGTTGTACATCGTCAAAATTCTTCCCTTTTTGCCACTTACTTTTGTAGGCTCTTTGATTTGTTTCACCGTTTCTTTGTTTAATTAGCTATTCTTTGTAACTGATAAGACTATTTGTGGTTTTATCTTTGCTTTTTGGGTTCTGAACTTTATTAATGTTCTTTGGACTCATCTTTATATGTACTTTATATATTTATGTTAAACTTAAATTTATAGATTTTATAAGATGTGTATACATGTACAGTTCTTTGAAGGATTTCAATGGAAACCTCTGTGCATGTAATTTTTTTGGTAATTAAATTTACTTATGGTTTTAGGAAATTGGAACCGACTGTAAATTAAACACTGCAGCAAAAATATGTATAATCGTAATTGAAAACTGAATATAGCAGAGCCGTTCTAGCAAGGCTCGTCTTTCTCTACTTACAACCGTACATCTATTCCTCTCCGCAAACTCCTTGCTATAACTGCTCGGCTATAGATGTTTCTTTATTTTTATTTCAATAATATATATTTTTGGCGCTGAAGAAAAAATAATTGGCTTTTGCGGATAATCTTGCAATTTTAACTAATAATGAAAAAGAGGCCAAAATTAAAATCAAAATTTTAAAAGAAAATGTAAAGCAAGCAAGATTACAAATATTATTTGAAAAAATTGAATTCTCTAATAAAAAAAAATATTAGAAATTTTAAATACAAAATACGTAAAAATTAAACCATTTTAACTATGTGGTAGAAATAGTCCAACAAAAAGTATTATATAACACTAAAGTATTATAAATTTATTACATAATACATACACATTATGTAATATAATATATAAGTTCTGTGATAAAACCGGAAAATTTATAAGCATATGAATTTTTAACTCAACTATAAGCCGGAGAATTAGAAAATATTAAGAAAAATTCTAGGCCACAAAATTAAAGATGTGTGATTTGTTTTTAAAAATCTAATGATGAAATATAACAAAAAACTAAAAAATAATTTACAATATATTGAACACCGAAGTTTATATTTTTATGAAAAAATTTTTCCAAACAATAAATTAATTAAAAATGTTATTGATTTTTACAGCAGCAAAAATATTAAACCAAACTTGTTTATGAATATAGAAAAATACACGAATGAATTAAATAACTCCGCTGGTGATATTTAAGATAATGATGATTCTTTTTGTAAAAAATGTTTACAATTTTAAATTCTGGAAAATTGAGAGAAAGGAAATAAACATCACAGAAAAACATCGTAAAATATGAACATTAGAATGTCAGAAATGTACAGAAAATAAGAAATCTTAAGAGCGGTTCATACTTAGACATAATAAAAATCAAGGGGAAAATAGTTTTGCAATTCATAAAATTAACAACTATGAATATATTTCATTTATCATTCTCCATAACTAAGTATGTACATAAAAAAAACATGTTTACGTAAAAATAAAGGATTGGTGTTTTTCATTTAAAATTAATATTTTTGTAAAAATATTTATTTAAAAAAAAAAATTATAATAAAAGTTTAGAACACTGACGAAGTCAAATGATAGTTTAAAACTGTTTAATACTAATAAAACTAGCTTAAAAATTGTATGTGGAGATCATAGCTGTAATATCACTAAATATCTTAATAAATATTTTATTCAGATCAAGACAGAATTATTAATTATTTATAAAGTGTTAATACATACATAATTATTTTCTTTTTTAGTTACATATTCGTGTAATATTCCGTTATCAAACGAAACTGTTCAGGGATTTAGATGAAGAGATCGAAGAACCAATGGGAAAACTTGATTAGAGCAGAATTGAAAAATACTACGTTAATAAAAAAAAAAACCAGAATAATTCTAATTTATACTCATAATAATATAATGATGTGAAATAATAATGATGAAAATATATTAAGATAAAAAATAAATTTGTATAAATTAAAATCAAAGTTTTGAAGAATTAATTGAAAAGTATTTTTGTAAACATTTAAATAAACTTAAATGAGGATGCAAAAACTCATCACCAAAGTAAATTGTTTTATAATAGAAAATCTTTAATTTAATTTTAAACAAATTGTTCGGAAGATTTTAATACCGTTACGTTTGTGAATATGTAACAAAATAAATTGACAGTATTTAATACTGACGTACAGATTAAATTTTTAATTTTAAAGTATATTATTTTCAGTAAATACGAATGTGTTCGTTAATTTACAATAAACACAAACACACGCCGACTTATATTAGTCTTTTTCACCCGAGTGAACGCAGTTGGCTGACTTTCCACAACTTCCAAACCGAATTCATGTCTCGGAACACTGAGTGTAAATATTCACAAAGAGGCAGTCTCTTTCTTCTTCTTCTTCTTACTATTATTGTTAAAATTTTACCAATTTCTCTTTAAGGACTAATTTAAACTGTAGACCCAAATATATTTTTTCACCTTAATTGATAAGGGAATCTTCACCTACCTGAAAGTTAATTGACAATTTCTATAGATATGAAAAAAGTACACTTATTTATTTCCTAGAAAGTTAGATGAAAAGTATAATAAGGAAATATCTGAATTTTTCTACCGGTTATCAAAATTAGAAGGTTTTCAGTTTACAAAGTTTTCTTTTAATTTCCAGAATTAACTTATTTCCATACTGTCGACTGATAATAAAAGAAAATACACAAAGTAACTAAATGTATGTTATAAACAACCTTGTTTCCTTTAGACAAAACTTGTATAAATAAGTATTACAGTGTTATATGAAAGTAATTTTTACAATAGGTTATCACACGTAGTTGAAAAAAGGTTTTAACTTAATTTTGTTTTGTCATTATATTAATATTTTGTTTTATCGTAACATTAATCATATTATACGTTATTCGATTATATAAAATTTTGTATGGCAGTGCAGTGTATATTTATCGTAAAAATCAGCATAAAGTGAACACAAAAATACTTAACTTAAAAGAAGATTTACTACTACGAGAGATTTTATAAAGCGGTTAAGATTCAATTCGATCGATACAATAATGGCTCGATATCCGATAAAAGTCTAAAGTAACAAATGAATAGATACCGTTTTCAATTGGCAACCTATTATGTTAAAGGGCTATTAACCTGTTAACCTGAGATAAATAGTACATTTAATATAGCTTTATACTTCATGAAAGATTGACTTTTTTTTAAATTAAAAAGCTTATTCAAACTTTTATTAATTAAAAGTAATTATGTCTTTTGTTGCCTGATAAATTAATTTCACACAGAAGCCTGAGGATTGTCTGTGGGAATATGAAAATGGAATTCTGTAGCGTATAAAAAACGCCATGACTGACCAAGATTCGAACCCGGGACCAAGGGTTGAAAGGTTGAAACATAATTATTCTCCGCCGCAGAGATTGGCTAATAATCTTAATCTATCAAGTAATAGAGCTTTTAAATAAACAAGGAATATTAAAATTCAGATTTTAGCTATTTTGTATATTGAACGAATATAAAATAAAATTATGATCATTTTATATATACATATCGGTTGTATGTGAACTGAGATAACATATCAAAGAACCCTTTAGCCACCATTACAAAGAATAACAAGCACGACTTATGAAGGAAATTGGAAAGTAATGTAGTTTCAGTAAGCTTCTTCACCGATCATATCAGCATAAACGCATATCAGCTTTCTAAGCACATTGAAGAGGCGAAATTCAGCCTGACAAAAGTGAAACGTCATTCCTTACCACACAAACTGGTTTCATAATGTGTATTATTATTACTATTTATTATTTATTTTTTTTATTATTATTACTCTTAAAGATAACGACTGTAATTTTACTTCACATCAGATATCTTACATGCTTCTCAGACATAAAAAAGACTGCAATAGATTCTGTAAAGTAAGAAATTAATGTTCCCTTTACGATGAGAAATAATGTATCAAATATATACCACTGACTAAAAAAAAAACATTTAATTTTGTAAGTATAAGTTGCCAACAACAAAAAAAGCTGACAACAAGGTTGTAATACTTTTTTCGGATCGGTTATTTATTCTTATTTAGTGGAATAAATATTTTACCTGAAAAAGTACCTAATATTTCTTTTTTGGGGTGGGAGGTAATTTATGATGAAGTTTTATTGTTAGCCGGTCTCCGTGACGCGAGTGGTAGCGTTTCGGCCTTTCATCCGGAAGTTCTGGGTTCGAATCTCGGTCAGGAATGTCATTTTTGCACGCTCCAAAGATTTTCATTCATCTCATCTTCTTAAAAAACACCTAACGGTGGTCCCGGAGATTTAAAAAGTAAAAAAGGTTTTGTTGTAAAATTATCATTATATGTTTAAATAAATAAAAAAGTTTTAAAAATTAAAAAAATCTATATTTTTATATTTTTTTCTGCTCTCCCACCTCAACAATCACCTTCCAAATTTATTTTTGATTTTTCTACATTTACTACGTTAAGTACAAGAAACCAAAAAAAAAAAGAGAACCATTAAACGTATATAACCAATAAAAAGTTACCTAAGATTTATTTTTTAGGTGGTGGTAAATTATGAAGAAAGTTATTGCAGTATTATTATCGTATAATATTATCAGTATAAATAAACAAAAAAAAGGTCAGAAAGATTAAAAAAAAAAATTGTAAGCTTTGATCGGCTCCCACATCCCCAATATTACCCCCAATTTCTTTTCCCATTTGCATTATTAATATGCCTAGCAAGACATTTTAAAAAGGTTCAGTTAAAATATATGCAATAAATAAAAAGATAGCTTTTCTTGATTTTTGGGAAGGGGGAAATTTTGGGAAAAAATTTTTTTTTTTTAATAGTAAGATAAACATGCACAAATATACTGAACTTAAATAAAGTGGGATTATGTTTGTATAATTTTGAGAAAATTAACTCCCACTATCTACTCCCCTGGAGGTACTGACCCAAAAATTTCACAAACAAATTGTCCCAAACACAAGATTCTATGTACAAAATTGAATCAAAATCGGTTTATCCACTCAAAAGTTAAAAAGATTCAAACACACGTACATACGTAGGAACATTACCCCCACTTTTGTTTGTTTGTTGGGGTTGTTGGTCATGAAATTTCGAGAAATGAAAAAACGTGTCCTTCATTTTTTTACTGATTACCATACTTTTCTTTTTGAAAGTAAAAATTATTATTCATGCATGTGATCTAAATACGGTAAATCTGTTGTTATTGCATGAATATATTCTTCAGTGTTTTTAAATTAAACAATCATTTAATAAAAGAGATGTTTTGAAAAAACAGTAATAATTATTAACATTGCTATTTATGTTAAGTAACTTCAATGTATTATACAAATTCCTAGAACAAGTATTTTTAAAATTGATATTGTATAATTATATATAAATACGAATATTATAGATTAATTAAACAAAAACTCCTCCTTAAAAACTTTAGTAGTAAAAATATTGGATAGACCTAAAGTTCACCCCTGGTTTTTATATACACCCCTCCTGGAGCCGGACTCACAATTAAGCATAACTCAGCTCTGGGAGGTGTCGCTGCTGTTTATTTTCTTACCGGGAGGTGTTTATTTACTTATAACTTTTTTTTAACAACTAAAATTAACTTCTTTAATTTATATTATATTTTCAAAATATAACTTATTAAATTCTTAACAAAGTTTAATATAATATGAAGTAAATAATAGCAATCTGTTCATTTCAAATATACAAAACTGAATAATTTTAAATGCAAAAGAAAACGAAAATAATTACTTTAAGTACTGTGTGAAATAGATGGCGATTAACTGTCGTGCGCCTCTATTTCAGTGCAATTGTATATAGACCGTAATACTGTTTTGCCACTACGACTTGTCAACATGTATACTTCAAGGAAGAAAATTTATAAATTAAAACATACAAACACGTGAACATACTTATTTATATATGCGCGCGTGCGCAAACGTAAAAATAGACTTTAGTAAAAACGGATATTAAAAAATAATTAAAGTAAACAGACATTTTTCATGATTTCATTAATTCTTTCTCTTATGGGAAGAAAATTAAATTAAATTATAAATAAATTATAAATTAAATTAAATTTTCCACCGTTAATAAATAATGAAAATTAATCTTTAGAATAAAAACTTACTGAATGTTTTGCAAATACCATCCCAAAAAAAATTCATAAATAATAAAAAAGGATATATAAATTATTTATAAAAAAAAGTAACTGAATATCCGAGCTTCGCCCAGTTCTATCCATAGTCTGCTTGTCCAACTATTCTGATTTGATTTGGTCGATGTTTTATTAAATATTAGTAAAAAAAAGGTTTAAGTGAGGAAAATTCAGATAAAATAAAACTATTTAAAATATTAAACATTCAAAATCACATTATAAACTTAAAAATGTATACTTACATTATCGAAATTTAAAAAAAAATTAAGATAATTTAATAAACTAATTAATCTATTTATTTTAATATATATTTATTTAACGCCTAATATATTTATTTTTATGCAGTTTTGTTTCCTTAATGATTTATTTTTGGTTTATTTTTAAAAATTTTATTTACGCAAAAATGATTATAAAATATAAATTGACAATAATTAAAACATATATAAATTTAATTGTGTAGGATAAAAGAATATGACAAAACAGTATTGAACTAAAGATTAGATTCCTCATTAAGAAAAAATATTAGGTAGTTACTGTCACTGTCTTAATATTAGATGAATAGATAAGAGTTATAATTAATTAATAATAATGTAATAGATATAAATATATGGATCTATAATAAATATTAATAATATAATTAATAGAGTTTATATTTTTAAATTATTACCAGTGTTTGAAATTCTTATTATATATTCTAAATATGAAAAAAATAATAGCAAAACAAATTTTACAAGGAAATGAAACAATGCAGTCTTAATTACCGTATTTATGTGTATCAGTATGTAATATTTTGTTGATTTTTTATTAATACGAGTATAAGCACAGTTTTACGTGTTGTTAAAAGAAAAAAACCGGGTAAGAATAAAAAAAAGATTATAAAATAAATATATATGTTTAATTTAAGACAATTTAAACCTTTCTAGAGGGTTTTGTGATAATTTAACCTATGATATTAAGGGAAGATTACCTGTTGGAAAATATGGACAAGTTATTATGTACTGTCATCCGTCTAAGATGACAGTGTCGCAATCATATATATATATATATAATTTTTTCCCCCTAATATATATTATATTAGGGGAAAATGAACACAAGTAAAAGTTTGATAAAATATTAACAATATGAACATTACGGAACTTCACAAAATTTAACCTTCCCTTTTACCCTTTCACCCCTTTCCACTGTTTTACATTTTCCCGTTTTCCCATTTCCTCATTTTCATTTTTACCAAATTCACTTTTCATTTCCCCCACCCCCTTTCCTTTTCATTCCCCCATTTCGTTTTCCTTTATTTCCCTTTCCACTTGCATCTTTCCCTCGTTACTTTTTCTTTCACCTTCCCCTTTCCATTTCCTTTTTCCCGTTTTTCCTTTTCACCATTTTCCCCTTTGTTCTTTTTTCCATTTTCCCTTCTTCCTCCCTTTTACCTTTTTCGATTTTTCTTTCTTCCTTTTCTTATGCGCATAAATCGGTTCAGTAGCTTTTTAGTCTATAACGGACATACATATCGGAAACACTGAAATGGAATCGTAAAATATTTAGTATTGCGTGTGTTGCTTTTACGTCCAACAGACAGCGCTGTTTTCAAAAAAAGCATGATTTTACCTGTCACAGGTGTGACACCTTAGGTATACGAGTATAAAAACGCGCGTACTCAAATGGAACGTTATGTCAAAGTTTCAAAGAAATCGGTGAAGAACTTTCGGAGATTTAAGATTTTGAACAAACGAATATCTATATGTATGTATATATATATATATATATATATAGGTTTTTCAAATTTTTATTTACAATCGTTCACATTTTTGTAGGAACCTTAAGTAAATTATATTACGTATATTAACATTAAAAGGGAACACCGATTGAAATTCCTCAAAAACTGTACACTAGTACTACATAAAACTTCGAGCAGAAGTAAAACGTACACTAGGTGGTAGTTTGAAGAACTGTACAATCAGCAGTATAGTAGAAGACAACAACAAAAAAAACAAGAATCATAAAAATATCAGATTGATCACTTAGAAAAGAAGAAATAAACCAATAAATAAAAAATAAAGTGAAAACAGAAACAGACAGGAAGAGAATGAAGGATTGATTAATGCACAACACTCAGTGGACGTATATCACACTGTAGTTAAAAAGGTTCAAAACCTGTAGCCGATTAATGGACGTAATCACACGAGTTACTAAGGTTCATAACCTGTAGCCGATTAAATCTTCTAACATCCTCACCGTTCTCCAGAAGGTCTATAGCCAAGTAGTTAACGCGATAATTTAGCCGAAGTTCGTGTTTCTGAACTGAATAGCTGCATTTCTTTCTAGACATACCGTAGACCCAAATATACGTGGATTTCGCTATTTTTTAACAAAATATGACACCTCAACTATACGCCTCGCTAGTTTGTTCTGAATCCGCTGTATGATTTCAACATTTGTCTTGCTTGCCGTTTCCCATAGATCTACGACATATGGCCACATTGGTTCAAAATTACTGAGTGTAAAAGTAGCTTATTACATAAAGATTACAAAACCTCTGCAAAGCAACCAACACATTTCCTTGAATTTCATGTTGCACTATTCTCCCTCATATGAACTTACATATCAAATGACTGTCCAGGTACCTTAAACGTTCAGTATGCGGGATTAAAATGCCACCAAGGTGGACCCGGGCAGTCTCCTCTCCTTATTGCAAATGTCACATCGCTCGCTTGACTTATTAACCTTATCTTCTATTTACCCAGTCTCCTGCTGATTAGGATTTATTCAAAAGGTGCAAAGCAAAATTAAGAATTTTTACAAGAAATGTATATGATCTATAATTTGTGAGTACACTGTAAAAAACAGAAGGATGAATTTTAAGAATAATCTTATTACGCTTAGAAAATAATAATATTCATAAAATGATAATTTAAGTAATAAAAATGTAATTAAGCTTTAGTAAATAATTTTATGTAATATAAATATGAAATTGTTAGCTGTTAAGATATTAATTTTTTTTAAATATAGAAATTGCGTGTTAATGATTATAATAACATTAAGATGCGAGATAAGCTGATAAAAATGCCTGTAAGAAATATTTTCTTAAAACAAAACTAATAGTTTCCGGGTATATATATATATATATATATATATATATCAAATTAAGAATGTCGCATTCATTATCAGATAACACTAATGAAGTGGGTACAGCTGTCAGTCATTTTAATTACATTTAGATATGAGACGCATGTAGACAACTGTTTTCTTTTCTTTTTGCTTTCTTTTAAATAATAAGATAAAAGGAATGTCATTTGTCATTTATTTTGAATATAAGGAAAACTATAAAACTAACCACATGAAAATATTTTAATGAGATATCCTGCTTTGGTCTGCATTTCAACGATAATTATGGTCAAAATAGTAATAGAAGTTAACAAAAAATATAGGAAGTGAATAAATACAGTTAAAAATTAAAACTAAATTATTCTAATTAAATTATATGTTAAAAATATTCTTTTTCGGTTATATTTCTTTATACTCTAAGAAACTATCGTTAAATTACTAATCAAACTAAAAACAAATAGATGTATTTTTTGTACAAAATAAAAAAATAAGGTTTTATAAGAGCCTCTAATTTTCAAAGACGATATTAAATTGTAAATGATCATCTTATCTCTATCTAAGAAACATTAACCGATTTGGCGGTTGAAAGTGAATATTTTACTAAATTAAGATTTTATTTTTGAAATGGGTCATAATTAGTGTAATATATTACATCATAGAGCGCTTTCAAAAATATTCGGATTGGCTCTTGTCAAATTGTGCAGGAAATAAAAAACAAAATTGTAAGCTAAATAAAATATATTCTAAGCTACAAAAAATCGAACTAATTGTCTCATTTCATCTGAATTAATTAAATGATTTTACTTTTTAACGTGTAGTGTCAGAAAGCATATTTTTTAGGTGAGTAAGTTCAATTTTACCACTTACCTTAATCCTAATAAACATCTAAATTTTAATTTAAATTGTAAGAACGGATTTTTTTCACTCTTCTATGTATATTTATTTTTAGAGTTATTTTAATTACTTTTAGCAGCACCCAAGGATTAGTGTACATATATATCATTTTAACGTGGGACTTTTATGAATGTAATAAAACTGCATTTTTACTCCAAAAAATTAAAACGTATTCCATTCATTTCATATATATATTAACATGATGTATAATTTAGTCCAGATGACCTTTAAATATACGACCTTTATATATATATATATATATATACCCTGATTCAAATAACGATAAATAGAATTCCATTGTTTGAAATAAATCTGTACTTTGAAAATCAAATAATTAATTTTGTAAAATTTCAAAAATCAAATTTAAAAAATAATAAAGAAAAATATATGATAAAACGTTTGATACGTTTTATGATATTCCTATAATATCATATGGAAGCGAAACACTCTTCAAACTAAAATCCAACATTTCCTACTCAGCAGAGATGCAAAGAATAGAAAGAAGAATTCTAAGAACATGCATAAATAAAAGACGACTTACTGATGGGGGGGAATGGAGACTCATACCAAACCAAGATGTACATAAAGACGTTGAACCAGCTCTAGACTACATTAGAGAGAAAAGAATCTCCTTATTTGGACACATAATAAGAACAGAACCGAACAGGCTCGTCAGGAAACTGGTCAAGAAATACTGGAAAATGTCCAAAACACCGACCTGGATAACCAAAATTTAACAAGATATGCATGAACTAGAAATCACAATAGAAGATTTACGAAACAAAACTGACAATATAAAAATATTAAAAGAAGCAAACTTCAGATTTAAAATTAAAGTTGTTGTTTTCTTTGACAGAATGAAGAAGTATTGGGAAGCAATCAAGAAAAAAAAGAAAAAGAAAAGACGAACCAGAGTTGAATAAAGTGGTCCGTTGTGACCTGAAGAAAAAAAAACGTTTGATACAACGAAATTTTTACGGAATGCAAAAAACCAAAAAATCAAAAAAAAATCTTTTTTTTCAAAATAATATTAAAATCTAGGCTGGACATTTAATTTTTTTTTAAATAATAGTTTTTTCTAACTATATTGGGATTAATTTATTTCCTAAAATACTTTTAACAGAAGTTAAAATATATGCGGCAGTATTAAAGAAAAATAATTATTTTACGTCAATTAATGATGAAAATGGATTCAAGATTTCAAAAAATTTCACTTAAACTGATGTAAATATATGCTAAATTTTTATAATAAAATTTACATTAAGAAGATACTAAAACTAAATTAACTTTTTCTGTTTTTCTTTTTACTGGTTAAATTTTAATTTAAATCAGATCAATGGTTTTTAAATTATAAAGTTATAAACAGGCTGACTAAAACTCTAAAAATTAAATTATAATTAGGAAAAAAATTCTCATTATGTAAGTCGATAGATGATTTTCATTATATGGATATAAGTTTTTCTTCTTTTTTTTTTTTATTAGTTTCCCCTTCACTAAGCTGTAATAATAATTTACATTATTTATTTAGTTTTGAAGCGCAAATAATCTAATTTAATATTTTTTATAATAAAATGATTGATTATTCATAATTTTTATATGGATTTGTTTTTTTGGATTAATTTAATTTAAGTCTGATTGTACAATTAAACGAATTAAACGTAGATGTAATGCTACAATTAGGCAAGGATTATTGTAATAGTAATTATGATCAGATATAGTATTAATTATCACAAAATTCGTTTATTTTTTTTACAGAATTAATTAGAAGTGATTTTTTTTTATATTTTTATTGATTATATAATTTTTCTTTGCTACAATAAAAAGGTTTGTTTTTTATAAAAAATTTTCTATGATTAATGGTGTGGTTTAAAGTTAACAAAAATTTTATTTAAAATTCTTATTTATTATAATACATGATTCTAATATTTTACTTCTTACTTCACCAAGTACTGCTACTAATACAAAAATCACTTATTTTTTTTTTTTTTTAATTAAATTTGTTTCATTTAAATAAATAACATACTTGGACAAATTTTATTAATAAATATTTTTTTAAGAATAAACGTTTAACATTTTTTTATTAAAAAAACAATATAATTATATGTAAAACTAAACTTGTTATTTAAAAAAATTCTAATAAAAAAAAGTACGTGCAAGTAATTTTTATTGCAAGATAAATGTACTACTTTTCTAAAAATGGTTTTAACATTCCCAGGGCTAGTCATCGCAACATGATTTCTCACCTTATAAATATTTCTGGTTCAATATAAAGTGGAAAAAAAAACATTTCTGTCATTTATAATACTGAATTAAAGTTTAAGACCCATAGCACTTTATCACTATCACTATCAAATGCGATTCCCTCCGGCGAGTTGAATTCATCCTCCAGTAACTAGGATTCCATATGGTGATTACTGATAGACCGAAAGGCACTAGTACCGGTAGGCCTTCAGTGGACGGATTGAAGGGGAACCGCGCCGGAGGAAAGACAAGGTACAAATATTGACATCACTATTGGTAGGGACATCCCTGGTAGGGTCCTTGACTGGTCTGTAGTCGATGACTGTTCTAGCGATCATCGTTTGATATATTCAAAATAGTTGATGAACTGCACGATGGCCATGAGGGACACTTTCCTGTTCACCGGGGGCGCTTCCTGCATAGGAAGGCGGACTGGCCGAAATTCTCCTCTTTGTTAGAGTCCAGACTGGAGATTTTTTCTCGAGACCTTGACGGTCTGCCATTAGTTGTCTTGGCAGAAAATTTCACTTCTGCAGTGGTGGCAGCAGCTGAAGCCGCCATTCTTAGAGACACTGGCCGGGAACGTATATCTGGTTGGTGGTCTCGGAATCTGACAGCAATGAAGCATCTGTGAACCGACTCAGAAGAGCTGCGCAACGAGAGGGTGATCCCGATCGGCGTGCTGCCCTAACTGCAGATTACCACAGAACGAAGGCTAGGTACTTTCATAGCATTAGGTCCTCCAATCGTAATTCTTGGCGCTCCTTCGTTCAGAAGCAAGAGAATAGAGACCCTTGGGGCGTTGTGTACAGAGACCTTGGACATAAACGCAGGATAGATGTCCTCCTGTCAGCTTTGCCAACCCGCGAGGGTGTGGTAATTGATAAGGACGATGTCCTTAATATTTTGCTAAATGATTTGCTCCCGGATGATATTATGGTGGGTGAGGTTTCATACCACTGGCGTGTCAGACGGGAAGTCCTGATTTTCCAAACCGACATACAATCTTCTGAGATCACTGAGGCGGAAGTGTGCCAGGTGATCTGTAGCACGGCACGGCACAAGACCCCCGGGTATGACTGTATCACAGTGGAGCTCCTCGTCTGAGCGCCTGCAGTGGTCCGTAGTCCTTTAACTAGAATGTATAAGAGGTTGCTTTTCGCCGGCCACTTTCCCATGCGACCGGGTCGTGGCTTCCCTCCAACGGTGGCGTTCCTGATCGTGACTTGGTAATGCCACGCCAGACACCATGATGGTATCGGGTGGTGGTGCGGGATTTGTCCCCGGCTCCTGCGCGGACCGGAATTAGGTTGCATTCCCCGTGTTAGGTGACCTAATTGGTCGACTTAATTGAGTGTAGGTCTGAATTACTATGTTGCGTAAAACATAATTTTGATTGGTGTGAGTGTAGCACTGATTTAACTTTAAACTCGTTCATTATTTGAGGCATTCGCTGTAACGAACGGTGTTGTCAAATCTTTACTAGGCGCGGGGTTTGAGCTTCCGCGGTTTTGGTTAGTTAGTTTGAGGGAATCATAATAAGTTTGATGTGAAGATGTCCGTTTGAGGCCTACGAGAAGGCCAAGTTTGATTTGTCTGCCGAGGGACTGATGCAAATGTCTGCCGAGGCATTTACATCTGTGGCATCTCGACCGAGGCCTGGCTGATGACTGTGAGATGTAATCAGTACAGGGTCTAAAGACGACCTCCGGTAAAGCCCCTCAGGGCTTGAAACGGAGGGGGTGGTGTGGCGACCGGTAACGTCACAAGGTGGGTGTCTTCCCCCTGCGGGGTTGGGATAATCTCCCAAGGATAACTAGAATGATGATATTTCAAATTGATCTGTAAGGATCAGAACTCAATCGACAATTCCATCCACAAAACAAAAAAAAAACATATATATACATAACTGAACTAAATAAATAAATTCCCGGCCGATAATAAGATAGCCCTAGTATCAATGTACTGTTGTCCAGGTTCTGTGATGAATAGGAAAATATGTATCACTCCGTATTCCTAGCCGTTCCGTTAGTGCAGTTTATAATAATCAGTTGTTTCACCAAGCTCTGATGATCGAAATAGTTATTATATTTCGCAACATTTTTTTTTTTAAATAAAATTTCAATTAAATTTTTATCGGGTCTTTTCACCTAAGAAAATCATTTTCTCTATACTGGATTTTTTAGGACCTTCTAGTGAAAATTTTTAAGGAAAACCTTATCAAAGAAGTCACAACAAATGATGAGATGTGCAAAGTAAATATGTTTTATTCACACACATTGAAAAATAAAATTTATTTGCAGAAGGAATAATCAAACAAAAAGTGATATAACTGACGATTTTCAAATAAGAAGAGATGTTCGCCAGGGTGGTATTTCATCTCCCGTTCTTTTATATATTTATTCTGAAGAAATTTTTAAAGAAACTTGGATGGTATTTCAGAGGGAGTAAAATTAAATAGGGTTTGCATCAATAATTGACCTACCGGGTTGGTCTAGTGGTGAACGCGTCTCCCCAAATCAGCTGATTTGGAAGTCGAGAGTTCCAGCGTTCAAGTCCTAGTAAAGCCAGTTATTTTTACACGGACTTGAATACTAGATCGTGGATACCGGTGTTCTTTGGTGGTTGGGTTTCAATTAACCACACATCTCAGAAATGGTCAAACTGAGAATGTACAAGACTACACTTCATTTACACTCATACATATCATCTTCCTTCATCCTCTGAAGTATTATCTGAACGGTAGTTACCGGAGGCTAAGCAGGAAAAAGAAAGAAAGATGGCATCAATAATTACGATACGTGATGACACAGAATTGTTGGCTAATAGAGTGTAATTGCCATTAAATGAATGATGCAAGAAGATTATAACTGAACTCTAATACATATCTGGTAATACAAAGATATAGAATTCGACGATATTGGCTTTTTTATTGTCAAATTCCTGTTAAATGTATACGTCAGGATTTTTATACTAAGAATGCTGATTGTATGACTATTTGGCTTACTCCCAGTATATAAATAAAGAACACAGAGAAGAAAATTAAACAGAAAAAGTAAAATTAATTTTACGGTGTATAAGGAATGGCCTATGCAGCCACCAGGTTTAAGTTTGTGGAAGGAAGTGACTAAATGCTACATCATCTCTGCGCTATTGAACGGTATCGAATATCAAAATATTGTTGAATAGGATTGCTATCTCTGAGATGGAGTTTATCGACAACTGAAAAATTTAGTTTAATATATAAGTTTCCAATGAAGAGATAATCAAAAAATTGGATCCTTACATAGGATGATTAAGATTGCATATGTGGTGAGACTTCCAGAGAAGTATCGTTTTCCACATCTCATACGTAAAGAAAAAATCATGGAAAACAATTCTTAGGTCGAAAATATTTTCATGGTGTAGAATTTAACAGTGGTTTTCCGGGACAATAAATTATTTGGGTCAACTGTACATAAACTTACAATCACCCATATGGTTGCCAAAGTTCAATAACGGACACCGTACATAAAGTTGCAACAAAAAAAAAAAATTATTTCTAGGTAATTAACGAATATTTTACACGTTTTAGATCATGAAAAATAATTTTTTTTTATCCCTATACTAATTTTTTTTCATACTTATGTTTTATTGCTCTGTGATTACAATTCAAAATATTTCTTTATATTCTATGTTAATTACAATGTTTTATTATTAGATATTTAAATCCATTATGAAATTCCATTAATAATATATGAAATTCCACTAATAATAATTAAAATATACATTATAACATAGAATTCACAATGAACTAGTTTTAATTAATAACAAAATCCATCAGCAGCAGTAGTTTTGAATCGATAAAACACAAGCCTTCGATATCAACATATGCGATATTAAAATTAAACAAAAATACCGTTTATTGCAAACTACTCACTTCAGTAAACCTTTAATAAATTATATCACACCATCGACAAAAATAGTACACTGCTTATATTAAAAATAAATTTATTATTCACTACGATTTCTTATGGCTGGATTATCAACGTTGAAAATGTCTGCAGGGGCTTCCATAATAAATTAAATAATATCTTAAAATATATACAATTTTTTCCTTTACTTTTTTCTTCCAGATAATAATGAAGACGTTAGAAGGCTAAAAGAAACGACTCCACGTGTTGGACCTTTCTGACTAAAAGGATATTAAAAATAAAAAAGTTGTTATCTACGGATCAAAATTAGAAGCAATTTTTATCATTACTTTCAAAAAACTTATACTTATTTTTTCAATATTTTTAAACAATTCCTTATTTTTTTTAAAAATAAAATTCAAACATTTTCCGGCTATGTATGATTTTGCAGTGAAAATCTGTGGTTTTCGTCATGACTTGAGTTATCCGGGAAATTCACTTGATTTAGCCGAGAAACATCATGAAATATTTTCCCTGCTATTAATTTTGTTTAATAAAAATTAAGAAAAATATAATATTAAAATATATAAATTTTGTATTTTGAATATAAAAAAATGTTTATTAAAAGGTTTTTTCATATTTATATTAATATATTTTTAAAGCTCAACCGTTTTCTGAAATTATAGTGATTCAAAGCTTAAAATTACAAATATGCTCAGGAAACGATAATCATAATATATTATACCAGTTTGAAGAATTCACATCATCCTCTTATGGTCATCCATAACCATCCACTGAAAATTAGTACTATTTCATTTAGGAAGTCAGAATAAATTAAGTAGAAGAAATTTCAACAATACAATGTAATATAATGCACTTGTGTTAACTTCACCGCACGTGTGAAAGGTTACCTCATCGCTAAATAACAACGTATCAAGATAATCAGGAGTGTTTTCGACACGGTGCATTGTGTGTGTAGCAAACTGATATTGTTGGCGGCGATCATTTGGTTTAATGCGATGAGGGATTTGCAACTTGTACCCTCGCAAACGGAACCGCTTGTAAACAACTTGTTTACAGTGGAATACATCGCGTACTCGATCCGCAGTCTGATCACTGACTAAACTTTTAGATGATTTCCGGTTTGTGATAGAAATGTACAAAATATTAATCATAGTCATCGAATAAGTATAAAAGAAAGTAAATTAAATATAATACGTCAGACAGTTTAATACCTTGTTCAGTATCAAAACTATCTCTATAAAAAAAAACCCAAGATTGTACCATCCACTGATGGCTTTACTTTTAACGCATATTCTATCGGCAAAACCAGCAGAATCTGGAAGATAGAATTTTCAGCCAGCTTCTTTGCAATGTAAGCACATTGTAAAGAAGCTGGCTGCTGCATCCAAACTTCGTGGTGTATCTTGATGAGAAATTTCAGTTAAAGAAACACCTTCAACACGTCACAGAAAAGGATTGTAGTGCCTTTTTTGCGATCTGACGTGTGGTCATTCCGGATTGGGATCTCAATTTTAGGACCTTAAGCATCTTCTACAATGGCGTGTGCGAAACAATTATGTTGTCAGCTGCGCCAGTTGGGCGGGTAGGATGAAATTCCGTAGTTATAGAGATATATTATTGAGGGCCCAACGACTATTACTGTTAACGGTAACGGATAGTTACCGGAAGGTTTCACGGGAGGCGGTCTTGGTGATTGCAAGAGTCAAGCCGGTTGATATCCTAGCTCTTGAGAGACAGAAGCGGTATGTTGCTAGGAAGTGGGGTGAGTTGACTTCCGAAAAGATTTAAGGCCTATTCTAGATGATCAAGAAGGCAGCGTAATAACAATTGCATTAAGTATCCGACTACATAGTTTTACCACAATATTAAGAAAACTTGTTTGATTTAAATACGGAAACCTTTATGTTTATCATATTGTAACAGAATCAGTAAAATGAACCAGGGTAACGGGTTTATTTCAAATAAGAAGAAAGAAGGAGAAATTAAAGGAAAAACTAAACGGAATCTTTTCTTAGAATAACGAGACCGTTTAAACATTTATTTTTTTATACAGACCTCTAAAAGCTCTTCTTCGACCAGAAGGATTAACGAATCTGAATAAAAACTTATAGAAAAAAGTAAAGATGCAGACATTAAAAATAATTATGCTTCAACAATTCGGGTATTGATTCTGGGACAAGTCGGGTATTGATTCTGCAGATCAGGGGATGTAAATACTGCCAGGGACCAGCAGACAGAGTCGGTAGTTCTGCGAGGCCGTGTTAGGCACAGTCGTGATAATAGCGATATCAGTAAGTCTGTGGTAACTACGAATGAAGAGACAACCACTGTCACCAGTATTCGATTGTGGACAATGGTTGCATACAAGAAGTTGTTCGGTGAGTAATTGGTAAATAGTAGTGTATGTGAGAATAATATATTCATTCATAAAGTGCAGGGTAGTTCTATTGTAAACAGTAAAAGTAATAATACTTGCAGAAAGTGAATTGTATGAGCATTAGACTTTTCTATTGTTATCTATTGTTTTTCTATTGTTATTAATGCAACATTAGTTTTTATCAGTCATTATAACGTTTTTAGCAATTTGACTGTAATATTGGTATTTATTATATAATTGTCGTTAAATAAATCTTGCCTTTTTATTTAAATTACTATTTTATGTTGTATATATTTATTGTCATTATAATTCTTATTACTGTCATTATTTTTATTTATATGTTTTTAGATTAATAAATTGTATTTATAAAGGTTTTTACGTTTGCTAGTCTTTCAATATCCTTGTAGAACCGCGAACACGTGACAATATTATATTTAAATTAGAAAAATAAATAGAAATAAATACTCAAAAACTGGTGTAAACTGTTTCATATATTTATTATTTTATTAAGCTTTTATAATTGTATAAAGCTTACCTTGTAAACCTTGTAAAAACAAGGTTTGTACTTATGCAATAGATTGCTATTACATGTACAAAGCTTGTTTGAAAAGCAATGAATTTTTTCAGGCTGTAAAAATGAAAAATTCTACATTGAATCGGTTTTCATACATGAACCTACAGCATAATAGGAGGGCACAAAAATAAGCAAGTTTATGCAATAGATTTATTTACGCATAAGTATAGTATTTTTTACGTTGATGATAGTATTGTGGAAGAATCCTTGTCTATTTTTTTTGGAAACTGACTCCAGGATCAATTTACCAACATTGAAATACAGCGTGCTGTTAAATTCAGCTATCACCATGTGTATCGCCTTGCTAAACAATTATAGTTCAACTAATACAATACAGGCAAGTACTATTAATATTTAAAAGAAATATTAATAGGTAAATCGATAACTGTAAGTATTTATTTGTTGTGTAAAATAGATTTATACCAAAATTAGACTATTTATGTCAGAATGTAAAGGATATTTTAAGATTAAGTGAAATTAATGCAAAATCAATTTCAAAGTTTTTTCTTATCTTCATTAAATAAATAATACATTCAAAGACTAATTTCTTTGATGTAAAACGCGTTTTGGATAATAAATTAGGAATTATTTATTGATTCAAAAGTTAAAAAAAAAACTTAAATTGTTAAAGTTTTACTTACATAAAATATATAGTTTTGTTTTGAGATGAACTACAAAGAAAAAATTAAAATAAAGCTTTCGTCAGTTAAAGAGCAGAAAGATTTTATAAATATTTAATACGTACTTAATTATCAAAAGAAGTCATGGTTAGTGAAACTTCATAGTACCTCGAACCATTAATTACCAGTAATAATAACCAAAGTAGAATTTATAAAAAGTAAGTTTAAAAAAACCACTCGTTTATAATAATTGTAATATTTGAATTCCATATTACTCCTACATTATGTATTTTTTTTAAAAAAGCCTCCTTACCTACTTATTTAATTAGAAGTGGATTTTTAAGACATATTTTTAAGCTAATTTTTTAATGTGAACATTTTTAACATGTTTTTGTACATGAATTTAAACGAGAAAATTAATACGTACACAAAAAAATGACAGATCTTTATCAAGAATTATTCTCAACATCAAATAATTCAAATATAAATATAAATAATTGTTAGTGAAATTCTAATTTTAAATGTATAATATGCTGAAAAATTATTCATCAATAACTGAGGGATAATTACAAATGTAATTTGTAGATTTAATAAAAACAAGATATGTTTTTGAAAAATAAACCCTTTTTTTCAACTTTTCAGCATAAGAATACGGCAATTAGGAAAAGTACGGTAATGGGTCAACATTTTGGGTGACAGTAAAATACTTCTCGATATTTTGAAGTCCTCTTAGAAAAAACTACGACGCCACACTCATCCAATAAGTAACAGATTTTTTTTTAAATATTTATTTTTTAACATAAGAACTTAAAACTTCAGTTAAATAATATTATAAGGTCAAAAGTATATATTCTTCTTTATTCCAGATTATTTCTGAACAAATATAATTAATTTAAAACTTTAAAACTCATTAATTCACAAAGGATTTATTATATAATAAACAAACTTATTATACATATATATATATATATATATATATATATATACGAAGTTATATACTGCACAGTATATACGAAATAAGTATATCACATTAATTAAAATGATGTACGAGTAATATTTTTAAAAAATGTTTTAATTTGTCTTTTTTCTTTTTAGTAATAAATAAAAAAATAAACTTTAAATAAAAGACTGACACAAAGGAATGAATGCATACCACGAAACCAAGGTAGCAAACAGGCATCGAGATAGACAAAAAGAATCATATGGAATAATTGTAAAAATTTATAATATTATGAATAACAGAAACTGCTTCATTTAACTTAATTAAAACTTTTTATTTAAAAATAATTATCTTTCTAAAAAAAAAAAAATAAATTCTGCATCTGACGTTGAGCAGAGATTATAAAATACTGTATAAATATTTGAAAATATTAAATTTAGATTTCATAACATTTCTGCTTAAAATCATTTAAAATTTTCTACATTAAAACGCATTACTCTTTTAGACTGATATTCCTGCATAAAGGTTCCTTCTCACCCCGTGTAAATAATTGTATTTGCAAGTTTTTCAACCAACCAACTCCTACAACTTTCCTAATTAAATGTTTATTTATTTATTTTTATATTCATTTCTTTCTGGCAGATTTCTGTTTCATAATTTTTTTTTATATTTGTAAATCTTAATCGGCGTAAACGTGAAATAAACAAAAGTTAAATTTTTAATGTTACCAGATATCTACAATCGTTTGTTAAGCAGCATTTTTAAATGGAAAAAAGTATAAATTGAAAAATGAAAGAAGACAATGAATTTCGGTTATTTATAATAATGTTACTGACAGTTACAGACATTACAATTATATTTTACTGATAAAATAAATACAAATATTGTTACATATAAACAAATAGTATAACATAGATCTTGTTAAAAGAACTTGTTCTGTTTTATACTGTTTTGTTAATAATTTTATAAACTTTAACATAACCATAGTGTTTATATTTTGACAAAAAAACCCGATAAACTCAATTTTTAATTAACGTATCTTAAAAGATAGACACCATAGTCGGCTAAATATGATTTTTTTTAAATAAATTTTTATTTTTAATCGTTTCATTTTTTAGTTTAGAAACCAAATTATAACTTGTTGCATTATTACATTTTATAAAAAAAAATAAAAAAATTTAAAAAAAATATTTCAAACAACTAAATAATCATTTCAATATGATAAATAGTTTGAAATAATATTATTTTTTAAAACTAAAAACTTTAGGCAAATAGTCACCAAAATATATTGAAATATTTTGAATGATAATTTTATATTTCAACACACGTTAACTACACATTTAATAGAATTACTTTGTTGAAGTTACACCACACAGACAAAACTGATTTAAAAACGCATATTCTAAAAATATTATCGATGTGCTTCTTGCTTATAAATGAGTATCTACAAAATAAAGGACTCAAACAGTCCTTAATTTAATTTTTTTCTTTTTTACCACAAAATTACAACTGCTAAATCTCAGGTATCTTCTTTCATTAATCAGATTACATCACAAAAGTTTTTCATTTGTCATAAATGTTAACCAAAACTCTAACAGTAATTTCAACTTAAAAATAAAAAAATATTATGTACGAATACAAGTTGATTGAGGAATACGAAAAAGTTGAAATGAAAATTGTTAAAAATAAACGAAAATTACATATTTATAAAATAGAACGTATTATACAATTAATAATAATAATATTATTATAATATTAATAATAATATTATTAATATTATAATATTAGTATACTGAAATGAAACGACTAGCACTAGATAGGGAATCTTGGAGAGCTGCATCAAACCAGTCAAATGACTGAAGACAAAAAAAAAATAATTAATAATAAATAATCATTCAACAAAGCAGCTTCAAATAACTAGCTTGTGCAAGGAAAGTTACAATCCGAGACGGAGGGGTTTATTTGTAGCAAACAGGATCAAGTAGTAGCAACAAGAAAGTTTATGAAATTTATTCTTAAAGAAAATATCAACAAAAAATGTATGCTATGTAGGCAACACAATGAAACAATAGACCATATAATCACTGGCTGTCCGATTTTGCCTCTGACGGAGTGTACCAGGAGGCACAACAACGTGGCGAAAATTTTACACATAGAACTCTGCAACAGATACAAGTTAACGTTTCAAAATAAGCCCTGCTATACTTATGAGCCAGCCTCCTTTTTCGAGAACAACGCAAAAATTTTCTGGAACCAAGGAATTGCAACAGTAAAACCCATCAACTGTAATAAGCCAGATAGTGGTTAATAAAATGGAAAAAGTAACTTACCTAATAGACGTAGCCATCCCATCAAGTAACAAAATCAACATGAAACGCAATGACAAGCTGTAGAAATAAACAGATCTTGCTTTTGAAGTTAAAGAAATGTGGAATCAAAAAGAAGTTTATATAATGCCAATAAATCCATCTACTTTGCAAAACAGTCTTGAAAAACTGAAGATCCAGTGGAAGACGCATAAGCTAATGCAAAGGAGCGTGATAATTGACGCCTGCCATATTGCCTTCCGGGCAACATGTCAGGCGTCAACCTGACACTTCGAGATTAGTCAAAGCCTAATCTCGTTGGTATAAATTACTCCGAGTTTAGGGAATGTCACCCGCAAAATAAAAAGCTGTGAAAGTGTGGAATAATAATAACAATATTAATATAAATAATAACAAATAAATATTAATAATATAAAATTAATAGAACATATTAAATATATTATAAAAATAGAATAAACCTAGGTGTCAATTCAGGACCTCAAAATAAATAAAATGAAATACTAGGAAAGAATCCCGGTAATTTTTATAATACATACACCAGTTCTGGAGTATCTTTTTTCTTTAGAAAGCGTGATATTGTTTGAATTACAGGCAGTACTTTTACTCAGCATAAATATTCACATCTCAATTTTTTACTGCACAATGAGAATCATGTTTAACATCATTTAAGTGATTCCCGAGTACTTTAGTTTTATAAATATGAAGTCGGTAATTTTTTGTTAGTTTGTTTCACCTCTGGGACCACCGTTAGGTATTGCTTCAGAGGATGACATAAATGATTTGTAGCGTGTGTGAAAATGCCATGCCCGACTAGGATTCGAACCCAGGGTCTCCGGATGAAAGGCCGAGATGCTACCACTCGCGCCACGGAGCCCGGCCTGAAGTCGGTAATTAAAGAATAAAAGCATTTTGGACGGCAACTACAAAGCAATAGAGCCAAAAACCTTAGTAAAATTAAAATATAAATATACCATCTCTATATATACTTCTACATGTTTTGAAAAAAAATCTTGTAGTTTTTCGTTATTCTGACTAGAATATAATTTGCTCAGCCTTACTATGGTAATTTATAGGTAGACTATGGTAATTTATAGATACACAGTCAGACATGATAAATAGAGACACTGTAGTGGAGAAAAATTGTGGAACTAACGGAAAAGTAACCAATGATTTTATAGAAATCCCTTCCTCTTAAAATTCTTAGCATAATCGCATCCTACTGGAACAATAGGTCAAATTTCACACCAGCCGGATTCGTTAGCCGTACCCTACCAGCGCAGCAATTGCGTTTGAATAACTTTGTCAAACTAAGTCTACGTACTGGACAATCAATATTTGACTTTATATTAGTTATTATACTTGGTTTTAGTGGTCAATGTTTCACTGTTGATAAAGTTTAGTTTGTTCAGTTCTACACACAGAGATCTTTTTAAACAACTTTAATATTAATTACAATTTTTTTTTTAATTGTTGTTAGCCCAGGCATGAAAACATGTGATTGTATGCAATACCATTATTTCGAATAAATTAATCTAATTAATTGTGTTTGTTATCATTAATTTAATTCACTTGATAAAACATCATTTTAATAAAATAAAAGCCTGGACTTCAAACGGGTAATTTGAACTGTTAGAAGGAGGGTAGGAAAATAGGAAAAATGGAATAGGAGAATTGGAAGCGACGTATCGTAATGTTTTTGAAATCTATTAAAGTATTTAAAAAAGTTAAAAATGAATTAGAACTTATAATTGATGATTTTAAAATAAGATAATGATACTTATGTTAACTTATGTTAAGCGATAAGCTCTTGAAAAAAATGTTTTTCCTATGAAAAAATGTTAACCACGAGGCAATCCATTTTTGATTGGATGTCTTTAAAAAACTTATTACGTAATTCAGAAACTTGAATTACTAAATTAAAATCATACTTAAATTATTTTTTGAACCTGTTATTGAAAAGAAAATAGTTTCAGATTGATGAGTTTTAAGAAAAAAGAGATATTCTTATATTTCAGTGAATAGATTCAAATAAATGGCTACAGGATTTGACAAAGAGGTTGAGATTGATTTTGAGAAGATGTTTGTTTTATTCCTTTAACAATAGAGCTAGAATATATCAAATCAATTCTTAGTCCTAAAATCGTTTGAAAGGTATGAAATCAAAGTCCTTGAAAACCAAATGTTGTTAGTGCTTCGTGAAATATACTCGTACGTTTATTTTGTTTTATGAGGCTATAAAATAGGTAAAATCACCCATCTCTTTATGTAATACTGTACTTTCAACATTTTGTGTGTAATTACTTATGACTCTTTGTTTCATTTTTATTATTCTATGTTTTTAAGTTAGGTTCTCTTAATTAGTTAAATTGTTCTATCCAATTTTAATGCAGTGCATTTTGTAGGAATCTAGACTCACTGAAGAAGAGCATTAGAAAAGATCAAGGTGGATTGTTTTGATTAAATTACTGTCGGAAATTTAGAACAGGTAGATTTCAGAACATTTTTATTTGAAAAATATAAAAAAAACAATTGCTATTTATAATTATCATTGATGATTCACTTTGTGAGGAAGTAAAAGAAAAAACGCAAATTAAAAATATCTGATGTGGACACTATATGACTTCCTTGTACGCCTGTTAAATTACATATACACATTTTTTTGAAATGAAAAGTACATAAAATTTTATTTAATTAATTACTTCTTATATTTTTTTATTTTTTTTTTCTTTATTCTTATTATTGAATTTATTTTAATTTTTTTTTAAATATTTTTAACAGGTTTTTTTTAATATTAATTACCAGATATTTTTTTTAAATACTTGATTAATTTAAACTTAAAAAAACTTTAAAAAATTTAGTTTTACAAATTGAGGCCAACTTAACTAATAAATCTGTAAATTTTGTTTACAAATACCGACTGCAAGATTGCAATACTAACAATCAACAACATTAGTAACATTTGAGCAATCTTGCTCAAATGTACCCTAACCTCAGTCGTAAGTAACAAGCGTCTATGCAACATAATGCCTTTTTGTCTTCTACCATTGAAGAAGACAAAGTTCCTAATAATGTTCAGCGTGCAGCGGTTCAGGATTGATCCACCATCGACTAAGAGAATTCGTCGCTGGTATAAACAATTTGAAGAATCGGAGTATTTATGTAAGAGGAACAGTACAGGGCGACAACCACTCAATTCCGAGTGAAATTTGCAAAGAATATAAGAGGGTTTTCAGCGAAAATGTTCAACTATCCACTCGTCGCGTTAGCCGGAAACTGACTGGTTAACTTATGTTAAGATGACACTTGCTTTACAGACCACACCGATTACAACTGATAAAAGCTATTCGTTTAAGTGACAAAAGCAAACGTAAATATTTGTGTGATATGGTCTTGGTTAATATAGAGTTTTCTGCAACGCGCAGTAAAAGAATTCAGATATCTTCATGATGTTATATGTGCAGCAGTGGCAGATGAGGTTATAAAACGTTTATAACTTGGCAAGTGAAATTTAAAAAAAAAATTAATAGTATATACTTTGTCTTGTAATTGTGACACATTTCCATTATGAAATAATGTTTGAAATAGAGTCATTCTGTTTTATACACACTATAAAACCATCATCTGAGATGAGTTGATATTTCTGTTATACGGTAATAAACTGATGTAGGATTTAAATACCTTATAACTATCTTGGTAATCGAAGTTTTTTTTTCATCTTTATATGAATTAAAGGAAGTATTGTGATCGCGAAAAATTTCGGTTTTCAGATTTCAACGGAAATATCCATTTTGAACATCCTGAATCCATTTTGACTAGTTTTGGCGTGACGTCTGTACGTCTGTACACAAAAACAATTAGCCATAGGACGTTGAAATTTTGGATTTAGAGCTGTTGTAACACCTAGTTGTGCACTTTCCCTTGTGATTGCAATCAACCGGACCAAAAGTGGCCAAAAGCCAAAAGTCCATATTTTTTTGGATTTTGGACTCTTTCTTAACTGTAGTAATAAGCCCTTATTGAAAGCTTTTCAACGATATATCATAAGTGGTACTTATTTTCATTAGTTCCAGAGTTATAGTCAAATAAAATTTTAATTAATGAAATATTTTGATCTTTCAAGGTAAGGCACATCGGTATAAATCAAACTTCATGTCCTTTTTTTTAACTTTTTTAATTTAAATATATTGATTTATTAATATTTATTAACTTCTGTTGGTAAAAAAAATGTACAATAAATTCAATAATAATAAAAAAATATGAAAAAATAGAAGTTATTAATGAAATAAAATGTTATGTACTTTTCATTTTACAAAAGTGTGTTATATAATGTAATAGGCGTACAAGGAAATCATGTGGTGTCCACATCAGATTTTTTTAATTTGCGTTTTTTCTTTTACTGCCTCACAAATTGTATCAACGAATAATTACAAATAACAATTGTTTTTTTTTTATATTCTTCAGATCAACCTGTTCTGAGATACCACCTGTACTAAATTACCGATAGTAATTTAAACAAATCAATCCGCCTTGATCTTTTGTAATACTCTTCTTCAGTAAATTTAGATTCCTACAAAATGCACTGCATTAAAATTCGATAGCACTTAATTCCGTGAAATATTTTGTCATGTGTGTCCTTGTGAGTTTAAACAGGACAAAAATGAAATTGCTTACGTCAGTTACATAAAAAGACAAAAAATAGGCCGAGATAAAAATAGAAAAGTTTCAGTTCTCACACTATTACTAATATTTAAAAATGAACAAATATATAGTTTCTTTTATTAATTTAATATCAAATAATATAACTGTAAAATTAAAATATCTGTAATTACCTTTTACATAAAAAAAATCTAAAAATTTGCAAAGTAATATTTAAGTAGTATTGTAACAGACGTCATCTGGCACAAAACCGGAGTTCAAAACAGATGCTTTCCTTTTCTGTATCGCACTGTTTAATGCTGTTGCCACCGCCGCCGCGTTGTTCCTATTTTGCTTAGCTAAAAATACCTTACCCCCAACTCGACATCGTACATGCCGGCTAGACATGACGATGATCTGATATTGAATTAAACCGCTTACCGTTTTATTATAACATTGCTATCACAAGCTACTGAAACTGGAATGTCAGTAAATAAACAGACATTAATAAAATTATGAAAAATTAGGCAGCGAAACTCTTGGCAGCAAACTGTTTCAATTTTTCTATTTTACTGAGGTCACGTGTTTCATAATGTTTATGACGTTAACAGTTTTTGCCAAATGAATAGCTTTACTGCTTCATTCATTTTAAATGTAACTCAGTGTTGATTTTTATAATACAATTTTCTAATTTTCAAAACAACCACGATAAATGTAGGTTTATTTGTCATTTTTATTAACTATTATGCTTATTTAATATCATTCATGACACTTGTGAAAAATGAAATATTTTCATGACAAACTATGTGTCGTATTTATTTGTTATAATTTAAAACATAATTTACTAAGTCTTATTAGTTGTATTCGTTAAGTAGAAAATGCTGGATTATAGATTTATTAACGTAATCAAATTCTATTGATAATTTAAGGATTAATTTTAAAATTAAATAATTATATTTATTTAAAGATATTCAGAGGTTTAACTAACTAAAACATACATATATTTTAAAATTATATTTCATTATTAAATATGATGTAGAAACACGACAGTATTTTTTACATGTAAATGTTATTAAGTAGAGTTTTATTTGTAAACACTTTCATCTATCAGAACAAATATAAACTTTTGTGAAGAATTATTCTTATTAAATATTCTAATACAGGTAAATGACAGCGAAATACATTAACTGCTTAAGACTGTAATAATGCAACCCAAATAAATTGAAAGTAAGTACCAAATTAACGGATTCAATCTAATGTATTTTTTTTTACCAGGATGCGAACCCGGAACCCTTTTGAATAAAAAGCTAAGAAGGTTAACTTTAATAACTTATAGAGCTATAAATAATAATAATAGTTTAATAGTTTTAATAGCTTATTTTTAATGCTATAAACTGTTTTTAAAAAATAAAATGAATATTGCGTTTACATTCAATTATTTAACACAATTTATAATTTATAACTCATTAACTAAATTAGAATAACATCGTATCAATATTACTACTTATTTTATTTTTATATTTTTAAATAAAATATTTTAATTTAATTTATTTTATTTATCGTATGTAATAACGATTTTAGTACCATCTAGTATAGTCGATTAGCTTAATAATTTACTTTAAAATATTGGGGAAAAATTTATCTTAATCATAATTTATTCCCGATTATTTTTTTCTTTTAAACTGTATTCTCGACTAAGGAAAAGGGAGAAATATCAAATAAGGATTTAAGAAAAGAAAAGAGAAAATTAAAATGATATCAGTGGAAACGCTTATTTAAGATCAAAGTTTGAAAGAGCTCTTAGAATATTAAAAAGAAATAAAAGTGGGATCAATAAAAATTACCCTCAGGCGAAGCAGAACTGAATCGACAATGTAGATTATAATATGTAGGGTTTGTTAAACTGGAGAAGTAATCAAGAATTAAACGAAAACAATATTGTTTTATCGACTTTTTGAAGAAAAGTATGGTATTATTTATGGTCAATCGATGTGATTGGAGGGGGGGGGGTGAATTGAATTTTCTTTATGTTTTGAGGTATGAGAAGTACGAAAATACCATTCACTAAAAATGTAATTTCCTTATTTAAATAAATATATATATATATTGCCTATATAAAAAATTTTCCGAAAACTAAGACTATTAAGATTAACTATTAAAGATTTTAGATTAACTATTAAGATTAATTTCATTGAAATTTAGATTTGCTGTAGTAGCGTATCTGAAGTTGTACATTGAAAATTTGATGAAGATTGTTTAATCATGCGCGCTTATGCGGTGAGTGACAGTGACGAGCGAGTTGCTTGATGCTTATGTGTAGGGGGTTACTCGTTACTTTTAATTATTTCATAAAATTATGGTTACAATAATTTTATTTTATTATAAACAGAAAATATATTTTAATATTAAATAAAGAAAAAAGTTGTAAATCTTTTAGTTTTCTCATTTAAGTTATGTTTTGTATATTTTTAAGCACAAAAATATTCAAGAAATATTATAAAAAAATAAAATAATCTTGTGCATAACTGCGCAAGAATTTTTTATTACCATACAAAAAAAACGAAAGAATAGAATTAGTTTAACCTGCCAATTTTAGTCTAACAATTTAGGTTTAAATTTTTCATGACAGTTTAAAGACGAATAAATGTGTGGTGAAGGATTTACTGATTACATCTGGTTTGGTCTCAGAAGTAGTGTGGTGTAAGGGAAAAGGTTTTGGCCTTCAGACTAATAAACTGATCCTATATGGCAACTAGATAAGTCTTTTGATTTGTGGAAAACAATATAATGTTCTATATCTTCAAAATTTCAATCTTCCTTTCAGTTTTAGAATAACTACGATTGAATTTGGGAAACTGATTTATATGCAATCTGAACGAGAATCTTTACTTGCAATGAGGAAAGTAGAAGACGAAGAATCGACTAGAAATAAGCGAAGTTTGTCCCTCTTGTTTTTCAACCTTTACCCAGCAATAATATAGGAAATAAACATAAATTTGTAAGTGGATTAACCACGAAGGAGGAGATGAAATGTTGAAATTTTCTGCTGATAATGATGATCTTTTACAAGTAATACGGGTTTGAATTTATGAGTAGGAGAGAAATCCACTTTTAAAATAAATAAGACAAACGAAGGTAATAAAATGTAGGAATAAGAAGGATAACACGGAACTAAATACTAAGAAAGAGGAACAGAATAAAAATGTTGCAAAATTTTGGATTTAGCAGTAAAATTAAGAAGGATAATATCAAATACGGATTTAAGAATCACAATGATGTTCTTAAAATAGATTAGGATGTACCAGAACATAGTCAACAAGAAAAAATAGAATGTCGGTTGACGTAATTATGTTAAATGATTACGGCAGAAAGAAAAGGAACAAAGAACAGCTTTAAACCAGTAAAATGAAAGATAACAATGGCGGAAAAATCAAATTTTATTTTATTACTAGACGTTTTATTGGAAAAACTAAAAAAAAGTACCCTTTTTTAACCTAACCTATCTACACAAATATGAATTACGTCGAAATAATGTTAAAAATACGTTCTAACAAATGTTAAATATACCATCTGTTAACTATCTGTTATAAAAAAATTTAAATCATGTTAGTTGATAACTTTAAACAAAAAGTTATTTAAGGAACAAATATTTGTAACAGTATTTTTTTCAATTATAACCTTCGTCAAAAAACACAGATTAAGTATAATTAGAATTATATTTAATTAATTATAATTGATTGCGGTTGTTACTCTAAGTACTTTAGAGACTGAAATACAATTAATAACATTATCCCGGAGTAGTCAGCCTACAAAAGAAACCACTATATATATAAAACTTAATATATTTCAGTTAAACTTTTACGTTAACAGACAGACTATTATGTTCTGTACTATCAATAAATGGTATTTGTAACATTAAAACAAGACAAAAAATAAATATTTCGGAATGGGATTTTTCCACCTGATAATTTCATCGGGTTTGTCTAGCGGTAAAATCCTTGTCGAAAATCAACTGTTAAATACCTGGGTTGAACCTCAGAACCTTCGAAGTCGATAATTCTGAGATTCAAATCCTAGTAAAGGTAAGTTACTTTTATACGGTTTTGATTACTAGACAGTCGATACCGGTGTAATTTGATGATAGGGGTTTAACTAAATAAACATCTCCGAAATCGTCGGCCTGAGTTTGTACAAGCCTAGACCTCATTTACATGTTATACATATCTTCTCATCTCATTGAGTCACGAGGTTGTTTATATTCCCTAAATTAAAAAGATTGCAAAATGTACATTATGAACAGAAAACAAATATTTGCAAACAAAAATGTATCAATCTAAACTGTGAATTCCAAAAATTAGTTTCATTTTGAAAAAAAATAAGTTTATAGTAATTATTTCATCAGTATCTCCTCCAGTAAAATAGACAGATATCAGGTAAAAAAAAAATGAATCGACATGTATTTTTAATTTAAAAAAATAAAACTTGTACCACATATCAATAAGAATTATTTTGCAGTAGATACCTTTTAATTTGTTGAAAACGTGAAATGATTATTAGAAAAGTTGATTTTATTGTAAAACTGAAAAAGATCAAAAATTGATTGCAGATTTAGTCGTAATTTATTTGTTAGCTGAATGTAAAAATGAGTCAATACTTCATGTACAGGCATCATTCCTAAACGCTTTATTTGCTTTTTTAATATTTAAAAAAAAATTCGTTGATGACTTTAACCCTAATTCAATTTTAACCTACAGTGCATTATAAACATACGTTTTCAGGTGCTTTCCCTTATTGGTTTAAACAGTTTTTTGCCTTTTCCTCGATTTAATGTCAATTTATTAAACAATTAATTACAATATAATATAAAAGTTCTAAAATTTTAAACTATACATTTAATTATTTAACGATTAACTGAGGGTAAATGTAGACTTACCATCATAATTATAACGCCAATCATACCTAAATCCTAAACACCTCACAAACATCATTTTTGCAGTGTTATGTACATGTAGCTTATAACAAACAATTCGGGTTACATTATTTTGGAAAAAATAAAAATGACAAAGCTTTTCCAAAATTAAAATTAATTAAATTAAATTAATTAATTATATTAAATTAATTAATTAAATTAAAATTAAAAGTAGTTTTACTACAATTATAAATATTTTAACACTAATATTATCAAAGAGAAATTTTTCTATACATTACAAAAAATAGTACTTTCTTTATGATGTAAATCATGTATTACGTTTAAAAGAATATATCTTAAAAATTTTAAATACTCAAAACTTTTAATATTTATTTCAAAGGGGTTTTATTTTATTTTTTGTAAAATGTTTATACTGAAGGATAATACATCAGGAATGGAGTTTTATATAAGATTCTTTCTTTACAAAGATATAAAACCGCTGATATGACAACATGCTTAAGAAAAGAATGGAATTGATGGAAAGCATCAAGTGATATAAAAAAGAGCTGAAATTAACTGTGCACTACAAAAATATACTAACACCAACATTAAAAAAGAAAAATAGAAATTATAATAAGTGAAACATCATATGATTTCTAGAAAAGGATCCTTTGAAGTAGGGTTCAATATATTTAAGCAATTCCGCAAAATACTACTTTAAAAGGTTTCACATTTTTTCTTAAATCCAGGACTACCTAATATGAAAATATAGGAAAATCATTGACAAAAGAGTATAACTTATTTTTAAAAAAAAACAAAAATAATTACATTTATTAGAATAATTTTTTTTTCAACTTTTAAGCCGTTTTTAAAATTTTTTCAATTTTTTTCAAAATTATAATAATAGATACAAATTTTAGAAAAAAATTACAGAATTTTCAGTGATTCAAATAAACTATTTTTAATAAGTCCGTAATAACTAATTTATTTATTTTTATTATTTCTGATAATTATCTACAATTTAATAAATAAAACCAAAAATTTCAGCAATAAAGGACTGACTACACATCCCGCAGAACTGAATTTTTAAATACGTTTAAGATATCGCATATTTTGCTGTTCTTTTTTAAGTAATACATTTTGTAAGTTATCTTTAGAATTTTCTTTATTTTACTGTTCAACAAAATTTTATATTACATACTGAAAAATATTGTTTATGACCTTGGAAAAAGTTTCACTTTCTGAATTTTATAACGAAAAGTCTGATACATACGCATAGCTATGAGTGAACTCCCAAAGAAATCTTGTTTATTTATAAAAAAAATTGTCAACGTAACTTAAATCCTATTATAAATAAGTAATTAAAGAAAAATAATATGTATTTCATTACGTTGCAATCTGTCCAATTTATAAAACATATACACAAAATTATTTTAATAAAATCTTTCCTAAGGTGAGCTTTGTAGTTTTTGAATGATTAAGATTGGTATTCTCATTATGCAATTATTTAAAGAATGCTTTTATAGCAGAATTAGTTTAGATGGAAAATTTAATTATGATTAATTTCTAGTGTACATATTTTATAGCAACTATTGACGGATTACAGTTGAAAGGATTAAATATCTTTGTTTAGTATAATTTTGTATTTTATTTCATTTTTTTGTTTTTTTTTTCTTAAATATATGTATTCATATATATATATATATATATATATATATATATATATATATATATATATATATATTATTCTAATAATAAAAGTTATTAAGAAAATCAATAATTTTCATAAAATTATAGGAGTGTACGTATATTGGCAGGTTCGTTTGGTTTTTATTACTAGATTTACGTAAGCAATTATACGAAAACCAGCCAACCTATTTAATTAAAATTCGTTTACGAAATATCAGACAATAAATTTGACTCATATATTTTCAATATAATAATTTTGAAACTACAAAAACTTTTCGTAATTAAGAAAAAAAACAAATATCGATTTACCCGTAAGATCATAGAATAACAAATTTTCCTGTTAAGTCTGTGGTAGAGATATTTTTTTTTTGTCTTCAGTCATTTGACTGGTTTGATGCAGCTCTCCAAGATTCCCTATCTAATGCTAGTCGTTTCATTTCGGTATACCCCCTAAATCCTACATTCCTAACAATTTGTTTTACATATTCCAAACGTGGCCTGCCTACACAATTTTTTCCTTCTACACAATTTTTTCCATTATTAAAGCAACTATTCCAGGATGCCTTAGTATGTGGCCTGTAAGTCTGTCTCTTCTTTTAACTATATTTTTCCAAATGCTTCTTTCTTCATCTATTTGCCGCAATATCAGGTACGGGATGTAAAAAAAGAAAAGGCAAAACAAAAATAGAGAAAGAAGGGACAAGACTGTAGCCTACTCCTTGTTTTTTTTTATTTTGTCTCAAAATAAAATTTACAATCGGTTACATTATTAAAGAAACCATAAGTAAATATGATAATTTAGAATCATAAGCAGAGAGGCTTCCATCAAAGCTCCTCAAAAATTATATATTAATATTTCTAAGGTTAGGTTAGAGGACAGTTCAACACAAAAAAAGAATAGTTCAATGAAAAATAAAAACAATCAAAAGAATTAAAACAATAAAGTGTAAAAAAATTTAAAATATAAAACAAATCAATGAAATCAAAATGAGACAAAAAAAAACGTAAAAGTTTAAGTTCATTGATGTTAATTTAACTGAAATCAGTTTTACTTTGACTGAAAAAAAAGGTTAGTTCAGATGAAAATACAAGTTGAAAGTAAACAAGACTAATGCGATAGTAACAAGAGTTAAATAATAGGATAGGAATAAAATTTCCTAGAAGTCGAAGAATTTTTCTATATAATTTCATTTACTGAATAGACGAAGTAAACCCATTAAAAGTGAGATGGCGCTAATAAAGAGAAAAGATTTAGAAAATAAAGAAATATTTCGATATTAGAATGACATTTTTTAAAAATTCTTAAATAAAGTTTCTGTAAAATATAAAATAGGTAGCCAGAAAAATAAACATTTCAGGATTTTGACAAATGTTACAGGAGAATGTTGAAATTTAAGTGGATGAGATTATAAAATGAAGAGGCTTTAGGACAAATTGGATAATAGAAAAGTTTGTATGGAATCATCTTAAAAGAAGAAAAAGGCTTGAGGGCTTTATCACATCCAGGATTAGTGAACTTAGTTCTAGAAGAAAGTGTAGAGAATGAAAAAGAGACTAGAATCTATGAAATAGATATTATGCACTTGACTTACAATGGTATATCGAGGCTAAGAGATAGTACAGAAGAGAAAAGATTGGAGAGTGAATCAAACCTGTTAAATGATAAACTACTAAAACAATATAAAATTATAACTTCAAATGTCGAAAAAAATTTTGAATTTTGAGAGCACCATTTTACAGATAGCCATCTCAAAATTTGAAATGAAATTGAAAAAACAATTAATTCACTGGAAGAAATGAAACATATTACTGAACCAAAACAAAATACTGAAGAAAAAATTTGTTTACCTGCTTTAGTTGATTTAGATTCAGTTTAATCCTATTGAACGTCAATACTCTAAATCTTGTCGCTCCGCTCTTAAAGCAGCTATTTGTAATACTATACTACAGTTCAGGTAAAGCTCTATCACAATACCCTTAATAATGCCCTAAACCAAATTATAGCTCTAAAATTGCAGCGTAATCTAATTAAAAGAAGAATAATGGTAAATTTAAAAGAATTTCAATTTAGTTCCTACAGTATCGTAGAGAAAATTATACTAATCAAACGTTTACACAATTCGTGATGAATAAATAAAAAAAAAATAAAGATTTTATTTTAAAATTGTACTGAAAAATTCTAAATAAATCCACTAAAGTATTAATACGTAGTATTTTATCCGTTGGCAATACTAATTTTTATTTGACACTGGATGTGGGACAAGGTATATTGGATCGCATTACAGTTTAATACTCGTAAACCGTACCATAATAAATGTTTCAAATTCGTTTTATATTCAAAAGGGAGTTTTAAAACCAAATGTTTTATCCATACTGTTGAAAAGAATAATTACCTAACTTAAAATTTTTATTCCACCTGTGTAACCAGCTAATGACTACAATAAATTTCTTCAGGCTTTTTCCCCGGCGAAAAAAATTGTATATCTAAAAACAACTATTACGTTATATTTGAACTTAAAATATAATAAACCTTTTCAATAAATTACATAATTATGCAACTATTTAACGTTGAATTTTGAGAGCACCATTTTACAGATAGCCATCTCAAAATTTGAAATGAAATTGAACGTTAAAAATAATAAGATATTTGTATTAAAACAGAAAAATAAACAAAGAAAACGCAGAAATATTTCTAAATTAAAAAAACTCTTGTGCAGTTCTGCGCAAGAAGACGGTCTTTCCGTTATATTATTTTGTTTCCTTTTGAAAAGTATCAACTCATTGTAATCATAAATTTTACAAATAACTCAAAAAATTCAACCAATTTTCATCAAATTATTACAAGGACAACTTCACATACACTGCTGCAGCATATCTAAATTTCAATAAAATTGATCAAGTAACTTTGGAGTTTTTTAGGCACAAGATTTCATACATTAGGCCTATATATATATATATATATATATATATATATATATATATATATGTCTATATATGCCTATATATATATATAAATTAATAAATTAGAAAATCATCCAAATTAATAGAAAATTTTCTAATGCAATTCATTAGGTCAACAACCAAACAAACAAAATAACAAAAACAAAAGCAGAAAACCTCGACTTTTCGTCAAAGATGCAGGACTTTATCAAACTTTATCCAAACTTTATCCAACTTTATCAGTTGGATTAATGTTATTTACATTTGTCCTCAGTGTTCTTTAACAGTCTTGGACTGTTTTACCAATCAGATTTCTTAAACTTGTATATTTTTTTTGATTGAGTTTATTTACATTAATTTTCTAAAGACTAAAGTTCCTGAAACTTTTTTGACTAAATTTTCTTTTATGCGCAACTTACATTAGACATAACAATGTATCTTTTTTGATTTGAACTAGTTGAGCTTCACGATAATTTTCTTGGAAAATATTAAGATACAATTTTTTTTTTTTAATATTCAAAATATTTTTTAAAGTTCTTAAAGGTTTATGTAATAACTTATACTTAGTTTTTTTATTGATTTTATTTTAAAACAGTAATAAAAGTAGAAATAAAAATAATGAATTTACACCTAATAATTTTCTCGATTATTTCAGGAAAACCAAAAAATTACATGATCATTCAGAAGTTTATTTCCGGAAAATTATTGACAAGATTAGTGTTAATGTAGATAAAAACTATTTTCATGTGAAAAGATTTTTTTCAAAATATTATTTATTACAAATATAATACTATAATAAAATATTATTCACTTACAATACAGAGTAGATTTTTATTTCTCATAACATACAAACAGGATATAACTTATGACTCGTTTTAGATCGGCCACAAACGCTACACTTAATCTATATTATGTCAGGGACTTTACTGTTATTACTTGTTGGCATGTTGCCGAACCTGCTGTATGAGAAGCGATCAGAGAAAAGATGACATATCATGAGCTATTAGCTGTAGAACAGTACGAAGTCCTTCAAATAAATCCATAAAAGTAACAATAAATATGTATATATATATTAATAAGACATTCTCTCATTCTACTTCAAATGAAAGCGGCACAAACTAACGAAGTAAAAAATACAAACCTAGCTTCAACTTGAGAGTATAGTTTACAATAAAACATATGACTTTTTAATACTGTAATGCATAAAATAAAAATACAAAAACACAGTAGGACTTTCCCTTCACGAGGCTTTTTTTTATGCACGGCTTACAATTATCATTTTATTTAAATATAATATTTTTTTGTTTAATTCAATAATTCAAACTAGAGCGCGCGCGAATACAGTATTTTATTTAAGCGGGTGTGGCGGTACTAGCGGCCACTTTAAATACTTTTTTACAATTTAAATATTATTCACTTATTTAAATCTAGCGTTCACCTCTGACTACAGCAGCTGTACGTCAATGCTACACTAGCGTTCCTTGTGGTGAGAGGGATTACTATTGACGCAGTACTTCCACTTAGCCGCTATTTTATTTAGAGGATTTTTTTAGGATGGGGTACGACTTTGCACATTTATTTTGCAAATATTACTATTTTTTAATTGTTAACAAATGTGACTAAGAAAAATAAGACCTTCATTAGGCGAAATCTCGAGATACTGAGGGTGACCTTACTCTACAGCCTCTTGACCATTTATACTGGAAATTTAATGGCATCAATGCCCCATCTAAAGAAGTAATCTGATCAAGTTTTGTCAAAATCGGTCTAGTAGTTCTGGAGATATAAGATGATTTAGGGGGCGACGTCGAACATATACACGTACATACGAACATGCCGAAAATTTCTATTCGGTTTTTGGGTTCCTTCGGTGTCAAAATGTAAACATATGGTAAAAAACCGCATATGCCCAAATTAGACCGATTACAACACTTTTCCTTTTAAATCTATGGCTTTACTATAGCGCTAGACCGGTAAGTAAAAATTGATTACGATCTATTTAAAGCTAATGAATAAAGCACTTCTATACTTTAGTGAATAAATAGATTCATAGCTGCTGATTAAATACTGCATTTTTACCAAAACCGAGTTTATATCCTTTGTTCTAGAATTCCGGAACTAAATAAATTTTCCACAACATTATCATAAATGTATCACCCACATCACAAATATTTATTTAAAAAACCTGTTAACATGGTTTCCTCCGGCTTTATTTAATATAGTTTTAATAAAGCAGAATGAGATTACAATATTTTTTACTGTAATGATAATTTTAATAAATAAAACACTATCTTTTGTTGCTCTTTAATCAGATCAACAATTAATTTAGCTTTTGAGGGGAAATATATTTTTCACCAGGTCCCACACATATAAACAAAATAAAAGTTAATTTTAAAGACATATTAATCTGTTTAGTGTCAAGGTACAAACATTATTGTATACTTTGATATTGCACTCTGAAGTTCTGGCATCTGAAGTGTGCATGATATTGTTCCATTACAATAATAATTAGACTACATTTCACAAAACGAAAAAATGACCGAATTTTTTCAGGCAGTATAATAAGTTAAAAAAGGAAAACGATAAAGCAAAAATTATTTATCGATTGTTTCTATAATAAAATTACTAGTATAATTTGATTTTTATTTATTAATATCCTTTTTTTCAATAAAGCTGATTATTCTAGATAGGAGAATATTTCCTTCCCAAGTACATGAGGCATGATCACATGCATTAAATTTGTCTTAATTAATTAAGATTTACACACTTATTTGATGATAATTTTATGTAATAATATTTCATGTGTAAAGATAAATGCTTAATTATAGATTGAATCGGATATCAAATCTCTCAGAGAATAACAGGCAGTAAGGAAGACGTTTACAAAAAAAAAACGTATGCATGCTTAGAGGAACAGGACATAAATTATATGTGTATGTATATATATGTAATTCATATTTGCTATCTTTATGGAAAAAAAAACTGAGTGTTTCCCCTCCATAAAATTCAAAAATTAATAAATAACCGCAGGACTGGTACAAAGTTCCTTAAAAAAGAAATTCAGGAATGGTAGTATCTTTATTAGGTAATTTTCAGCATCAAAATTATACTGATATTTACTGTAAAACTAGAAATGTATATATATTTGATTACAAACTTAATGTTCTTAATTCTCGGAAGTTTTTTTTTATTTCAGCCTAACAATCAGCATGACTGAAATTTTCAAAAACATTCAACTAAAGCTCCTTTAAATGAGAAAATTCTACTAGTCATAAAATTGAAGTGAGTAAAGTGAACTCCCTCAAGGAGAGAAAAGTGATGAATAACTAACTACTTTCCATCTTCGTAAAGAAGAAAAATCTTTAAAATTAATCATGCTAATAGGTATCTGAGTCAAGGAAAATAGAAAAAACATTGAAAAAAAATCATCCCTGCACAGTTATGAATTTTTTTTTAAATTATAGAAATAAAATAAAATGTAAAAATCTGTTATAGTATGAAATCACAATAATACTATCAGTAACAGCTTTAATACCAGTAAATTTTAAACTCAGTAAAATATAAAAAAATTAAAAATATAAATATAATCCGCTTACCAACATATATTTGTATAAATTTACATCCTAACGCTTTGGGAAAATGATTTCCATCTTCAGACACGTATCGTAACTAATTATACACATAATAATAATACTTCACATATTAAATGAGTTAGATAAATAAAAAAATATTTGTATAAATATAACAATTTATCATCAGTTATTAAAATCAAATCAAAATTAATGCATCTTTTATTGCGTAATACGTCACAATTATTATGTTTATCATGTAATAAACCCATGTGTAACAGATAACATATTCAGTAAAATATATTCATTTTTTTATACATCGACGAAATTTCACTATTATTTATCTAACAATGATTACGTAAATACTAAAAAAATTTAGACTACTAAATCTAAAAACTACTCTTTCTCTTATACTTTTAAACTTATTAAACCTTTAAAACATTTCCAAAGTTTTTAATTTGTTTTTAGTCGAATTACTTTGTTTAACTTTTTGTTATAACGTTATACATTATTTCAATTAAACTTAACTCATTTAATATGAATAGTAAAGTTAATATACCATACATAGACTTCTTTTTTTTTTGTAAAAAAGAAGGCTTTTTTAAACTAACTAAATACAACATTAATAAATGCTTTGTTGTTCATAAAAATAAAAGTTTTAAAACTTTAAAACAACTTAATTTTCCTAAAAAGAAATACAGTGAAGTCAAAACAGTACATTGCTATTGTTTTGTAGTCTAAAGGCTATTATTGCAAACAATACGTAACAAATTTATTTACTTCACATTATATTAATAAGTAATTCCGAACGTAATTAATTTACCAGTATTCATGAATAACAGTTTACTAAATATTAATATACGTAATTAATATACAAGTACTAATGTAATAATCCACCTATTTTAACACACAAATATTTACGGTATGTTAGAAGACAATTATACACGAGTATATCTGTGTATATATATATATATATATACAGATATATATATATATATATATATATATATATATATATACAGATATATATATAGCTGGTCAGAGCTCTACTCAAAATATTAAAGTCTGTTCAGTTTATAAAAACTATCTCACAATATTGTAATTTCTCCAGAGCAACAGTTTGGACAGTACAAGAACCGAAACTTTGAGCGATCTGAAGAATACGGGTTTTAAAATAGGCTTAAAAATAGTAGTCTCAATATTTAAACAGCAGTCTTAAAAATAGTAATTATAGCTGGTTACCCGTACCAAGGACGGGTAAAAATGTATTTTCCCTGTTCTTATTGTTACCCGGCAAACATCAATAGGAGGTGACTGTAGTTCTTTTCTCATTTTTTAATCTTTTTTTTAATTTTTTTAATCAAGTAACTGGAGGCAAGTACAGCTAGTCGCGTCGCACATGCAGTAACAGTGGCAGTGGCTGTGTTGGTTGAGCCTCCGCGCCGCGCCGTACACTGTCGCACCCCTTAAAATTGAAATTAAAAAAACCCGAAAACGGTTTTTAAATATTTAGCTGAAGAAGAGTATTTCCGTTTAGTATAGTCCGAAAACAAGAAAAATTGTCAATCATTATTCAAAATTTTTTACGTTTCTTTACCCCTTTCAAGGTCGAATTTTGAAAAGTCTAGAATTGGTTTTTAGATATTCACATGAAGATTACACAACCAATTTTTTTTTTTAAATAAGAAGGATTTTTAAAGTTAGTTAAATACAACAGTAATAAATGCTTCGTTGTTCATAGCAATAAAAATGTTAAAACTCTAAAAACCAATCAATTCTACAAAAAGAAATAAAATAAAGTCAAAACAGTATACTGCTTTTTTTTATAGTCTAAGGCTTTTATTACAAACAATAGTTAACAAATTTATTTACTTCATACTACATTAATATATATACTCCATATTTAATTAATTTATCAAAATCTTCATTTGTTATTAAGAAATTAAAAAAATAGTAAATTTCATTTTTAAACACGGAATTTTAAACACTTTCAACTCAAAATTTCAAACAATTCTTTCCTATTCTGGAATTACACCGTAAGAAGAACGCGTATACAAATTTTCATCAATTTAGCTTCAGTAGTTTTTGCTAGGCGTTGATTAAGAGTCAGTCAGGACATCTTGTTATATAGGTAAAAGTATATCTTTGATTTATAAATATTTTATTTTAATTAGAAATTGTAATTTTAAAATTTAAAAATTTGTAATTTTAATCTCAACAGCTATTGACTTTAAAATGAAAATTATGAATTTAAATATATAGGTAATGTATATTAAATCAACACTGATGTTAAAATAAATCAAAATTATTATCTCATCTAAATATCTATAATAGATTGTGCAATAAATAAATATACTTATTATTGTTCCTATAACAACAAACTGTAGTTATTAAAGCAATATTGTTTATTTTACTGTAGGCTATATCAAGTTAAGTAAATGAAGTTAAATTCTGTGTAACAAAAACAAACGTAAAATTATTGTTAACATTCATGAAATATACAAACATAATAACGAAAATGTAAAGCAAATTTTACCTCCTGAAATAATTTTATTTATAAAACTAATAAAAAAAATGATAATCTTGTAAAGTTTTTTTAATAAAAAAAAATAAATACGTTAATTTACCTATTATTTAATTTCTACATTTTAATCCTGTTTCATTTCAGTGAATTGAACTCTGTCAATGAACTCATAAATGAAAAAGATAGATTACAAACGATGTACTATTCTTATTTTTTGGTTATAGAAGATAAAAAAAAAACATTGAAATGTAAAATAAGAATTCGGGACATATCATTTCAAAGAAGAAAGTGTATATAGAAAATTTAATTAACATATTTTTAATTATTTGCAACAAACGTAATAAAAAAATAAAAAGGACATTAATATAACTTCGCATTAAAATATTTTTTTTAATTCTACGGATACTACTTTAAATTTTTTTTATTTTACGTATAAATGTTATAGAAATATTATACTGTAATAGTATAAAAAAATTAGATATTTTATATTTGAAATATAATTACATGTTTATTATCAAACTAAAATTCTGATACGTTTGTTATTTACGCAATAAAATTATAAAAGATGGACAAAAGATTGAAATCTGATGTTTCAAGAGGTTAATGAAAATTAGGTAGGTTAATGAAATTCAGGATGAAGTCCTATTTCGAATAGCAAAGGAGAGAAAATAGTGGCAGAACAAAGTTGGCGGGTCAATTGCTAAACCAATCAGTTTATCAAATTGGCGATAAAAATGACGTGTAAAAGAAAAAGCCTACAGAAAAAGACAGACAGTTATATATGAAATAAATAATTAAGAAAGTCGATGTAATAATGATGTAATAATTATGTAAAGGTTAAAAGATTAACACAAAAGTGAATAAAATGAAAAATAACATCAAACCAGTCAACGGACTAATGATTCAAAAAGTAAATAATAAATAGTTCTTCAATTAATAACGCAGATCTTATTTTTATTTATTTATTATTTTTTTTATTACTATCTTACATTCTTTCTATACCATACCCGTAACGTAATTCATGAGGATTATACATTCACGTAAATATTTACACGTTGACATCAAACTTATTTTTAATATACTTCATATAGATGTAAACGTAAATATGTTTATTAGCACGTGTATGTTTGTTTGACTACGCAAATGAATTGCACTCTGTCCATTCCTCACCATCTGTCATAGATGATAGATTCTGTTAAAAAAAAAATTATGACAAAATCAATTCTAAATTAAACTTTTCACGACTCGTATTTTTGTTTAACTTATATGAATAAAACTTTAAACAAATAATAATTCCCATCAGAAAGATGGGAATAAATTAAATTAAAAAAAAGAAAGAGTGTTTTATGCGCACAGATGTTGAGTATAACAGACTTTCATCGGACTACGACAACATAAATGCAAAAAATTCTTCTGATCTCAAGAAGACCGATGTTTCGTTATTTTATTTTGTTTGAAAAGGTAGATAGTCATTCTAATGTAAAATTTTACAAAAATAGAGACTAAAAGAGAAATAATTTTTTTTAACGTTAAAATATATTTTAATAAATAATTAAAAAAATAATTTTATATCCCTACATAAAATAAATACGGTGTTTAAAATGATTTATTCAAATATTTATGTTAAAATTTTTTTTTTATTAGATTAACAATCTTGTGCTACTATCTATTGGTAAAGACGCGTACATAGAACATTTATAAAAAGAAACGCCAACGTTCAAGCTTGAAGCATCATGACAAATCACGCTTCCAAGTTGCCTCACTCGAATTTTTTCGACCTTAAATTGAGCGTAACTCGGAACGACTCAACCAATCTTCATCAAATTTTCACACGTATAACTTCAGATTTAACGTAACAGCATATTTAAATTTAAAGGAAATTGATCATCATGTAGTTTTGGAGTTTTTCGAGCCACAATAATATTATATAAGAAAATACCATTTACTTAAATTGGTGTTTATATATTGTATATGTATATATATTTATATATGAACCCAAATTTAAGTGAATGGTATTTTCTTACTCCTTATACCTCAAAACATAAAAAAATTCATTTTCACCTCCGCCCCACTCAAACTATGCGACCAAAAGCGACCTTACTTTTCTTCCAAAAGCTGGTAAAAAAATGACTATTAAATACGTCAAAAAATCTTTGTTTTCCTTATGATATTCAAACTGGATACATTTTTTAAACGTTTTTGTTTAATATTTTCTAGTAAATTAGTAAATTTAGTGATTTTACGTTAAAAAAATATTTAAATAGCAGCCATTTTAAATCATTAATATATCATCAATAACTGTTAGTTCTGTCAAGCTGTATTTTTATTAAGTAAAATCTAAAGTACTTTATTCTGTACAAAGTGATACCTTTGTTATTTAAATACGATTTCAAATAACCTAGTTACGGTGGAAATTGTTACAGGAGTGTTAACGCTCCAGTTCCAAAGTGATGAAAACGTCAGACTGAACTTTTAACCAGTTATTATTCTTTCTTCCAGTTACATAAAAAAATAGTTCTCCATTAATCAATGGTTGGCAAATACTTTTTTTTATTATAAAAATGTATAAATTATTAATCAATCTTCAATCAAGTCTATGTTACCTGAATCCTGTAAGGATTTAATCCTGTAAGTTATGTAATCTTGTAAGTTTCATTTACGTAATAGTCGATTTGTCTTTATAAATTAAAAAAAAAACTGATAAAAAGTAAAAAACTTTTAAAAATTAAATCTATTGTAAAGAAAACAGGAATTCAGAAAACAGGAAAAATCCTTATGTATCCAACATATTTTTACTGTGTTACTATAAATGTAGATTATTTCAACTTAACAGCTAGCTAACGTTTGAAAAGTAATACACATATTTCTATTTTTTATTCTCGAAAATATATATGTAATCAAATACATATTTTGGATCAACAATTAAACATAACTTTAAAGAATTTTGAAGTTTTTGAAAACAGTAGTAGTTTGTTTATATTAGTGATAGGAAAATTTCAAATGGTTTTTTAATTTGATATTTTAGCACTGTACTTTAGCTAATGGTGATCGTTCTATTTAATTTTTAAGATATACTCTCTGTTCTTTTTCTACTTCTTCTTGTAGGAAGTTGTGTTGTTCTTTGTTAAGATGACAGACACAGGAAATGGGATTATTAAATAATGTTATATTAAACAATGAAATAAATATTTTTAAATAAAACATTCCGATATTAATAGTTTCTAAAACATAGGAGGACTACAAATTATTGTAATTATAATATTAATAGCTTAAATCAAAATTACGCTTAATTAACTAATATATTTTGTCAAATTTTAATACTAAAGTAATCACGTATAATAAAAAACTAAATAAATTCATAGAAAATCTTTGAAATCAAAATTCAAGCCAGATGATCGCAGTTATAATTTTTAATATAAGAATATTTTGACCATTTATTTATTGAATTTCTATGATTTAGTCCTTGAGCCGTTCTATCTATACTTTAAAAATATGTTTTTTAAACTGTTCACGTAGTTACACACGAACCGCACCCATCTGGTGAAACCATTTTTTTATAATTCGCCAACCGGCCTACAATACTGTACAACGATAGAATATATATTTTGCTTACCCTAAAATAAATTTATGTTCTCAATGTACCTTGATGTTTATCAAACACCTATTTTTACGTCAACTCGTTTCTGTAACATATTTTAATAGATGTAACTGCCTTAGATAAAAAAAAAATGTTTCCTCTTCTTGAGATATTAAAATTAAATGTGATTATATTTAAAAATATAATTTTAAGTAATTAATTGATGAAAGAAATTTTTTGATTTATTTTTCATATTTAACTGTCTCCTACTGTTATTTAACCTAAGAAAGAAAAAAATTTTGTAAACCTAGAAAAAGTAGAAGCTGAATGAAAATTACGTAATTAAATAATTTTTACGTTTTAAATAATTGAGATATTCTTGTAAGTTTTAGAAGCTTACAAAAAAATAATATAAATGTAACAAACTAGTATAGCCTTTTAACGATAAATAACACAATGTCAGCTTGATAATGAACAAAATTATAATGTTTTTTCTCCCGCTACATCCCATCATATGTAGGTAGTAAGATATCTTTATAAAAAAGAAACAACAAAAAGGTAAAGAAATAATATAAACTTTTTGAAAAATTAAACCCTACATTAAAAAAATACAGCTCTAAAATAAAACTTTTTATACATTTTAAATTTGTCCTATTGAAGTAGCCGCAGATTAAAAGGTAATAATAATGATCCAACCCTTAATTTTTTACCGTTTTAAATGAATCAAAATTTGTACAATCGAGAAGTATTATTTTTATTTTTAAAACATTTTTTAAAAATGTATTCTCGTTTAAAATTTGCATATACCTACAAAAATAAATAAGACCTGGTAATACTATAAACCTGGAATTACTAATCAAAAACTCAAAAACTTAGAGACAAAAAATATAAGCCTATTGATAAAAATAAGAAAAACTTTGCAGAAAAGTTAATGGATTGCTATTGAGCTTAAACTCTCCGAGAGAGTAATAATGTTTTTGTTTGATTATTACTCAGTTAAGATTGATTTTCAGACTATTATATATTAATACAAAGCTATGTAAACACAAAAATATTATAAAATCTTAAAATTTCGAAGATAGACATTATAGTTTTTCATTTAAAACATATTTCAGTAAAATCAGAGAAACGTCTATTATAAAATAAAAAAATATCGTATGCTTACTTGATAATGACAAAGGATTAAACATGCTAGAAAAAAAAAAGAATCAAATAAAGAAACTTCTGCCTTTTTTTACAACCAGTTAAAAAAGAATCATTAGTTTACTTAAAATAATGATAAACTCTTGTACAAAAAAATCACTGTTTTTTAAAATAAATTTAATAACTTTAATACTGACGAATTAGGAATGAGCTAATAAAATTTCAAAAGTAACACTTCTTACCTACTTCTTTACCTTTTAAGGGTCAAAATATTATGAATTTAATAGTAATCTAGAATCCTTAAAATCTGTAGGTAAATTTAAGTTACTGGTTACCTATAAAGTAAAAACTTTATTTTAATTAAAATAAATAAATACAGTCATTATTCACAACTGCGTTTTTAAAGCCAATATGGGTCTACCGGATACAACTTTGGGGGACGGAAAGCAATAGCAATATCAACATCATCCAAAGGAACGAAGTGCTAAGGAAAATTCGGTGGCGCCATGGTATGCAAAGAACAAGGTGATCCACGATCACCTACGGATTAAATCTATTCCTGAAGAGATTCACCAAGTTAAAAATATGTACATAAACTTAACATGCAAGAAAACCATTTCCTTGTTAATCTTTTATACAATAGTGACGATGTGAGACGGCTGAACAGGCTGCATGTATTGGATTTAGAGGCTGTTGTGCTTTCAGTATCATCCTTTTGTTTCTGAAATTTTGCTGATATGTAATTATTTTAATTTTGAATGCTTTTTTTTATTATTTATTAATTAATTAAGTTTCGTGGTTTTGATTTTTTTTCTTATATGTGAACAGAGTTAATTTATTTCTTCTTTTTTTCTCATGCATGACTTGTTACAACATTTTTTATACTCAATTGCTTGTTCTATTTTGTTAACCAAATAATTTTATTGTTCTGAATACCTATGTCAAGTTATATTAGCATTTAACCTTTTTTTTTGTTTTTAGCAGTTTATACTTTGTTACGCTTAGTTATATTTTTATTCGGTATACTTTTTAATGTATTGTAGTTTGTTTAAAGCTTTATAGTGCCTTGGACGATATTACTGGATGCCTACCTTTCCCGTCATTATTACTCTGAACAATTTACTTAAGGTTTCATTGTTCAGGAAACTGATTGTAATTAAGCAATAAATAAAAACGGGTGGGTCTGTGTCAGGGCGCACGGTCGTTGGTTTAACGTGAAACGTTACAGATCTTGGGCGAAGTTCCTCCTAGTTACAGACCGACCAGCTTATCTGTAGAGTTAAATGGGAGAGCCAGCATCGAATTTTTTAAACAAAACTGAAAGTTTCCAATGGAAAATTTTAGTTTCATCATTTGGCCATGAATAACCGCGCTATCACGTCTAAGTCGTGAGCTCCGCTGATGGAAATTAACGAGAGCGCCAGTTTTGGTCGATCTGCGGTGTGCCCCCTTCCCACCAACCCGCTTGCCAATGACGGAAACTCAAAAACTTATCGGCGAGCTGAGCATGTAAATTATAAAATGGATCTACATTTACGTCTCTGAAACTAATAATTAGGTAGTTATTAAGGCAGAACGATACAGACTTTTTCGTTACGCTACAAATTTCTGTTTTGTTACCGGTATGTTTTGGTGTGATTTTAAAGACGTTTCATGTCAAAAAAAAATCACAATATTTGATCATTATACTAATATTATTCATTCAAATAAAAATAGTAACTAATCGATTTGTTAATTTGTCAATCTATTAGATTTGATTATTCACAAAAAAAAACTGATAAAAGTACTTATTTACTAAAAAAAACTTACGTGACATTGAATTTTTACGAAAGCAACATACCTGTAAAAAAAATTCAGAATTAGCACCAAAAAAAAAAATTAAATAATTTTTTTCTTGTTTATTATTAATTTGTTATGGATTAATAAGCAGTTCAAATCAATCATAACTTTGTTGATCAAAGGTAAATGTTACAGTTGCTAACGCAGTAAAAAAATTTATTTCATTGAATTATATACTACTTAAGTTGCACGTGTAACATTTCATATATTCAATACAATAAGCTAATATTTTAAATATTACTGTTGAACAAAAAAATATATATATAATAAATTTTATCGATATTTTAAGAATTTACAGGATATTTCCAAAATAAAATAAAACATTATTTACCAATAAGAAAAAATTGTGTAACGTAAACAAAGAATATGAAAAATCGGTAAAAACTGGAAAGCACAAATATTTTATTCTTTGTAATGGATTTAGAGACTCTCAGCAGTAACGACATCCAATCTCCTTCAGAAAATTTGCTCACAACCACCTACCAATCATCTTTTAGTACTTTATACCTCCCACACAAACGTCGTTATATATTACTAAGAAATATATCATGATTACCAACATTTTAAATATTAAACTACCCATTTTTAAACAATTAAATTATAAAGTATACAATAAAACGATCCATATTATTCTACTATAATCCAGTAAAATATAGCAGTTAGTAATAAATGTTTATTACTTTTAATTGATTATATTCAAATTTTGTTGCTGATATCATCTTAATCAATGAATGCGTTACTCTGAAAAATGTATTTCCTTTTAAAATGAATGTATTTGAAAAAAAACGTAGTCTTTAAATATAAAATAAATTTTATTTGTTAATGTTAAGGGATTAATAAATATTAGATTTTCCCATTTTCATCAAACCTGGTAGAAAACATGGGCAACCTATTCGTTTTTATTTTCTTTCTTTTTCCTGTTCAGCCTCCGGTAATTATCTTTCAGGTAATACTTCAAAGGATGAATGAGGATGATACGTATGAGTATAAATGAAGTGTAGTCTTGTACAGTCTCAGTTCGACCATTCCTGAGATGTGTGATTAATTAAAACCAAACCACCAAAGAACACAGATATCCACGATCTAGGTTTCAAATACGTGTAAAAATAACTGACTTTACTAGGACTTGAACTCTGGAACTCTTGACTTCCAATTCAGCTGATTTGGGAAGACGCGTTCACTACTAGATCAACCCGGAGGGTTAACATATTCATCTAATTTTCATCAACCTGCAACTAACTTTTCTTTTTTCTTTTTTAATCTTTTAGATTTTTAAAAACTCATTCTATATATATTATATTGTTTTTTAATGAACTTATACCTTTAAGTTGGATCTTATATATTCTAAAAGATTAAAACCAATATTTTATTTTATTTCTTTTTACACACTGATTTACGAATGTCAAAAATATTTTTTAAAAGTACCTTTCCAGTATATTTAAAATAAAAATACCTTTTTAGGATGATATAAAAATTTATCATAATAGGTATAATAAGAAAAAATTGTTGATGAGAATAAAAAACAACTTATTCAAAATATTGTGTTATTAATATTTACTTTCAAAAAATTTCTACTTTTTCGTATTAAAGGTAGTATTTTAAGTTAGCTATAGTCCTACCTTTTTGAGCTTCGATTTAAAGGTATCGGTAGGATTTCACCCAATATACCTCTGAGTTGTAATTTGGGCCCTCTGCTTTTTCATTTTTTACATAAATACCATCGCTACTTTCTTTTCTTCATACACTCTTATATTTGTAGATTATATAAAATTTGTGCTAATGTGAATTGTAAAGATTTTCCTAAGCGAAAAAATTAATAGAATACATAAATCGTATGTTGTTAATAGAATGCCCCTCAATCTATAAAAAACCGTTGTATTTTAAAAATACATTCAAAGCTAAATATTTCCATGAGTTTGATCAGTGTACGTAGAAAAGACCAGTTACAGATCTCGGCGTTTAGTTTGATTGCAAATTTTTGTTTAATGAAAATGTTTCAGGAATAGCAAGTAGAACCCTTGGACTGCTTTTATGGGTATGTCACTTGTTTCAAGATGTTCGATTGATCCTTCATCTGTGTAAGACAAAGGTTAGTCTAGTGTTTGAATAACGCATTTTAGAATGGAATTGTAATAGAAACTTACACTTCTAATTTAATTGAATCTGTTCAGAGATGTCTTGTTTTATTTTTGACCTACAGAGGTTTTGGTGAAGTGACTTCTAATTATAAGGAGTAGTGTTGGTTTCTGGAGTCGTAGTTTCCTGAATAATTGGCGGTTTTTTCGGAATGTTATATTTACTAATAAGGTACTCAAAAGAAGTATTCTCAGTGATATAACTAAAATTGGTTACGAGTCCCTTATGTTAGATCCAGAAAGAATAATATTTTTCTTTGGATGTAGCAGCCAGTTTCATTGGTTTCTTTTGCAAGGTGCTTAGTTTATCTTCCTGATTCTGTTGCTGATTGTATTTCAATCATGCATGAAGTAATTAAGTCACCATTAAGTCGCCATCTAAGTAATTAAGTAACCCATAGTAAAATGTCTTATAATTATTATGGCTTGTGTAGATAGACGAAGGACCTTATTTATGTAGATATAACTGGACCTTTATTTATATTATTTTTATGCAATATATTAAGGTTTAAACTGTTATGAAAAATGCCATGCCTGACCAGGATTTGAACCCAGGACTTTCGGATGAAAGGCTGAGATGCTACTACTTTGTCAGGGAGATCGATATTATTATTATTATTATTCCATATTTAAGCAGGATAGTTCAAAAAAGTCTTTATTGTATAGATAAAGTTGTTAAATTAGCTTTTAAATATTTCTGGTAGTAATTAAAAGTATGGAAAACCTAATTCCATCTTATATGTTGAAATAATTGCACCGACGCTTCTTTCTAAAAATGTCGTTTCAAAGTCAGGAAGAAATTTTTGGTCCCAGTTAGTAGGGCGTCAAGATGCAGTTTCTATTACCTAAATAAATAATCGTATAATTTTTCTAACATGTTCTATGCATGTAATTTAATACGATTTTAACAGAAGATATTTAAAAAATAATAGTAGTCTGAAAATGTTAAAAAAACAACGTCAAATGTACTATTTCTTGTTTGAACTTTTCCCTTATAAACTTTGTAATACTGAGTAAGAATTTAAAATGTAAACCAAATTCAATCACAAACTCACTGTATACGTGAGAAAGATATAGAATTAACAGATTCATTTTGACAGAAGCATACTACAAGAAACATCTGTCACGTTCTTTTATGTAGTCTACAGCCACTTTACAATAATAAAGAATCACTTACATTAACTTGAATTGTTCCTTTTTGAAAAATTAATTCGAATTACGGGATACAAATAATAAATTGTCAATGAAATGTAGCTCAGTTAAAGATATATATATATATATCTTTTTTATTCACTTATTGCAACATAAATAATATATTTTAATATTGTGTTTGTCACATCTGTCACCAGCGTAAAGTTAATACAAAATTTTTCATTTTTTGCGAGTTGACTTAACTAGTTACAGTTCTTGCTTGCATAATCACGTATACAAAAATTAATAATTACAGTCGAAACAAAAGACAGATAATTAAGTTGTAATGTAACAAAGATAAAGTATTTTTTTTTAACGATCGCAGCAGAATTATTCATCATGGGCACAGCACCCCCCTTTACAACTGTTATTAAGGTACACACAATACAATTAAAACTACCAATTTGATATATAGACTGGTTTTTCATAACACAATCAATGCAATAGATTAAGAAAAAAAATGTATAAATTATTGTAGCCTAGTAAAAATACTTTTAAATTTTCTATTTTTATTGTAATTGTTATATTTTTATTGCTGATTTTGAGGCTTCATAATGACAGTAAAAGATTAAGGATTGTCTTATTTTATTTAACATTCTATATTCTGTTAATCCTAATGGTTTTATTTTATTACTAAAATTTGTTATTAAAAACACTAAAGATTAGCTTAAGAGAATTATTCTTTTTTGGCTATTTTCTAGCCTAACACAACTTTATATATTTATGTAAACATGCAAAGAAACTTTTCCTGTTAACTGTCTAATAATCAGTGGTCTACACTGTTTTATTACATAGATAATTTTGGCTTAATGTTACGTATTTTTTGACGCTGATCTCCAAATCTGTCCTAAAGGGCTTCAATTTTTTTGTAATTTTGGCTTATAAAGATTAAAATTGTTAAAACGATCTATTTCTCTATTAAGAGTAAACACTTGAAAAGATTTATTACGAGTTAATGTTTTTAAATTAAAATATGAAGTATGAGTGTCTCAAGATATTTGTAAATGAACCGTATTTAAAAAAGGCCTTTTGACTTTTAGCATCTGGAACTACCGGTAGATATTGCTTCAGAGGATGAGATGAAATGGCAATTTTTAAACGTGTAAAAATGCCAGCCTGACCGGGATATGAACCCGGAACCTCCAGATGAACGGTCGAGATACTACCTCTCGCACCACAAAGGCCGGGTATTTATAAAAGGCTCAGAGTGGAATAATTTCGAGGAGTATCAGTGTCATAATTGATTATGATGGCACGTCACTTCCAGTTCAATTTCAATCACTATTTCTACTGTGAAGTAATTAAAAAAGAAGATCGGTTTTGTTCCGGCTTTCATGCGACTATGGAAAATTTAGTCTTTTGTTTTAATTCTACTTTATCTGATACAGATGTGTACTGATTTTGTTGTGCTTCATGCTTATTTTTTGTGTACTGTTAATAATATTTGTAATAATGCCTCTTAGTTCTATGAATTATCCTAAATATTTTTGGTATGAATGGGATGAATTATCTTTTAAATCTTGAAGAAGAAATATCACTGCTTCGGTAAAAAGAAACATATGAACTCTACTGTGGATGTAAAACAGGAGGTCAGAGTAAGTGCTACACCCTCATATCTTTCTTTATTTTACCATTTACTCCACCTAGCGGGATCAGGCCTGATTAAATATGATGGTGCCCCAAAAGATAATGAGGGGGAATTATTCATTTCTACACTTCTTCCACCATTTTCATATGGATTATCTTCACGGACATCGTGTAAACAGTGTGCCACGTCCGTTCTGTCTGCAAGATAGTCGCTATGATGTTATCTGGGGAAAGTACGTCGAATTCTATACGACGCTTCACTATACTGCAGGAACAGAATACGCAAGAACACCATGCGTTCTACGGTATCTTTCTCCCCCTCAGAAGTTTCATTCCAGATAGGGTTTCAACATCCGTACGCACAGATATGCTTTAAAACCTTTCGTGGTCCAGCCATGTCTGGAGATCCGTGTCCAGTCTAAAGGTCTGTCTGTCCTTCGTCGCTGCTGTAATTCTCTTGTACCTTTACTAAGCAATTTGTCAACTGCGAAGCAGCAACTTAGGTCCTTTGGTTTTCCTATGGTATGGAGAGATACTGGTTTTTGTATCGCAATAAACAAAGACATCTCAAGTAAATTTAAGAAATCTGAAATTTATTCTAGTCTTCCTTCAGACATAAAATTATTCCTCACAATGATAAGTTACCTGTTCGATGTCCTCCAGAAGTATGGAGTTTAGAACGATGACGAACGATCTGGTGATTTGAAAAGTATAGAGAAAAAGTGGATCCATTGAGAGCGCTAAGCCTTCCAACAATACTGAAGCAGAATTTAATTATCTGATTCGTGATCTTAATTTGTCTAAAGTCTTGTCAGAGTTACTAGCTTTAAGGTTAAAAGACTGGAATTTCCTCGAAAATGGGAGTAAAATATGTTTTTTGTGTAACACAGCAAGAATTTCAGCACCTGCTCTCCTTTCAAGTTAATGTAATGTACTGCAATGATGTAAATTCATTATTGGATTTTCTACGACAGCATCAAATCCTACGGAATGGAGATTATTTTTAGATTAAAATATGCCTTCGCAATGAAAATGAGTAACAATTTTTCTTGTTTATGCAGAGACGTTTATGAAGGAGACGTATGACAACATGAAATGTTTACAGATGATATTTGTATGAATAGTATTTTTGGAACAGATGAGGAACTTGAAGGCCATTTTATTAGGACTCAATTTTACTAAGTACTGTTGTTTCTTATCCGAATGGGACAGTAGTGATAGGACGAATCAAATAATCTAACGAAAGAAAGTAAATTATAAGAAACTGACGGAAAAGAGAATCATTCACAGCTGGAGAGGAAAAAGTTATTTATCAAGCTCCTTTGAATCTAAAATATGTGTATCTTCTACTATTTCACATAAAACTTGATTTTATGAAACATTTTATCAAAGCAATAGTTCGTATTGGCCAAGGTTTCTTATATCTTAAGAACACATTTCTCAGAATCAGACACAATAATTAAAGAAGGAATATTTTTTGGACCACAGATACGTCAGCTAAATTACAGGGTTCGGACTTGAAAAGGAGTTTAAATAAATCTGAGAAAGCAGCTTAGTATCATTTCAAAATCCAGGCCAAAATATTTGTTAAATTCCTAGACAAAAAGAAGGCTGAAAACTATCTAAAATTGGTGAATGATCTTGAAAACTATAAACAACTGGGAAGCAATACATCTCTAAAAATACACATTTGGAGTTTTTCCCACCTAATTCTTGGCGATATGCACAGTAAACGCTTTTACCAGGATGCAACAATAATGGAAACAGTCAGAGAAAATGGAACCCAAATATCCTTTATGATTACTGCTAGTGATTAAAAAGGGATTTTCCAAAGGTTGAATAGGATAAAACTTTTTAAAAAAACACATATTAAGTAAGATAATATCATTGTATACGCTATATAATTTCTTAAAAAATCAAGTTTTTTTCTTAAAGCTTGTCATTAAAAAAAATCTAATTCCATTCAACTTTGGTTTACAGATTTGAAATCAGCGCAAAACTGTAAAACACACCTTATTGAATGTATATAACAGAAATAACTTCTTTTTTTACTAACCAATAAAACCAAACGTTTCATATTTTCTTTGTTAAAAATTTAGTGGTTTTTGATGAAGGGTTTTCAAATTCACCGGAAGTTTTTCAAATAATTGCTCTTTCACCTATACTAAAAATTTATATCGAAGATACTGTATATTCAAAATATTTTCGATTTTTCAAAAAATTTTATTAAAGACGTTAAAATAAAAATATTTTACAGACAACCGAATTCCATACAGAATAAGTTCAAGTTTGATAGTAATTTTACTTTATTTCTCGTCTTATCGTTTTAACAACACATAGGTATCTCATCTTTTACATCCTACGAATGGACTTTTTTTCTCTGGCTTACCCATATTATAAATAAAAATAAAACAATAGAATTTCAAATAAAAAATACTATAATATAGAAACCGAACTTAAAAGTAATGGATAAGAGTATTTAGTATCTTACTAAATTTCAATGTCAAAAGTGTGTAAATTGTCGACTGTAATTTGTTTTTAATTTGGCGGTGATTTGAAAAATTCTAAATAATTGTACTGCATGAATTCTTTATTCCTTTAACTTTTATCGAGGGTTTATTAAATATTTTATTATAATTAAGCTTTTTCATTACTTAAACAGGAGTTTTTTTACTATTATTATATTTTTAATAAAATTGTTTGTCTACCGAAAAGTAAGAGCATCTGTCTTTAGATCTATTTATCTACTACGTAAGGTTAAGAGCCAATGAGGCACTTGGGATTTCTATGAACAGAGCAATATAGTTACCTAATAAAAGAACGATAAAATTAAATATTAATCCAGGTAATGAACAGTCTTTTTCTAAATGTTTTTATATAATGTTTCAACGTAAACATTTTATTATCTTTATTTTAATCAATTATTATAACATTTGATCATTATTTTATAAACTAAGCCTCTGATAAATTATTTAATTAAAATAAAATAATTCAGTATTTTAATTAATAAACTTATTTATTATAAATTTAAACTACAAAATATATAACTGAACGTAAAATCGTTATTACGTTGAAAGATTTATTAGATCACTAAGCTAAAGTGCTTTCATTCATTATATTAATTTTTTATGAAGCTTTTCTGATTACGTAGACATATAATATTAAATTTTAAAAGCGTAAAATATAATTTTTATTTTTAAATAAAGAAATGTTTTTTTTTTTAGATATTGATTGTGGATTGTCACTATTCCATTATTCAAAATAATTCAATTAGCATATAAAATGAACTCTAAATTGGAAATTCTGTTCAAAAAGATACAATACTAGTTTATTTTTGTGCTGACGAACTGAACAGTGACTGTTATCTGCATTAAATATTGTACAATTCTAATCCAAAACTTCCCCAAAGCTTTATTTATTTTGTTGTAACTATTGTAGTTTATTATACTTGTTTATAAACCGTAAGAGAAATATAATGAAATATAGGAGCTATAGAAATTCTCATAATGAGAATTTATTATTCTCATTCTAAAAATATTGATTAATATTTATTTAAAAATATTTTAAAAAGATAGAATTGGTATCTGGCAAAGAACATGCAAGATTCTTCAAAAATTTTTTTCCTTGCCATTCCATTCATTCAGAGCGTCGAACTTCTGGATTTATAAATCCTTCAGTATGATGGGATTTGTCAAACTCTACTAAATAAGCTTTTGTCCAGTTTTGACCTCATTATTTGAACTGAACCTTCGTCCACAGTCATTTCTTCAGGTTTGGGAAGAGGGAATAATAGCTTGGAACCAATTCCAGTGAATACGGTAGATGTAGAAGCACACATCGAAGCATATGTCATGGCGTTTTGCAGCAACCCACCATGTGTGCAGATATGCAGTGAAAGATCACATTCTTTTTGGCCAGATGGGGGCATTTAGTTTGAATAGCATCCGTTTCCTACTTCTCGGTGCTGACTCTGACTTTTTTCAGATTGTTTACGAGCACCGCATTACGAGAATCCCAGTAATATTGTAGCCATGATTTTTCCTGCAAATAAAACCGTTTTCGATTTCTTTAGCCACACTTTCGCCTACTCCCATCTACTTTTTCTTTGGATTGCTGTTTAGTTTCTAGCTTGTAATGGGTAAATTCTTGTTTCATCTACTATTATAAAAATTTTAAAGAAACTCCGCGGAATCGCGTTTAAATAATTCTTAACACCCTCGATAAGTGTTCAGTCGAATGCAGTTTTGTTCGACTGTTAACTCAGTACTCTTACAGCGAAAAACTTTTTCTTATCAAATAAAAAGTAAATGTTGTTGATCAGTCTATCGATATGTTTAAAATATCAGCAAAATTTAGTTGGCGATCATTTATTACGGAATTATAGATTTTGGCGACCACATCTTCGGGTTTTTGAGCGTCCCAAGCGTTCATCATCTTGAATGGATGAAAGAAATTTTTTTGAATATACAGTACATTTTGAAAGGTAGTATATTTTACATGGTATTTGCTTATACTGTTCCTTTTTTTATAAATTTTTACTTGGGTTTTCAAAATAATTAACGAGTAATTAAAATTAGATTCTTTCTATGTACCGGGTTTCGGAACTAACGGATTGCTTATTATAACTTAATTATAATTAACAACTATGACAAATTAAATAAATCGAAAATTCATAATGTTTTACTTTGCATTATAATTTTTTTTACTAAAGAATTTCTTAATTTTTTTAACTGTAATTTTAATTAGTAACTGCCCGAAGTCCAATAAAAATATTATTTAAAGAAGTTTTTCGTAGATCAGTTTACAATACATACATTATTAAATTAATATAAACATATAAACCAAATACACCACTAAATAAACACCCACCACATGCTCGTACAATCCCATTTATAATTAAAACAGTATTGCCATGTCGTAACATTAAATTAGCTAAAACTATACCCGCACCGAGAATTATTATTATTATTTATTATTATTATTATTATTATTATTATTATTATTATTATTATTATTATTATGTTAATTCATGCTAAAGTAGATGATTTTACTTAAATTTTGTATTAGTAACGTTCATTAGAATTAGAATTTTTTAAATTTTACTTATGACTTCAGCTTAATATTTCAAATAATGAAAACAAGTGCCAGGTGTTTAAATACGACACAACGAATTAATTACATTCTTATAATTATTAATTGAAAACATTAACAATTAACTCTTAATTTATAATATGGTTTATATAGTTCGAAATTATTTTTACTAGAACAAAAGTGCTCTATCAATTCAAAACCGCCTAATTTAGAAAAAAAAAACTATTTACTTGTTTATTCAAACTATTAAACTTCCAAATAAACTACACATTCTAGTGGACAGTATAATACTAGCTGTAGGGCGTGCCGTAGGCACGCCTTCGCATCTAAGCCCTCCGGGCGGGTTGCCCTGACGGGCGGCTATCTAAATGTTACTATTAGGCATCCAAAATTGATTAACTTTTGTCTAATTACGTCTTTTTCCTCAAACATAAAAAAGAAAAGTTTTTTCAGTATGGATTGAGAAAATCTTCCTAATTAAATTTGGTGTAGATCAGTTTAGGCATATTTTAAAGATTGCACACTCAGCATTTCCATCAACATCCATAATATCCATATGCAAATTCACTCAATACGAGAGCTGGAAGCTTAAATATAAATTTAATTAATTAATTTATTATTTATTTATTATATTCATTTTACGAAACAAATTATCGTAATACGAAAATAACCTTTCCTTGACAGAATAACTAAAGAGAAGTTGTCTTCAAAATCAATAAATCGCTAAGGAGGATACATAGGATTCAAAATTCTTCTAATTTATTGTTTCTTATAATTTTGACCTTTATTATTTTCTATTTGATTTGACCCACGGTTTTGCTTATATGTATGTTTAATTGTAATTACAAGCCCATAAAAAAATCATATATACGATTCTAAATGGATAATCGATAATATTTTCAGGATCGATTTATTTGTATCAAAAATAGTTGTGTTTTAAAATCTGCTACGATAATGAATGAAATAAGCCAATAAAATTTATTAATTTATTTTATAATTATTATTACAGTTGTTATTTATTGTTTATAAATATTTAAGAAAAAAATCTTATGATTTTTTACTGGTAGTATGTTCAATCCTGTAAGCATGTTCTCAGCTAAGGGGAACGCACACACATACAAATGCTCTTTAGTAGGGTAGGATCTAGTTCCACAACCACTTCAAACATCCAAGATGACGAATGGTTTTATAAATGATCGATTATTTCAGAAAATGTTATACTCCTGTTTGTTGTTTTTTATACAAAGAAATCATCTTTTTCCTTTCTTTCTGGTTTAGTTTATTTAGAATTTTTTTATGAAAAAAATTATACATATCAAAGAACAGAAATGATTTAAGCAATCTCATATCTCTTAAATACATTTTATTTTAAAAATAACATATCTTTATATAAATATAGAATATATTTTACCTTACTAAATTGACTGCTATATTAATTAAATTACTGATAATTTAATTATTCTTTAAATCTAATACTTAAATATATTTCTTAATTAAAACTTACGGCGTCAAAAGCCGGTAAAAATTACTATCTAAGGAATTTTTCACTATTAAATGCCTTCTGTTTTCTGTCAAAGGGAGTAGTATCTGTTTACGCAGTCGGTCAGCTCTGCCAGCAAATCCTATTTATATGAATCCTCGGGCTCAACCTTAAGCAATGTATGGCATTTTAAAGGTTGTCGTTACCTAGCAGAATCGAAAGAGATAAAAACGCCTGTCGACTAAAAACGAAATCCTTATGGCTAAGGAACGGCAATCCTAATAGAGAAGGCAATGTTCCTCCTAGTCAGGGGGTTGAGTGCAGGGCAGATATGACCCTATTAAAATCTACTTATTGTAAAGCCTACACGATAGTCTAGCACCGGAATCAAATACGGATACTAACACAAAAAATAGAGCAGGATAGATCTTGGTAATAACGTGTAAACATCTTTATTAAGTTATTTAGTAAGAAAAAGAATGGGACGTCCAGACCGAAGATGTTTGGATGAAGTTGCTCGGGATTCTGTAACAGTGGGAGTGAAAGGATGAAGGATAATTTCTGAGAAAATCAAAAAACTTGAAGTACTATTATGAAGGAGACCAGGGCTCAACAAGGGCTGTAGAGCCGGAAAAGAAGAATTATTACACACTTCTTACTGTAATATTAAAATATTTAGTTTGAAAATGTTTTTACCTATTTATTTATATTTTAGGTTTTTTATTTATTTACAGAATTTAGGTACTTCAAAGGGATTACTAATATTTGAAGTTCCAATCACTTTTTTGATTATGGATACAGATTCATCTTTCCAGCTTATGAACTATCCTTTATTAATTTACAGTAAAAATAGATTATAATGATATTAATTATTCTTGAAAAAGAGAAAATACAATCAAAATTGCTTTAGTATAGCAATACAAACTGTAACTGACTGCAGACTGATTATAAAATTACTATTCTAAACTGTTACAGACATATCCTATATGATTAAATAACCATTATTTCAAGTTTAAGGAACTTCGTTTCCTTTATGTGCAAAAGTAATCTGTTTTATATATATATATATATATATATATATATATATATATATATATATATATACAAATAATATTCAAGAAGCCAAAACACAAATCATGACCCTTCAAAACCTAGCACAAAAGATAGGGCTTCATATCTCTTTCGAAAAAACTGAACTAATGGCCATAGATCCTCTGGTAATAGAGCACATTACGGTAAACAATCAGAAAATTAAAATAGTAAAACAATTTAAATATCTAGGGGAAATAATAACTTATAATTTAAATGAAAAAGTGACATGGCAAAACAGGACAAATAAAATGATTAAATCCCAAAAATTAACTTGGTCAACATATAACAAAAAATGCCTTTCTGCTAAAACAAAACTTAAACATTATAAAACTGCAGTACAGCCAGAAGTCACCTACGGAAGCGAGACCCTTTTCAAAATCACTCAGAAAAACCGAACTGAAAAAATTCTGAAAATAGAGAGGAGAATTGTCAGAACGTGTATCAATAAAAAACACCAAAAAGAAGGCCAATGGTGGATTGTGCCAAATGAGGTGGTGTATCGAGAAATAGAGCCTGTTACTGATACTATGCGGAAAAAAGAATCTCTTTCTTCGGTCATCTCATAAGGACACCGCAAACAAGACTGTCAAGAAATATCATTGAAAAGCTCTGGTTCCAAAAGCTAGAAGTAGGATGGATCAAAGAAATTAGAGAAGATATGAAAGAATTGGGAATTTCCCTGACTGACCTACAGAATAAAACTGGAAAAATTACAAAGCTAAAAGATAAGAGCATTAGATTTAAACAAAAGACAGACAAACGACAAAATACAACGAAGAGGGTGTTTACGGATGAAGAAAAGAAAGCAAGATCTGAACGGATGAAGAAATACTGGGCAGCTCGAAAGAGTAAAATAACACGCTTTTCTCAGAAAAGATCCAACTAAAATTGACTTAAGTGGTCCCATGTTGGCCGTAAAAGCATAATAATAATAATAATAATATATATATATCCTATAATTATATTTTTGGATTCTTATCAAAATATTACATTAAGAACTGTTCATTTTTCTAGTTATTCTCCCAAATTATCAATATTATTATTTAAGTTTCATATTAACGAAAATTTAATGAATAAAACTTTATATAGTTTAATATCAAAAAATAGGAAGATACCTTAAAGAGTTAAGTTTTTTAAAGAGTTAAATTAAAGTGTAAGTTGATTTTTTTTTTTAATATAAATTTAAATTACATTATTTTATAAATGATTAACCAAAAAATAAAATTTAAATATAACTAATTATAACTTCAAGATATATTCGTATTAAAGTATATATAAAATTGCAATAATTAGCATGGAATTACTGCTGAAGTTATGTGTAGTATGAGCGAATTACGATCTCAACATACACCAATCGTAAAGAAGGTCAAAACACTCATGGGAATGTTAAATCCACTGGAGATATTGATAAAACTGTAGAAAATATTATCTCTTTCAAAAGGAGTTCACTAAACAAAATAAATTTGTTAAAAAATGAACACTGAAAATATTTTAACTACACGAAAACATAAAGGTATAAAAATTATTGTCATTATAATTACTTTCATTAAAAAAAAAACCAAAAGTAGAATATGTCATACCAGTATATTTACAGATGATCACGAAGGCAATGATCCTTTTTTTAATACAATTCTAATAAATTCTTCATCTGCTAATGATCAAAATCTACCAAAATTATTTAAATGTAATTAACACGTTATATATGCGCAATTTTTTAAATACAGTGTGTGTGTGTGTGTATGTGTGTGTGTGTATGTGCACGTGCACGTAATATATTGAAGCAGTTTATTACTGAAGAAGAATTGATCAAATAATTTTAGAATGAAATTTTCCGCTTGCCCATCATAAATAAACCGAAAGATTTTTTTTTCAGATTTTTTAAAACAAATCATTTTTATAGTTATTTTATATTTAAAATATATTTCTACTATTAATTTTAACACAATATCTATTAGAAGTGTTTGGAATGAATATATATATATATATATATATATATATATTAATTAATTTAGCCGTCCAATGAAATTCATCTACAGAATTTTAACTTAATCAAAATAAAGCATCATACAACAGATTTATGCATATATAATTAATACATACCTTTTATCATTTTTTATTTAATTTAAAAAATTTAATTAATTTTTTAAATAATTAACTCAAAATAAACAAAACGGGTTCTGTTTTGCTTTTCTTAAAAAACTTGTTCTTTTGTAAGTATAGGATTTGTCAAATAACCAATCAATTAAAATTATTTTTATCACTTGTACCTTCGATAAAAACGTTACTATAGTTGTACAAAACAACTGACTCTTTTAAATATAAAAATGACTGATTTAGATTGAAATTATTACCTTATTAACACTTAGAAATCAAAATTAACAAAATAATACTTTACGTATAAAATATTAACGAAGGTAGGCAGATGTATGAATACTTTCATCTGTTTCACAATCCATATAAAAACAGCCTGTGATATACAATAGTTATTATTTGACATATCGACAGGATTAGGAGCCGATATACACAATACAACCTCGCTATAACGCGGTTCAAAATAGGCGTATACTGTTATAATACGGATAGAAGGATGTACCACCGAAAAATAACTGTTAGATATAAAAAATAATTACAGATTAAAAAAAAATTAATTATTAGTCGATATATAGAAACGCATTTAACGGTCTTAAATGTAACTGCTAAATTGTACACATTCAGATGTGCTGCGTTAATGTAGTAATGTGTTTAAAGTAGTACTGTATATTACATTATGGTATTTTTAAATCAAATTAGTTATTACAGTTCTATAATTTTAATTAGACTATAAGGGAATGAGCTTAAAAGACTGTACAATTTAAGTAATTTACCATTCCAAAAAAAAAGTGAAAATGAAATCCAGCTACGAAAATGTAAGTACTCCGCAATACATACTCAGTAGTACATTCTATTTTATATCATGATATTCTCATTTTCAACTGCGACTTCTGTATTATTGCAGTTATATTACAATATTGATTCAATTGGTATTAATTTTTTCTTCATTTATCACTTTTAGATGTTAATTTAAAAAAAAAAAAAAATGATCACTTTTACTTTGAAATAACGTGGTAAGCCAAATATGTGGATATAACAGTTGTCAACGAATGGCCACATTACAGATTGATTGTACTATATTTCTAATCAGATCTCTTTACCCAGAATTTTCAAGAAAAAAAAACCAAACCGGCTTAACTATAAAATTCTTTCTTCGGATTGTAATACACGAAACTTTTCAAAGTAAAAATGTTAATGAAAACCCACAAAAAGAATACCCGTACTATTTTATAAATACTAAAAATAAATTTATTAGTTGTTGACATAAAAATATGAAGTATTTTAGTTAACCCCAGTCAAAAAAAAAAGGGAAATTTATTTAAAAACAATCAAGATCGGGACTTGCAATCTGGATGAAGATATAAATCGATTTTAACTTAGTGGTAAAAACTTTTTCCGCTTTTAAATGGAAATGTCAAAAACGTTACTTCGTAAGTTATATTTATTTTATAAATACTAGTAGAAATATTATTTTTGTAGTGTGTTTGGCAAGTATTGTTTATTTCGTAATTAATTTTGTTATTTTTTATCTTTTCTTTAATCATTTATCAATTCCTCTTAGAAAGATTTTCTAATTTCGGATTTATTTTTTATAACCGTTGGGCAAAACTCTAACTTGTACTTAAAAATGTAACATTATTATTTTCAATCGATCTAATGATACAACTTTAGCAAATATATTATACATCCAAATTAAGAAAAAACATAAAACCAAATTTAAAATATGAACACAAAAATATTTATTTTCTACATACATTTTAATATATTGAATTTCCTTTTGTTAATTTAAAATAGACGATTAAACAATTAATTACTAACCCTTAATTTGGTATCTTAAAGTTTACTTAATTTTTTTTCATTTTTAAAAAATTACTCTTATAAATCTAATTAATTAATTTTCAATATTGTAAAATTCTAAAAGCGATATAAAACTCTTGCCATTTTTTTTATGAACGATCACAGGAGATGTTAATTTAATAAAAAGTTCAAACACTTTTAAAATATTGATTTATGAATATCCTGTCAACGTTAAATCTTGTTAACATTTACAGGCTAGAGAATTCAAACATCAGAATTCCTATAATTTTCTTCCTATTTTTTATGTTTTTGTTAAATTTCATAACCGTATGAATGGGGCAAACTGATACGAATTACAAGTAACTTCCGAAAATGAAATAGTTGTTTTTCAAGAATAACAAGTCCCATGTCAAGCTTAGTAAAGAAAGTGAGGAGGGAAGTGATTTCAATTTTTTTTCTATATTGAACCGAATATTCTTCTTTTTTTTTTTTTTCCCCACTACATCCCTGGGCCGGACATCCACTCAAGTATACACGGCCCAGCGATGTGTCTTTGTGACTCTAAGGGGGCCTCCCCACCCACCGGCTGTACGTCCGGCACGGTAGATAAGCCCACCCGGTTCCGGATCTTTTCTTATTGCTGCCCGCCTCTAATCCTCCGCACGTAAGGGAAGGTCCGGGTATGCCGCCCCCTCACACGCAGAGAACCGGGTCTCGGTCTTACTCTTTTATGCCTGCCTCAAACCGGCGGCGCCAGCCCCAGCAAGCAGCGAAGCGCCCCCAGGAACCGACACCGCCGGCCGGGACTCGGTCTTTTCTTTATTCCTTTCAAGCAACCCCAGGAGTTCCCACCCCATCACCGAAACCCGCATACCTAAGCATACGGGCCCTCCGGGGTGGGACTGTCCTCCCTGCCCTATCTTCACGCCTATCGTCTGTGATGCCTCTCCTCTTCCTCTTTAGATTTGAGGACGGTGCTTGTAAAATTGGAAAACCAATCCCAGTTGTTATTGGATTGCATTAGCCAGCTAACCAGGTTATCAGGTCTCAGGTTATTATGCCTTATTTCATGTGTGAGACCCTCCCATCTATAGCAGTTGAATACAGTGTGTTCCGCGTCGTCTTCTTCCTGACAGTACGGACACCTTGACGTCTGCCTTTTTCCGATTCTATTAAGGTATTTCCCGAACGACCCATGTCCTATCATCAACTGAGTGGTGTGGAAATTTAGTCCGACTTTCTCCCTACCCAACCACTCTTTCAGATTGGGAATAGTCTCCTTGTCCACTCACCTGTTTGAGCGGTGACCGCGGTTTGCCAGTTGCTAACGACTGTGTCTTCTACCTCGGCTCTTGGCACACCTGCCGCCCTCATGCTTCGACCTTTTATCTGTAATTCAATGGGAGGCGTTTCAGCTAAGACACATAACGCATCGTAAGAAATTGTTCTATATCCTGAGACAACTCGTATTAGTGCTACTCTGTGCACGCTTCTAAGTTTGCGTTTATTGCGTTGTACATTCATTGCAGTGCCCCAGACTGGTGCCGCGTATAAGATAGATGACATCATTGCCGTTGTGATCAACCTTCTGACCACCAGTTTCGGTGCACAGTGGTTATTAAACAGACCTCTTAGAGCCTTAATTGTAGGGGCCACCTTTTGGCAAATCATATCTATGTGATAACCGTACTTTAGACTCTTATCTATGAATACGCCCAACTATTTGACGTTACTGACTTCACGAATAATTTCCCCCCTTATTTCTATATTTATTCCTGTGACCCTTCTGCTGCCAGAGAGCAAAATGCATTTTGACTTAGCTGGGGCTACTCGGAGTTGGTTGTTATCTAACCATTCGTCTAATAGTTGTAAGGCCTGATTTGCCTTAATTTCAAGACGGTCCACTTCCCTATCCTCCACCAGTACCGCAACGTCATCTGCATAGCCGACAATCCTCACTCCTACCGGATAAGGAAGCCTGAATATTCCATCATAGAAAACATTCCAGAGTATGGGTCCTAGAACGTACCCCTGTGGAACGCCGCCAAAAATCTGAAAATTTACCGTGCCCTCAACAGTCTACAACAGAACCGTGCCCTCAACAGAACCGAATATTCTACAACATATAAGCATCCCAGGCCTACTAAAACACAGGTGATATCCAATCTACAGATTGCAACTTAATTTTATTTACTATAGGGGCTATAACGAAGATTATTACCCTAAGAGAAAGCAAATTTGACTGCTGTTTATTGTATCTCATATCCTTTATATCTCCCACCATAAAAAAGATAGGAAATGTAGTGTGGAACAATAAATTAATTTATCCCTTAGTAATTTTATTAATTTATCCCTAGAGTGAGTTATATATTATAGATATGTTAACATAATTTAATAAACATCTTCGCATTAAAAACGAAATTAAGGAGATCGACTCTTTAGTTTTTACAAATGACTACTAGATGGTCCTACTTAGATGTGACATTAATATTATAAAATTTGACGTTTTTTATTGATACAACAGTGACAGGTCAGAAATCGGTTGAGTAGTTGTTTATAGTAAGCGTTTAAAAAATAACAATTTTGTGAAAAAATTGAAAGTTTCACGTGAAAGTTTTCGCTGGATGATTTTTTACAATTTTAGTAAGTGCCTAACTTAACAACAATGTCTCGAATCGAAAAGCACGACGTTTTTTCATCGTGGCTTTTGACCACGACGCGCTTTCATCGTGGTCGCGCTTTCGTCAGCGATGAATTTTTAATGAAATTCTACCAAAATCGGTTGTTGTTCCAAAAAACATCGATGTTGTGCGCAACATGATTGAAGAGCATCGGCACAACCGTTATCGGCAGCTTAACGTGAGATAGAAGCATCCTTATTCATATCAAAGTCTACTAGCTAAGAGAAAAGTCTACTAGCAAAGAGTAAGTCTACTAGCAAAGTCTATTAGCTGAGAAAAAAGATCTGTTCCCCATGGATTCCGCATAATTTGACAGAAGCTAAAATAAATCCTCTTATCAGTTGGTGTAAGGAAATGCTCAAAATATTCGATCGAGGAACTGCAATATCCGTAACAGAAAACGAAACTTGGATATATTTGTACGAGCTCAAAAATAAGTAACAATCAACTGTCTGCGTATTTCAAGATGAACAGAGTCCAACAAAAGTGGTTCATTCGCGAAGCATTTCCAAGAAAATTATCGTTTGTTTCTTCGGTTACACTGGACATGTAACAACCATTGTTTCAGAGGATCAAAGAAAAGTCAGTGCTGAATAGCACACAACAATTTGTTTGCCAGAAGTCTTCGATGAAAAAAGTAAAAATTCTAAAACGTCGCATCATTCTTTATCATGAAATGCCAGCTCTCACACACTGCATCAAATAATTGGTTATTTAACAGAGAAAGACACTGAATTAATATCTCATTACCCACATTCATCTGATTTATCACCTAACGACTTCTATTTGTTCCTGAATGCAACAAAAAATGCATGGACATCGATTTTCCTCAACTCAAGAAACTGTTGAATCCTTTCAAAACATGTTTTTGAGGTACCAACATCAGAGTGTAAAATGTGTTTCGAGAATTGATTCAAACGCATCCAGAAGTGTAGTAGAATTAGAATTTCATAAGTTTCTGAAGCTGAGTGGAGCAATGTCTGCAAGCATGTTGTCAACGTTGGAAAAAAAATACGTTGAAGATGAACATTTATATGATTTGCACATCGACAATTTTTTGATAAATGTGAATTCAGAATCGGACACGAGCTCTTTAGAATCTACCGACGACAGCGACTTTGGAATTTGCGAGCTACAGCAATAAAGTGAATAGAAAAAATAATTATTTAAAGTTCTGTAAAATAAGAATATTAATTGGAATACTAAACTAGTTTTAATTAAATAGCATGGTGTGTATTTTTGGTTATAGATATCATCTATATTAAATTTGACAATGTTTTCAGTCGACCAAATGTTTACTGAATGCTAGTAGTTTTCTTGTGCCAAGTTACTCGCCGATAGTTCTATAAATCTTAAAGGCGAATATTTTTAAAAACAATAAAACGATTTATATCAATTTTTTTCTGTCATTACTTTTGTAAAAATTAAAAAAAAGGCGGCCCTCTTACACCGGGGTCCATATTTTATTTTTTAATAAATTTTAAAACCTAGTTTTTCAGGCATTTTTCTTTTTACTTCAAAAGCTTACACGAACATTGTAAAATAGCGTGAATGTAAAATATGTTGAATGTAAAATATAATTATTATTAAATATTACCGTAAAATTTTTAATTATTAATAGCAAAAATTTGACAAATTTGTTTAAGCGATTCACTCGTGATATTTTTATTTTATCTTGTCAATACATAAAGAAGAAGCCATTTAGTAGCAGTATATAGATAGATAATCAACAAGTAGTCAATTGAAGTATGTTGTCATAAAGTAGACATCAATAAAAATGGCATTAGATAAAATCTACTACAAAAGAAAACACTTGTTAGTAAATATGTATAAAAAAAACCAAAAAAAAACACAATATTATTTAAGTTATATAAAATATATTTAAGATAATTTAAATTACTTTAAGAATTAAAGAAAAAAAAATCCCTTTCGGCACGCCGGAAGGCGGAGGTAGATTTCACAGGTGCTAAAGTAAGGGATTAAAAAGATTTCCACCTTAAAGTTAAGAAAAATTCCAAATTTACTCAATACGATAATGGTTGCATGTGAAAAAAGTTTCACTTGTTTACCGCAAGATGAATTCCAGCAACATTTTGGTCTTCCCTTGCCGTAAGGGTTGGTCATTTCAGAAACTGTTTAAGGCAAAAGTTTTAGGTAATGTTTAGAGGACAAACGACCACCTTAAACCGATTCCATACTGTGCCTATTAAGGGAGGTATAATTTTTTTTATCTTCGAAACCCCATTTTCTCCACCCCCTGGGCCAATGGTTGGTGATATCAAAAAACTTTACTTACATAAGTTTTAGGCCCTTATCCAAAAAATAGTAGGAACTTTAAACTAATTCGATATTTTACTTAATACGAAGGTTATAACGATATTTTGTTTTTCGTAAAAGCCCCCCGATTTCAACCCCCATGGTACAATTTTGGCCGTTAACAAACTCGAACGAGATTTTGGGACGAGTTATTTTTAAGAAACAATTTGAAAGTGATCGGCGCGCAAAATTACGTCAGTTATCGTGTCCACAAGAAAGTGAAAAAAATAAATATATAGATATAAACTTTTGAGCCGACGACGGTTTTGGGTTCTGGGGAAGATGAAACGCGAAGATATATCGAAATTTTCCGAAGTCGAATCATGGTATCCATTACAATATGTAGCTTTGTTATGAAATGTACCTAATAAACACTGTTAAATGAAAACGAAAACTGAAAATCAACCTTCAATTAAATATTAAAAAATAAAACACTATAAATGTATAAAAGAAAATGAATAGGCAATGATAGATATAAATTGAAAAAAGGGAATAAATGAAAAATTTACTAGAAGGAATGTAAATTTCCTTGGTATTGTGTGAAAGATATCTACGCAATACTAAAAGAAAGTGTAAATTTAGTTTAAAAATATTTATGTAATTTAAATCTTCAATACAAACAGTCACCTACAATTAAGTACACGCCTCTTTTATCGGTTAGATAAATAAAACAACTCAAGAAAGATAAAGACAGCATGAAACTTAAACCAAACAAAGAGATAATTCCGCTTTCAAGCAAAATTTTTAGGGCAGAGATGCAAATTTAATATTCTTATAAATAAAAAATTTCACCAAAGGACTTTTAAGAAATTTAAACTTAAAAATGGGTATTTGATATTCCTTTCCTGTTGTTATTCACCAGTGATGTTTCTGCTTCAGTACTGAAAAAGTATAAATTTCTCAACTATCCAATTCTTCATTATTACGTATACTCGTATTTTTTCTAAACTCATCAACCTTCTAATAAACAAATTTTGTTTTCATTATTTCCTTTTTTTATTTTATTTAATCTTTACGTAATTATTTTTTATATATTTTTTTCTTTAATGTTTACTAATAATAATTTTTTTTAAGAATCGAGTCATTTTTTAGCTTTACATTCAAAATAATTTTTTTGTACCAGTTTAATACAAAAAAATTGACAGTCTGTTTTTTTTTTTTTTTTTGTTTTTTTTTGCCACGTTTAATCTCAAATTTTAATATTTCAGTAATAAAAAATAAATAAAGTTTCTTAATAATAGTGATTTAAATTTGTGATTATCGTAATATAATCTTGGAGTAGTAGAGGATATTCCTTTAGGTCCTAAATACGCGCACGCTCGTGTGTATTAGATAAAAGAAAAAAAATGTATGAGGTATATAAAAACTCATTTAACTGTCTTAAATAAAGTGATTAAATTGCAGTATTCATTCAGATGTGTTGCGGTAATGTTGTAACGTGTTAAATAAAGTACGTTATTACTTAATGGTATTTTGAATTCAAATCAGTTACTACACAGTACTGTAATTTTAATTAGACTGTAAGGAAAAGTGATTAAAAGACTAAAGTTTAAATAATACACCATTCCGAAAAACGCAATGTGAAAATGAAATCCAGCTACAAGAATTGTATGTATTGCACAATACATACACACATAATCAGTACTGTATTTTTAAGTTTCTACATTTTATTTTATCCCACGATATTCTCACTTTAAACTGCAACATACGGTAATATTTTAATTACGTTACAATATTGTACACGCAATCTTCAGTGGTGTTTTATTTAATAAAATAATTTTTTTTAGCATATACATAAACTGTTCAATGCAAAGTTGTTAAACAATAATATCCTGCTCTAATTCTGTTCAAAATTGCTGGAGAGGTGGGTGCCTGTACTTGAAGGAAGTCCTGATTTCTAAAGCCTGCTAACCTCTAGATGAGGTTTTATCTAATACTGAGTTCGCTACTTACATAGATCGTCCTCATCCAATACTCCCTTTTCTTAACTCGATTTCTACTTTCTCATTTTAAATTCATAGCAAGAAGACTGGGACCTACAAAACCAGCGAATTCTTAATATTGTGATCCGAAAGACGTTTAATAACTCCTAAAATAAAATGCCTTATAAATTAATTTTGATACTATTTTACCAAAGGTTTTTCCTATTATCTCTATTATAGGTATATACGAGTATTTATAAACCTTTTTTTTAAATTAAACTTTTATTTGAATTTGACATTTAATTAGGAAATTAAAATGAAGAAAAAGAGATGCAAATATGTGAAAATATATTTTCGTTGATGACAGTTTCAAAACAAAATGAAAAAAAAACATAAACGTAACGGAGAATTAAATTAAAATTCATTTATTTAATTACTCTCCAGTTTATTGCCTTTCTGAGGTACTTATATTTAGCTAGGTGAAAATCTTACAAACAATTTAACGAATAAACTAAAGCCAACTACAAAAATGATAAATATGTACTCGTAATAAATAAATTAAACTGCAGTTGCTGTTATTTTGCTAAGATTACTCCACATATACTACAAACAAACAAACGCAATATGTTAGTAGATATATTGTTAAAGTCTATGGTTTTAGTATAGTTGTAAAGTGCTAAGCATTCTTACTGGTAATTGAGTTGGAAAGCACGTCTTTTCCTTCTGTTTGTAGAAGATACCCTTAATCCGTTCTACACTCGGCTCAGATCACTGCGTGACTGTATCACGTCGCTTGCATGCATAAATTTGAGTAGAAGCAACCAAGACACGAGTCCCTATATTATGTACAGCGAGTATACATATATAAATATATATATATATATATGTGTGTGTGTCTGTGTGTGTGTGTGTGTGTGTGTGTGTGATATGATATACCCTAAGGCCAAGCTCTTGTTATTGTTCCGCTGTTGTTTTTCATTTATAAATAAAAACAATACATGTACAACTCAGTATCGCTCTATACACATTGCCTATTTTTAAAAAATCTTAACTTTAAAATAAAATGAAATATCTTACTTAAGTCAAATCATGTAGCTTTAAAATAAATTTAAAAAACAGGATGTGTTTGTAAAAAAGAAAATGGATTTCAATATTAAAAATAAAATCCATCCTACATTTTCATGTCTCCCTCTAGCATATTTTGTATATATTTTTTTCAAATTATTTTTTCGGAGTAAATTTCTAGAGAGGAAATATTAAGACAGTAAGATATTCCTGGAAAACTTATTTATGGCCCAAGGTAAAATTTTGAAAATAGAATATTTAAATGATTATAAAAGGAATTTATTAATAAACATTTTAAGGCGAAATTTGATAATACATAAATTTTCTCATTAACGTGCTTTACATTATTAATATTACAAAAATAATGTTACAAATAATTAAAACGTGTAATATTATAAATTAAAAATAATGAAACAAAAGAAATAGAATACCTAATACTTTCCTCTTATTGGTTAATAAATAATTTATAAAATATAGAGCTGTTGTAAGAATCTTGCCGCTTAGTGTATTGAGAGGCTAGTTCTTTTCACCATAGAGATGCCGGATTCATCAATAATGGTGTAATATTCAATATTTTTAGAGCACGTTATTTTCGTATTAGAGTATTAATTTATTGTTTACAACAGTATCTAAGTGTAAATATTTTACAATCATTCTGTCTAAATGTTCTTACTAATTTTATATTATACATTGTAGGTTTAAGTTCACTCTTTTAGATTACACTAAATTAACTGAACGACAGTTTATTCTGGAAAAAAAAAGTAACAGTCAAGAAGAAAAAGAATAACTAATTTACAACAATTTCTAGTATACAAGTGTAACGTTGACGTTACTAATACTTGTCCAAAATAAGGTAACGAGGATAACTGCGGAGGCGTCATGGTTACGTGGAACCATGAGATTCACGAATAATACTTAAGAGTTTCCGTCTGCTCGGGAGGTTGTGAAACAGAACAGCATTAAATACCATCGGTGTTAAAAAAAATTACGTGCACCAGCTTGACGCCGAGGATGTCCGAAGGTTGAAACGTTTCCACATGCTAGAAGAGAATACTGGATGACAGACTGCAATTTTTGTAACCGGTATTATTATTTTTGTTAACTTATTTACTCTTTCGATAAATGTTACTTGTTACATTTTTTTCTTGTTAACCATCTACATAATGTTGTCTTTCGTCTCACTAACAGAAGATACGGCTGTTTTTATTTATTTGTTGAGCTTATTTATGTACTTACAATTAAAAAGTGTTTATTCTTATTTCTTTGGGTACTTGCTTATTTTTATTGGTTATTTATTTGTTTACTTGCTTATTTTTATTGGTTATTTATTTGTTTATTGTTTATTTTTGTGAACCACGAAGTGAATGCGGATATATTCTCGTACATAAGAACTTTAAGAATTTTGCTTGTTTGTAACTTTAGTTTTTTTTTTATAAGTATTGATTGAATTATTATAACAATTCAGTAAGAACCTCGTAACTTATGATTATATTTATACGATTTGCTTATGGTTTCACTGTAGGAACCGGTTCTAAATAAACTAGTTGTAGAAAAAAATGTTTATATATTTTTTTTTTTTTTAGTTTTTCTTTTTTTGTAATTTGACACTGAAGCGACTAGGCTGAATTAAATTAAGTTTTTTAATCTGTTAAATTACGAAAAATCTCAACTCTGCCTTCGATTTAAGTATGAAGATGTGTAGGAAGGTAAAGTAGTCGGTGAAGTTCTGGGATATTCCTTAATCTTTTACTTTCCCGCCTAGCACTACAGTAGAGCTATAATTTTAGAAGGAAAAGTAATCGGTCCAATTTGGGCATATGCGGTATTCACCGGATCTTTACGTTTTTGACATCTAAGGAACCCAAAAAGCGGATGGAAAGTTCACATGTATGTGTGTGTGTTTCGTGTTTCACACCTTATACCTCCAGAACTATTAACCGATTTTGACCAAACTTGGCCAGATTACTTTTATATATGAGTCATTGATGCCATTAAATTTGTAAATTAAAAGGTCAAGGGGTGAGGCTGCAGAGTAAGGTCGCCCTCAGTATCTCGAGATTTCGCCTAATTAAGGTCTTACACATATATTTCTTAGGCATATTTGTTAACAATTAAAAAGTAGTAATATTTAAAAAAAAAAACGTTTTGCACCCTCTCATTAAAAAATGATCTACATAAACTTGTGGCTAAGTGAGTATAATGCGTCATTAGTATGCCGTCTCACCACTAGGAGTGCTAGTGCAGCACTAACTTACAGCTGTTGTAGTCATCTTTTTTCTTTTTTTTTTTTGGTGAGTCGGATGAATTCCACTTACGGGCGAAGTGTCAGGCTCGCTAACAGGTTCTCCAAGACGTTAAAGAGTGCGTATGTATTCCTACGCCCTACCAACTAAACTTCCTATCTCACCAACTCCCCTCCCGGGGTCGGACCCGCAATTAAACATTACACAGCCCCGGGAGGTGCCTTTGAGCTCGGGGATCCAGAATCTCCGTGTCTCATTACCATCGCCCATCCTCGCTGGTGTAGATGAACGATTGCTCCATAAGGGGCTGTCCTTCGCTCTCCGGTTCTTTTCTTCACCTGCATGTAGGGCTTTTCTGAGGTGGTCTGTTCTTCCTGACGTATCACCTCCTCTGTCCCCCAATCCTACCGTTGGATCACCCCAGCGATGAACTTCGAGATTGTGGAGAACTGCTGTTCATTCTCCATAACTTCTCCTTACTGACTATATTTTCCACACTTAGTGGACCCATTAACACTTCGCACACCTGACATTCATTGACCATCTACTGCATTCAAAAATTACATGCAGTATCTGCATGTTCTGGGGTATCCATCTCGCCACAGTATGGGCACCCCTCATCATCAGCCCGTCGTCTCTTGTAGAGGTATGTCCTAAATGTCCGTGGCCGGTCAGAAACTGAGTGAGTCAGTAGCTCCCCAAATTTCCTCCCGTGCCACGATTCAACGCGCAAAATGAGCTGATGGATCCACCGGCCTTTAGTGGAGGCATCTCACAGTGGATTGCCAGTCCGCAATACACACCTCAAATAAACTATGTCTATCCTGCCCCTCACATACTCGTTTTCTATGGTCCGATAGTTGTCTCAGAGGTACTATTCCAGCCACCACCATTACTGCCTCTGTGGAAACGGAGCTATATACAGCCGCCACCCGCAAAGCGATGCGACGGTGCACCCCCCTCTAAAATGCAACGATTATGTCTTACCTCTAATGCTTTATCCCATACTGGAATAGCATATAAACTGATTCTGACGTGAGCAAACAGCCAGCGTTGGGAGGTGCGTTGTAATCGTCTGCTATGTTGTAGTCAGAGGTGAGCGATAGAATTAAATAAATTAATAATATTTAGAGTGTACAAAAGAGTTTAAAGTGGCTAATGAAATACCCGCGCTAATGAAATATAGTATGCGCGCGTCCTTTAGTTAGAATCATTGAACTAAATAAACAAAAAATATTATATTTAAATAAAATGATGAATATTTTTAATTAAATTGTGTGGGTAAGCCGTGCATGAGATAATAACCACCTTACGTGAAAGTCCTACAACTATGTTGACAGCTTTTTTTTATGTTAGTTTATAAAACAAATATAAATGAAATTTACAACACATCTAATGTAAGGAAATTTAAAATCGGATTGAATAATTTTACTTTTTACCTAATAGGGAATACCAAATATGATACACAAATTTAAACCAGAAAACATATATTTTATTCAAAAAGTAATTTTTTGAGGTTGATGGTAAAAGATTTCAACTTCGAAGATTATTTAATCCTGATTCTTACTTGTACGATGATTTTATTTCGCTACAACAATAAAGACGACATTAGGTAATTTTACTAGAATTATAGCAATCTGAATGAAATTAATCGAGTGATTGATTTAAAAGAAATAATAGTATATAAATGATCGAATCATAACTGAAACTTCTCTGATAATCGATTGACGGATTTTTCGGATTAATGATTTAAATAGCCTTAAGTATATAATTTGGAAGAAGATATAAAATAAGTTTCAGTTACTGAAGCAATATCAGTATAATTTTGTTTAAAGTGTTTAAAGCTAATTCGCTAAAACGTTTTAAAACATGATTAATTCATTTAAGTATTGAAAGAGCCGATAAGACAAGTCTAGTCTATCTGACATTACTAAAGAAGCTGGCTTTTTTAAGTTATAATTTTTTTAAATTATTTTATTTTTTAATATTTACCTGAATTATATTTACTATTCCTTTTAATCTAGTGTTAATAATTAATTAAAAATCAAAATGAGCATGTAGTTTTATTTTTTTTAATATTATTTAAATGATTCTTGAGCATTGTGTAATCGATCTTTTTTTTAAATAATAACTTGTTCTTTACATTTGTATAAAAGTAAACTCGTTTTTCATTTTAAATCTTATTTGATTTTTATTTATTTTATAAAACTTCATAAAATACAAACATATATAAAGAGAATAACATATAATTTATGTCATTGAACTAAATGGAAAACGTACAAAAATATTTATCTGAAAAAAATAACCGAGAAAGAACTGAATGGTTGGGTATTTATACCAAATGGCTGAATCAACCACAGAGAAGTATATAAATAGCACAATACTTTTTAACAAGGCAATTCATTACATTCACTCAGTCTTTTTATAATAAATTTTTAAGAAAAAAAGTAATTTAACAGATTAATATACTCATTCTTCTTCTTGTTATACCCATTGATTGTATTATACCCCTTATATTATTCTATTTTACTCATTTTTTTTCTTTTTTTTATCCATTCACTAGTTAACTTTCGTGAAGATTTATAAAACAAAAAATTTGCTTAAGATTTTTAATCATATAAATAATGGTTTCTTAAAGTAAATAATAATAATAATGAATTTACAAAATATTTATGAGAAAAATACTTTAAATATTCATTTCAACACGCTTATTAACTAACATCAGTGTTCGACCGGAAGCAATTTAATAATATTTTTCTTGGCATATAAACGTTTTTGGACGTACTTGTATATATAGAAAGAAATAAACGTCCGTATTCTTTTTAGTTTATCGTTTATTATTCTTATTAGTAAAATTATTTGATGCCATGTGTTAATTATTTTAAACAATCGCAATAGCAGCGCTTATGTCTGATGCAAACGTTAAATTGGCAAAAATAAATTATGAAATACGTTAGCATTATGCTTACTTCATACGCTATGATAAAAAACTTTCAACACTAAGTTAGCCACGACATAATTTTAATAAGTAATCAACTACCTTGTTTTATATATATATATAGTTTAGAAAAATTGCTTTTCATTTAAAAATAGTTATTAATTCGATATCATATATTTATTATTCATATATTTTTAATTGATTACATGAAGCAAACGAAACGTAAAACCTACTGAAATCCGAATAACATTCTGCAGACATCAAACTCAGCTGAATACCATCTCATTTACACGTTAAACCGAATGAACTGATAAGTTGGCTAAACAAGCTGCTGAATCTCACAAACACTGTTCAATTGACCATTTTGCCGACACTTAAAGAAACTCAAAAACTAAAGTAATCAACCACAATCTGCAACGAAAAACAGCAACAGATCAAACCTCAAAAACTTTATCAAATACGAAAAAGTAATTATGAAGATTTTCCTGCATGCTCATCTTCCAGAAAACAAGAAGTCATCACAACTCGATTGAGAACAGGACACGCTAACTTCAGCCACGTATATTTCACTTTGAAAAAGGAACAATATCTTGTGAATATTGCCAGGATTATTTATCAACAAAATACATTATTACCGACTGTCCATTCTAACAAACGGAAAGAATGAAACCCAAAATATCTTAAGATTTAGAAAAGTGCTTATATAATGTTAAAAATTGTGAGAAAACTCTTTAATTATCTGAAGGAGTAGAATTTTCAGCATTATATGAAAGTGAATTATAAGTAACATATTCTTATCAGACATGTCTTCTAAATCTGTATTAAACCCCTGAAATGTACGTATTGTTACAATTAAGTAATTTAATATTATATACATGTGACCCAAAAGGTGTCGCTAATGACCATTAAATGTGACATAATATAATTTTTTTTAAATACTATTTCTTACAAAAACGACTAATGAAATCATTTTTAATTTATTAATAATTTATAAACGACTCTACATAATATTTTTCTTTCTAAAGATTTTCCAAATCTGTATTAGTTCGCACTTTTTTCCAAATCTGTATTAGTTCGTACTTTTTATCTTCTTTCCAACAAGATTTAATTGTAATAAAAGATCTAATACCATAAAATATTCTTACTAAGAAACTTCCCGGACTTTCTGTTAACTAAAAGTGAGAAAGCCACTAAATAAAGTAGCAAATAATTTCATTATTTATTTTATTAACGGGAAAATTTTTTTATAAAAATTTTTCTGTTAAAAACATTAATTATAATCTTTTATGTTTATTTCAAAAATACAAATAACTAGAGTAATACCAAAGTTGCTGCTGATAGCAACATTTTCTATTAGCGAGGTTCGATGTTAAAAGTGCTCACAGTCCACCTATTGGCAGTGCTTACAATGCGTACAGCTTGAACTACAATATTGTTAATAAAAATTATAATACTTTTCATCATAACAATTTTAAAACTATAAAAAAATTTTAAAATGGTTAAAATTTTCATTGTCTTTTATTTTTAGCTAAACTTAGTTTCAAGGAAAAATATTATTGTTTAAAAAATAATTTCATGAATAGAAGTTTAATTTTTGAAGAATATCTGATAAGAATCAATTTAATAGATTTAATTAAATCTGATACGAATAGATGTGAAAGAAGGGATTTTAGTTTTAATCGTTTTAATTTTTATACTAAAATGAGTTCAGAAGTTCGTGGTTTTAAATACACATTTTGTATATCTTATATCTAAAAACTGAAGAAATATTAACCTAGAAAGATTAAACTTTTCGTATTTATCTAAACTGGCATATCAATAATCAGAAAAAAAATATTAAAAAAAAGTTCGATATGAAAAACCTACCAAAAAAATTTAAAACTAATTTTTTTTTTTTTTACTTCGAACAAGATTGTTTCTAATAAATAACAAATAATAACTCTTAAGTTTGTGATTACTTCAAATGTCAAATTTTATAAAATAACTGAAAAAACAACCCATTATTTATTTTTTTTTTATTTCATTTTTATTAATCTTTTAATTTATTATTTTCCATTATTTATAATTAAAATTTAGTAACTTTTCAAAAAAGGCATACCGTATTAGAATTAATAATTGTTGTATTTATTCCAAAAAAAAATCGTCTCAATAAAAGTAAAAAAGGAGTGTAAAGAAACTACTAATTAAATCTTACGTGTCTAACGCTTAAGAATTTAGATATTTATAATTATTTTTAACTCAGTTCTCTAATAAATTTTCATGAATTTTTTGGTTGAAATATTTCATTATTATAATGTCGTTAGAATATATTTATATAAATTTATAATTGCACAATAATTTCCCATTACTAAAGAATGAAAACTACAGTAAAATTAAAAAGTTTATATCGTCTATGTAGCCAGTATAATTTTTTCTTTAAAAACTTACAACAGGGTCAACAATTTTTCTATATAAAATTAAAATAGAACCATACATTTGTAACCAGTATAAATATAAAAAATCTGCCGAAGATTGCATGAAATTTTTTTGAAAAATATTTAAACCGAAGGGAGATATAGCAAAAAACAAAAAATATATACACACAATACAGATCGATTTAAGAACTTCTTTTTTTTGAAATCATTTAAACATTAAAAATAATATATTCTACATCTATTAGTTTCTTTGCATTCAATTTTTGTTTTTTAAATTAAATATTATTTTTTTACCACCTGACCTACATTTTAATAAAATGTATGAGTACAAATCACAGGATTTTAAGATCAAAAATCTTCTGTAATAAACAAAACATCTACTGAATGATAAATAAGCGATGTAAGTTGATCGCTATGTAGGATCACCGAAAAGTGTAGAAAAGTCATTAAACTTAATAAGATTAACACAAAAAGGAGACGAAGATTAAGCTGCGTACGCGTGTATTGGTTTAATTTTGATTCCTTCCCGTCTTACAAGCGTGCACGAAGTGTGCATGCGTGTTTGTATGTGTTCTTTGTCAAAACCTGTCGTCGATAAAAGCTACAAAGGAAACTTTTTTTTGTCTTACTTATGTATGATTATTTTGAATCAAACATTTGAAGGAATTTGGAAAAAATTAACAATTTACCAGTTTTAAAATGTTGAAAACGTGAAGAACACGACTCATGAGAAATCACGTTATATTCCTACTTCTTAAATTTCATAATTTCTTATGTTTACAAACGTAAAGTGAGTTGATAAACATCGTAAAATTAAATTTTTCTATTAGTAAATAAAAATTCTTATTTTTTATTAAGCTGCCTTATAGTAATTTTATTTAACTTCGGAATAGCAGTGCTGCTGATCTTTTATAAGCCCGCCTTTTTACTGTTATATTACTTTTTTTGAGCGCAATTACACATTTATATAAGGAGTGTAGTTTAAAGTTTTTTAGATCATAAATAAGGGCGCTTACAACTTACTGACGACATAATAAGAAATAACGAACGACTTTAATAAATATATAACGTATGATTCAATTTTTTATCAATTTTCATGTCGTAATAATAAAAATTTAATAAGAAAAAGTATCCTAAGATAAACTTTCTTTTAAAAGGAATGCAGTTGACTGTGTTTATAAATCAAAAAGAATAATTCATTATTATTTCTTTTAAAGAAACTACTCCGTCAAATAAATTAAGAAAATAAATAAATATTATCCTTTACTATGGATAAAAGACATCATATATAAACAGGGCTTAACTTCATAAAATTCTTCAGTAGGCGTATTTCAAATAAAATGAAAAGAAATCTCATTATATCTTAAATAACACTGATATTAAATAAAACCTCAAAAAAGGATTAATAACAATAATAATAACGAACAAATAACTTAAAAAGTTGAATTGAATTAATATTTAATAGAAAGTGAATATAAAATCATATTTTCCATTACTAGAATTATTTTTACAGAATTAAAGAAAAATTTAGAGTGCCATTCATGCAAAAAAAGTTATTTATTCATAAGAATTACATAAAAAATGTATCTTATATTTTTTATCCCTAAACAAATGCTATAGTATTATTAGTCACGTAAGTGACCTCATTAATGAATGAAATACATTAAATTTTTCTTATGATGTGGAAATAAGGATATACTATAAAAGAAGCTTATCTTTTAGAGATTATTGAATGAAAATTAGAAAAGTTTTTCAATTATACTGTCTTTACTAATTTATTTTACTCGTAAATAAATTTTATAAATTAAATAAGTCATCTTCAACGAATTTTGAACGAGATATATTCCATTGCTATTTCTGAGTAATTTTTAAATATAACTTTGACTCTTCTTCACATATAATTTTTTTTTTTTTTTTAAGTAATAAAGTAGAATATATATAAGATAATTCACGGAGAATGTAACAAATTTTCAGAACGTGTTCTACTGGTGAAAATAAAAAAGAAAGTTCATATAAACATAGGTTCCGAAACACTTCGTTAGCGAATGTCGGCTAGCGAAATATTTCGCTGTGATTTCTTCGTCTTCAGTAAAATAAAAGTAGAATGTAATACTTGAGACAAAAATTAAAGAATAAATTAAGCTGTTTTAAATAAAAATATGATCTGAGAAATTGAAAAAAAAAATAGGTCTGAAATCTGAATTTTTAGTAGTTTTCGAAAAAATCTGCGGTAAAAGACAAAAGATTTGAACTGACAATCATACGGCCTAAAATAACTGTCAAAAGGGTAATAAACATATAAAAGTTTTAAACAAAATTCTTTTTTTTTAAATATTTAAAATTATCGACATTTTATTATCTTTTGTTTTGAACAAACTTCGAAATTGTTTCGTTTGTATTTAGTTTCTGTGGACATTAATCATAACATTTTATTCAGTATCAAATTCTCTACAAGTTTTTTAGAAGTCCTAGAAAGGAGAAGTGGATACAATTTAATTTTATCATATATAAAAGTTAAAGTTTCGGTACAGAAATGATCAGTATGTTAAAATTAACAACCAAAAAAGCTGATTTAGAAAAAACAACTATACTAGAATCGAGGTTTACGTTAAATCCCAATACAACTGAAAAATAAAAATGTTTAATAGGAAGTAGAAATATCGAGCCGTATTATTTAACTATAATTATTAATCGTTAAGATTTAGTATCAATGCCGGCAAATTACTGTTTTATTTTACAATAGAGAAACGACATAGTTATCAGAAAGTATCGATAGATAGTAAATAATTAAATGAAGATATTACTAGTATAATTTTTTATAAATACGTTTTTCTTTAAATTGTACCGACTTCAGAAAAAAATATAAATTTAAAAAACTGCACTGGAAAGGAAAAAATATTTTTTCCACAACAACCCACAATACAAACTTTGAAACCTAATTTTTTGAAGTCGGCACCAAATTCAAAAAATTTCATAATCTATACCTTGTGCACTCCTAATGTCATAATCCGTATCTAGTTTACTAGTAATTCATTTATAATTTGGCGCCGACTTCAAAAAATAAAATTCAAAGATTATACTGAGAGTGTAGTGAAAAAATTATTTTTTCCTTTTCAGTGCATATGTTTTTTTGGATAATTTTTTTTTAACGTTTTTATTTTGTTCTTCTTAATTTATAACTTCATCAAAACTGAAATATGGGAAAGCCTACAAAACAGAATGCTTGTTTCTTGAAAATTTCTTGAAACAGAACAGGATGGTTTTTTGCCCTTTCCTTTTTCTTCCCTCACTTTTTAAAAGGAATCAACTTTTGTTGTTTTTCCGGGAACCTAGAGATATCATTTATATATTATTTTTATATTTTGTATAGAACATAATCTCATTTAATTATAGAGTGCAAAGTATATTTTTCCTTACACAACCTTTTAATGTCCACAGAGAGCGTACAAAAAGATATTTATGACAGCGTTTACGTACGCTTTATGGCGGGAAAAGTATTTTTTTAACCAGTACTTTACTTCTATTGGTCCAATATCATTGAGTAAAAGAACGAGACAACCAAGATTATCCTCTATTATGTAAAAAAAAAAGCTTTGTCAAATTGGTAAAAAAGATCTTATTGTACTCAGTCTTGGAACCAATTTGGACTTATGAAGTTGAACTATGGAGAAAAACAAGCAACGACGAAGTTGCTACGGTTCCAGAACAAGTTAGTGAGAGGTATCACTGAGGAACTGTTGTTTGTGAAAAATAGTGAGATTCATGACTATTTGGGATTACACTGCGTCCAGGAAGAAATAAAATCCTTCTGTTCTAGATATGAACTGTGCCAAAATAACCACATAAAGCACTTGGCCATGACCTTCCTAGATAATGGACAGGCCATTGAAAGACTTAATTGCCTTCACGTTCAGGGCCTTAAAGTGACTCTGTGTTATTTATGGTAACGCATCCTCTGAGTTCTCTACTTTTATTTAATCTTCTCTATTTTTGTTTTTCGCTTACATTATATTCCACTTTTCTTTCTCGGTGTTAATGTTTTTCTTCTTTTTTGGTTTCTGGCTGTAGTTTTCTTGGTTACATTACCGATGGACCTATTTTATTGAGCTTAAAGTGTATGAACCTTCCGCACAACATACTAGTTGTTTTGGAGTTACGTTGGGAACTTTCTCTCAAGTGTTTGTGTGTTCAAATTTACTTAAGGTTTCTATAAGATGTAAAAAATTTTAAATTAATATTTAACAAAAAAAAATGACGAATTCATTAAAACGTTATGAAAAGACAAAAAATATACATACGGTTGAATTAAGTAACTTCATCTCCTTTAAATCTATTAAAAAGTACATATTAATGGAGATTTCCATCGATAACGTTTGTAATTTATTGAAGAGCTAGTATTTTATTGCCATATAAAATACTAGCAGCAAATCCAAAATTCGTTTTCAGTTTTCTACTGTATTTTTTCATTTTTATCCATGCAGTTTTGTAACATATTTTTAAATAGTTTGTTGCCTACCAGTTGCATTCTTCTTTTTCTTCCATACCTTTACATTATTTTTTTTTGCCAAAATTTACCTCCTCCATAAAATATATTAACATAAGGTTTATCCAACCAATCACAATTCAAGTTCTCTTCCTACATATTTTGATCTCTTCTTAAAATATCTCAATTATCGTTGATTTTTCTCAATCATTTCCTAATTCCTGATTTTACTAATCCGTCTTTTCACTTCTTTGATAAATCCTCATTTCAGAATATCAATTATTCTTTTACCATCATTCTCTTTTCTTTTTCTTACATGAAAATGGCTATCAAATTATTCACTGTACAGTTCTTACAAAATATAAATTTTCAAATACAAACACATCTAATTCCACTGTAGTGATATTTAAATAATCAAACAAGAAAGGAATTTTTAAAACTAAAAAATTATTTAAAAATTATATTCTACATAAAAAGCTATCTGTAAATTGTGAAATTTTTGCACAGCATGCAAAAAATAATATTTTTACATTCAGAAGTAGAATTTAACCCATTTTAAATGTGAAGGCCCGTTCGGCGTCTGTTTGGGTTGGCGCTCTTGATAGGACACACAACAAAGGTTACTGAGCCTACAACGACGGCTCAATCTGCGGGTTATCGCAGGGTACCGGGCGATAGGTACAGTGACGGCGTCAGTCATAGCCGGTGTGCCACCGATTGACCTGCAAGCCAGGATGAGACATTCTATTGCTTTGGGGAGTGAGAGGAAAGTGGCTGTCGACGAGTTGTTTAGAGCTTGATACGACAGGTGGAATACGGCGAAGACGAGACGGTAGACACACCAGCTAATTAATGACGTCAGGAGCTGGGTAGAGCGGAAGCACGGGGATACTAATTACGAGCTCACCCAGATTCTATCAAGGCACGGATGCCTTCAATATCACCTCTACCGTATTAATAGGAGTACCAGGAGATGCTGCTGTGATTGTGGGGAGCAAAATACGACGGACTACTAATGTTTTTTGCACGAGGTGGAGAGAGACTTGAGGGCCGCCATGATGGGCTACGACTCAGTAAATGTGGATAATGTTATAAGTGTAATGTTGGGTGACAGAAATGCTAGGACGAGAGTAAGTATTGCGGTGTCAGCCATAATTCAAAACAAAACAGCAGAGGAGAGGGGCAGACAAGCTGGAACTCTGCAGTTGACCTGAGGCGGACGGCTGTACGCGGCCAGCCCTAGGGGAAAGGCGGCGGGGGCTCTTCGGAGTCGTCGTTCGCCAGTGATCCCCTGGGTATGTCCCTCTGGTTATTCTAATTCGGTGAAAAGAGCGCCCGGGTGATTGCGCAGGGGCTGTGTACATACCATGTGGATTAGGTCTGTCCAGACCAGAGGGGGAGGTTTTTTAGCGGGTGAGTACCCCGCACTTACCGTCAGAGCGGGTCTGGTGGCGGCTGGCAGAACTTTTCCCCCCTACGAAAAAAAAAAGAAGATGTGTATGTAAAGGCAAAATACTCATAAAGTTCAGAAACACATAAGGTCAGGTTAGACAACAGTTCATGAACGGTTATGGTTCGTAAATTATAATTCTTGCTTTTATTTCAGTTTCTATACTTAAATATATCAAAATAATATAAAATCTATTTCTCTTTTTTTTAAATATATTTTTCTTTTATGTGAACAAAATTTCCCACAAAAATATTTAGATTTTATAAAAGTAGAAAAAGCCAACCTTTAATAAAATAATAAAGCTACGTAAATAAGTAGTAAGCGATTATCAATAATTCGATTTTAGTATTATTATTATTATTAATTTTACATTTAATAACGTTTAATTCGTGCTTTCATTCAATTTCCGCACTATGGGATAGTTCAATAATATTTACATTTATTATTTATCATCCGAATGAAATTCCTTACTATTTATAATTTCCAAGACAGGGAGATTAGTTAAATTCCTATAATAACGTAATCGCGTGTTATAATAGTGTTCGTGATTATATTAGTTGCATTATATATTTACCATATTTACCAATGAATTTGAAGTTTCATTATATGATATATATATATATATATGTGTGTGTGTGTGTGTGTGTGTGTGTGTGTGTGTTTGTGTGTGTGTGTGTGTGTGAATATATTTGCACATCAGGTAACCTAACCAAATGGTACAGGCGACCTAATATTAGACATAAGTCAACCCTAAATATTGCATATTCATTCTCATGACTAATAATAATATTAATCAACCTATGCAAGGCTTACAAAGGGAACGAGATATCAAATAATATCTCGTTACCGCCTTTACTAAGACACACAGAATACAGGATATCACTATGCCAAGCCCGTCGAAATATGGGTGATTTTTTTTAAGTGATATAATTTTTTTCCAAATTGAAATTTTTTTTATTAAGAATATAATTACTTTTAAAATATTAACTATTATTATGCTTCTTATAGATCAGGAGTTTTTCATTCATTAAACTTAGACTGGGAAAAAAGTGTGAATGTAAAACTAATGCATTGCTTTCAATCGAGACACATTATATATATCACAACTTCTCACTAGAAAAGAGGCTTCATACAAACCGTAAAAAATTAATAGGTTGTCTTTTAGTCTTCATTTTTATTAATTCCGTAATTCACTACCTAAATTATCTTCCTAAATTGAAGAAAAATTAAGAAAAGTAGCACTTTCTGATTATGTTTTTATCTTTTAGATTTTATGCCTGTTTAAAATTTACATATTTAAATTTTTTAAATATTAAGAAACTTTTAGATATAAACATAAAGAAATAAAGAGATACCAGTATAAAATTCAGATGATTGTAAGAATAAAAAAATGAAGAAACGAGCACTGATTGAAAAAGGAATGAGATAAGTATGTAGCCTATCACTGTACGTTTTCAATTTATACAAAGAAGCAATACTGGAAATTTCACATTTCATAATTCCGCTAGGAATATTCTAATTGATTTGGGTGTTATTTTCTACCACTCCTACTATTGGCAGGTAGGAATGCTAGGAGTAGCAGAAAATAACAATAAAATTAAACAATATTGGAATTAAAAAAAAAAAAAAACAATTTTAGATTAGAATAACTACTTGAACCAAAGATAGATTTAAATAAATACAAAATGAATTGATTTATTATTAAAAGAGAAAGTTGGTTTAAAATAAATAAAAGAAAAATAAAGTAATAAAGTATGACATAAAGAATGATAATAAAGAATTAAGGAAAACAGACGTAATATTTTATTACGAAAAGGCAGAATGTTTTTATTTTGGTTATAAAATTACGAAGAATAAATAAATTAAGATTTACATCAAAACCAGACTGCCACAAATTAGGAGAGCTTCATTCAAAATAGAGGTCTGCCTGTGGAGTCTTTACCGTAGATCTAAGCATGCGAAAGAGATTCTTGCATATTATTTGACGATTGTAGTAAATTATGGTAGTGAGACATGAAGATCAGAAACAAACAGAAAGGAAATAAAAGAGAGACTGGACGTGTAGTGGTAAAGGAAAATGTTGAAATAAGGTAGGTCAATAAAATTTAAAATTATTGATTTTAAGACAAATTGGAGAATAGAATGTTGTAAACAGATGAAAACAAAACCAACGAAATTAGCATTCAATAAGAAAATTAAGATATTCGCCTCAAACAAAATAAACAAAAAATTGAGTAAAAAATTTATGAAGACATTTGTATGGAGTGTCCTGTATGGCAGTGAGTCATGGACCATAGGGGCAGAGAGGAAAAAGAGAATAGTTGCATTTTAGCAGTGGTGCTTCCATCGGATGTTGAAGATTACAAGGGAGGAGAAAAAACTAATGAAGTGTTACGAAGAATTGATACGGTGCCATGTTTACAAGACTTATTAAGGAAACAGCGTAGCATGTACTAAGGCATAACATTTTGTTTCACACCATAATACAGGGCACAGTTGAAGAAACAATTGAAGCAAGAGGAAGATCTAGACTAGGGTATATTAAACAGACCATACAAAATGTTGGGTGTAAAACGTACATGGAAACAAAGAGATTAGCACACGATAGAACTGCCTGGAGAGGGAAGATTAGAAGAACCAATCCTAGAATTGATTGCTACAAGAAGAAGAGAAACAGTTAGACTAGGTAGGTGACATAGATTAACTTACAACGCTTAGTTAATTTAGTAAAACGGGAGTATAAAATGTAAAAACTGTAAAGGAAAACAAGACAAAAATCCCAATCAGGCATGGCATTTTTCACCCGCTATAATTTTTTTATTCTATATTTCCTTGCACAAACTTAAAAGTTACGTAATGAATTAATTACGTACAAAGAAATGAAAAAAAAATAACAGCAAATATGACAAAGTTTTAAAATTAGCATAAAATGAAAGGAATAACCCTTCCAACTGACAAAAAAAACGCTTAATTTTATTTTAATTTGCCCAAACTACTTTACTGCTTATTCCTCATTTTTCTCCCCGTATTTGAACGTTTTCTTAATCAACAGTTTTTCATTTACGATATTCTTGAAGCAACAGCTACGTTAGGTACGGTTAAAAAAAAAAAATTTAGAATTTTTTTTTATTAGGTGAATAATATAATTTTTGAGGGTAATTCAATAATTAACAGACATGAATTTCTGTGGAGACAAAACAGAAAACAAGAGAATTACGATATTTTGAAAACAGTAACTTGGTAACCTTACAATAGCGTCCTCAACCTTAAAATGACTTTTGATGAGATGTTTGAGTAACATTGTTTTGTTTATAACCTAAAAATATCATTTTACGTTGGCGTGTCCTCTTGAAGTTTTAAAATTAGCATGCAGTGATTCGGTTTTTTATTTTCTGAAGGAGAAAACACATGAAAATTTACTTTTGTACGACCACAAAATACGGACAAAGTTGTATGAAATAAATTTTTACAAGCGGGTAGAAAAATTTAAAGACGGTCGAACTTCAGTTACTAACAAGTACTGTTCTTGACGTTGAATTAAAAATTCACCTTCAATGACTGAAACTCGCTTATTTTCTCTCATTCAAGAAGGGATTATAACTGAAAAATTATAATCAATTCTCGGTACAGTTCACAATAATATCATCGCTAAACTGAAATACCTTAAAACGAACGCAAGAGTTGATATAATACCATAAAGAGATGAACTTCGCATGTGCACAGAGCTGACACAAAGTTATCAGGAGGAAGATTCTTTTTTGCACAGCATTTTATCTTGTGATGAGAAATGGATTTAACATTACGAACCGAAATCTAAAAGACAGAGCGTGGAGTGAAACCGCAAGAGTTCACCGTCAAGAAAAATTCCAAACCCGACGATCAACAGGAAAAAATAATAATGATAATATTTTTTGATACAAAGTCCAGGTTTTGTCGATTTTCTAGAAGATAAGTGAACAATAAACAGCGCACTCTACTGTGATATGCTTATCAACAATATTAAGACAGCAATTTTGAAAAAATTCAATGGATCTCTACGCAAAAGCATCATTCTACTTTACTTTAACGTCTGGCCTTACACAGCTTCGATAATTCGAAAAAATCAACAAATTGCATCCAAAAAAGCTACCTGACCCATTAGTGAGTTTTGACTTGGTGCCACCGAATTTCCATTTGTTTGGACCACTCAAGGATTCGCTTCTTAATAAGAAGTTTAATGGCAATGACATCAAAGAAAATGTGTTAAATTGGATTCAACATCAAGACAATGATTTATTTGCAACAGGCAAAATTAAGCTGATTCAGAGATGAACTAAGTGTATTAATATTGCTGGTGATTATAATAAAAAATTTAAAAAATATCACACGTTGATTAAATAAACAATTTTAGCTCCAGAACAATTTACGTCTTTTATTGAATGTCTTTTATTAAACGTCATTATTGAATAAGGAAGAGGCATTTGAAAAATAATTGTTTTTTTAAATAGTACTAAATAATTCCTGCAAAGTATTCACGACCATGTAACAAAATCTTTATGTAGTAGTGCATATTGTTGTTCGGCAGCAGACGAGACGTCAACATCATTGTTGTGAAATTTAACTAAAGAAATTGTTTCCACTTAAATAAAAGATGGTTGTTCATCATTACTATTTATATTTTTATTCTTGTTTTATAAAAAAAACCGGTTACACCAGTTTTTATTTTATTTTTTAAAGGTAACTATGACCCTAACTGCAAATATTATAAAAAGTGGGTGATAACTGAAAATCTACTGACTTCAAAATATCAAAATTCAGTAAGAAGAAAGAGAAAATAGCAGGCAGTTAATACTTTTCGATTCTTTTTACTTTTAATACGACCAAAAAATTAAAATATGTTAAAAATTACTCAAAAAAGGGTACTATTCTTCATTTTTCTTTTATTATGGTTTCTTTTTTTTTTATGTAATGAAATGCAATCGTATAAGATAAATAAAATTATTGAAAATTTAACACCTAGTTGAGCCTAGTTTTTTTTTTTTAAGTTCATGTATAATGAGTTATTAAACTTCAAACGAATAAAAATTTATAACACCATTTGTTTTCGAAAAACTTTAAAGTTTTACATTTCATCCTTTGATTAACTTTATCATTTTATCTAATAAATTATAAAAAGATCTTTACGATAAAACGTATTCATAGACATGAATCATAGATAATTTTAAGATTGGCATTCCATTTATTTTTTCTATATATATATATTATCTAACCCTAATATGACTCATCAGTACGACCATCTGTCTTAAATCGAGAGTTTTTTACGACCATAATTATTCTACTTGTTATTTGCAGATGCAGCCTGAAATACATCATTAACAAAAGGGGTATTGATTTTATTAAAAAATACAGTTTTTTGCATTTTTAAATAATTTAAAGAAAAATTAGATAATTAATAGTTTAACATGCAATTTACTTTTTAGCAAGTTCTCTTCAATTAATATTTTTTACACATTCAAATTAAAAATAAATAATTCACAATATCATTTTTATAATTATGCCACGATTATAAGTTTTCATAGAAAAGTAATCTGTAATAAAAATAACAAAAACTGTTAACTTCTCTATTTACTAAGAACTAGCTTTCCTGCTAAATTTTAAATTAAAAATAAATAAATTGATGTATAATTATGAAAATAACCGCTTAAAGTATTACCATTTAAGAATAAATATGAGAATTTGATTTATTAAATTAAGGAATTAAATTTTATATTATTAACACTTAAGTGCTAATTAATTTTTTTTTTAAATCCTAACTGCACAATGTTTTGTTTGCAATTTATAAAATAAAAACAATAAGAAGTATCAACGAATTACTTAACCTTAAACAAAATAATAAAGAGAAAGGCTCATAAACATTTTATAAAAAATGCTTATCGGTAACTAAACGAGCATTCAATAGTTAATAAATAAAAACAACAAAGCAAAAATAAAATACAATAAATGAAATAAAAACTAGATAGTAAACAAGAAATCAACACTTTTGGAATAAATAATATTTACCTTTACTTTTAAAAATAAGATAAAATGGAAAGAATTAATTTAGTAAGGTACAATGTACACGGAGGCCCTGATTTACTTTTCCTAGCCAACCGTGAGAACAGGAAGTTCCTAGGGACTAGTGAGTGGCAAAGGTAGAGTAACTACTTTATGATAATGAAATATACTCGTAATTACTTACTATATGCTTCGCTTGAAAGACCGTTAATGACAGTTACTTTAAGTATAAAAGAAAATATTTGAAATTTTTTTTAATGAAGTACACAGCAAATAAAGAAAACTGTAATATATTTTGAAATTTTTCTCTGAATATAGATACGAAAATCAGACCAGTAGAACATGCTCTTTAAAAAAATAGTTTGATTATTTTTAGTTTTAAATTTTTCGAAAGAAATAACCGAACAGTTTTCATATTATCTACGATCATAATCCACATTTAAAAAAAATCAACATATACGTATAATAAAAAAAATTACTAAACTAAACAGAACTATTAATTATTAAAATTAGACTTTTATTCTAAAATAGAAACGATCACGTAAATTATTAATAAAGTAAAACCATAAAAGTAAGGGGGAAAAATCGTTTGTTTAAATCGTTTGTTATTCAGATAATATTGTACATAGGTAATCATTAAGAAATTACAGTAACACACTTAACGCTTGTCTTCTGACGTGAAACGTCTTTAAAATTTTTCTGACGTGAAACGTCTTTAAAATTTTTCTGACGTGTAACGTCTTTAAAATCACACCGAAACATACGGGTACCAGAGCAAAGATTTGTAGCGCAACAAAAAGGTTTATACCGTCCTGCTTCAATAACTCCCTAACTATTAGTCTCACAGACGTAATGCGGTGTCATTTTATAACTTATATGATCAGTTCGCCGATACCACTTTCAATTTGCTTTACTGGTGAACAGGTTGGCGTGGAGGGGACACAGCGCAAATCGGCCAAACCTGGCGCTCTCGTTCATTTCCATTTAGTGTAGCTCACGACTTAGACGTGATAGTGCATTGAATCGTGTGTTTGTGTTTCAACTTTGTCGAGATAGATCGATTTAAGTAATAAAAAGTGAATTTTGGACAATATTTATGTGTAAAAAAATTAAAGTAAACGTGTAAAGAAGAATAAAATTTCAATATGTCAGCCTCAGCCTGCGGAAAAACCAGCCGGAAATATAAATTACGCATATCGTTGGAAAGGGGAGGTTGTGGACCACGCTCAGGTATCCAAATGTCCGGTCCCGAGAGAGCGAGACTATTTCGGGAGGATTGCAAAGCTGCACGGCGCGCTCAATGAACGACGCCGACGGCACGAGCACCTCTACCGCTGCTTATTTATACCTTATGTCTCTTATCAAAGACCAATGTTGAACAAAATTATCGTCGAATATTAGTCAAAATAAATATCATGTACCATTTAGTGCCTGTTTTATGTTAAAATTAAATTTAGTACGCAGTCAATGTCTCGTATTTAATTCAATCCGATACACCAAAAGTGACTCGCTCATATACAGACCGACCAATTTATCTGTTGAGTTGGGCCAAACGAAGGAACTAAAATTTTCTATTGGAGTCTTTCAATTTTTAAAAAAAAAACTATGATGGTGGGTCTCCCTTTTAACTCTACAGATAAGTTGGTTAGTCTGTAGTTCGAAGGAACTTCACCCAAGGTCTGTAACTTTTCACATTAAACCAACAGCGTGCGCCCCGACACAGCCCCACCCGAATCTTTTATTGGAGGTAGACAGTTTAAAGTCAGCCCAGATTTGAATAATATTAATATATTTTAACGATATCGGCTCTTCTATATGACCTGCCGACCGATTTGTTGTTGTTGAATTCTAATTAACAAAAAATCCTGGTCTAGTGGTCTTCCGATGTAATAAGCTATAGGTACATTTAATACCCGAATAAGAGATGGTACTTTCTAAAAGCAACGTTTCAACAAAGCAGCTCTAGTTATCCGGAGATTTCCAAAATACGAATCAGCCAATCAATCGTAGCAGATCTTAAAACACAGCTATTTTCGATACAAATAAATCGATACTGAAAATACTATCGATTATCCACGTAAAATCGTATATATGATTTTTTTTACTTGTAGTTACAGTTAAAAATATATAGGCAAAACACGTGGGTCAATGTAGAATAATATCAAAATATATTTCAAAATATGGGTTTAGGGGTAAAGTATAATATAATATACTTATTGTAGGTATTTCATTATTTACATTAATCATTCATTAAAATTACACTATTCCTATTTATATTATTGTCATATATTTTTTTTTAACACCTGTGGTGAATACTGAAGTAAGATTAACAAAAACTTTACAAATCATTTCGGTAAAAATTATTAGCATTATTAACGAAATAAAGACTTTTATTTATTTGAATGAACTAGGGAATAATAAAATTTTTAGAATAATTAAACCTAACTGAACTATTGAACCGAAGCGGCATATTATTGGGCATTTTTGGTCATCAAAATCCATTAATTTTTGGCGGAAGGTAAGATTTGTATTACGAAAATTTGTTTAATAAATTAAATATAACACATAAATAATAAATTATTTATGTTACGACTAAAGTTTCATTTCCTTTTTTTTATTTCTAAAATTAAAAAGTTTTCACTTTTTTCTTACTCTTTATAAATTTTCACTCTTTCTTTTACCCTTTATAAATCTCACTTTTTTTGTTACTCTTATTAAATGAATTTGTCTAATGCTCTATTGTTAGTCGGTCTTGTAATAATTATAAAATAAATTAATAAATGTTACTTCCGTAATTCATTCATTCAATATCATAGCAGATCTTAAACACAACTATTTTCGATGCAAATAAATCGATACTAAAAATACTATCAACTATCCATTTAGAATCGTACATATGATTTTTTTTTTTACCTTGTAGTTACAATTAAACATACATATAAACAAAACACGTGAATCAAACCAAATGGAAAACAATGAAGGTAAAAATTATAAGAAAAAATTATGATCAAAATTAAATGAATTTTGAATTTTATATATCCGTCTTAGAGATTTACTGATTTTGAAGCCAACTTCTCTTTTGTTATTGTTTCAAGGAAGGTTAGTTTCATATTACGATGATTTGTTTCGTAAATTGAATGTAATATACAAATAATAAATGACCTTTCTTCTTTCTTTCTTTTAAAGATTGTGACGAGGACTAATGACCTTAGCAGTCGATGCCCGTAAAAATTCAGATAAAAAAATAAAAAAATAAATGACCAAAATGTTGAGATTGTGCAATTTTCAGAAGATGCCAAACCCGATCTAAATCAAATTTAATTGATTCTCGGAGGCGTGCCTGGGCACGCCTCCGCAGCTAGTATATATATATATATATATATACACAGACACACACACACACACACACACAGACATATAAAAATAGCAACTAATATTATTTTACAAGGAATGTTTCTAAGTTGTTACAACTGCTATTGTTGTTGTTGTTAATTTTGATTATTATGCGACATAATCAGCCTGGAAAGATGGTACTACTTGTGTACCAGAGGATACTCCTATAAAGAAAGCTTTTTGTGTGTTTGAGTTAATCAAGTAAAAATATATTACTATCGTTCAGTGATGGCGTTTAACAACAAATTACGATAAACAACCACCAGCAAGACAGTCTCTATGACTGGAAAAATTATTTAGAAAATACAAGATTTTATTTAAAAAGAAAAATTCTGAAATCTGTGTCGGAAGAAAAAAAATTATCGTGTTCCTGTCGTGCACTAACGTTGTCCAGATAAATCAGTTAGATCATAAAGTTTAGAATATTAAAAATTTTGCAACCGATCGAACGGAAAATTTTGCAAAATCTTTTTAAAATGACGTCTAAGTCGTCAAACGTAAATGACGACGATAAAGTCTAGCGTAAAGAATTTTGTGCGAAGATGCAGGAACATGTTGATAAAGATAATAGTTTCTTTTATCGACTAAATTTTTGTCACAAATGTACGTTTCACATTAATGGAAAGGACAAAGAACATAACGTATGAGTAGGGAGAATCCTAGAGAAACTATGCTACATGTAGGAAATTCATTTAAAGTGGACGTGTAAAAAGGTGTACAGTGTTCTTTTCTCATACTCTCACAGTAACCGGAGGAATTTATTTCCACTTGTTAAGTGAATCCCTCAATTTAAGGAAATATTTAAAACTTCATTCTCGAATAAAATGAAGCTCCACCTGATGGCACATGTTCATAATTATCTAGACGAAAATTTTCCAAAAAACTGAATTGGCCGAATTACTGAAGAAAACATGGCTTTGATTTATTAGCCACTACGGTCCATACATAACGCTTTGTGACTACTTTTAGGGTACTTTTACAAAAGACAAAGTTTTTGTCCCTTTCCTTGCTGTTTATGTGAATGACTTAATAAGTTATTACAAACATTGTTACTAGTGTGGTTCGGAATACGGTTTTGCGTGTTTGGAATGAATTGACTATCATGATAATTTATAATGATATTTGTCGAGTGACACGTGATGCACACTTAAATACTTATAAATATAAACTTTGTTTGAATTTCCTATAAAACGATGTAAGTAATAATTTCATATTTGAAAAATACATTTTTTATAAAATATCGAAATTCAAAACTTCAGTTTACTGTAATCACCCTCAATAAAATATTTATATACTATTTATATTTATATATATTTATATTTGTATTTCATTTATATAATATAATTATGATTCTTCTTTACTACAATGAACGAACAAGAAAAAATTATTATCAGCCAGAATTAAACTCCCATATTATAAGTAAGCCAGGATCCTGATATTAACAAACACATGAAGAATTTACATGGAAATAAATATAATAAATACGGTTCAAACACAAAAAGTCTTTAAAAAATGCAGATTTATTTTTACGCGTAAAGTTATGAATTTACATCTGAATTTCGCAAAACAAAAAAAATTGATGATTATTATTATTATTATTATTATTCTCCGTTATAATAATTATTGATTAATAAAAACACATAAAAATTGTTAGTTACTTTTAAAAGAAACCGTTGCAGTAAAAACAAAAGCTTAACATATTTCTGGAAAAATATATAATATCTTTGTAAAATAAATTATATTTTGAAAATAATTATTCACAGTAGTGATTGTCATCTGATATAACGGAAATGAATATTGAATAAATTAATTGAATTCAATAAACAAGTAAAAATGAATAAATTAATAATAAAAATCACAAAACATTAAAAATCATTAAAATGATACTGACAATAAAACAAATGTTACAAATATCAACAAAAGTTTTCATTTATTAAACTTTTAGCTGAAACATAATAATAATAATAATAATAAACACAATTTGGCCCTGTGTCATAGTCGCAACCAAATTATTAAAATATTTGTAAAAATCATTCGTCATTCTAACCACCATGAAGGCTTTGTTTTACATCAAATAACCCAACACTCTTATTGTAGGTCTTCAGCTATGGAACTAAACGGACAGTTTAACTCCATTCAATTTTCCATACAATTAAAAAAATATCATTATTTTTGGGTGTTTTTCATTTCAACTACTGGAAATTGTGATATTCTTGTTCATATAACTTGTTCGAGAAAAATTACGTTCACTAATTTCAAATACAATCGACAAATAATATACGTTTGACTGAACAAAATTATTTTCTTTTTATAATATAAGTAAATAAACTTATTCACAATGAATTTTCTAAAAAGACCATTCAAAAAAGATTCTTTTTTAATTTATATTTTTGCTTGTTTTTTATACTTCCTTTAATTTAAAATGAAAAATAGAATTTATAAGAAATCCCCGATTACACCGGTGTCGAATAATTAAACATGAACTTATCATAAATTAATTAATTGACTAAGATATTTTCGTATTTTTCAAATGTTATATCTTGTCACCGAATGGCTTCGACGGTACGTGGCTCTTAATAACCTTTTAGTAGCCCTGAGAAGGGCTGTTGTTGTCGTCGACTGGCTTTGACGGCTCGTTGTAATTAACAACCTTGTGGTAGCCCTGAAAAGGGCCGTGTTTTGCGTTAGGTTTGAGAAGAGCTGTTAGGTCCGGAAGCTGGTCTCCGGCGACGTCGGGGAGTTGCGGCTCGTTCATTGAAATCAGACCGGGCTTCCCCTCAGCGGCGGTTGGGTCCCCACTACAGCGTGGCACTGGTAGCCCCCAGACCCCCGTAACGTCGGTCGTCTTTCGCCGGCGCGGCCGAGACAGTTCTTCCCGAGCGATCCTACGCTGGGCCGGCTCCTGTTGTTGAGTCCGCCGGCCCGGCGAGCTGGAGCGGGAAGGTAGCGTCCGCGTCCAGCGGCTCCCTCGGCGAGCCGGCCAGTTGTGCTGCTCCGGCGGGGATGTTGGCATCCGCCGAGAAGTACCACGTTGAGGCGTCCAGGTAACTTCTTTTTCTTCTTCTGCTTGGTCTTCTCCAGGTGGTGGTCCACTAAATTAGACATATATGTAGTAACAATCTGTAACTTAGGCATCTTTAAATTTTTATATTTATATACATTACAAGTATGCCACAACCGTAATGGTTGTAGATGACGTAGCAAAAACTCAAATAATTTCTGTAACCGATGTCTCCCTTCTAAAGAATAATAAATCTCCCATGACAGATTTACAAATAAAACGAGGAGTAACGTGGTTTTCCACTTCCTTCATCAGCGAGCCGACATATTGTTTTATATCACCAAATCGAGCTTACTGAAATACAGATATTATTCAACCTAAACGTGGCACCTTCACTCAGTACTCATCACTCATCACAAAAAAAATCATTTTTCTCAAAAAAAGAGACCGTCTAGAATCTGTTTTACCTCAGCTTCTTTTTAGGTGTTACAGGCGTAAAAAAAGACCGAAAGAGATAGCTTACAGCAACAAATTAAGTCTACAGCATTCTTTTATGAAACGATTCGTAATATACACTTAGTAGGTAAAAACATTCTACATTAAACTAAATAGTTTCCCTTTTTATATTTAATTTTTGTTAGTAATGTTTTTTTTTTCGGTTGAACTCTTAAGTATGAAACCTTATATCTCAAATATATACGTGTACATATTTATTAAAATAATTTCTTCTTCACTTATTACATTTGTTTTTTTTTTTTCACGATTAGTACGTTTCCAGAGACTCTCTGTTCATCATAATGTTACTTAAGGAATTTAATTTAAAATATAATTTTAAATATTAAAAATATATAGGTGGATTTTAAACATCTAGTAACTGATACAAAATTAAATATTATTTTGCTATTATAATCTTTTATTAAAACTATTGGTATATAAATTGAAAAGTTTCAATAATTTGAATTATTTATCTAACCAAATCATCATATTTAAATTTATTATGAATATTAACTATATTAGATTTTATAATATTTTTTGTGTAATTTTACAATTCTAAATTTAAAGTTAGTGCATTAATTATATTATCATTCCTATTTTATTACGTTTATTTTCTAGAGGGTAAGGGATTTAAATTTTCTTCTACTGATTTCAAATAATAAAAGGTTTTCTATACATGAAAAGTTTTGTTCATATTCTATAATATGATTAGCGTAATTAATTAATTACAATTAGGTTTAATTATTACTAAGAAGTTACGTAAGAATTATTAAGTAAATTAATTAATTATATTAGGTTTTCGAGGAAAAATACGGTATTACTTTGACACATGGTGGGAGTGAGGAGCGAAAATAAATTTTCTTTACATTTTGAGATATGAGAAGTACGAAAATACCATTCACTTAAATTGTGATTCCCTTATATATTAGACCCATGTATAAAATTTTGACGTCCGAAAATCTCAAAAAAAGACATTCACATATAAAATTTTTGGCTTAAAAATCTTCAAAACTACTTGATTAATCTCATATCTCATTAAAATCTCGATGTACTAAGTAATATATCTGAAGTTGTGCATATGAAAATTGGTTCAGTCGTCTTTCAGTTACACTAAACAAGAAAATTGAAAATTTATGTCTCAAAAATACCCAAAACTACCTGAAGTAAAGTAGAATTCCTGATGTAGTGCATGTGAAAATTTCATGAAGATTGATAAAGTCGTTCTTAGTTTAGGTCGACAACAGAAACATAACTTCAAATTGAGGTTATGACTTTACGTTTGAGGGTTTAAGACTTTGTATTGGTGTATTCTTCATACGCACTTATGCAACGAGTCATATGGTGAGTGAAGTTTAAACTTGATGCTAGTGTGTAGGGTAAGCTCGTTAATTAAAAGTATATAGTGTGTTGTTTCTGAAACAATCAGTACTTTTCTGACTGCAAAATAGTGAGGGCGTCGGAAACGAAAAGTCGGTCTTGCGTAAGAAGTCTAACTGCGTAAGAGTTTTTTTTAGATTTCTATTAGTCATCCTACTTGAGTTCTTTTTTTAATCATTTTTCTCTCCGAATTCAACTTATCAACACCTGATTTATTCAAAATAATACAATTTGAATTTTTTTCATTAATTATTCGCTTTATTGTATATTTAAAACAATAACAATTTTATAATTAATTTTATTTTTTTTAAATTAAAAATAAAATGAGTTCAAATATAATTTAAAAAAACATAAACGGGTGTACTGATTTTTTATGTAACGTATTTAATGTGTGTATGTTGTAATGTATTTGATGTGCATCTAGTTTCAATCTATTTTGATCATCTTTTATATTATTAATAAATAAAAATTAAATGTATTTCACTTTTTTCCTACTTCTAAAGTGTATACAATATTTTAAAGAAAATTATATCATTTTTTAACATAAAATATCGTGGTCTAAATTTATTTACTTATTATTATATATTTATTACACAAATGCCACCATCATCTTATCTAATTCAATAAATTTTATTTTATAAATAAATATATATATATATATATATACTACTACCTCTTCCACACATTAGAAAAATATCTTCCTATTTAAAGTTAACTCATTATATACCCAATCTGTGGGTGCGCGCGCGCGTGTGCGAGTGTTTGTGTGTATATTAGATACCTATTGAGCTGTTTATTTATAAATATTTATATACAGGGCGTTTCATAATGTTCTTAGAAGTTACAAAAATTCAGTACAAGAAACGTATTTCACTTACCTAAATGAAAGTTATACGAGGTGATGCAGGGACTCAAACAGTTTTTGTTAAAATCTATAAATGTTCAGTATGTGCTCCTCTGGTGAAACGGCACACATCAACACGAAAGTCTAGCTCTTGCCAAACTCGTTCTAACATGTCATTTTCGATAGAGTTGATTACATTGATTATGTGACCCTTTAGCTCGGCGATATCGTGCGGCATTGTTTGGATAAACACCTTATCTTTCACGTAACCCCAGAGAAAGAAATCATATGATGTGAGGTCTGATGATCTTGGTGGCCAAAGCATAATGTGTTGGTCTTCTTCAGACGCACGTCCTATCCAGCGCCGAGGTAATGTTGTGTTAAGGCACTGTCGAACCTCGTTATGAAAATGGACAGGGCAACCATCTTGCTGGAAAATGAAGCCGTTGAGTAGCTGAGGCATAAGCCATAATTGTAACATATCCAGGTATATCATGCCGGTTACTGTCGTCTCCATAAAAAAGAACGGCCCATACACTGCCTCACGAGAGATGGCACAAAAAAGTTTACTTTCGGAGAATCCAGAATATGATCCACATAAGCGTGTGGGTTTTCAGTTCCCCAAACTCGCACGTTATGACGGTTTACTTTGCCACTAATATGGAAAGTAGCTTCATCGCTGAAAATTATCTTGTTTAGAAAACCTTCATCTAACAACATCTTTTCCTGTAACTGTAAACAAAAATCGAGCCTATGTGTTTTATCTCCATCAGAAAGACGCTGGATTAATTGAAGATGGTACGGTTTGCATAATAAACATTTACGGAGAACTCTCCACACTGTTGTTTTCGGAATTCCTAATTCTCTGCCTGCAGTCGCAGTCGATTTTGATGGGCTGCGAATGAAACTTGCACGCACACGTTCGACATTGACTTCTGAGGTTGATGGACGAGCGGTTGATTTTCGCTTGAATAAGCAACCAGTTTCACTGAATTGTTTATACCGTGCCCGAATTGAATTGTTACTTGGTGGCTCCTTATGATATGTCAAACGAAACGGACGTTGCACAGAAATTACTGACTTTGACAAGTGAAATTCTAACACACAAAACGACTTTTCGCTTCCCGTGGCAGCCATTTTCTCTACTGTCGACGCCTAACGAGTAAATGGTTTACTAACTGCCTAGTACATGTAGAAAAAACTATTTGAAGTACTCTTTCGTACAGTACTTGTTTTTCTTATGAGTGAAATAGTTTTTTGTTAATGAATTTTCGAAACTCTGAAGAACTTTATGAAACGCCCTGTATATTTATAGAAGTCTTTTGATGTCTTCTATAAAGATACTAAGAGACTATGAAGTACATCATTTGATATTACTCCCACTTTTATATGTAGTTCTAGTTTAAGAAGATAGAACAGAGAATAAAATATATAGACTATTTCAGAATAGAATATAGAATAAATAGAATAGAGTAGTCATTGTGATCTAATAGTATTCCACTTTCACTATGTCGCATAGTTAATACTATAAAAACTAAAAAACATTGTTAACTATAAGCTTATTTCTAAAAATTAATCGGCTACCATGGTTTATTTAAACTGCAAACGATGCTGTAATATGTAAACCCACAAATTTTTTTAGGGCTAATAAGTTATACTGTGCCTATTTTAATTTTTATATTAATATTTGTATATAGCAATTTTTTTTTATTAGGAAAAAGTTCATTAAATTTAAATACATCTGAAATCATTCATTACTTCAGATACGTTGTATGCTGAAAACAGTAGAAATTATTCTGAAAGGAAAAAACTGATTTCCAGAAGGATAGAAATATTCAGATTATAATTATCATTGCTATAAATCAAATAATTGTAAAGCATCCTGAGAGTCGTATGTATGTATGTGTGTGTGTGTATATATATATTATTTTTTGATTTAAAAAAAATCTTGACAAAATAATTCATCTAAATCATAACTTATTTTGAACAGTAAAATAGAGCTTATCATTACGCAGTAAATAAAGAGAAATACATAGCAACATCCAGTAAAAACTATTTATATGAATATATAAGACAAAGTTGCAATGTTTCGGATGTTATGTAATTAATATGTTGACGATTTTCTAAAAAGTAGATCAACAAAGAGACCAATTATATTTTTATCTAACATTAGTAATTATGTTTTATCAAACGATATTCACAGATAATTTGATGATTATTATCAACTCCGAAGTAACTTACAGAAATCTTTGTTCGAATTCGTTTATATCACAATAGAATATAATATGATCTGAAAAACCCTAATGTTTTTGTTAAAATTAATCATGTCATAAATTATAATTAAAAATAAAACGATACAACAAGAGTATTGAGAGTAAATTATCTAGAGTGTAAAATCTTGGGTTGGGACGGATTAGATGTACTGAGTAAAATTTAAAAAAATAATTATTGCAACGGTAGCGACTGAAGAGCTTCGAGAAATAAAATACAAAAAGAAGCTTTAATAAAATTTTAGATGACTGCATCAACCAGTCTCAACTTTTCTAAATGATCCAGGCGTCTTACAAAAAAGCTTTTAAAAAATGTTCTATTCCTATATGTCTATACCGGTCACAGTTTAATAGAAAAGAAACAAAGTCACGTGGAAAGAATGAATAATTAGAAAACACTTAAGCTGTTGTATAAATAAAGGCTAATAGGAAGAAGAGGTATAGGTCGTTCAAGAAAGAGTTGACAAACCATTTGTGGTAATTGTAACGGTTCCCAACCCAAAACATTGGAAGAAGAAGATTCCATATATACTGATTGCTGTTTTTTACAATTAATTGCATAAATATTTCATTTTATAAAATATAGATTCTTGAAATTATTTTTTTGGTATCGCTGCTCTCAGCTGAATTAACCCCGTACTATATAAATATCAAAATAAAAACATCAATGTCAAAATAAAAATAAAAATTAATTATCATCCTAAATCAATACATAAATCAGTAAATACTTATAGTAATACTAAATCAGTAAATACTTTGTTATTAAACTTTCTTTCTAATTATAATATTATAAAAAATATAATAAAAAATATAATAAAAATTAATAATTTACATTTAATTTTAAACTAGTAGTAATATAACCAACAAATTTACATATAAAAACAAGATAAATATTTTGTACCGTTATTAAACATATTTAAGAATATAAATATGAAATCCAACTATTAAGAACTATAGAAATATTATAAACAAGAAAATTACAGTTATTTTATCAGAGATATATTTCATAATATTGGGACATATTAATTAATCATTTACTTATATATAAATGAGTAATTAAACACTATATGAAACAATCATTATATATAAAAAAAAGAAATTAAAAATTGTTTTTTTTAATTTTCGTTGAATATTACTACATTACATTTTTTTGTATATTGTATTGAATATCAGCAATAATAAAAACAGTATAACAAAATATAATTTTTGTATTTAAGTTGATCACCGTGGCGGAATGGTAGCGTCTCTAACTTTCTTCTGGAGTTCCCAGTCCGGCATGGGGTTTTTCAAACGCTCTAAATTTCCATTTTCATATTCCCACACACAATCTTCTTATAAGCTTCTGTGGGTGAAAAATTAATTCATAGTAAAACAAAAGTCAATAATACCATCCTGCGAATTAAAAATTATAAAGGTTGTTTTACTTTTATTTTTTTTTTTATTTATTTTTCAAGAAAAAATGGGTTTTTGAAGATAGTACCATATCAGCGTGGTTTCCATTTTCTGTGGCCTGCTGTGAACCTGGTATTTAACGGGTTTCTGGGATTGACATTCCCAGAAGGGGTCACAGCCCAGGCTTTCGCCGATGACTGTCTCCTTTTAGTTCGCGGTAATTCACGACCGCAGCTAGAAGATCTAGCGCAAGCGGCTTTGTCGACCGCGGAGGGCTGGATGGACATTCAAAATTTAAAGATTTCTGTGCCCAAGACGGTTTATGCTTCTCAAGGTTATGCTATAAATTATCGTACAGTTAAAGCCCCCACTTTAAGTATAAAGAATGTGTAATCAGCCGAGTGAGAGTTCATAAGTACCTAGGTGTTTTGATTGACGAGAAGTTGCTGTTTAACAACCACATTAGGCAAGTAGCGGCGGACGCCGTCTCAGTGATGCAAAAACTCAGGAGGAATGCTCGGAAGGACTATGGGTTATCTGACCGTCATATGTACATGGTTACCGAGGTGTCTTCGAAAGCATGATCTCTTACGGGGCGCCCGTTCGGGCGCATAGTTTGGATATGAATAGAGCACTTGTTCAAAATTTAAGGAGTGCCCAGCGCAGAGCCTTAATTGTATGCATTGGTGTTTTTAAAGCAATCTCCTACGAGGTTACCACCGTATTGGGAAAGGCTCTCTCAATCGATTTAGTGGTGAAAGTTTGGGCAGCCATGTGGAGATTGCGAAGAGACCGGGGGGCCGAGGTAATTTTGGGATGCGGTTTCGGGCCGGGCCAGAACCGGAACGGACGGTGCTCACAATGTAGCGAATCAAAATTTCGTTCAGTTGCCCATCTCCCGCTTGCGGAAAAGGTTACAGAGCCTCGCAATGGAAGCATGGCAGCTGGAATGGGACACCACGACTAAGGGAAGATCCCTGTATAAGTTCATACGGGATCTGGGGGGATGGTATGCCTCGAGTTCGTTTTTAAGGGCAACGGGTGCCCAGGTGCTCAACAACCATGGTAATTTGAACCAATCAATATCTGTTTCGGTTCCGCTTGGCAGCTGATGAGCTGTGCGTCTGCGGGGAAGTCCAGTCAAATGAAGACCTGATGTTTGACTGCCCTGCTCTTGAGGGGGGGCCAGAAACCGGGCCACCTTGGAATTTAGAGGTCAAGAGCCTCACAAGTGGCCCTTGACTCGCCACTCACAAGTGGCGAGAGTCACATTGTCGGACCGTGTGGGAGTTCATTGATGTGGTTGCTATGTTCAACCGGTATCAGTAGTTTACTTAAGGGAAATATTCCTAACGCACTGGTGTGGAAAGCTAACCTTGAGATATATGGGTTATACCAGCCAATTAGGGCTCCAAGCGCTTTAATATGGTGGATAGATACTTGCTGGCATTCAGCAACTAGGCGTGGCAGCGAATTGCGTCTTGACAAAGTAAATTTTAATTTATGGATGTCATATATATTTTTAGTAGTTGACGAGGTGCGGTACCCATTTTAGCAAATATATGACAAGTGAGCGGTTGGGACAAGTAAGCCGCTAGTGTATGGTACTGCACTTAGTACGCTCACGCTGTTAGATAAGCACTAGGAGATATGTTAAGATACTGGTCGCTAAATTGTTCGAGGTTTAGTTGAGTGGTACAGACATTCGATCTTATGCTTTAAGGCGACCGAATGGGGTCGTGGCGGGAGAAACGCCAAGCAAACCAATATCAGTTGGGTTTTATTTTATACTACATGAGAGTCAAACATTGAAAACTAGAAGTAGATATTCAAATAAAGCCGCGTAACATTATCAAAATGTTCCATGTAAATGAAGATTTACGTTCCAAAGCACATGCTTCTTGTTAAATACAGAATACATTTTAAAAATTGTAAGAACATTGTGCTTATTTTGACTGCTTAAGGTGGATTCGTAAATCTCGTTAAACTTAAATAACAAAGCAATTAAGTATTCATAACACGTATTTTGTGTGTCGTTATATATATAACTGTTCACTTCATATAATATCGATTAAAATGTTCTCAGAATGATAACTGAGCGAGCTTCTTTCTGACGTGTTTGTGATGCAATTACTTCCAAATAAGTTCTCTAATTTGTATGAAATTTTCCAGTAACTTCCCTTGCTATTAGACGAAATAATATTGGTGAATGACGATTTTACATACATTTGTTTGTTTCAAAATGGCAGATGTTGGTGTGGTGCAGTGATGTTGGTGTGTTTCAAAATGTTGGTGTGGTGCAGTGAAAGGAGGTTTCCATCGCCGTCAACAATCATGATCTCCCCTTCATTTCTAATTAGGCTACTCCTGAGTAACAAATTTCTAACCTGTTTCTCAACGGCTAAGACTTAGATATTTAAATTTTTCACGTTTTACCCTATATCTTTAAACATAATATTTATGCCTAAAATGGTTCTCCTGCACTATACAGCACCTTGCCTTTCTCAGTACACCATTAAATACGCGTATGTAATCTTACATTAATTTTCTATACATTTTTTTTTTGTTTTAGTTTTCCCTTGGAATCCTTATTTATTTATTCAATTTAATAAATAAATAAAAAATTGGGGATGTAATGTAATTTCTACCTCGTAAGTCATGTCCACTATTCCCAGAAAAAATGTAAATATACTGCAGGATATTTTCAACATTGTCAACACTTTCAATTATCAATTACGATCAACAATTCTGGGTTTTTTTTAAACTAAATTCTGTTATACATCTAAATTTATAAAATTCAATACAAAATAATCGAGGTCTACTATTCACAATACTAATAATTAAATGCGGCTTCTACTTTCCACCAACTTTTAACAAAATTGTTGTCTCCTTGATTTTTAGCCAAATCGATGCTTTGTAAAAACATTTATTTATTTTTTCACTCTCTTAATGATATTTGTATGAACCGCTCATCGGTGTTTTCTATCAATTATTTATTACTAGATTATTAATTTTTATCTTATGGGAGATATCTTTTGCATCTCTGACTTTAACTAATAAAAATACGTAAAATACTATACATTTTATATATATATTACGTATTATCCAAACTTCAGGATATTATTCAGGACACCAAAATGAGCAAAAAAGGTCATATCCACATAAGTTCTATTTTGTTCTGTTTTCCTTCTGGACGTCATTTTATGATTTTCAAAAAAAAAACTATTTCTCAGGAACAGGTAAACCTAATTTAATTAAATTTGGCAAATCTAAGACTACTGTCTTGTTCTACGAAATAAAAAATTTTGAAAATGTCACCTTCAAAGATTTCAAAATGTCGGCCATCTTAATTTTTTAACCTTTAATATATTTGTAATTATCTGTTTGATCAAAGTTTTACTTTTAAGAACAATTATTAAGCATTTTATTTTGAACTGAATGACACCTTACTTGTAAAAATCCGTTAACAAACAATCGAGTTATTGCAAACAATTAACCTGGCAGTACGCTTAATGCAAGCTGACAATTTTTTGCTCGTATTTATTTCCTCCACAAAATGTAATAAATATTATTAATAATAAAAAATAATAGTAAATTAATAAAAATTATCACATCAGTTGGAGGTACCCATTTCGATTTTTTTTTTATCTGTATTTTATGTTTTTTAGTCAATTAACCGAAGGCAGGTACAACCAATCGCGTCACACACACACACAGTAATATTGGTATCGTCTGTGTTGCTTGAATCGTACACAAATCACACATCTTAAAAAGTCGAAATTCAGATAACCAATAATAATAAACCAATAATAGTTTTTAGATATTTATCAGAAGAATATTTGCAAGCCCAAATCGAATGAAAATCACGTTTAATTTAGTTGGAAATGGGGAAAATTTGTAATCATCGTTCAAACTTTTTTTTACTTTTCTTTACCCCGTTCAAGGTCGAATTTCGAAAAATCTAGAAATTGGTTTTTAAATATTCACATGAAAATTTTACTCACTTAATTTTTACCTAGAAATTAAAAAAATAATGAAATTCAATGGTTCTTCAGTTTTATCCTTTAAACTCGGAATTTTAACCGTAAGAAGAATGATACAAATTTTCATCTTTTCATCAATTAATCTTTAGTAGTTTTTGCTGGGCGTAGATTATTTAAAATATATTATTGTTTTTCAGAACCTGAACAAGATATGAAGATGTTTATATAATCAAACTCAATTAAAATTTACTCAATGAAAACTTTTAAAATACTACATAAAAATTAATAATAATTTGAGTTGTATTTAAAGTGTTATTAGATTTATGATAGAATATTATAATCTTCTAGGAAATAATTATCTACAGCATAAATTAAAAAAGTAATGGCGTAATAAAATATAACTGTAGTATATTGTTACAAAAACCATAAAAAAAATTATAACATAAAAATTGCATGCATTAAACTTATTAAAATAATAAGAAGAAATCATCTACATCTAAAGGAAATACAGATTCGTACATTACTACTATAACATTTTATTAATTTTGAAATGTATCCGACATAATTTTTACTTTCTAATGAAAGATAAACAAATGATTTTAAGGTTAAAAAGATTAAATTTCATAGCTCACGAAGTAACTTTTTATTAAGTACATCATTAGATTATATTTTAAAGCAACGAAAAAAAAATAACCTTATAAATATTTTAAAAATTACGTATAATCTGATACGATAAAAGGTAAATAGTAAAATAACAGGATATAATTAATTAATACTTGTTGCTCGGAGAGCATTACACATCAGAAATTTGGGGGAAATGAAGGCTACAGGAGTCGAGTACTAAAATGTACGTGATATCAACAGCAACGTAACAGTCAAAACCGCAACGGTATACGTATACTTTTACACACATCGACCTACAGTTTTGCTAGCTCGTAAGAGAAACAAAAATAATCTGCTGGTTTTAGGTAAACTAGAAGACTGGTGAGGTGAGAGCCCAAGGGTAGGACACCTGAAACCATTAGAGCGCTGAAGCCATTAGGAAAGTTGGTCGAGTTCAGGATGAGAGCAAACTAAAGTTTATTGCAGCTTTATTGTGCAGAAAGGTCGACAGCAGTCGGACCCTAATTAACTTGTGACCAGCAAATGGTACCACAATCTTAGCCTCCCTTAATCTTGCTGTACAATACATATACACATACGTACAAATTCAATGTTTTATATACAGAGAAACGGCTCAAATACCATCTACCTCTTCGTTACCCAAACAACAGTTCACTACAATTCCTTCAATTTAACTACTGGAAACGTCGTCTCGTCTTACACTTTTTTGTTTTCAAAACTTTTATTATGTTTTACTTTAATTTTATTTAATTAACGTTTACCACCGCGCCGTTTACGAAGATATAAATTACTTTTATTTTCTTAAATAAAAAATAAAACCTGAAAAGTTAAGAATAAAGTGACTCCGAAACAATATATTTACGGTAATATAATATGACTCCTTATACGGTCGGTTTTCTCTAAAGAAATTAATTCTTTAGATTTTCTTCATTTTATTTGATAATAAATTTTAAAAGTAGTTTTCAACCACTGCTGTTATGTAACCAGTGTTCAACAAATAAAAAACTGAACGACAGGTTTTTTTATTACTCGTACAATTAATAATAATAATAATGATAATAGTTTTATTATAAAATTTAACAGAACTATTAAAAGCTATAGTAAATTAAATTAAATTCATTTTGTTTAATAAAACGAAAAAAGTACCACTTTACAAATTTTAAGGGTGAGCAATTTTATATTTAACAAATATATAAAATTTTAAGATTATATTTGTTATATTTTCTTATATATCTTGGTAAATAAGATTCTATTAATGGTTTTTATATTTTATGTAATAAAATTGACTCAATAATACTTACTTTTTAAACAAAGTATAATATTTTTTAACGCGCTTCACATAACTATAGTGGAAAAAATACATTAAAGTAAGTATGATAGAACTGTACGATATGTTCTTTAAAGAGACTTTTTCATATAATTGAAAACGTTCATCAGTATACGACAAATAAATAAAACTTTTAACATAATATTAAACTTTTTATTAAGTAAAGAGTAAATATATAAAACTAATTAAATTAAACCCGGATGATTTATAAACAACATATATATAATAGTACTTAATATAACTCTTTAATTGTTAACATACAACAAACTGTAACATCGGCAATAAATTTTAGAAGCAGGAATACAAGTTGAACTGTCAGATCGACCGTCTTTTTAAGTTCCTACGTAATGCAAAACATTATATCTAAGAATTAAAGACGAATGTTTGCGGACAAAATGTAATAATAAAAATCAACAACAAAAAAACACTCAAATAAATTTCTGAAAGTAGATTGATAAAAAATTATTCGTTAGTAGAAGTAGAAGTAAATACAAATATAAAAAATCTTTTTAAAAACAACCGAGAAAGAAATATTATAATAATAAATAATTAATGGAAAATATAAATATTTATGTGTAAAGAATATTTTACATATCTACTCGTGTTTATCAAAAAAAAATTAAAACACTGTTTAAATCAAAGCAGTACAAAATTGCTTTTACAGGAGTATTTCAAGACGAAAGTGACGATTTGCTTAATATTCGTCAAGACTACTTAAACTTCTCACTAGAAGTGGCATTCGTAAGGATTGATTTTCTTCTTTCATTTTATTGCGGGTCGTATTAAAATATAAAAAGTGTAACATTGAGTGTTGAATTGGGATTTGAAACTTATTTCAATAAAGGTATTCTAATTTTGAAAAATCTTGAATAGACAACGTTTTTATTAAAAACTCTCTTAATATAAAATATACAAGACTCAATTATCAAATTATTTACCGTTATCCTTGGTTTTTGTATATTAATAATGAAATAATATCATAATCATTTAATTAATTAATTTCTCATTTAATATTGATTTTAAGAGATTGTAATTATTAAGTAAAACGATGTATTTTTTTGTAGATAATCTCAAAACAATCTCAATTTAATTATTAATTAATTGATTTAGTACAAGAATTAATTGATAAAACTAGGAAAACAGGAAGTTACATAGTAAAGATTCAAAAAAATCATGAGAAACACAATGTTTACTAATTGTTTTTAATAAAATGGAATAGTTAAACAAAAATATAGAAAAAATATAAATTATATTTTTCTGAAAATAAAAGACTAAATCCATACTGCACTGCTGAATAAACTATTGATTGACGAAAAAAATAAATTTGAATGGGATAAAGTTATTAAGCTACAGAAAATTTAAAAGAAAAATTAAATTATGTAAATGAGAAATTAGAAAAAGATAAAAATTATAAAAATATGCAAATTAATAAACTGGAATATCCTATAACTGAATAGAAAACTGTAAAAATATAATCGATTATTTCAACACCTTTTTTTTGTAATGTTGGTTTTCATTACAATAAACAAATATGTTAACAATTTGAATAGAAAGCATATGAGAAAAAGTAAAATTAATGTTAAGTCGCCGTATCTTAAACGTGTAAAAAATTATGAAATAGAGAAAATAATTAATAGATTGAAAAATAAAACGATTGAGGTTGATACATATTTCTGTGATAAAAGTATTAAGCAATAATATTAAATTTATTGATGCTTTAACGTATATATACAATTTAAGCTGGTGATAAAACTAATCCTGTAAATTATAGATCAATTTCTCTAGTCTCTAATTTTGCAAAGATATGTGGAAAAACTATTACATAATGGAAATGTGAATTTCTTGCATAAATATAATATTCCATCTAGCTCGCAATATGGTTTAGAAAGGGCATTGCAACTAAAAATGCAATTACTGACTTATCTGAAATCGTTTACCAAAATCTAGACAAAAGATATCTATACAGCTATATTTTTCGATTTGGCTGTAGCCTTCGACATTGGACATAAAATTTTAATTGAAAAACTCGAAGAGATTAGTAACATAGGTTTACCTCTTTAGTTACTTAAAATTAACTACTGAATAGAAAACAATAAGTTAAAATTAATGGAATAAAAACCAAACTACAAAATTTTAATAATGGTATTCTTCAGAGAACAAGAGCATATTTATATACAAGAGCGTATATAAATAATAATGATATATTTGAACTACAAAATCCTGATTTTAAAATATTATTTTAAGCTAATGACAGTTACAATATATTATGGAAATACTTGGTAAGAAGTTTAGAAATTTACTGAATTAAAATAATGGTTAGATTACAATAATATAACTTTAAATGTAAGATAGTCTAATGTTTGGTAATCATTATGACAACATATGGCTGATTTTAGTGTATAACTGATTTAAATATTTTAGTATATAACTGATTTTAATGTTTTAATTTTTAGTGAATTTGTTCTAAGAAAATGTTCTATTCAGTATTATCATTTATCAAAATTTCAGATAGGATTGTGACATTTCAAACTAAAAAAATAAAAAATACTGTTTATGCATTAAAAAAACTAAGTAGACTTCTTTCACCTCAAAATTTATTTATTATTATGTAATTATAGAAGGAATTTCTTACAGTATTGTTACTTATGATATAATTGGATGATGATCAGCTAATAAAAATCAAAACAATTAAAAACTATAATAAAAAAATAGTAAAAATTCAAATAAAAATATCAAATTCCTACTTAATGTAATCGACAAATACGTATTAGAGTCGATGAATCATCATTATAGAGAAGGAAGCCTAAACTTTATGAATAATTTCTCGAATACGATACATAAATCCATTCAATTATTGAGAATATATAGAAAAACATATAATAAAATCTCTAAGACAAATGAACTTGAATGAAGGGTAAATCACATACACTTATGCTTAAAAAACTATATTCAGATGTTATAATTTTTTTCTTTTTTACACCGGACTACGTACAGAAGCCTTGGCGTTTCTGCAGAGTATTGTTGATACAATATCACTGTACTGTTACTATATAACATGGTATTAAAATAAACAATATTAAATAACAAAAGAAGGAAAAAATTATGCAAAATTTTCACCAATTTAGATATAATAAATATAACGAATAGGGTGAAATAAAATATTGTAATGTAATTTAAAAATTAGATTTTATCTTAAAACAGAGACCCGCCGGGTTAGTCTAGTGGTTGAACTTGTCATCGCAAAATCAATTGATTTTCGAAGTCGAGAGTTCTAAAGTTGAAGTCCTTGTAAACGCAATTGCTTTTACATTAATTTGAATACTAGACTGTTGACACCAGTTTTCTTTGGTGATTGAGTTTTAATTAACCACAATAAAAATTCATCTAAATTTTTCTTAGAATTCAGAAAAAAATACAGTCAAAAAAGCATACTTTTTGTTATTTTTTTTAAATAATGATAGTATTAAACGTATTAAGCAATAATATTAAATTTATTGATGCTTTATCGTAAAAGATAAACTTTTAAACTTTAATCTTGAGTTACAACTCTTTCAATAAAAAGGTTCCTGGTTTTTTCTTTATGACTAAAGAAAAGCCTCATGGATGGAAGTTCGATCATAACAAAAAAATTAACTTTTATTCATTAATTTTACTTCCTAATTTTCATTAATTTACCTTTAGACTAAAAGTTCGTTGTTTTCGTGAGATTTTATCAATTCATGTATTTAAATATTATCATCATTTATAATATTGTTTAGAAAGAATTTTAATCTTACATCTGTGTGTGTGTGTGTGTGTGTGTGTGTGTGTGTGTGTGTGTGTGTGTGTATTGTGTAAAATAATATATTTTTCATATAAAATTTCTACAGTATATCAACGCAGTAGAACACTTCACTTATTATTTTTTGTTCTGTAGTAATTAATTTGGTAAACTTTTTAATTTTAGAATTTTTACAGTGCACAAAAAAGTAAAAAACAAAAACCTATTCAAGAAAAATACATGAAACAATTAAAAATACATTAAATGGTAAAACATTTTAAATGCTACAATTATATTTTTTTTTTATTTGTTAAATTGGAGTCAAATTTCAAATAACAAACATTTTTCACAATTTATTAGCATTTAATTTAGTTTTGACTTTATGAAGTTGTAATGTAAAAATAATAGAGATGAATATTATTACTTTTTAATTTTTACTGAGAAATTTTAAGCCATATTTTTTATTCAGACTTCTTTCTTTTTCCAAATATGTTTTAAACTTTTAGCTGTATTTTTGTTTAATAAATGAGTAGACCTACAAAATATACGCCTTTCGTATACCCCACTTAATAAAAGTTAAAAATCGGAACAAAAACTTAATTTAAGAAAAAAATGCACAGGAATTTCATTAAGTAACAATTACTAAGCATGATTTTAGTAGTCTGAAAATAGGAATATGTATTGTTAATCTTTTTTTTTATCTAAGTTTTAAACAAGTTTAACTTTATATGAAAATACTTTAAAAATCAGGATTCAGATTAGATATACAAATAAATTTAAAAAATATCCTTTAATTTTCCATGTCATCATATTATTAAAAAATTATTTTATTAATGTTTCTAGAAGAAGTTATAAAACAATAATAGTAACTTCCTCTACAAATAAAAAAGAGACTTTGAAAAATATGTATTTGGTCTCAATCAAGAATTGAGACCAGAAAATACAATGAAGAAAAACTAACAAAACGAGAAAGTTACACATAAGTTGAACAAATAACTTTCTCCATGTTTTTTAAATCTGTTAAAAAAACTTTATTGAATATTTAACTGAGATTCTTTTGCAAAAATAAAACTATATCTAAGAAAAGAGAAAAAGAAAAGTCTTTAATTAGTAATTTTTTTTCATAATAATTTATAATTGTGAAACATGCCCCTTACGAAAGAAAAGTTGAGGGAAAATAAAAGGATGTAATTAATAGTGTTAGAAGTAATATTGAAGGGCAAAAAAATAAATAGTTGATTAAGAAATGAAATGGAGAAAATTTAAGAACTTGAATCTTATGCGTACTTAGAAATGAGTAGGGAAAGTTAAAAAATTAATCCTATAGATATTAAAGGAAAAAACTGGATTAGAATAGCAGAAAAAGAACAAAGGTGAAGAATGCTGAAAAGAACTATGTCAGGAAATTACATACGAAGGTTAGAAAAAAAGAATAACTTCCAAGCCTGAAAGAAGGCATCGATATGGTAGTGATGCGATACGATTTTATAAAAACCTAGGCGCAAAGTAGCTACAAAGACGGATAAGAATAGCTAGTATTAAAGTTACCACAATAATGATTTTTTCAAGCTTACTTTCACAAACACGATTTTCTTTAATTTATCCATGCATGCAAATATTATGTACGAACACGTGTGTTCGAGTACACACTTGCTCACGCACATGCACACAAACACACACAACACTTTGTTGGTGTAGTTTTCATTAATACATGAAAATAAATTCTCTACATAGCGCCTATAAATTGGACCCAATACCAGATTTCTACAACCCGTTCACGTGCGGCTTGGCAGTTTTCCACCATAACAAAAACCCGGATATTCCTGATACTGTATAACAAGACTACACAAAGTTATTTAGGATAGTAAGCTAAATAATATTGAAAATTTAATGAGAAAAGAAATTGTTTTTTTTTTCTTTTTAGCCTCCGGGATCACCGTTAGGTATTGCTTCAGAGGATGAGATGAAATGGTAATTTTGTAGCGTATGAAAATGCCATGATTGACCGGGATTCAAACTCGGGACTTCCGAATGAAAAGCTGAGACGCTACCATTCGTGCCAAGAAACCGGAAAAATAATAGTTTAATTAAACAAAAATGTAACCAATATATCTTATATTTAATGCAAGATAGACTCTACAGAGTGATTCACGAAGAACATAACAAATTTTCTGGACATGTTTTACTGGTAAAAATAAAAAAGGAAATTCATATAAAACAGGTTTGAAAACGCTTCGTTAAGAAATGTCATCTGGAGAAAAATTACACCCTGATTTCTGCGCCTTCAATAAAATACATAAAGATGGTAATTCTTGACCCAAATCAAGGGCTAAATTTAGTGGTTTTATATGAAATCTAACCTGAAAAATTTTTAAAAAAAGATAGGTAGTTTTTGATAAATTTAGAAAAAAATACAAAAACTTTGGGTCGAAAAATACTATTTTATGTTTGGCGTAAAATAACTTTGTTAAATGAATAATAAACAAGTAAAAGTTTTAAATGAAACTTGTAGAGTATTTTATTCTAAGTAAATGGTATGAATAAAGTCGACAGAAACAAAATACAAACGTAATAATTTCGAAGTTTATTAAAAGCAAAACATATCAAAATGAAATTTAAATAAATATTAAAATAAAATTGCAGTTTACACCAACAAACGAATTAATATCGTTTAAAAATATTTCATAATTCAGTCGTTAATATTAATTAAATATTTATTTTTATAGCCTAAATATTTACTAACACAGAATTTACAATATATTACTATTAGATTTCATTCTATAAAACATGACTACCCATATAACAAAACTAAAACCAATTTATTAACTGTAATAAAAATAAAATCAAAGTGTTTAAAAATGTCGAAATTACTAAAAATGTCGAAACTAAAACAGCATCTAGGTTAAACAGCATTAAACTATTCAAAATTTTTTTAAGTCAGTATTTCCTCTAGGGCATCTTATAAATATTTTTATTAAGTGTCCATCATATACCATATTTTTAAAAAATTATTCATAAAAATTAACAAAAAATTAGTTAACAATAATAAATAACATATTTTTTTAATAGTCTACTTTAACAAAGTCATTCGGCAAAACTGCCGTTGATGAGCACCCGCACTTGGCCTTAACGAAGCTACAATCAGTGAGTGGCTGAATCATCTGATCGGTGAGCGGCTAGCAAAATGGAGGTTAAAAGTAAATCCGAATAATTCAAGTCATGTTACTTTTACATTGAGGAGGGGTAACTGTCCTGAAGACCACTTGGACGGGCTCGTTATCCCGCACTCCAATCGGGTTCGTCGGAACCTTGAGCTCCACCTTGATCGCCGTTTAATGTAAAAGTACTACGTGAAAGAGAAAACAGAGCAACTTAACACCAAGAATAAGAGGCTTTATTGGTTGTTAGGTAGGAGTTTGTACTTGTTCTCCAATAAACTTGTGATATACAAAGCGATTCTAAAACTACTTTGAACATATAGTATACAGCTATGGATGCATTGCAGAGGCACTGTGATTCGCTCGGAATTTTGATATTATTCACTACTATCTTGGATTGCCTTAAGTTTGTGGCGAGAACAATCGGTTTGTTCAAAGTTACAGAGAGCGATTAGACAATAATATGAACTTTCTAGCAGTTAATTTCATAAATAACAGTGAAGATGTCTGGTGACTGAAACGCTAACACGTACTGAACTTGGGATATCCCAGTGTCTCTTGAACTGGTTCGGTATCAGACATGTGATAATAAACATCTTTAATAAACTTTAATGAGGCGTCTTATTTCTTTCCGTGAACTTCTGCTATATTTTATTTCTATCTATTGTTTAATAACGTTGTGGATCCATTTTTGGTTTTTTTTTTTCACTAGACTATTGTGATTTCTTGAATCTTTGTGACACCCACTAATCCAAATATGTTTATTCTGCCTTTTTATGTATATGTAATTTATTTATATATGTAGCTTTATTGACGGTGCTTGCTGGATACCCCTCTTTACGTGTTTTTTTAATGCAATTTACTTATGGTTTCTTAATTAGAACCGACTGTAAATACACGATTTGTGAGAAAAAAGTCATACTTGTTGTCTGTTTCAATTACAAACCAAGACGTGTTTCACCTTTCAAAAAGGCATCAATAGTAAATATTATAATAGAAATGTTTTTAAAAATCTTTAGGTAATTTATATAGGATTTTACCACGTCCTTCAGTCATATTGAATCGTAGAATAATGATCAATTTGTTTATTTATTTTTAAAATTAATATTTACTAATGATCTCTATTTGAAAGATGAAATTATTCTTGATTTATAATTAAAAAGTAAAACACACAAAATTTTTAATATAGATTATTAAAAAAAGCATTTCAATTTTATTAATGATATATACACTTTTTTTTTAAATTATGTATTAATTCACCACAAAAGCTACTTCTACGTGGGAATATGAAAATTGTAATTTTAAGCGTACGAAAAATGCTATGTCTGATCGGGATTCGAACCCGGAACCTCTGGATTAAAGGCTGAGACGCTAAATATTTTACAATTGTTATTTAATATACTGATACATTTATAAAAAAACTGTTTGCAAAAAATTCAAAAGCGAAACCATGCGTCTTGATAAAAATATAAAAATACTGAAAAACGACATTGAGTCTACCTACTTTCGTAGCAAGTATTTTAAACTACATAGCATGAATAAATCTATCATAAATGAAAGAATGTATGTTTTTTTCTAAATTTTTCTAACTAATACGCTTGAAAGATACTTTGAATATCAAAGTAACATCAGGTTATATATAATTATGTAATAATTCAATACTAAGCAATGATGACGGGTAAATATGAAAAATGTATATATGGCTGTATATCATTACACCATAGGAATACATTATTAAATAATAATGATGATAAGGAAATAAAAAATATCTTCAAAACTTTTACATGATTTTTTTATTTATTTAAACTCTTTCCCTGATATTATCTATTATAAAATATATAACGGGAATACCAGACTAGTTTCCTTTAAAAATAAGAATCCTACATTCAAAATACAACCTACAAAAAAAAAATAGTATACATTATATTTTGGTAATATCTGAACAGATATAAAATAAAACATGCAGTTCTGATTGAGAATCTCCTCTTTTTTTAATTCGTTTAAAATAAAATAAAAAAACATTTTTCATAAACATTAATGTTATAAAATTATCATTTTAATCAAATATAAACAAATGAGAATTCAAACCTAAAGGTAGTGAGAAATATTTTTCCCTAAACCAAAAAATAAACAAAATTTAAAATCATAAATCAACAATATATTGAATAACGGGTGAGTACTGTTTGTATAACATGAATTATTTCTATAAAACAGGGCTACATCAGATAAAATGTTATTTATATATAATAATTTGTAACTATGAAAGGTAACGTATAGCAACACATCTGAAGCAGTGCATTGTTTCACTTAAAATAGGAATAATTCCTACCTTGAATATTTCAGTCCTGAATACACCAAGATAAGGTTTATGCAAGCGTTAAATTCTACCTATATAAAACATATATATATATATATATATGTATATGTATGAGTAACGCGTCTGTACAGACACAAAAAGCATAGGGATGCACAAAAACAAATGTATAAATAGAGCGAGATAGAAGTAAAAACATAATTATCATTATTTCAATTATAATAATTATTTTTATCTCTTAAGTTGTTTTCATTTAAAAAATGAGATTTTAGTTCATCTACTCCTAAATGTAACAATAAAATGATAGTAAAAATAAGATCTCAAACCTCATATTGTGATACTTTAATTTTTATTTACATTTCTTCTAACGAAAAAATCAACAGCTAAAACTTTTAATTAAATTATGTACAAGTAACCGGTACTTTTTTAACCGTATTGATTTAAATTTACGATAGATGACCTGCACGTTGATTATCAGATTATGGTTTTAAGTGTATACAGATTTATATAATATGGTTCTTTCAACAAACAGTAGAAATTAGGTTGATTAATAAAATTGTGCATTATAAAATGTTAAAATAAATGAAAGAAAAACAAGTAAAATTCTTACTAAAGAACTATTTCTATTATATTAATGCCGATAAGTTTAAAGTTTAAAAATTAATTCACTATAATAATAATGGTTAAAAAAAATCGAAGTTTTTATATTTTAATCTCCCATTCAGTTTCCTTCTAACTTATAAAATATAAATTATAAACGTAAATGTAAACTTACAAATGATAACGTGTTTTCATTATTGAATTTTATCTTTTAAAAGATATGAAAAAAGAAAAACGCTACTTTTTTAATTTATTTTCTAATGTGTACGTTATGCAATCTACTCAATTGGTGAACAAAAGTAATCCCTCCTCCTCGGCCCAATGAGATGAGGTGACATGTAAATTATATGTAGTCTTGTACAGTCTCAGGCTGACCATTCCTCAGAGAATCCCAACCACCAAAGTACACCGATATCCATTATCTAGTATTCAAATCCCTATAAAAACAATTAATTTTTATTAGAATTTGAACCTCAGAAGTTTCGACTTAGAAAATCAGCTGTTAAAACAATTAAGTTGCGACGAGTTAACCACTAAACCAGTCCGGCAGGCAAGAAAAACATATACAAAAAAACTTATCTTTGTTTTATTGCTTTTCCATTTAAATGGAGTTTTATGTCCACATGAAAAGCACAAAATTATCTTATTGACAGCCTAAAAACAAATTTTTTCTTGTTTTCTCCAAGTCTGAGCGCTTATAGATTAACGATTTCCCAGATTTTGACCTTGTTTTCACGTATTTCAGTCCGGAATTGTTGCTTGTTTTTTAACTGGCTTACGTTTTGATAGGCTGAATAAGAGAATCTTGTTTTTCAATTTTTACTTTTGTAGTTAAAAGAGGAAATCAGTATTTTAAATTACTAAATGTATGCAATGATATTCAGCAATTTTTTTTATTATAATGATATTTATCACCTCTCCACATACTTAGTGTATCCCGATCCCCTATGGGAAGACACCCTCCAACCGCCCCTTCCATAACTAGCCCAGATGAGCTTTACCAGAGATCATCTTATAAACCTTGGTGTATGACATCTCTCAGTCGCCTCGGCCTAGGAAGCCACCGTTGTGAATGCTACAAGCGAAATTCCCATCGGTATAACGAACGCTTACTAAAAATAATAAAATATATTTCTAGTCTCAAGCAAGACGGAAAACTATAGTCGTCAAAGGAACTGAATCACCTACTTACCCGAAAGGTAAGGTGAGTTCACATTCGACACAAACGCGGAAAAACGAATAAACAAAAACACGAAAATAAAACTAATAACAAAACAACCAAAACCGATAACACTAACAAAACAAAATCAACACTAACAATAAATCGTAACAAAACAAAGTACGCAGGAACAAAACCAAGCAACACCCTAGATTCCCTCCGCAATCCGTTCTCTAACCAAATAGTGCAGAAATTCTGCAACCACTGACCTTTCAGCCCGATCCTTCCAGTTTTGACTGATGTTAAGCTTTGCTCCAACGGTATCCAGTCGACAAATTACTGCGATGCGCTCCAGATCGTATTTTATGCACTCATACCAAACATGGAAGGCATCGTCCTGCACCCCACACTTCGGACACACCCGAATCCACCGAGCCGAACTCAGCCAGTCTACCCCTGAAGGCCCCGTGACCGGTAAAAAACTGAGTTAAGGAAAACCCATGAGGCGCCCCACAAGCTTCTAATATCTGGCAAGAGATGGCGCGTATATCGCCCATCAATAGTCTCATTCCATTTAGCCTGCCATATATCATAACCATGCTGCCGATTTGCCGAATCTTTTCGGAAGTCAATTCACCCAACTTCCTAGCCGATCCTGTCTCTCAAGAGCTAGAATATCAACCGGTTTCACCCTCGCGATCACGCAAGACGTCTCCTGTCAAACTGTCCGGTAAATTCCCGTTACCGTTAACAGTAATAGTCGTTGGGCTCTCACTAATATATTTCTATAACTACGGAATTTCATCTTGTTCGCTCAAACTGAAACAGCATTTACTTTATCTTATACGCTAAATCATATTTAGTGTATCTTATAAGATTCGGAAACTATAGGCAGTCGCATCACTAATTCACGTAATGAAAATACTTAGCTAGCAATATCCACGAATACCCTGGCCAAAATATATTTTAAACTATAATCCGACGAATTATGGCTTGGACTAGTGTAGATGAATCCTATGTAAAAGTACAACTGATTCAGCTGGGTTCTGAACTATCAACCTCTCGCAGGGGAGGTAAGTGTTATAACCACCAGTGTCACTCCAACGCACAGTTTATTTCAAGAGAAGTCAATATTCATGAATTACGGGTTTATTTTGAACTAAAATATCTTCTTAATATGATATTTCCAAGGTAGATATGATAACCATTGATGAATAACCAGAAGATCCATTACAGTTATTACCATTTTAAGACTGTTCAAATCTACGAGTATCTTCAGGATAGGTCATTACTATAATCCCATTTCACAATTTGGAACTATAGAAAATAGGTAACGATAGAGTAAAGGTTCATGATCTATACTCTAATATGTCGGTAGCATATAGGTTTTCATATGTGCAGGTTATGACGACAGAAAATAGGTTCAAAAAAGATTATTATCGGTATTGCGAAATCATGATTTGACTAATCCCGGATACATTATTTATTATAGTCATTAAGAACTTAGGAATTCATAATAATAAGTTTATATATCTTCTTTACCGCGTTAAGAGAAAATGTTATGATACTGGACTACGCATTCCAAACACGTTAAACAGAAGGCGTGATTATTTTACTTATACTAATATTAGTGTTTTAATCCTTACAGAAAAATTCATACCCGCAAAAATTATCTGTGTAAAAATAAAAAAAATGTATTATAAATCTAAGAAGATTTAAACAAAACCTTATGAAATCTATTCCCACGGAATAGTTTATATTTTTTACTTAATGTAAAGAATTAAGATTAAATGTTTTTATTTTTTTTATTATAAATCTTTTATGTGCTTTTATATATTGAATGTTGCATGATAAATAGCGATACATTTCAATTTTAACTTATTAATTATATATTTCTTACATAAAGGAAGTTTACTTAGCAGAGTATTTTTTTTAAATTATTGATTACATTTCCTTCCCTTTATGTCCTTTAAGTCAAGTGCAGTACACTAAAGTTTTTTTTTTAACTGTACCTCTGCACTTGTTTCAACATCGTAAGTCTTCCCGCTTCCTTGCTCTCTAGTAATATAGGTTCTTCACGGAGGTCACGGATGATTATAAGGGGAGATTAGAAGGCCATCTTTACAAAAGAATTATCATATTATGAATTAACAAATTCTTATTAGATCTACCAATAAATTCGTTAATAAATTTACTTACATTTATACGTTTTAAATAATTAGATATTATTCCAAAATAAATCATTCAAGTTTTAAATGTTTATATTGCCATATTGTTAAAAAATAATTATTCAATTAATATTATAAATTATATTATTCAATAAAAAACGTTAAATTGTTTTTGATTTAAACTCTTAACTTGTTTATTAAATTCACTTTAATGGAGTCTAATTTTCCGTTCTGAAACACAGTTTTCATGAATAAAACTGGCGTTGCAGAAAAAGAACTTGATACCAAAACCAAACAATTTTGTATATTTAATTTTTAAATAATATTCATTCCACAAATTAAATTAGCATGCATGAAAAGATATCAATGAAACCGCGCTGTTCTCTTGTAGGCTATGAAAATAAGTAATGAGGTCTTTATGGTGATTTTTAGATATGTATGAAATATTATTTGTATTCAACGTTATTCCAGTTTACAGTAAGTTAAAAGTTAAACCCCGAGAATGTACAGTCTTATTAACTGGTTTTACAATGTTTTTTGGTATTATAATTTATACTTCTTGGAATTATATTTATGTACAGATTATCCAAACTGATCTTTGCAAGACCAAATCCAGATAATTGGAAAATTAAAAAGGCTTTATCCAATGTACTGGATATATATCATTCTAACCTTTAATGAACATCACTAATAATAAAAATATTTAAAAAAATATATATATTTTTGTAAAATTAAAAAGACACTAAGAACATACCTATAATGACACAAAAAAAACCGATGCAGAAATAAGTTACAAAAAAAATCTAAGAGTAGAAAATTTGCTTATAAAAGAATCAGAATTTACAAAAATTATCTGAAAGAGATTAAAATTAAAACTAGCCTACTGTTTCATAAAAAAATGTTATTTAAGAAACATATGAAAAAACTTACAAAATACTTATTGAACAGAAATTGAGTTAAGTTATTGTGTTTATAAAACATATAATTTCTTAAAAATTACAAAAAAAAATCAAATGAGTCGTACATATAATATAAAAAACTACAATAATCAAAAAATACCTTTAAAACCACCACTTTTTTTATTGAATTTCTTTCTTTATTTTATTTACCCGTACTCTTTATTACTTTATTTACCATCACTTGAAAGAGGACCACCCAATGAGAATCCTCAAGTAAATCAAAAACAATAGTATATCATAATAATATAACATTTGATAGTACCTTTGAATGTCCAATCAATAATAACCTTAAAACAACAAAATAAATAACGAAACAGAAACTTTAAAAGTTAAGAAACAATATTCGTGAGCACCAAGCCGCCAAACCGGATCATCAGAACGGGCCATCAGAAAGAACAAATACATGGAGCTTTTTTAGCGCCCTAACGTCCTCTCTCTTATCTATCAGATTCAAAGCGAGATGATTAATATGCTTATCCAACCCACGTACCTCCAGACTAGACGTCCAAATTCCTCTCGAACATACGGAATGCCGACGTAATCGTAGATTTCAGCACTCCTCGCGAACCACGGCGCGTGTGTTATGTTCCGTAGAAATTTGTTCTGAAACCATTGAATGACCTCCACGTTGCTGTTGTCTGGCGTTCCCCAGAGTTCAATCCCGTACGTCCACATCGGTTTCAAGAAAGCCTTGTAGAGCAGAACCTTGTTGGACAAAGAAAGTTATGATTTCTTACTCACACCCAGTAAATTTTATTAAGCTTAATTTCAAGCAATTTCCTCTTCTTTCTAACATGATCCCTCCAAGTCAAACGGCAATCAAGGTAAAAAGCCCAGGTAGGCACGATTTCAATTTGAAAAGAAGAGCTGGTAACCAAACCTTGTCAAATGCTTGCTCTTACCTCGTTGTATTTCGTTCACCTTCAACGGAGTAGAGCGCCACGCCGCCTCTTGCATGATAGCGGTTGAGCACTTGGTAGCTACGTCCACGTCTTCAGCGCACGTCAACGCCACATCGAAAGGTAGCATCTCCTCAATAAAACTGCCGCAAGACTCCCGGTCCGTCCGAATGTTGTGAAAGAACAGTGATCCTTTCTTCCTCACGACCACAGTACCGGTCGTCCCCACGACCACTGTCAGAAGAACAGGCGAGTCATCCGACGTGGAGTCATAGTTCTTCTCGTCATTATAGAAAGGCGACACCTCCGAACTGGCGTAAAAATCCAGCAAGTCGGGAATTTTCATTGGATTCGAAGACAAATAGTTTGTTTGAAGTCCAGACATAACGTGTATCAGCATCCTTTCAACAGACACCTTTCCGTAAAGATGTCTGTTGAAAGGATATCAACAGACATCCTTTGTCTGTTGAAAGGGTGTCTGCTGTTACGACTACACGTGAAAGGTGGAGTCGTAACACTACACCTTCCACGTGTAGTGTCGGCTTACGACCACACCTTCCAGGTGTAGTCGTAAGCCGAGAACCCCAAAATACGTTCTTCGCATTCCAGTCACCTCCCGTAATGAACCGGCACCCAAGTGTGTCAAAATACTCACAAAACATGTCACTGGTTTCCACGTAACGAATGGAACAGTAGATTTTTGATAGTTTCAGAGGCCCTAACCAGTCCAAGACCTCAATGGAGGTCACCTGAATATGGGTGGTGCTGAACGGAGGTATCTGATTGTGCCGTAGCCCATTTCTTACCAGAATTGCAGTACCTCTATGCGCTCTTTCATCAGGACGGCTGATTGTGTATACTGAACAGCCCCAAATTCTCAAATAGTTCCTATCAGTAAAATGAGTTTCCGAAATAAGAATGGCATCTAAAAATACCGTGTGAAAGACCACATTATCGTTTTAAACAAAGAATCTATATAGAGTCCTATTCTCTCTATCGCTCTAACTAGTCCATAACGATAGTTAAACATTCATAAGGTTTTTCCTAAAACGGCTCTGGATAAGTCATTACATTATTATATCATAGTTCATGCTTGCTAGAAGAATTTACATGTTTCCAATCTTATTAAAAATGATTTTTTTTAAATATTTTAATGCAGGTTTAAATATATGTGCATTTATGCTGTACGAATTGAAAAACAGTTAGTTAAAAACAAAAATCTATAAAAATTGTATTTCCGACTGAAACACTTTACTTGAATGATATTTTAGATTTTTTAAACAGTGTATTCCTTTTATTTGAATTGTCTAATGCGGATGTAAGCAGTTGGTGGGCATACGGGAAGTCAGCGTTCGGATAATCAGCGTCTAACTACATTTATGTTAATGACACTCTCAGATAAAAGATGTAATGAAGAAAACTGCCAAAAAATAAACCATTTTTTAATTTTAGAACTAAATTCTAAAGCTAAATTAATTTTGCTACAAATTATTACATTTTTCTTTATTATTATTTTATAATACGTTTTTTTTTTTACCATGGAGCGATAGGATTTTTTAACAAGATAGAAAATAAATATTTCAATACTTTGATTTTACAAATGTTTTTCGACAATCACAAAAAAAAAGTAATGTAAGCTACATGTCAACCAGAATTTGTTTAGTTTAAAATATTACAAAAATATTCATTTGTCACTATTTCATTTAAGAAATTCTCATTAGCATAAATTCTAAGTAATTTTTTCTATTTTTATTGTAAATGTTTTGGGAATAGCTTCTTTAAAAACATTTGGAAAAGGGCGTTTCACTGTTGAAAATTTTAGAGAAGTGTAGAAATTAAGACGGATTTTAAATACCGGTGGCGTTCCTAGGTTATGAATACGAAAAGCGATCGATTCAGTGGAATGATCTTAATTTTCATTTATAATAATTAATAATATTACATTAATATATATGATTCAAATTCAGTTTTATTATAAAAAAATATACAGGATTTGAATTTATTTCCGGTTGAAAAAAGCTGTAAAGAGCATATAATTACGTACAAAATTGAATATTAATAATTTATATTAAATAAGAGTATAATACATGTATTATACAATAATAACTGCAAAACATCGGTATCATTAGCTTGATAATTTTTTTCGTTGTTTTTAGAAGAAAAAAATAGGGCAAAGAAATTAAATTTATAAAATAAGTTCTCCTAATCCACAAATTAATGATCGTGGTACAATTAATTAAAAAATTAAAAATTATAAATAAGAAATTCATAATAATAATATTCACATTATAAACGTCGCTTAAAAATGCAGAAAAGTTATAAATATGTTTTAACCCTAACAACTGCCTAATTTTTTTTTTTTAATCGTTATGATTAATAAATAATCATTAAAAAATGAAACGTAAGTCTCTCAACCACAAATTAAAAAATATTTCATTTAAAAACAAAAAATAAATAACAATAATAAATCTTTAAGTTCTATAAATATTTAAACTGATTATTTAGTTTTCTATTTTCAATATCAAATCTCACTTCAAAAATATTTATGCATTATTCAAAAAATAATTTCTGAGACCGAGGGATTTTTTTATAAATAGTAAATTTTTTATATTTCTAGATTACCGGTTTTATATTTTTATTCCTACTTAAACTGGGAATTATTTTTCCAAAGAGAATTAAAATTAAATTTGCATTATTTAAATATATTTTAGTTTTTATATTTTAGTTATGATATTCATTTTAAAAAAAGAATCCTTCATGTATATTATGTTAATATCCATGAAGTTTCATAAATTTTATTTTTAATATAATGAACTATGTAATAAACAAATAAACACATAAAAATTGAAGGAAACGTTAAAATTCTAACTTACTGAAAAGCAAATATCGTTATTAATTGAAGTTTTATCACGCACATATACGCGTGCGCGTAAAAATTATTACATCACAAAATAAATCACATATAAAACGAAAAATTCCTACTTTTAAACCTCATGGAGTCATGGGAATTACGTGACCCTCAAATAAGATCATTTAAACTTTACCATCAAACACAAACACTAACCCAATAACAAAAGTTGATCAGCACAAAAGTTCTACTTTTATATATATATATATACACTCGTATATGTAGAAAAAGTTGGTTATTCTGATAGTGTCTTAAAACAGTTACGTAGCACGTAACCCTAAGAATATTTTAAATCTAATGTAATGAAAAGAATATATTTGAACGCACATGTATAGAGATGAAAAACAAGCAATTCACTGTAGATTATCGTTCAAATAAGTGAATTTATCCAGATGTAATACATACAAAGAGAAACATTTGATAGGTTTTTAAAAGAAAACGCTTTTCTTTTAATAATGATAATAATAATAAATTGTATTAATTTTAATAATAATAAATTGTAACTTATACTGATCCTTCAAAAACTACTTCATGAGTTTGAGCGTATACATGTTATTCAGAATACTTATAAAATCGATTAATAAACCTTTATTAAATAAAAAAATATAATTTTATAAGTGCGTATCAAGTTGAAATATATAAAGTTTAAAAAAAAATACAAAACATTCACTCTGGTAAATGTGAGCCCAATAGGTGATAAGACAGAATCCTACCAGAAATTGATTTCTTGTCAAACTCATCAAATTCTGAGTCATTTTTCGCTACTGTGGTAGTGATTAAATTTTTTAATTTTGCAAAACTTAAAAGTAACTGCCAACCAGATATTTGAAAAAAAATCCTATAAAAAAATATCGAGCGGTATCAATCGCGGGAAAGAGCTGGTTCAAATTGCTCACCCAAATGAGTCAGCTCTCAGATTTCTGTGTGATATTGTGGTAGTTCTGAGATTAGGAGAAAATACAAAATTTCATTTTTCGTAGCATATACCTAAACTGTGCGATAAGGAGTTTTTCTAGAAATATCCAGAAAGATGTTACCATTTATGTTTATTTCAGTGGAAAAGAAGGGGCTGTGAAATTTAATTTGGTTAAAAAAAGAAAGACTATTTTTGGGCTATCGCAAACATGATACAGAGATACATGGGTTTTTGCTACCCTAAATATTTCTGTTGTGGGTATTTACATTACTGCTAACATGAAATTTCAGTTCATCATTAAAAATTACGATTTCCAGAATCGCCTCGTTTTCTTTTATTTAATTAAATATTTCTACGCAGAATTCTAATATACCATCTTATCTACATCAATAATTTCTAATACAATAGTAGATCTTTATAAATTAGAGTTCAGACGTTTTCGTAAACGGGTTAACACGTCGTTTGTAGTGTAACTTGTTACATAGAAGTATCAGAATCATGCGGACCATTTCACTGGTTTACATTTTGCAATCATAGCCATTTCCTAACTGAAGTAAACTAACGCTGGTAGCGTTTGTGGTGAAAAGCTTGTACTACCGGGTACTAGGCGAGTTCAAGACCTTATGTTTTGCTACAAAATCACACTGCAACTACTTTGAATAAACTTCTATACGTTTTCAACTTATGAAGTTCTTTTAAAAGAACTTTTAAGGATAATTTCTTACTTATAATCCAAATAAGTACCTATCCTTACCTTATTCAGCATAATCCCTTGGTTGGAATTACCCTTAATAAATAAAGGTTGGGCTATATGGATAATCAAGCTTGCTAAATAAAAAATAAAAAAATATAATGAATATTGAACTAAGAATATTTACTGATAAAGTGAATAAATATTTCCCAAGTTATTTTAGAAAAGATTATGCTGACGCAGGATTGTAAAAGAAACATATTTCACTTTAGATACTTAAAGCACTTTAATAAAAATAAACAATGAAATTACATAAAGGTATATATATTTTGTGCAAAATTTCCATTTCATATGCCCATGGCACAAGCTTTGAGATTATATAGCGAATTAATCTTAAAAAAAAAAAAAAAAAATTGAAAAAACAGAGTAAGATTCACAGAATACCAAAAGATTTTCGATGAAAGGCTTAATTTATTATACTAAAAAAAAAATCACAACTGTAGTTGAAAAAATAAATAATTAATAAAAGTATATACATATTAAATAAGTCACGCAATGTAATCAGGGTTTGTAGCTTTTTTATACACAACTTTCACAAAGAATTTAAAATAAAGTAAGGGTACTCTTCGTACATAAATTAAAAGTGTAAAATTAATTATAGCCATATATTAAATTAATAAAAAAAGAACAGTCAAGTCTTCTCTTCTTTATTTATAACATTTTCTTCTTTAAAAAAAAAAAAATAAATATACAAAAAAGGGTAAACGTTGAATGTATATAAGAAGATTATTAATTTTCAAGTACAGCAAAATATGTGTATTATGCAGAATAATAATGTTTCTTAATTAATAAAGTAAAATAAAAGATATATATATAATTTTTTATCATTAAATAAAAGTACCACACCAAAAATATATCGTATTAAAGCCGGTAATTCTTAAGAGAATTTATGTTATTTACATTTAATATATTATGAAATATAAAAAGCTGATAAAACTCACAAAAAGTAAGCTAGTTAATCGCAAAATAAACGTAATCAAAATAAAAAATATTCGAAGCAGATAACACAGACAAAAACGCTTATACTTTTGTTGTTTTGTATTAAAAAAAAAAAAAATCTGATGTGTACACCTAATACGCCAATTCCTTCCTTGTACGCCAATTAAATTACATAAACACATGTTTACTTCCTTGTAAGAAGTAAAGAAAGTATTGTGATCGTGAAAAATTTCGATTTTCAGATTTTAACGAAAATATTCATTTTGACCATCCCTGAATCCATTTTGTCTAGTTTTGGCGTGACGTCTGTACGTACGTACATATGTGCGTATGTATCGCGCATAACTCAAAAACGATTAGCCGTAGGATGTTGAAATTCTGGATTTAGGACTGTTGTAACATATAGTTGTGCACCTACCCTTTTGATTGCAATCGACTGAACCATAGTGTCCAAGAAAGCCTTCCGGGCAACATGGCAGGTGTCAATTATCACGCTCCTTTGTATTAGCGCGTGGGTCTTCCACTGGATCTTCAGTTTTTCAAGACTGTTGTGCAAAGTAGATGGTATTATTCCCTCCGCGGATATAATTATTGGGATTATATAAACTTCTTTTTGATTCCACATTTCTTTAATTTCAAAAGCAAGATATTTCTGCAGCTTCTCATTGTGTTTAGTTTTCAATTATTATTATTATTCTCTTGGGTAAACCCAGTACAAAGCATCCTGGCCGGCCCAAAGGCAAGGTGCAGGAGCTATAACTATTGTTCTGACATGCGTTGTATATGGGAACATGAACTATTGAATACTATGGGTGAGATATATGAATGAAAGACAAAATACCAGATATGGAAATTTATGAGCTGCCAGATGTTAACGGCCACTGTCTTCCGCCTGTAGTTGTACCTAATCGTCCCCCTCAATAACAGGCGTTATCTTATCGCTCAAGCTTGTGACGTACCGACGGGCCAAGTGGCATGTATCCAGCAATACAGCCTTTTGCATTGGTCGGAACAGATTTGCTGGTACTCCAATGGATCTTAATGAATCATGCAGAGAACGTGGAATCTCTCCCATCGCGCCCAAAACCACCGGGACCACCATTACGTTCTCCTGGTCCCAAATCTCTCTGACTTGATCTGCAAGATCAATACTTAGGTAAGATACTAAGTATCAAACTAAGTATCAAGATCGATACTTCACTATTTTTTTCCGTGTACTTCCTCACTATGTTGGTGGACAATGGAATTGTGACATCAATCAGGAAGGTGATCTTCTTCTGCTTCCTAGTCAGAACGATGTCTGGCCTATTATGCTCCACTGTCCTGTCCGTCAGAGCAGTACGATCGTAGTACAGTTTATATCGATCGTCTTCTAATAAAGACTGAGGAGTATACTTAAAATACGGGACTGAAACGGGACAGATCCAAAGTGAGCCTCTGGTGAAGCATCTTCGCCACGTTGTTATATCGGACTGTATATTTCCTTGGAGATAAAAACTGACATCCACTAACGATATGTTCGATGGACTCGTTGGTCGATCCGCAAAGACGGCACAGGTCAATGGTTACAGCAGGATCCTTAACAATATGCTTTCTGTAGCTGAGTGTGCTGACGACCCTATTCTGTGTAGCAAATACAAGGCCCTCCGTCTCAGCAAACAACTCGGCATACTCCAGCCAGGCTACAGATGCATCCCAATCAGTTGCTTCATCCATAAGCGCCGCATAGTACCTTCCATGCAACTCCCTCGAACGCCATCTATCCATCACACTGATCTCAGAGAAGGTATCCTCAAGGGGCTGGAATTTTTCACCACTGAGGCGTAGTGGGGTTAGATTATTGTCACTTTTAACCCCGTGATGCAAGCTGGACTGGCTCTTCTCTAGGAAGTATTTCCGGAGATTCAGCAGCTGTTTTGCATCAATCTGCCGCAAATCAACAACGCCTCTTCCTCCTCTATTCCTGGACAGGTGAAACCGCTCGACGGAGCCGCGCGGGCGATGGGAGCGGTGTCGCGTGAACGATACACGCATCATTCTATTAAGCCCTTCAAGGTCCGTCCGCGTCCAATTTATCACGCCAAAGCTGTAGAAAATCAACGGAACGGCAAATATGTCGATGGCCTTTACCTTATTAGAACCACTCAACTGGGAACTCATGACGGCTCTTACTCTACTCTTGAAGCTAGATGTAAGGGCCTTTTTCGCTCGACTACGGCTAATTCCAATATCCTACAGGAAACCAAGATACTTACATGTCTCACCACGCTGCATTGCATTCATGAGTGCAGGCGCATCCATCTGCGGCACATCACACGCCTCAATCTGTACCATTTTCCTCTCTTCATGACATTGACCCTACAATTGTTAAGACCAAAACTCATGCATATGTCGACACTGAACCTCTCGACTAATTTGACAAGTTGCCTGACCCCTTTTTCAGTGTCAGAAATAAGCTTAATATCATCCATATACATAAGGTGGCTAAAACTGTACTGCCCAAGAGCAAAACCCTTCTTGGACTACTGTAAGATGGAAGACAGAGGATTCAAAGCTAAGCAAAAGCTGAGCGCCCAAGGAATCACCCTGAAAAATACCTCGGTGGATCTGTATTACTCCGACCTTAACGGGGTTGTTATCAGGAATAGTCAACAAAAGATTTGTGCACCACTTACCCATAACGACACTTAGGCACTCAACGACAACGGGATCGACTTTGTACAGACGTAAGACCTCTATCATCCAGGAGTGCGGAATCGAGTCAAAGGCCTTCGTGTAGTCTATGTAACCAGTATATAGGCTACCCCGATTCTTCTTCTTCTTCTTCTTCTTATTATTATTATTATTATTATTATTTTTTTTTTTTTTGAGGTTTTTAGGGGCATCGACTACTTTGGTCATTAGCCCCATCCCACTTCAAAAAAAAATAAAAAAAGGGTTCAAAATTTCACATTTTCATGTGTCAAAAAAAATGATCAAAATTTTACTTTTCTTATAACTTCTGATCCAATAAAATTACTTTCTAGGCTTTCCTTTCGGCCATCCTTTTTACGTTTCTCCATTCTTCTGACAGCCTCAACCTCTGACACAGTGTATCTGAGGCCTCAGACATGGCATCGTCTTCCTCTATTTCGGATGCCAGTGACGTTCTTCGGCTGACGACAGTTGATGAAACTTTCGCCGGCGCTGTTAGCATCTTTGCTAAAGAATCTAAATTAATGTGCGATGATGTCTCCGCGGCGGATGAGCCGGACTCTATCTCTACTGCAGTACTGGGTCCGGCTGAAATAGATGCTCTCACCGAAGCTGGTCTTTGCGCTTTGGGAGGCTCTATTGGTACAGGTTTTATTTCATCTGCGCCTGGTGCTTTTTCTATAACAACTTGCACCTCCATTTCCGCAGATTCAGGTTTTCTTGTCACAATTTCTTTAGATTTGTGACTACACGACGAAGCGATTTGTTTCTCTTTGTCAGATAAATCAAGATTTTTAATTCTTACACAAGTTGGTGACTTTACAATCGCAGATTTAGCTGGTTTTTTAAACGGCGCTGGTGTGTCTCTCATGTCAACGGCGTCAGTCCGGGGATGAGCCTTCTCATCTTTACTTTATTTTCTCTGATGAGTCGACTCAACTTTGAATCAATGATTCTTTCAATCATCGTCGCAAGACTTGGTGCCATCGTGTTAAGCAACTGCTCCACATTAATTTTAGGTGTGGAAGGGGCAGCCGCTGCTTCTGCATAAGAAGTCGATGGTCGTGGTGTACGCTTATTAACAATCTTCTTTGCTTCAGGATAGCTTACCTTTTGAAGCGTTTTAACTTCCTGAATTGCTGTTTCTAATTTATATGTAGGGCAGTTTCTTGAACGACAATTGTGATGCCCTTTACAGTTAACGCAGGTTGGAGGGTCTTTACATGGGTAACCCTCATGTGTTTTCTCTCCACATATACATATTTCCTGCGCTTCACATCTTGCTGCTGTGTGTCGGAATCGTTGACACTTAAAACATCTCATCGGCTGCGGGATGAAAGCTCGTACATCAAGCCGATGGATGCCAGCTCGTACCTTTTCAGGAAGATTCGGCCTATTAAATGTCAAAACATGCGAGGCCGAAGGAAGAATCGCACCATTTCTTCTCATAGTAAGTCTGCGACATTGAGTTACTCCCTGACTCGACATTTCTTGTACAATTTCTTCTTCTGTACAATTAAGAAGATCGCGACAAACAACTCCTCTGGATGAGTTCAGTGTGCTATGCGGTTGGACAGAAACCGCAAATTCACCGATCTTCTTCAACGCCAAAACTTTCTGGCTTTGCATGTCGTTGATGGTTTAGACATGCAATCCATTAAAAGTTTTACGAATTTCCTTGACAGGACCACCAGCACAATTTGTAACTTCTCTTGCGATAAGGAATGGACTAACTTTTTGAAAGTTTCCATTCTCCCTTGTAATAATTAAAAATCTTGGCTTTGGTGCGCTATAGCCAAATAGACTTTTCTTTAATTCTTTACTGATTCTATCAGCATCTTTCTTTATTCTATCAGATTCTTTACTTTTTTTCCTCTTCGCTTGCGGCGAATCGGAGGTTTCTAAACGAGGGTGTTTACGTGCACCCTCTGCCACATTTGCTTGTTCAATATTCATGAACAGTGGATCCCTTCTGTAGCAAGGCTAGCCGCCGGGGTACACCCCCACTCCAGGGCTACTAACCTTGGAGGTCCGATCCGGTACTCCGGTGGAACCGGCATATGTCCTGGCAGAGAGCGGATGCGCAGTCTCTGCACTGACTCCAGGCTCCTACTCACCGAAGCTTTCAGAGTTCCCATGCACCGACATACATGGGCACCATTGCTACATGCTTGCCATCGCAGGGGGCATGTGGACAACGGAAGGGTCTCCGTTACACCTGCAATAACATTGACCCTGGCCGCCACACCGCCAGATCTAAGAGTGGTATGAATCCATTTCCAAAATCGTTTGTTATTCCATTTCCTGCAGGTAGCCAAAAATCCAGTCCGTTTAGTGACCTGAAGTTGGAACCAGGTCAAACTTAACAAAGCATAACCGAGGAATTTACTCGGAACCCCGTTAGCCAGCTATATGTAATGTACGAAAGTACAGCTGTTGCCGCCCTGGACGTGGAACATAGATGTTGTGTTCCGGACGTGGGGATTATCTACCTCGGGGCAAAAATTTTATTATTATTATTTTTATTATTATTATTATTATTATTATTATTATTATTATTATTATTATTATTATTATTATTATTATTATTATTATTATTATTATTATTATTATTATTATTATTATTATTATTATTATTATTAGTATTATTATTATTATTACTATTATTATTATTATTACTATTATTATTATTTATAAGGCTATAGCACTTATAAATTCTTAAAATTCTTTTGTCTCTAAAAGAAAAAAAATGACTTAGAAGAAAAGAAATTTATTACAAAAAAAGAAATTAAGTTTCATTCTCGTAAGAATAACATTAAAGCTTAATATTATTATATTTGTTAAATAATTATTCTAGGATTAGTTCTTGAATAGAAAAATCCATATATTATATATACATATATATATATATATATATTTTATATATATATATAAAATAATAAGAGTTCTATGAGAATATAATGAAAATTAAACAAAACGTAATATTTCACTTAATACGTATTAAAGCTCTGCTTTATCCAACTTCTTAGAAGAAAATATAACAGGTATCATCCACACACGCACAAGCGCGCGCGCGCACACACACACTCACAAATATACACAAATAAATGAAAATATATTTAATGATTTTATTTCTGTTGCAGTAAAATACAGTAAAATAAAAATAATTTAATAAGAAATAAAGATATAATAAGAAATAAAATAAAGTAACTGACAATGAAATGGAATTATTTTAATTAAATTAACAATTATTTATAAAATAAAAATCGTACTCATTCTCCTGTTAAATATTTAATAAATACCCTTCAGGATATATAGGGTGAAAAAGCTATAATTATACTTGAAATTAATATACATATTAATTATTGTTTACTTGCAAAAAATAAATGTTTCACGAATGTGTAAATGCCCATAGCATCAGTTTTTATAATGAATGTTTCATTCAGCTCCAAAAAATATTACAAAAAATTCGGTAAATAATTGCTAAATAATATTAGGAACTATTCTAGTCTCATAATATCTTTGAGAAAGATTTTCTTTCATTCTTTGTAATATATTTTACCTTATATTCTCATCCTAACCATTCTTTATTATTAACTTAAAAATATAAATTTCATTTCAATAAGAAAACCGAATCAAATTTTCATAATAAATCATTTTTAATACTTTACTTCAAAGCGTTTTCAGTTTAGAAACGTATACACAAAGTGATTCACAAAGAATGTTACAAACTTTTAGGATATGTTCTACTGGGAATAATAAAGGAGAAAGTTCTTATAAGCACAGGTCGGAAACGTTTTTATAAAACGTAAGAAAGACATTGTTAGCGATTGTTGACTGGCGAAAGATTTCGCCCTAATTTCTCCACCTTGAGTGATAATCTAATACTTGGAAACTAAATTAATCGCATAAAGTGATTTTATGTGAAATCTGACCTGAAAATTAAAAAAAAAAACCCTCAGAACTGCATTTTTAGTAGTTTTCGAGAAATCTGAGGTAAAAGACAAATATTGGAGTGGAAAAACACGCTATTTTATAATTGATTTGATTTTTTTTTTATTGTTTATTTCTATAAAATATTTAATTCTTTTTTTTGTAATATTGAACATTTCATTTCGTTTAATACCTAATTAAAATTTGCCACGTATGTTTTGTTTTTTTAATCTAAGTTTTTATTTAGTTCCTGTGGAATTTATTCATTTACTCAGTCAAACTCTCTGCAAGTTTTATTCAAAAATTTTATACATTTATTTCCCATTTAACAAAGGTATTTTTCACCATACAAAAACACTGTGTTTTCGACCCTCGTCTTTTTTCTTTTACCCCAGATTTCTTAAAACTACTGGAAACACATTTCTGGGACCTATGTCTCAAAATTTCTGAGGTCAGATTTCCCAAAAAATCACTAAATTTAACCCTTAATTTCGGTCCCAAGAATTACTGACTGGCTTAATTCTACCAAAGATGTAGAAATCAGGGCGAAATCTTCCACCAGCTGACATTCGCCAACGATTTACTTCTGAGCCTATATTTGTAAGAATTTTCTTCTTTACTTTCAACAGATTACGGTCCTGAAAGTTTTGTTACATTCTTTATGAATCACTCTGTATATTAAAATATGATTTTATTTGTTCAACATCTACTATCTGAACTGACAGCATCTCTGGGTTTTCTTGGAATTTTTTATACGATATAAAATTCTAATAACATCAACAAACTGTGATTGAACGGTCAGGCTGTTTTTTTTCCCGGAGTTAACAAATAAATAAATTTAAATCATCGCAAATAGTAATGGACAAAAACAAAACTTAAATAATTTCAGTTTTACATTATCTTAAGTGTTCTTAAATATTTTAAGTATTTTTAAGACAAATTTTTTTATTAACGAAATGAAATTGTCTAAGTCAAAAAAAAAAATTGAGTGAGAAATAAAATAAAATCACTTTCAATTTTTTTACCTAAATTATGAAGCGATACTAAAGTTCAAACCCATAGGCAAGGATGTAAAGCGACTTGTATAAATCTGTGGTATTTCAATGTAATTATCATGAACACTTTGGCAATTTCAGCGTCAGAACAAATCATGCAATCATTCAATCAACTTCATATCACCCGTAGGCTAATATGTGGTACACTGTTGCCAACTTTTTCATGTGCTTATTGTAGACTGAGTTTTTTTCTTAGAACGACTACTAGCTACCGTATCAGAAACATATAAAAACTTTTACCAGTCTAAAATATTGCTAACTAATGTTCATCAAATTTACTATATTATAATAAAGAATATGCAAAGTTTATTACACAATAAATTTAAGTTATTAAATGATACTGTTTACAAAAACGAACTTTAACATTCTGAATTTCTAAATACTCTTTTCCGTATATTTGCTTTCATATTATTTCATATAATTATTATTTTAATTTTTAATTTGTAGTTTAATAATTTACATATCTTTTATGTAATTAATTGAATACATTTTGACGGTGATCTGATAGAAGTTTTAACAAGGTTTCCCTTCATCTGTGCAATCAAATAAAAGTGAATTTCTTTTGGTAAACACAGATTCCTAATAAAACCACTCATTCTACATGATAAACATAATGTATTATTATTTTCCAACTTAAATAAAATATTTATTAATTACTTCTTTTTTTTTTTAAACTGAAGGATTAATTCACTAAAAAATCTTACAAAGAATTTATTTAACTAATATCATATTGTACGGTAAATTAATGAGGAAAGAAATCCCACTCGCTTTTGGAACAAAAAAATTATCGTCCTCCATAAAGCGGAATTTTCTAACTTATTTTCCATTTGTTTTTCGAAACTCTTCGATACTTATAGGACCGAAACCAAATAAAACAGATTTTTGAAGAAAATTTGCGTCGTTATCATAGATTTATAATATTTTTTATTTTACATGAAATTTAAACTCCAGCTTTATCGAGTAATCATTTTCGTAAATAGTAGATAGTATTACTAAAAGTACATTATGAGAAGTTTCCAACGAACAACCTCAATAAAACTTAAAGATATTAATAAAATACATAAATAAAGTTCATATATATTAATACGCTCTACCACATAAGTACAACAGTTTAAAAATATCTAATGAAAACAAACGAAAAAATTATAAAATCATTAAACAATAAACAAAGACAAAAAAATAGCAACAGAGGATCTCATGGAGATAAAATAAAAGTGGTTAGCCTCCTCATCAAGGCATAGAAAGATGCTCATCACGTATGTGATACTGCACCAGCTTAATAATTACTAAGATTTCCCCAAGCCAGAAAATGTAGCCGTTTCAATCACCGGACATCTTCACCGGACATCTCATGTGAACTTTGTAACAGTTTATTTATAGACTGTTGTCTATAAATAAACTGTTACAAAGTTCACATGGTATCTAACCGATGTCTATAATTTGAACCGAACCGTTTGACCTCTTCATTAACATAAAGTAATTCTGGGTAGTCGTGAATCTCCTCGTTCCGTATGAACAACGATGCCTCTGCAGAGGATCTCGCCAACTTATTCTAGAAACGTTTATAATCTCAATGTTATTCCTACTCGTTGTACCGCATACCTCTATGCCATACGTTCAAATCGGTTTAAGAATCACCTTGTTTATTAAAATTTCTTTGGACAGCGACCAGTGTGAATTCCTGCCTAACAATCAATAAAACATACCTCATGTTTAATTTTTTCCATTTTTCTCTCATGTGGTACTTCTACGTCAAATGACGATCAAGGTGAAACCCAAGGTACCGTACGCGGTCAAAGTGTAGGATGAAAATGTCCTCTAAGTGGACCCGGAGACAGTCATATCTTCTCATCACAACGTAGTATGACTTGACTTATTCTGATTCACTTTTATTCTACATTGGAAAACTGTTCACTTTTATTCTCTATTCTGTTAACCATACGTCGATCAAGTCGAATACCGACTGGTGCTTTGCTGAGGTTAACTGTGGATCTTTGTCAACATTCGGGATGTCGGTATCATCAGCAAACGAGGCATCAGTAACACGATCCGGAGCCGGAAGAAGATCTGCAGTGAAAATTGAGTACTGGTCCTAAAACCGAGCCTTGCGGGACCCCTGATCTAATATCAAAGAATCCAGATAACTCAACATTGCATCTGACGTGGAATAAACGCCGGTCAAGATGGTTCCACAAAACTAAATAAAAGGACTGGGGAAGGCTGCATTTCAGCTTATGAGTAGACTTTATGAGGAAGCCAAAAAATCAAAATCTGAAATGAAAATATTTTTTTTATAATTTAAAAAAGTCTATAAGATATTTTTTTACTGTAAAAAATATTATATGAATCCTGATAACACCTTGTTTAGAAAAAATATGAATAAAATTAAAACATTCAAAAAAATTAGTTGGGTAAAAAAATTGATAGTTAAAACCGTTTATAGATCTCTAACTTTTAGAGTGAGGGTGGTTTGCAACATTTTCGATGTTATTATTACCACTGATATTTATTACCATGTAATCTTCAAATAAAATTTTTAATATAAGGATACAATTATTATTCTCAAAATCACCTTTAAATTTGAACAATGAAGGCTTTTTAATCAATACCAATAACTTCATTCACTTAATATTTTTACTTTCCCATCTAGCGCTGTAGCTTTAGAAGGGAAAGTACTGTAATCGGTCCAATTTGGGCATATGCGGTTTTCACCGGATTTTACGATAACTATATTTCATTGCTATAGGTTAAACCGTTCCTCAGATATAAAATTAAGCAGATACCGACTATATATATATATATGCTATCCATGCACACATAATATTATATTTATTTATCGGAATTCATCAGATCTAATTACGTGAAGAAGTTCAAAAGTGGATAAATTTTTTTCAAATAAGTAATATATTTACAAGTTTGTAGAGATTTAATGTATGTAACAACTAGAAAAATAAAATGGGTTATACTTATATCAAAAACTTTTAATTTTACTTAACAAATACCTTGATTCTTTTTTAAAAAGTTATATAAAAGTTATTTTTTTAATAAATGGTATTTTTAATCGACGTTAAAAATAAGGAAGAGATTCTGAATTTGTTTCGTAATTTTTTCAAACTTGTTCAAACTTTGCTATCCAGCAGATTTACCGATTTTGAGGCTATTTTATAAAGAAACACCTGTGATGGTTGTTAGTTTTTTCGTTAACTCAAGTGAAAAGATTTTTAAAAGAAAACTTAAATTATGTAAATATTTAAAAATAATTTTCGTTGTCAATAGATTGAAATTGAGTGTTAATAAATTAATATATATAAATATATTTATTTCAGTCTGACAATCAAAACATTTTCACGTAAAAATTCATGTTAGAAAATGTAGATTATAAACAATAATATGCAAACATTCTAGAAATATTCCAGATTAGAATAAGTAGTTAACATTCTAGACTCATTCTAGAACATCAGCTTATTCTCAATATCAGTCTATGTGATTTTTCTCCATCCTTTTCTTATTTTTACTAAAACATTCGTTTCTTCCTTTTATATTTCATGAAAACATTGTTTTGTAACTCAAACAACATTTTTTTGTAATTTTATCCATATTTTAAATAGAAGTAAAAAAATATTTAAAATTAAAAAAAAAAATTTAAGTAATAATAACAATATCAAAAATGTTATAAAGATTACAGCGTAAGAAAAATTGTATTTTTCCAATTTTTTTTATAAAGTTAACTTTTTGTAGACGTCGACGCAAAATCAGCAAATAGCAAATTTAATATTTGAAATTTTAATTTCATGGTCTTTTGAGAACCTTATCTCAAATTTTAATATTCGGGCCCTTTACACCCCGTAAGTGTTTGTGATTGTCCTTGTCTTTATGTCTTAATGTTTATTGTGAAGTTTGTGTTTTTAAATAAAATGTAAGGGCCCTTTACACCCTTACATATGACGATCCTGATGGAGATAATAATTTCTTTTAAAGAATGTGACGAGGGCTAATGACCTTAGCAGTCGATGCCCATAAAAATTAAAAAAAAAAAAAAAAATATTTGGTATCAATTTGTAAAAATCAAAATAAAAAAAAAATTATTAAAAATATATATTTTTCACGGTAAATATATATTTGTCACGGTACTTTGAAATCGGGTTTTTTCGGTAAGTTACTACTAAAAAATAAAAGCTTAAGAAGAAAATTAAATTAACGAAAATGTGTATGAAATATTAAAAGTTAACAATAAAAATAATAATCTATTTATACAATTGTTTACTACGAAATAAAAAAATTTCTTTGAAAATAAAATGGTTGAAATTTTTATAATGTAAGGTGATGATGATGAAGATGAATAAACAGATAGAACAAACAGAAATTATTCGATTCATTTTAAAAATTAATCAATCAACAATTCTTAATAAAACATTATAAGTTAAATAATTTATTTACAAACGTCGTGATGGCTGATGTAGCAATGTAAAACAATTTACATCGTCTAGTTTTTTTTTTGTTTTTTGCTTTTTTTTTAGTCAGTCAATATCTGAATTTCTATGTTTATAATAAATCTATCGACAAAAATTAAAACAATGAAGAGAAAAGGTTTATTTAATTGTCTGCACTGTCAAAATCGTACAAAAAGCTTCTAAATCGTATGGATACATTTTTTTTTCTCTCTTACTCACATATAAAAGATAAGTAAGGGAATGTTTTTACAGTTTTGAATCTCCTTTTAAAAATCTTTCCTCTTTAAATTTTTTTGTGTACAAACGAAAATTAATTCCGTTACGTATTTTTTTATACTCTAAAATTTTAAACAAAAAACTCAATTTATATTACTTAAAGAATAAATTAATTGTCTAATTTTCCCCCTATCCTTAAGTAAAAATAACAAAAACGGTGAGTTTTCAGCTAACATGTATAAAATTAAGATGTATGACTTTTTTTAATAAAACTAGCTATTCTTTGGGAGCTATTATTTTTAAATTACTTTGTAATTTTCGTTCATACATTATTTTAATTTATACAAATAATAGCGTAAAGAAATATAATAATAAAATAATTACTGAAAGAAAAACCATACAATAATGTGAATATAATTATTTTATTTGTATAAAGCAAAACAATACCTGAAGTTAATTACTATTTATTTTTATTAAATTGCAAAATATTATTTATTACGCAGGTTAATTGTTTAAAAATATTTAATTAATATTGTGAAAAAGTTGTTAAGTATTGATGGTGGTGATAAAACATTTTATTCAGAAGAAATTAATTACAAATTTTTATTAATCATTTTTTATAACATTTAAAGTATTAAAATATAATTTAATGAAATATTCAATCAATAAATTCACATAATTGTATTTTTTTAATTTAAAGTAATAATTACAATAATATTTTGTTATACATATAATTAGTATTATTTTTTGCCGTTACAGTTTGAAGTTTAATAATTAGATACATATATATTTTTTTTTAATCATGAAGGTCATATTTCATTCCCCATTCACGTTTCTCTTCGCAAATAATAATAATAAAAATATTCTTTTTTCACTATGTTTTAATTCAATCAAGTGTATGTATAGCGGCTTGTTAAAAAAAAGCTGACGTGGACAACACATGACTTCCTTGTACGCCAACTAAATTACATTTTTAAATGAAAAGTACATAAAATTTTATTTCATTAAAAAATTCTAATATTTTTTTCCTTTTTTTGTTATTATTGAATTATTATTCACCGTAAAACTTTTTTTACAATGAGAGGTTAATAATTATTAATAAATCAATATATTTAAATTAAAAAAAGGAGATGAAATCTGATTCGAACTAATGTGCCTTCCCCTAAGACCCAAATATTTCATTAATTAAAATTTCATTTGTCTATAACACTGGAACCAATGAAAACAAGCACCACTTATGAAATATCGTTGAAAATCTCAATGAGAGCTTATTACTGCAGTTAAGAAAAAATCCAAATTTCAGATCTTTTTGGATTTTGGACTTTTTTGGCTACTTTTGATTCGGTCGATTGCAATCAAAAGGGGAGGTGCACAACTAGATATTATAACAGTCCAAAATCCAAAATTTCAACATCCTACAGCTAATCGTTTTTGAGTAATGCGATATACATACGTAGATACGAGTACATAGGTACGTACACGACGAAACTAGTCAAAATGGATTCAGGGATGGTCAAAATGGATATTTCCGTTGAAATTTGAAAATCGAAATTTTTCACGATCACAATACTAACTTTACTTCGTACAAGGAAGTAAAAATAATCTTCTATTATTAGCCTAATAACAAACCTTTTTAATATGTTCGATTTGGGAGTTTTTTGACCAGCGGCTTAACTGAAAATAGAATAGTAAGTAACAAGATTATCTTCATCATCAATATTATGAAAATTCACTATCATAGAACTTCAAAATCATTAGCATATATAGTTAGTATAATACAAACAATAATAATGATTTTTTTTTTTAACTAGTTTAATTATCATTTCTTAAATCAGTTTTTATTTATTGTTTATTTAAAAAAACTACATTATAATAAATCGATCTTTTTGAAACCAGTCAACATAACTATTGCGTATGCACGAATACTATACGGTGTCAAGGAATCCTAGATCTGGATACCGGTATTCTTTGGTGGTTGGGTTTAAATTAACCAAACTTCTCAGGAGTGGTCGATCTGAGACTGTACAAGAATACACTTGATTTACATTCATACATACCAACCTCAACCATCCTCTGAAGTAATGTCTTACGGTGGTTCAGGAGGCTAAACAGAAGATGAGAGGGAGAGAGGAACTATCGCGTATGTACAGAACAATAAATGAGCATGCAAGAAGGACTCCTATTACGCTTCCGTTTCCAGTTTTAATAATTTAAACACTAATCCATTTAAAAAATCTTTTTTATTGATTTGTTTTGAATTGAATTAAAAGATATTTTTAGACAACTACTATCATTATTATGTTTTATTTTGACTAGTTTTCATATTAATTAGTGTTCAAATTTTATAGGTGTACTTTACGACCTCAATTAAAATCTATTGTGGAATTTTTACAGATTATATTTTAATTCCTACTTGGGTCTTGTATTAAATATTTTATTTTTAGTTTATAAATAGTTGATTTTAGCGGACTACCACGGCCTTGGTTTGTCCTTCTTTTTTTTCCTGTTTAGCCTCCGGCAACTACCTTTCAGATAATACTTCAGAGGATGAATGAGGATGATATGTATGAATATAAATGAAGTGTTTAGTGTTGTACAGTCTCAGTTCGACCATTCCTGAGGTTAATTAAAATCCAACCACCAAAGGACACCGGTATCCACTATCTAGTATTAAAATCCGTGTAAAAATAATTGACTTTACTAGGCCTTAAACGCTAGAATTCTCGACTTCCAAATCAGCTGACTTGGGAAGACGCGTTCACCACTAGACCAACCCGATGGGTTCTTGGTTTGTCCTGGATGTAAGACTTGTTTATACGGCGGCCGTGATATTCCCTGATAGGATTAGACTGCTGGTGACCCGCTTGTTGGGATGATACATATATATATATATATATATATATATATATATATATATATATTATTTATTCCTCTTGACAAACTTAAGAGAGCATTCTTAAAGTGATTTTATATATACATTTGAATATATATTATTTATATATAAACTTCTTTTGTTGGTGATAGGAGGATGTTGGTTAAAAATTATTATTCTTTCCGTGAGTTTTTAAATAATTAATAGTTTAAGTAAATTTCGTACTTTATGTACAAACATTATGTACTCAAATAATTTTAATTAATGTCTTAAAATTTTAATGTTATTTTGTAGTGTTTGTATGATTTATTCTCCAATATACTTGCTTTCTTGCTATTTTATATATTTACTATTATAATATAATATATGAATTTAAATCAGTTTTGTACATTATAATTTTGTATTTGTGATGCTAGTCCAATCAAAATTTTCCCACTGTTTCCACTAATTGTTTCAGGGCAAATGGCTTAGACAGTACCTTTCTTATTTATAACGTTACACACTTACCTGTTTCTAATGTAATCTAAATAATTTGCCGATTTCAACAAAGTATCCATTTTTGATTGTTAACATATCATTGTTCTGTATTTTTCTTAATTATTTTATTTATTCCTATTTTATTTATTGTGATTATTCTTTTTATTAAGTTTTTATTTTCTTACAGTTTTATTAGCGGTTTAGGTGAGGTTTCTTCAGATATTTTTCACCTTAAATTATCATAATGGTTTTATGTTAGTCTCTTTCACTTAAAGATTAATTGTTACCGGCTTATACAATGAAAAATATTTTAACAAAATCTAATTATATTAATAGGAACTGATCAAGTCAGTTCAAGTAATAATAGAAGTCATCGAATCTTATCCTACTAGCAAATTATATCCGGACCGCGGGATAGAGAATGTAACACTTCTATGTAATAATTCAAAATACTGTTGGGCCTATTTATTTCTGGACATAAACACATTCCACGGAGCGAATCCACAAAGAATCAATCTCAATATAATAACAAAAGTTCACTTTACAGCCACCTTTCTAAAATTATATCTTTTCATACCATGTATATATCAATAAGAATTCCTTTCTTTACAGAAATCAATCTTCTCTAAAAGACCTCTAAACTCAAGGCGAATAATCTACAGATTGACACACATTGGCGAAATAGTAACGTTTTGGCCTTTCATCCAAAGGTCCCGAGTTCGAATTTCGGACAGGAATGACGTTTTTCGTACGCTACAAAATTTTCATTGTCATATCCCTACGTACAAGCTTTGAATGCTGCTAGTGTAAATTACAATGTATTAGGTAAAAAATAAAGAAAAACAATTGATAGAAAAATAATTAATCTCTTTAAAAGCATGGAAAACAATAAATCATAAAAAACTTATTCAAAATAAATAAATAACCGACTCTAAAAAAAACAAATCAAAATTAAATAGATTTTAAATATTTAATTTTAATATTAATTTAACTTCGAATTACAAAAGTTCATAAAAATTAAAAAAAAAAATAACAGTAATTACTTACCCTTAATTTTTAACTTTAATTAAGGTCCAAATTCAACTTATTTTTTAAAAAATATGAAAAAGGTATCAAAATTGATCCATATGGTCAAAATTTAAAAAGACAAGTCTTACATACAAAAAAAGGAGATTTAATACACGGTTAAACTGAAATCCTCCTCCTTTTTTAATGTAAATTAGAAGAACTGATTAAATCTTACCTGAAGATTAAAAGTTTTAATATTTCGTATGTTACAGAATAGAAAGATAAACAAAATATTTTTAATTATTTAATTACAAGGTCTTCACTCAAAAGCTTTTTAACTGAAAATTAAAGAATTTAAAAAACTGTTGAACTGAAAAAAGTTGCAAAGATGGGAGATCTGTACATTTTTTTCCTATCAACTGTGTAATAATTAATTAGATTCATATTTTGTCTTTATAAAAAATATGTCGATCCTTTGTTAAGAAAAAAGCTGAATTGAATCGCAATACTTCTTCTTCTTTTCCTAAGCACAGATTATATAAAGCCTGTTTTCTGGCACCCATCTACGTATTAGTCTACCTCTATCTCTTCTACCAAGTGGTCTATAATTTTGTAATTTGAGTAATAGTCGCTCCTATGACATCCCTTCTGTACGTCTACATCAGTTAGACCTGTATAATTTTAAATCAAGTAATGGGGTCACTTGTAACTAACCGTATATCCTCATTCTTCAGTTGGTCCAATATTGTGTAACCGGCCGTCGCTCTCAGAAACTTCATTTCTGCACCCTACAATAAAAATTTTACCTGCACCGTTGTTACTCACGCTTCACTTCCATATTTCAAGAAAAGTATGGCCATTATCTTATAAAACTTCATTAACGTTTTCTTTCGTGTTCTACTTTTTAACGATTTATAAATATCGCAATAGACCTACATCTAATTAATTAACTTATTTAATTTGTTACAAATATCATTACCCTTTAAGTAGGACAAGTCACAACCAAGATTATTGAAAATCCATTCGTGTACAAGAACGACGTCATTTAATACTATCCTAAACCTAACAGGATACTGACCCTAAAAGATCATTGTCTTTGACTTATCAGCTACTATTTTAATTCCGTAATTAGCACAAGTCTGTTGCAACTTAGAAATAGATCTTTGTAGAATATCTTCATTATTAGCAATCATAATTTTATCAACTGCATACAAGGGAAAGACCATTCGGTAATTATCCATTTTTATCCCAGAATCTATTGTTTCCCTTTCCAATCCTGAAGTATCTATTATATATCTTTATATATATATATATATATATATATATATATATATATATATATATATATTAGAAAGAGATAGAGATAGACAGCATTCCTGTTTTACTCCCTTATTAGTTAGAATTTGTATGGTCAAGTAACTTCTCATTCAACATAAACCAAAGCATCTTTACATAAGCTCCGCCCAACCGAGATTAGATGACTTGGATATCCTTTCCGAAGTAATATTTACTTTTCTTTTTAAAAAAATAGAAACTAATTTACTACAATATTTTTTTAAAGACCTAATTTAGATATCAAGACGTCTCATTTATTTAAAAACAGAAAAAATATGTGTGTGAGCACATACACACATACTCCTACACGCTACCTATTTTACGCCTTTTTTGTTATATCCGATTTCTAAGTTCCATTTATTCCATAAATCAAACCAGAAAAATTAATTAGTTAACATATATTAAATTACAAACGTTTCTTTTTGCCCTCAATAAATAGATTGAGTTTGTACTTGTAAAGTATTCTGAATAGAAAATTGGCTTTACCTTCTTTTCATGAAAACGCAATTGAAGCAAATGGACACATTTCCATTTGAATTGTATAAATGGACACATTTTCAGTTTAAACTTATCCGTTAAGTGTCCCTTTGTTAATAAATAAAATTTTCAATCGATAAATTGTAGATATTATAGTAAGGGAATGGTCGAATTTTTAATTTTAAATTAACTGGAATGTTTGCTTACGTATATAAAGTAACGCTTTTATAAAATTTATGCTAAAGTAGTCACCATTCCCACATAATCACGATGTAAAAACGGTTGGTTAACCCTCCCCATCGTCCAGTAGTATTAGTAAATTTGGTCAGAACTAAAATCAAATTTTTAGATTCTGTAAAACAAAAAAAAATAGATTGTGTAAAAAACAAAATTATTAGTTCTGTAAAACAATAGAAGTATATTGTATTATTTTTTAATAATATATTATATTATATAATCTTCTGTGATTAAATAATCACAGATTGATTATTTTAACGACTTAAAATCGATAAAAAAATACCGATGCATATATATATATATATATATATATATATATATATATATGCTCACATAAATTTTCAAGTATCTAAAAAAAAATTTAAAAAAAACTGGAAAAAATAATAGCCATTAGGTTTAATAAAAATAGCATCATTAGGTCTACTGTCAATAAATATTTTTTCCTTGATATGTTATCACGCGATTTTTTTTCAACCGACGTAATTTCAAGAACCATACGTTAACCTCACCTGACACGCTTTCAAAGTAAAAGAAAAAAGAAATAAAATAAAAATCTGTATAATGATTAATTGCTGTCAATAAAGAAACTTACTAAATCATGAATTCGATGCGTCTTCCATATTTTGCGTTGAAACATATTGCTGTTATTAAAAAAAAATCAATAAAAAACTACGCGATAAACAAAAACAAAAAAAAAACAGGGTTGTTATATAAATCGATATAGTTAACTAATTCAGCAGCTGTGTATTTTTGTGTTTAAAAAGACCGTTTGTTAACAATAATTAATTTTTGAAATAATAAATAATAATTTTGAACCGTGTTATGAAAGAAAATTCCTATGTTTAAACAGTCTATACATTACAGCACTTGATTAAAAAAAAAAATGAAAAATTAATTTAGCTTACAATCGAATTAAATTATCATAAAATAAGGTAGGTTTTATAATGCTTTTTGCAGTAGTTCAACATAAATGAAGTATTGCAACTCTAGAAAAAAGATTTATAACATTAAATATGAATAAAAATTTTATAATAGTTTTTGTATACAAAAATTTTAATCACATTACTACACATTTTGATAATTATATTACAATTTTACTTCGTTTGCAAAAGTAAATGGTAATTTTTATTATAAATTCTACTATATAATATCTAGTGGTATTAGATTTTTTTTAGGGTAGGTATACCTCTACCATTCTGAAGGTGCAAGTAAATTTTCAAAGAAAAAGTAGCAGGTAAGTGTAATACAGTAGTTGCTTGGGGTAGACAAGTTAGAATAACGAAATCAGGAAAATTGGGACGAAAATTTGTTGCGTGATTTATACACCGCCTCAGATGTTACCTAAAATCTACTTATCAAAGATTATCAAAAAGTTAGAGATGGCCATGCACCATCTTCAGTTTTTAGTTTTTTCTAGTTCTGGACCATCTCTAGTTTAAATCCAAGAGAAATTCAATTATTTTTAAGGTACATAAAAATTTATGATAATACTTGTATTTCATGTAGCAAATTACGTGGTGATGCGAGTATATTGCCTGCCATGTTATAAACAAATATGACTATATAAAACATGTTTTAATTAGAAAAATACACAGAGTATGGCGTGGTTTAATAAATCAGTTGTTGAAACAGCGGACATGTAGTTAAATATTAGTTCAGAATTCTTCATATCTATGATTAGACGAAATATCTAATAATAAATAAGCTCTAAACATAATTATAACTATCAAGAAGTAATTTTGTTTTTATAATAAATAATGTCAAGTCTATTGCTTGCGGGTTCAGGTGTTTATCTAAAACTAACTTTGAAAACAGATGTTTTAAGGAATAAATACTCGTACTGTTAAGAGTTATATTCCATATGCAAAATACGGTTTCCATAATTATGGTGTCCATCAGGATATTCTGTGTTACCCACCGGGTTGGTCTGGTGGTGAACGCGTCTTCCCAAATCAGCTGATTTGGAAGTCGAGAGTTCCAGCATTCAAGTCCTAGTAAAGCCAGTTATTTTTATACCGATTTGAATACTAGATCGTGGATACCGGTGTTTTTTGATGGTTGGGTTTCAATTGCCCACACATCAGAGGAATGGTTGAACTGAGACTGAACAAGACTTACACTTCATTTACACTCATACATATCATCCACATACATTCTCTGAAGTATTATCTGAACGGTAATTACAGGAGGCTAAACAGGAAACAAAGAAGAAAGGTTGCTCTGTGTTGAGACACATTACAAACAAATAACTTTAGAAATCGTAAATTAATAATGAAATGGAAAATTTACATTTTAAACAATTAGATCACCTATACAGTAGGAAGATTATCCAAAAAAAAAATATTGTATTTCTACTAATTAAATAAAATTACGAAGAGAAATAAAGTTATTACACTAAACTAGAAGATAGTTGTCCTACTATCAAGCATTATGGATACATTTTACCTATGATTTCCATATGAAATCAGAAAAAATTAGCTAAAAACTCTACAAAGTAATCCTAATATTTATAGAAATTTCCATTTTACTGAAATAAAAGAAATAAAATAAGCAGTTGCTTGCATTTCAACTCTGAGAAACAGAGTTGTTAAATCTCCTGAAAAGATAATTTTAAATAGAACAAAACTGCATGAAATAATAAGTGGTTGAACATGTATTTTCATCTCTAATTAAACAGAAAATCTTTTTTAGTTACAAAAAGAAGTGAGAAAAATAAAAAAATAAATCTTAATGAAAACAAAACTGGCTAAACCAAATTGGTCATCGATTTAATCAACGAAATGAAAATTTGATGATGATAATGATCATCATGAATACAACGGAGTCTAACTTTATAATTAACATTTGCAATACGAGAATTTCCATTTACGTCTAAACATAAAAAAGCAGGAAATATCTAATAATCTATATAAATAATTTCTAGCAGACAATATTAATTCAAAATTATTGAGCGAGTCAAAAATATTTCAAGGATTTTATTCCTAAAATAACACACTTTTATTAATAGACAAAGCAATGATAAAATATTTTTTAAGTATAAAAGATAAAAAAGGTAAAAATTCGTTAATACAATTGAATTAGAGCAGATGGTTTTATTTTTTTAAGATAAGGCATACTTAAATATAGCCTATAAATACAGTATAAAGGTCATCAAATTTACTGCAGGCAACTACACCTGCTTAATCCGCCTTTACAAATAGATAATATTAAAAAAATACAAAAATAATAATAAAGTAATATTTTTCATTAAGCTAACGAATGAAAATATATTAAACAAAATATACTCTTTTATATACAGCCTAAAGCAGGAACATCATATTTGAATTTAATTTTGAAAATGCCTTTTATATCTGACACACCCATTTCCTGATATTTCATTAGTCATTTAGGATATGTTAAATGAACTGGATGTGTTATCCAGTTTAATACGGGATGAGTTATTTATTCGTTTTAAATAATAAAACTCATATATGGACAGAGTTATTTTAATTACTTCGCTAAATAAAATTCAAAAGCATAGATAATCTAAAAAATAGATTTATCTCTGTAGAATTTATTAAAAAATAATAATTCAATTTCCTATAGATTTATCTTTTAATATATTAATACATATTTATTTTTTAATTTTTCCTACAAATATGGATAAAAAGTTAAATATCTTACGTAGAATTTCCATATAATTTGCTAAAATAATGTATACCTGGGATAAGATATTAAATTGATTTAACCAAACATTTTTAATAACGTTAATAACTGTTCACGGTTTTACATAACTGTAAACTGCAATTTGGCTTGCAAGATGTTTTTAAGAAATATTATCATGCATTTCTCTATTTGATAGAGAGATATTTCATATTTGATAGAGAGATATTTCACATAGTAGATTTCCATGGCTTTTCATTTTAATATACTTTTCTCCCATTTGATGTAACCTACTGATAAATATCTTTTAAATCATTACCTCTTTTCCATTCACACTGCCATCATATGTCGTTAAAGCCCATCAGGGCTATGAACGGGGGGATCTGGTGACCGGAATCGTCACAAGGTTGGGATGCCTACGGAGGTTGGGATGCCATCATATATCTGCTGCGAGCAGATTTCTTACACAATGATTGTTTCCATTTTTTTTTTTCAGTTTGAAGCTCCTATTGAGTTTCTGATATCGCCCTTCTTTGAGATCGTTTGCGTTTTTTTAATTTTTTGGCGAGCTCTCTTCCTCTGATTCTTCTAATATTGTTGAGATCAGCCCTTTCCTCTCAAGCTATGTTCCGGCCAGTTGACTTTCTTGTTTTGAATTGTTCTCATCAGATTTTCTCTGAAGCTATGTTCCAGCTAATTGACTTTCCTACAATGAATTGTTCTAATTATGCTTCAATTTTAGTTAATTATTCTCATTACTTCATTTACTTTAACCATTCTTTTAAGAGGATAAAACAGAATACTTAGGCCTTTTCTCCAGTATCTTCGCATATTTTACTAATCATTAATACGTTTTATTCTTTATCAAAATTCCTCCCAACAACTACATTATTCAGTCTTTTCATCATGAATTTATCTCGTATGCTTTCTTTCTCCTTTCTTAATATCACAGTCTCAGGCCACATCTGTGTCTTACTCTGACCATTATTTTCCTTAACCCTTTATTCACACGGTAATTTCCTCTTTGGAATTGTTCAGTGTTTTTATTTTATTTTTAAAATTGAAGAGCCTGTTACTACATTCTCTTTGAGTAAGAAATTTTAGTGTCCTATCTCTTGTTGAATTATTTTAATAAAGTAAGAGGCTTCAGACTTTAAGTTTAGAAAGTCCTAATTAAAATATTTAAGATAAAATAAAGAAAAAACAAACTGATTTTAATTTTGATAGTTAAATAGAGTTTGTTTTTCTATGTGTTTGAAAATGTTTTTCTAGATCCATTTTAAAAAAATGTCAAATAAATTCAATCCTATATTAAGATAATCTGTCCTAATATAACATAAAATGTAATTAAAGATATTTCTTATTAGCTCCCCATCGTAGCTTCACCCGGTCTATGTGGTTACTTGCGTTTCACGTCATAATCAATATTTTTATTTCATGTTTTTTAGTCAAGTAACCAGAAGAAGGTCACATATACAACAACAGTTGCAGTGACTGTGTTGGTTGGTTGCCGCGCCGTATACCGACACAACCCTCAAAAAAAAAAAAAAATGGAATTCCAAAGAACCCAAAAATGGGTTTTAAATATTTATCAGAAGAGTACTTGCAAACCCAAAAGCACTGAATATCTCGTTTAGTATATTGAGACTGAAAAATTTGCAATCATTGTTAAAAACGCTTTATACCTTTCTTCACCCAGTCGCAAGGTCGAATTAAAAAAATCTAGAAATTTTTTTATTCAAATGAAAATTATATTCATCAAAAATCAGGTTGATATCTCTATTTGTTAACGAGAAATTAAAAAAAAACATTGCTGGGTTTCAAAAAAAATTCAAAAATCCATTTTATCTCTTTAAACTTGGAATTTCAAAAAATCCTTTCTTAGTGGGCACTTTGTAAGAAGAACGTGTATACAAATTTCCAATTCTTCTTCAATAGTTTTTGATTACCGTTATATATGATTCACTCACGATATTTGTTATTTTTAATTTCAATAAGACCTTTATTGAAAATATCTCTACTGAAAATTATCTTGGGAGCGACTCGTCATAAGAAAGGAGCGTGGGAATTTATCTGCTCACCACCTAAAAACCCGTATGAGAAGTGCAGTACCGAAATGAATTATTTATTATTTACACCTTTTAATAAATAATTTTTCATCTTAATATAGCCTACGACACTCCGTATTACACAATGAAGAAACTGTTAAAATTTTGTAGCGATTAGTTTAGCGGTTCTTGAGACTTTTGTTAACATACAGACAAATTTTTTCTCTTTATGTAATAGAGGGATAATGATATTTTTGGCTGTATGATAAACAACGTTATACTTTTTCAGTTAAAGGAGATTCTCAATTCGACTTTTTTTTTATGTACCTCCAAGCTTTGCCTCAATACCAGTTATACAGCTTTACTAATTGTATTTATTTTTTTGAAGAAAACGTCTGTGGTTCGTCTGTTTTTTAAACGAAAAATTAGATTTTCCATATAGAGAATTTGAAGATTTTTTTAGATTATAATTTAAGAATATTTTTCATTTGTTTTGTAATAATTATTTAATACTGAATTGTTATAAGATAATGATGTAATACAATTAATAATACAAATTCCTGCATACCATAGAATATTCTGTTACGCTAATAAGAATCTCTTTACTTAATTTTTCTGTATATCTTCTCATACTTTAATAATTTACTTGAATCTACGTTTCTTGCAAGGGTTTTTTCCGATAGACAAGGTTCACATTCAAGTTAAAAGTAATAAATTTAAAATAAACTCAAAAAATAATAAAACTGATCTTTTTCAGTTCTTAAAACTTCGACTTTTGGAGTTAACACCAAGTTAAAGGTTAATAAGTTGTAGACATAATTTGTTTTTCATTTGATGCTGACATTTCGAGTTGAAATTTAAAGAATTGAAGAAAAAAATTTACTTATTCTTTTGAAATAGGTTTTATTTTTTAAGTATGACCAATACTAATGTAATAACTGCTGAAAATTATATTCATCCTAACATTTTTTTTAATCTTAAAACTAAAATTATTTTCGATGTGGAACTTTTATTAAATTTAATTTTTTTTTTCAAAAAAAATTGTTCAATGGTACTAATTTCATGGTATTATATTTTAAGTTAAAAAAAAAATTAGGCTTATGAGTAACAATTTTATAAAAACAATCCGCATTATGACAATATTAATAATTCTGTTATAAAATTGTATGAGATTATTTAATTTCATTTATTTATAGCTCTACTGTTAACTCCAATTCATTATTGAAATAATAGTTATTATTTTTCTTAACACTACATAGATAAATATTTATTAAAGAACACAAATAAAAGTAGTTAGTACAAAAAGAAAAAATTAATAAATAAAAAACATTTCCTATTCAAAATAATAAACAAATATTTCGTGTAAGATAAAATGATTTAATTCTAAACTTTTTCATTAGTGAAAATCAAACTCATACACATCCGGTTAACATGATATAAATGTTGGAAACTATTCAAAATAACTCTAAGAAAAGTTAATTCACATCTCCTTGAAAAAAACGTTTATGTTTAGACGTTTACGTTTACGTTTATTCCCGTCAACTTATTACATTGATTAGACTGTATTCAACGGTGCAGAATACATCTGAAGAGGTTGAATATTATAAACTGGCACTTAGCTGCTCAATAGCTCGCTAACCGATAGAAAATTCTTTGATTATCCAATATGATTTTTTTGTATGAGAATGTTGGCATTTTTCCATCATTCTCTTGAAATATTTAATGAATATAATTCTATATGATGAATATTCCCGTTTCTTTACAACGGTATTAAATACTGTTAAACGACAGATAACAAATTCTGAAAATATTTCAAACCTAAGCGTGTTAATTAACAGCGATAACCTAAGCGCGTCATCAGTAGCTTTACATACACAACATTTTATTTAATATTTTTGATCTATATTTGTTGCTTACTTTTTTTTTTAGTAAATATAATAACAAGAAAATGTTATTCATTTAAACTATTACTATAAATATTTCATAAGTTGAATAGATTAAACGATAAAGCAGTAAATTATAATGTAAAATTTCTCAAAACTTATTCAAAAAATAAAACAAAATTGCACTACTTCCTTTGGTACGTGTTTGCAATACATATTTACATATAATCCATAACAATAGTATTTTATCATGCAATTTTATTCCGTTTTCAGGCACAAGTTCTACAAAAAAATCTGTATTTTTTTAATATATATTTAAAAAATAAACAATTGATGTTTAAGACTCATTCCATTTACGACTAAATCATAATTATTTTCCAATTAAAAGCAATACTAATAACGATTATTTTGATTAATAATATTAAACGTATATTGATGTTTTTATTACACTCACCGTAATTCCAAATAGCGCAGACATGCCAAAGAACCCAACACTTCCAATAGTAATCCATACCGAATATTTTCCTCTATATTTCCAGAGTGGACTTACTTTAGAAGAGATTACTTCCACGAAGCAACTGTGGAATATTCATTTCAAATCAAATCTGTAAAAAAAAAAATATTCATTACAATTAACACCCCATCATTTTTTTATCGAAAATAATTATAAGTAAAATATTAAGATTTGAATATTTGATTTTATTGGTGAAAATCAGTTTAATCCGTATCATTTTCCAAATCACTGAGGTGTGATTAGTTTATTTGTCATATTTCTCAACAACTCCAGTCGCCATATTTTTCCTAAGCAAAAGGAAAGGTGTTTGTCTGCCCCTCTCGTTTAACAGCTTAGGCGACTAGGAATAAAGTCTGAGTCTACGGAGAAAAACCCGGATTCCGTTCCTAAGAACTCTTTGGTAATAAATTAATAGCAACATATTAAAAAAATATATATATATAAAATTTAATTATAAACTAAAAGTATTAAAGGATGACAGTAGGGCTGTTGTGGTGGTAGTCATAGCAACAAGTCTTGCCAACCTTTCCTCAATACCATTACTAAATATTGTTGAATCATCAAAAAATGATTGGCCTTGTCATTCACCAGTCTCTAAGAAACTCTTTTTGCACTTGATAAGAGGGTGAGTAATAGATAAGACTTTATCATCGATAACAACGGTCAGCAAAGCCTGACCTATATTTCACCGTTAAATTCGGAATAATACAAGCAAGCATATCGTTACCCTGATATTAGAAGCCATATTAAAAATAAGTATACCTTTACAAATGTCTGAATTATTGTTAAGTAAGTAAATAATTAATAAAAAAAATAATTTTGTCTACCGATGGTAAGTATTATACTCCATTTTATTATAGTCCAACCATATTAGAGAAAAACAATTGTTACCAGGACTTTTATTAGCGGAAATAGTAAAGGGGCTTATATATAATAAACGTAAAAAAAATAAATGAGTGAGTGGTGGTGGAGGAGGCATGATTTAGTGGTTGGGGGATTGAAAAAAAAGTTTTCCAATATAAAAGTCGTAGATCATGCAAAAAAATCTACATATTTTGTAGAGGTCTATTTTTAAAATAAACTCAAAATTTCCGGAAAAAAAATACGAAAACTCTTCTACTTTTGTTTTATATTTTTCATTTCCGCAAAAATAATTTAATTTTGACGAAACTTAGTGAAAGTATACCTTTCTGTGTCATAAACAACCACAAATTTTTATGACATAACTTTCGCCGGAAATCGCAATACCATTTTTGACCTCTTTTCAACCCCCAAAATTAAAAATCTCCTCCATCACCCCGCTCACGCATTTATTTATTTTTATGTTTATTATAAGCCTCTTTTCACTTATAAAAGTACAAGTAACAATTTTTCCCCGGAGTTATTTCGATCGGTCTATTACGTTTAAAAACTGATATAAAAAAACGTTCTACTCAGTAATTGGTAGGCTATATTCTTGAGGGCGTGAATATGATTATCGCGGAATATTCCAATAAATATATTATTAAAAAATTATACTTAATAATAATGTAATACGCAATATTAAATATAAACAAACGGCTTAATAATACAACTTGGCACTGTAACAGTCTTTTTTACATTAGTTTAAATATATGTGAAATGGATTGTAATTTGTGTAATCAAAATAAGGTGATAACAATAATGCACAGTACATTCCATTTTTATTACAGAATTTTTTGTTGATTTAATGAACATTTCTAGTTGCAAAAATTAAAAATAGTATTAAAATATACAAATATATATATATATATACACACACACACACACACACACACACATTTATCTCTTTTTTTAATTTTCCGTGAAATCGACGGCCATTAAAAAATAAGTGTTCATTACATCTAAATTTTTTTTATCAATGATATATCTGGTTAGAAAGATTCTCCTTCTATTCTGTTTAAAAATAACAATTCTAAATTCTACAACCTCAATTAATTGATGAATAAATTTCTATAATTTTGCCACAAATATTAGTGTTAAAACATATTTATAGCAAACTACACAATTTTCAACATTCAGCCGTAAGCATTAAGTTTCAAAGTCGTCTATTATCTGCTTTTTTTTTATAAGGCTATGCAAAAAATATAAATTGTGTGAATCTGTATGTATGAGAAATCAATAATTTATGTATTTAACAGACAGTCATACAACATGTGCTAAGAAATAAATCAATTTCTCTTTTAAAATTAAAAGTCTAGTACCCATAATAAAACGTCTTAGGTAACCAACATTTAAGTATTAAATCTGAAAGAAAATCTAACTAAGAATCTTCCTGGCAAATAAAAGATGCTTTGAAGAATGCAAAGAACCTATTGCATAAAATCTTTTTCATGTTCATTAAAAGCTAAATGTATTTACGAACAAGTACTAAAAGGCAATGAATAGACTGAGCTTTAAACTAAGCTAATTGTATCAATTACGTAACAATATACATACGTAAACAAAAATATATCATATGACTTATATGTTATTAGAGGGAAAAATATGTAATTCGAGTAAATATTCTTTTTTTAAATAAATAAAACATAAATAATGGTTTTGCTACATTACTCATAGCTTGAGTACGGTTAAACGAAAACAATCTAGTAAATTTTACTTTATCACTAAATAATTTCGAGTCGGTCTACTGAGAACACAGCTGTAGAATCGCTATTATTATTTTTATTATTACTATTATTTCGATACAGTAGAGATTTATCTAAGGTAACGATGTGGAATAGAGTAAAGAAAAATTTATTTAAGTCTCTTCCTAAAGTTCAGTAGTTATAGTCGACTGAAAAGCCGTAAAAAAGGAACTGAAGGTATAACGGCGGTTCTAAGTATTCGAATACCCCAAAAAAATTCACACAAAGACGTTCTATCTCCCTTCAAGTCTTTTTTATCATGGTTTTCTTTAACCAAGCAACAAACTGAGACCCCTTCAAAAACATCTTTAACAGTATGATTAATTATAGTACCTTCTGTCGTCTTAGAGATTATTAATACAGTATTACAACAGAATGCAACAGTATCTAAATATCATTTTTATTTTTTTGTAATAAACTAATGTAATTGTAAAAAATATTTATGTAAGATTCCTGATGTAATTTACCGTTAAATATATCCTTCCATTATAATCCATAATTTGCCGACCTGGGTGCCGAAATAGGGTCGCGGCTTTTCATTTGCAAATTCCAGGTTCGAATCTCGGTCAGACAGGACATGTTTCATGACTGTAAAATTCCACTTACACATTTTCACGGACATGCCTCAGGCTTATGTGTGGAAATAATTCAACGGGCAAATAATATCCACAAATAACCTACCTCAAATTTACAATTCCAGAATATTATTTTAAACATGTATTACCATTAAATTCTGTTCTCAAACTGAACCAATAATTTGGCATATAATAATAATTGTAGTTATAAAATTGTATTAATAAAGATTATTTTTTGATTCATATTAATTACATTAATGAAAATTGTTAGTTGTTTTCAGAGGAAAGGATTTAAAGACCAAAATAAATGTTAGCATTGTTTGGTTTAGTTTTCATAAGTAGCATAACTTATTTATTTTTTATATTTCAAGAGTTTAGCAGGACTAATTGACATTAGGCTTCCTGTGCAGCCAGATGTAGGTAATTGATCTACATTCCTTACCAGATCACACCAAGCGTACACTGGATGCCGGCATCCTTATCCAGGATCTACTTCGCCTAAAACAGGAAAGAAAGGGTCAGGGGGTAAGAAAAAGAAAAAGGTGTGATTGGTGAAAAAGGATGAATTACCGTTTGAGGAAACTGAAAATGAGAAAAACAACTATACCAGACCAGAGGAAAACTAAAGACTCCGTTTAATTCCTCAGGAAATCGAAAAATTTATACCTACATGGAAGTAGCACCTTATCAAAAATATTGCGTTAACCAGTTAAATATATGCTTTAAAAAATAATTTATTTTTTATTCTAGAAATTAAAAAGCCAACCGAAAACAGATTTAGAATTTCCAAACCAACAACCTTACCCACTCACGGAATTGTGTTGAAGTGACCGACTTAATTAAAAGTCTTAAAGAGTGATATTCAAAATGTGTTTAAATCTGCAGATAGAACAATAAACATATTTTCTTATAAAATTATCAATATAACGGCTAATCAATATAGTGTTATCAGAGTTGCTATATAACGCCCACACAAAAAAAAACCAGTAATGGTCTGTTCCTTCCCCTCTCTAAAATATTTCTTAATCATTAATGATTGGTGGTAACATAAATATGTACCTTACTAATAAGATAAATTTTTTCTTCGTACTGACAAATAAGTATTATCCAAACTGTTTCATAATAGAGAAATCAGTTATATAAAAAATTAAAACCGTATTTATGTTAATTTTGTTTTTCTAAAAAGTTAAAAAAATCTATAGAGATTACTTATAAACATACACCTTTAGTTATTAAACATTACAATACCAATTATCTGTAAAAAAAAAAAGAAACAAAAACAATTATAAAAATATAAATGAGTTTATTGTTGTGTAAATAATAATAACAGCAATAATAATAATAATATATATTAGATTTAATTTGTTTCAAAAGAATAAATGTTTCAAAAAACTTGAAACTAGCGTGAAGTAGAAAATATATTTTCTCCGATAATGTCACATTTCTAACTTAAAACTTGTCTTCTAACAAAGAATTGTCTTGAAAATCGAGTTTCTGTCAATGTTAGACTGTAAATCGATGTACTAAAGTATGATAAACTTCCAAATATTAAATATTTTTTGTTGCTGTCAATTAAGTATTCTGATAAGATCAATGAATTTAAACGATTCCTACGGTTTGTTTTTATCATTAAACAGATAATTTTTTATTTATATAATTTTTATGCCCTCAAAAAAGGAATACATTAGCGGTTCTAACTTCCAGTTTATTTGTAAGCTTAAAACATGAACTTCTCTATTTCTTATTAACCATCTTCTAAAAAGAAAATAGGTACAATATGGCGCATGTGTATTTTTTATTTATGTTAAGTTCTGTATTTTACCAAATGAATCGCTTTCAATGATTCTTTATTTTATCGTTTAAAAATAAATTTCTGTTGGTACCTTAATAAATTTTTTATTGATAACATCAGTCAAAGAATTATTGAACATAAATTCATCTATTAAACTGCACGATTTGAAAATTTGTTTTTATTTTTTAATTATTATTTATTATAAGTTGTTATAGCGCAATGAAACAAGCCTTGAAATCGTTTTGACATTAAAATCTTTCCACGGGAAACTATTAACAATTATCCAGAAGAAATTATGTAAAAACGTAATTGACACTTCCCATTCCAGGGAGCTTTAACTTACAATAGGTAATTGTTACTCAACATAGTTTATCTGCATTATTATTTTTATTTATTTATTTATCTATGTACTTTTTTTTATTTAATTTATGTCTACATAAATTTAAAATAAAATTAATATACTTAAGATGAAATTTTAAGTATATTTAAAATTTATTACTTAAACATAAAGTAAAAATTTCTTCAATTAATAAAATTATGTGTTCAAGAGTTTTGTATGGTAGTTCGTTTATATTCCATTTTAAATATCACACAATAAAGTTGCAATACTTTCCCATTAGTTATTTATTCTTATATAGTGGGAAAATAATTACACATGAAAAAAACTACCTACATCATTCTTTTTTGATGGTAATTTATGATGAAGGTTTATGAAGAAAGTAAAATTTTCGATATATGTTTAAATACACAAAAAAATATTTTTTTAATTTAAATAAATCGGTATTTTTTCTGCTCCCCATTTCAAAGATTACCTTCCAAGAAAATATTTTTGTTTTTCTACGTTTACTATTTTAAATGGAAGAAACTAAAAGAAATTCCACTAAAAAATGTACAACCAATAAAAAGTAACCTAAAATTTATTTATAGAAGATGGGGGCCCCACCCTCTAAAAAGAAATCTTTTGTAACTTATGATGAAATTTTATTGTAATATTATTACTAACAGTTTATTATTTACACTTTTAATACTATTAAAAGTTTAAATAAACCTAAAAAGTTTTGAAAAATTCAAATATTGATATTTTTAAACTTTGTTAGACTCAAAATATTTTTTTTTTATCATTTTCAGTACTACTACGCCTAGGAAGACATTAAAGACATTTTGGTTAAAAGATATACAATAAATAAAAAGATAGTTTTTTAATTTTTTTGTAAGGGGGTAATTTTGGGGCAATATATTTTTAAATGGTAAGATAAGAATGCACACATGTACTGAGCTTAATATAAAATGGGGTTATATTTGAAAAATTATGAAAAAATTGACCCCCCAAAAAAATCTCCCCTGAAAATATTGATCCCCGAAATTTTAGAAAAAAATTCTCCCATATACACGAGCCTCAGTACTAGGTTTCATCAAAATCGGTTTAACCACCCAAAAGTTATTAATTTTCAAATATGCCAACGTACGTACATAACACATGCCAACATTACCCCACTTTTATTTTGTATTTTGGGGTCCCTAGATCATGAAACATCAAGAAATGCAAAAATATTCTTATCCCATTTTTTGACTGATTACCATACTTTCCTGCTCTGCAGCATAGCTCCAGAGCTATGATGTCACGAAAATAAAAATGGTGATGAGTTTTTATTGCCACTGCATAAATGTAAATAGGTATTTTATGAAATTGAGAATACTGAAGTTTATTTTATGTGTTCTACAAAATGTCTAAAAGTTCTACAAAATACATAAAACTGGAAGCAAAATAATTATTTTTGAAATTATTATTATTTGAATAATCTTTACAAGATAAAAATGATAAATATTATTACCGAAAAATATTTTTTACAAACTTTTGTTTTCTAAAGTTGAGTTTTGATAAAATTTCAATGGTTCCAAGATTTACTATAAGAAAAGGAGTCAGATAGGTATTTATTTAAATTGATAAAGTCGATACTAATTTTTCGTCTGGCATATAAATCAAAAAATAAATGTTATTCTTAATTTATATATACATGTATTTAAAAGACTTCTAGTATATTAAATATTCTGAAAATACACAACATAAATAGCATAGTGCAATAATTAAAAATATTTATTAAAAATTTAAAAAAATTAATTGGTCTTTCTTTATAGTAACATGAAGAAAGTTTTATCTATTTATTATCCTTTTAACTCCATAATTGTTGCTAGAGAGAGAGAGAGAGAGAGAGAGAGAGAGAGAAAGACTATTAAAAGTTCTGATTTCCTCAGGTGTAATGATATTTTAAGATGGTTTAGAAAAAAAAAACATTCTCAAATTTCCTTGCAAATCCAGTTTAAAATGTTAGCTACTAATACAATAAAAACTCGTAAGGTAAAAAAAAATTATTTCTTATGTTTTTCAATTTTTTTTTTTTGTCTTCAGTCATTTGACTGGTTTGATGCAGATCTCGAAGATTCCCTATCTAGTGCTGGTCGTTTCATTTCAGTTTACTCCCTACATCCTACATCCCTAACAATTTTTTTTTACATATTCCAAACGTTGCCTGCCTGCACAATTTTTTCCTTCTATCTGTCCCTCCATTATTAAAGTGACTATTCTACTGGGATGCCTGGAATAATATGTGGCCTGTAAGTCTGACTCTTCTTTTAACTATATTTTTCCAAATGCTTCTTTCTTCATCTATTTGCCGCAATACCTTTTCATTTGTCACTTTATCCACCCATCTGATTTTTAACATTCTCCTATAGCACCATATTTCAGCTTCTAATCTTTTCTTCTCAGGTACTCCGATCGTCCAAGTTTCACTTCCATATAAAGAGACACTCCAAAGATACACTTTCAAAAATCTTTTCCTGACATTTAAATTAATTTTTGATGTAAATAAATTATATTTCTTACTGAAGTCTCGTTCGTTTAGCTTGTGCTATTCGGCATTTTATATCGCTCCTGCTTCGTCCATCTTTAGTAATTCTACTTCCCAAATAACAAAATTCTTCTATCTCCATAATCTTTTCTCCTCCTATTTTCACATTCAGTGGTCCATCTTTGTTATTTCTACTACATTTCATTACTTTCGTTTTGTTTATTTTCATGCGGTAGTTCTTGCATAGGAATTCATCCATGCCGTTCATTGTTTCTTCTAAATCCTTTTTATTCTCAGATAGAATTACTATATCATCAGCAAATCGTAGCATCTTTATCTTTTCACCCTTGTACTGTTACTCCGGATATACTTTAACACCATTAACTGCTAGTTCTATGTAAATATTAAAAAATAACGGGGATAGGGAACATCCTTGTCAGACTCCCTTTCTTATTACGGCTTCTTTCTTTTATTCTTCAATTACGAGTATTACAGTTGCTGTTTGGTTCCTGTATATGTTTGCAAACATTTGAGATGTTCTTCTATCTCGTGTTCAATATTTAAAATTTTTTTTAAATGCTGAACATTTTATTCCAGTCTACGTTATCGAATGCCTTTTCTAGGTCTATAAATACCAAGTATATTGGTTTGTTTTTCTTTAATCTTCTTTCTACTATTAATTTTAGTGCTAAAATTGCTTCCCTTGTCCCTGTATTTTTCCTGAAAGCAAATTGGTCTTCTCCTAACACTTCTTCCACTCTCCTCTCAATCCTTCTGTGCAGTATTCTAGTTAAGATTTTTTATGCATGGCTAGTTAAGGTAATTGTTCTGAATTCTACACATTTATCTGCTCCTGCTTTCTTTGGTATCATAACTATAACACTTTTTTTGAAGTCTGACGGAAATTCCCCTTTTTCATAAATATTACACACCAGTTTGTATAATCTATCAATCGCTTCCTCACCTGCACTGCGCAGTAATTCTACAGGTATTCCGTCTATTCCAGGAGCCTTTCTGCCATTTAAATCTTTTAATGCTCTCTTAAATTCAGATCTCAGTATTGTTTCTCCCATTTCATCCTCCTCAACTTCCTCTTCTTCCTCTATAACACCATTTTCTAATTCATTTCCTCCGTATAACTCTTCAATATATTCCACCCATCTATCGACTTTACCTTTCGTATTATATATTGGTGTACCATCTTTGTTTAACACATTATTAGATTTTAATTTATGTACCCCAAAATTTTCCTTAACTTTCCTGTATGCTCCGTCTATTTTACCAATGTTCATTTCTCTTTCCACTTCTGAACACTTTTCTTTAATCCACTCTTCTTTCGCCATTTTGCACTTCCTGTTTATAGCATTTCTTAATTGCCTATTGTTCCTTTTACTTTCTTCATCACTAGCATTCTTATATTTTCTACGTTCATCCATCAGCTGCAATATATCGTCTGAAACCCAAGGTTTTCTACCAGTTCTCTTTATTCCGCCTTAGTTTGCTTCTGCTGATTTAAGAATTTCTTTTTTAACATTCTCCCATTCTTCTTCTACATTTTCCTTGTATAATCGAGTTAAAAAAAGTACTTTATAACTTAGTATTTCATTTAAAAAAAAAAAAAAAAAAAAAAACATTAAATCATCTTAATTTATTCATTTAATAAAAATGAATTTCATATTAATATTCCACAAAATAGACTCTTTCAAATATTTTGAGGGAAATAAAGAAAAAAAAATTAATCCCTGTATTATAAAATTTTAATTTAACCTAGGAAAAGAATCACAATGCTATTAATAAATAAATAAATAAAAAACCAGGGAAATTGCTTGATTGCTATTATTAATTATAAGTAATATTTATTAATATTCATATAAAGAATAAACTATTAAGAAAATAGAATCCTACCTTTTGTTCAACAACTTACTTTTTATTTTTTGAATAGTAGTACTTAGAGATTTTCTAATTACATTCTTTATTTATAATTTTAATTTTTTACATTAATTTAATAATATTTCTTTTAAAATATAAGCTTTTTGAAGTACAATAAAAGTTACAAAGAAAAATAATAAAAGATATATATTTTATTTATTTCATTTACATAAAGTAAACAATTTAATGTAAAACTTGTACAAAAATAATAACGTAAAACTCATTTAATTATACATAAAATATACAATTAATTTAATACAGCCATTGTAATATTTAAAACATTTTCAATTACTGTAATAAATTCTGAATCAACAAAAGAAATTAATTATATTAAAATCAGTGTTTATAAAAATATTTTCTTAATGTTATTTTTAATTTTATACATTTCTTATTTAAAATTAAAAAACAAATGGATTAAATTAAATTTTTTTTAAATCTAAAAAATTACCATTTTTATCATTTTTTTCTCACTATTTTTTAATAACTACTGAATAAAAAGAAAACCTTATGCCTAATCAAACTAAATTTACTTTAACATTTTTAAATTTGCGTTATAATCTGCACTTAAAGAGCCCTTTTTGAGGCTATCATCAAAGTTATTAACACTTTTAATTCACGGTAGTCATTTATAATTTTTCAGGAGGCTGTTTTTTTAATGCTTACTTTTTAACTTATGAAGGCATGTGCTAGAATTTAATAGAAAAACTCATAGGATTTGAATTATGTTTATTTAATATATGAATAAGACAAAAAAGATTTTTAATAAGACAATTTAGTGTTGTGTCTTTTTAATTTATTTCATAATTATAAAATGTTTTCTTTATAAATCTGTAGAAATAGTATCCAGGTTATTTATAAAGCAACATACATTTGTGATTTGTTACTAAAAGGTGGTTAATAAATTTTGGCTCTACGATTTTATACACCGTAATTTTTATATATATATATTTTTTTTTGTGTCCTGTTTGTCCAACATATAGATAATTCACGAAGAATGTAACAAATATTCAGAACATGTTCTACGGTAAAAATCTTTAAATTTTCATCCAAGTTCAAGTTTATATAAACACAGGTTCGGAAACGCTTCGTTAGCGAGTGTCGACTGACGAAAGATTTTGCCCTGATTTCTGCACCTTCGGTAAAATTAAGTCAGACTGTAATTCTTAATACCCAAAATAACGGGTAAGTTAGTGATTTTATATGAAATCTGATCGAAAATATTGGAAAAAAGTATGTCCCAGGTCTGTATTTTAGTAGTTTTCGAGAAATCTGAGGGAAAGAACAAAATATTTGGGTCGAAAAACGCAGTATTTTATGTTTGACGTAAATTAACTTTGTTAAATGGGTAAACTGACAAAATTTTTAAATAAAACTTGTAGAGAATTTAATTCTGAGTAAACTGGTAAGAATATAATCACAGAAACTAAACACAAACATAAGAATTTCAAAGTTATTTAAAAATAAAACATATCAAAATGTGGCAGACTTTAGATATTAAACGTAACAGAATTTTCAATATTACAAAACGAAAGGAATAAATATTTTAGAAAAAAAAACAATTACAAACACAAACAATAAAAGTAATCGACAAATAATTTAATAAACTGCAGAAAATTTCCTCCGCATATTGGATACTGGATTCTGTCCGACTAATTAGTCTTTCTTTCTTTTTCCTGTTTAGCCTCCGGTAATTACCTTTCAGATAATACTTCAGAGGATGAATGAGGAAGATATGTATGACTGTAAATGAAGTGTGGTATTGTACAGTCTTAGTTCGATCATTCCTGAGATGTGTGGTTAATTGAAACCCAACCATCAAAGAACACCGGTATCCACGATTTAGTATTCAAGTCCGTGTAAAAATAACTGACTTTATTAGGATTTGAACGCTGGAAATCTTGACTTCCAATTCAGATGATTTGGGAAGACGTGTTCACCACTAGACCAACGGTGGGTTCCAACGAATTAATCTGGTTTAATTTTACGGAACGCGCAGAAATAGTACGAGTTTTTTTAACAGCCTACAATCGCTACCGAAGCGTTTCCGAACCTATACTTTATGAACTTTCTTCTTTATTCTCACCAGTACATGTCCTGAAAGTGTGTAACGTTCTCTATGAATCACTTAGTAGAATATACTGCAGTCGAAGCTCTTTAGGATACTCTTTTGAAATCTATCCCAACGTTTCTATTAATATATACGAGATATTCTATTAACGTTTATCAACAAAACACTTCACTCGCTAATCTCGTATAATAAACATTAAATATACAAACAACATACAACAATGATGAAATATTTAACGATGGCTAATAAAGTTTGTTGGATTATTATTTACGTGTATTTCGTCGACTTTACTAATTTCGATGACGAAGATGAACAAATCTTCAAATTTGATACTTCAACATATTAGTGAGTTTCAGCCTAAGGTAAAATTATCGTTTATTAGAATAAGTATTGTATTGCGTTTATAAAAGTAATTTTAAATATGATTTATAATAAATGTTACATTTAAAAAATATATATTACATGAATATTATTTAATTATACTCTCATTTCTCCAAAATTATTTCATCTTATCATTAAAATACATGCATTTTAATGAATTATTATTTTGCACAATATTATAAGTATGTATCGTTGAAATACGAGGAGAAAAGTTTTCGGGGGGGGGGGGGGGAAATTCCGAAAGAGAGCTTATTTTAGTATACAACTGCTGTGGAATTTTTTTGGTAATAATATTTTGCATGTGGTATTTTATATTTTTTGTAAAGAATTACAGATACCGTAATATTTTTCTAAAAAATTAAACAGAATTTTTTTTTAATTTTAAAAAGAATTGATTTCTCAGGTACCGCTGATATGTTAAATGAATAAATTAACAATTAATAAAATCCACCTCACCAGCAGGTTGATATGTACTCTAGATTTTTCGGCTTACTTGGAAGCCACCATCAGGGGTTAAAATTAATACATTTAAAGTCAAAAGTTTAAAAAATTATAGCTAAAATTAATTATTAGTTAGGTTTAGTTTAGTTAGTTTAGTTTTTTAGTTAATTATTATATTATTAATATAATTTATTAATTAATTTAATTTATATTTAAGCTTCCATCTCTCGTATTGAGTGAATATGGATATTATGGATCTTGATGAAAATGTTGAGAGTGTGCAATCGCCTAAACTGATCTAAACCAAATTTAATTGGGAAGATTTGCTGATATTTTTTCGCTATCCTTGTTCAATTTTCATCATAAAAAAAAACAATTTTGGTAATCAATTTTGGACAGCATCCCGAGACTCCACCCGCCAGTGCAACCCGCCTGGAAGGCCTAGCTACATAGGCGGGCCATAGGCACGCTCTTCAGCTAGTCTTTTCCAAATTTAAAATGTTATTTTTGGACATAACTTGTACAATTTATAAATTTATCTTATCCCATAAAATTCAAGTTCTTTAATATTTGGACCCAATATTTACTTTTAATTCTTTTTTTCTTTTCTTTTTAAGGCTTCTTTTTTATTTTTAAATACCACTAAAAGTAAATTTTCTGGACCATAAAGAAAATCTGGTTTTACTACTGAGTTATAATGTATTATTTACCGTTTTAAAATAACCATTTTTTTTATATTAACTATCTTCCATAAAAATGTTTTTAAATTTTTCTGCTCTTATTTTAAATCCTTCTTTTTCATTTTTGAGATTGATGTTTTCTCCAAGGAATTTAAAGTTTCCATAACTTGTTATGAATACTTCTGGTACATTTTTGTCATTGAACAAACATTCTATTTATCCAAATGAAAACTGTAGATCTATTTTTTCCTGCTGTTCCAGAAGTTTAATTTTACTTTACGGTTTCGTAAGTCTAAACCTGTTGTACCTAAATCATTTTCAATACTTAGATTCTTTATCTTATCGATTACTCAGCTCTTTCTTATATTATATATTTATTGACATTATTGTTTTTTTTTCATTCTTTTCCTATTCTCTAATAATTTTCTTTAAAGCACAGTCGAAAAGAAGTAAAGCTAGTCGGGTCCATCCTCTTATCTAAAAAAAAATTACAATTTTGATAGGTTTCAAAAACGTTTATAAATTTAAATTTAGAGGTGCTATTTGTTAGTTTTGCCTAGTTATTTCTAATGTTTTATTATTTTTTCTCTAACCAGTTTTCCATCTACTACCCGGATCTGGGTGTGTGTGCATAGACAAATGCAATTACTGCCACCAGCTTGCCAGGCCTGACAAAGATGCAATGTAAGTGTAAATATACCGGGAATCATGTAGTTTGAAATAATACTGGTATCCACAGTCTAGAATTCCAATAGAAAAGTAAATCCCTATCGATAGGATCATACATTTTTTTAAATTTACAAAAATCAAGTTTTTTTGATAGTTTTAAATAACTTATTATCCGTTTTAAATTTAACATTTTTTCTGGATAAGATCCCTTTCTGAAATCTGCTTGATATTCTCCAATCTGATTATTTAATTGTAGAGTTAACGTTTCGAAAAGAATAAAGTTTTTTGGATAGTTTTTTGAATAAAATTTTATATTCTACTGGTAAGAGATAAATTCTTCTGTAGTTATTTATATCAGTTTTATTTTCTTTTTTAAATAAAGATTGGATGAGGGCCATTTTTCAATCTTCTTGTATTTGCTCAGTTTTCCATATTTTACCTACTTTATCATTAATGATTTACCACCTACTTCTCCGCTAGCTTTTAAAAATTCTGCAGTTTGTTATCGTCACCTGAAGCCTTATGATTTTTAAGTTCTCTAATGTACCTTTTAATTTTTTTGAGATCTGAGTGTTTATAATTTTCATTTTAAATACAGTTTTAAAATTAAGTCTTTTGGTTAATTTTTTTACAATTTATGTGTCTTTCAAAGTACAATTGACAATTTTCTTCATTGTTTAGGACTGATTTTTTTTTCTTTCTAAAAATGTAAACATTGAGGTTTATATGCGGTTAGCGATTTTGTTCTACTTTATTGCAAATAAAAAAAAATTCAAAACATGATAACTTAAAAATAAAAATTCAAAACATGATAACTTAAAAATAATAGCATTAAAGTAGGTGTCTCTATGAATATAAATTTCAATGAAATTAACGATGTAAATCTTAACAAAGAAACATATAGTATGCGCGTAATCATCACAATTAAATACCTAAACGTTTACGAGTTATGAGATATCAAATATAGGAAGTTTGATTATGGTGAATTTTTGTTAATTTTAGTATACGAATCTAAATCTGATAACGAATCAGAGAAATTATAATTCACTAGTTTTAACCGTTAAGTATAAAAACCTTTAACAACCAATGTGTTGAAAGGCATGTTTCAGTGACTATTTAAACATATTGAAAATGATAATAGCAACCAATGTCATAAAAGGACGTAATCAAACATTAATACGGTAAAAATAAAAAATAATAATTTTTGGGTATGAAGCTTTAACCATCCATCAATTACGAGTTCGTATATGAGAAGATTGATGAAACAGTGAATTTTGATAATATATATGAACACACAAATACATGTCGACTACATATTCTTTACTGTTACCGTTTCATATTGATGTCTATTCATACAAGTGGAAATAACAGAATATTGAATTTTAATTTGACACGGGATTAAATTATTCACTAAAATTTCCTTTTTTATTTTCATTAAATAATAAATCTATAATTAATTGATATTGAAATTTATGAATATTACTCTCAAACGTATAAAATTTTATTAATAAATAATTAACGAAGTATTCGTTACAGTAATATTAATAATAATAAAAATTCATAAAAACCGTTCGGCGAAAAAAAAATACATGGTTAGTGATTATAACAACACGTAGCCTCTAAACAAATAAATTATTATCGGTCCGTAATTAAAATTAAAATTTAATTTTTGACCTGGTATTTTATTCATTTTAAAAAAGATAATTTGAATTATAACTGAAGCGTAAATTTAAATGCTTGTTAGAATTAAAAGTATTATTATTATTGAGCTCATTCACACGCATGATACATATAATTAGAGAACTATTCATTTAATATATACATACTCTAGAGATCAACGGTCACTTCACACAAATCCCAGAGTTATTAATTTTTAAGTTCAAAAATAAAATATATTAATTTCTTCTTATAGATTATACTTATTAAGAAATTAATAATTATTATCTAATGAACTTAAGCATAGAATTTATTTATTTAATAAGAATAACTGAACAAGCGTAAATAGAATTTCTATTAAAATCCAGCTAACTGGAAAATTTACATTTCTGTTTGTGTTTGCCTTGGATAAACTTCCAAACGGTGAATGACTTTTAGCAAAATTTTTATCATTTATTCCTTTAAAAGATTTTCTTTGATATATAAATCAATCATTCCATTAAAAAAACTGGTGGGTCATAAGTTCTAAAATTAGGTTTTATCTAATCTTATTACTAATATTCACCGATCCATTTTGTCTGACCGCATCTCTTTGTTGCCTAAAATTGTTACCAAGTTGATTTTTTTCCTATACAGGGATGTATCTCATAAGGTTCTGTCCTATTTTTATTTAGTATTTATTTATCAAATTCTCTACGTTTTGGTTATAAAGATGGTGAACAATAATTTATCCATAAAATGTAACATACATTTAACATAAGAAATATTACTAGATTTGTTTCTCTTTCGTAAACCACTTTCTTAAACCAAAAAGTTACGATATTTACTTTAAAAAAATATCTAAATTGAAACTTACGTTTGAACAAATATCAAAGCATAGTCTTATGATCGTTTTAAACAGCAATTTGAGATCTCTCGCAGGACAATCAAAATTCTACTACATCCATTTTGGGTTTTCAGCTAACAGTTTTACTAAGCCACCCGAGATATTTAGTAACTCGTTAGATTTATAGTTCATGCCCATTTAAGTTTAGAACATGCCTTTGAAAATTAACTTGAATGAACCTTATGAAAACTAAATATTCGTAAAACGTTACCAAGGATTTAACCTAGAAAGTAATAATAATCCCTTAATTAAGGGATATATCAGGTTTATGACAGGTACATGTCATGTACCTGTAGAATATTCATGTGTATGCTGTAGGTTTCGAATGATATTACTGAAAACGAAAGCAGATGAGATACCTAGCCCGATGTAGCTTAAACAGTCCGCACAGCCCTGAAAGATCACTGCAGCCTTCTGCCTACCACTGAATGTAAGTACCCGCACTGAATCCTCTGTTAGTATCAAATACAACTGTCACACCTCACATGATAGCTCCCTAAACATTTACTTATCACGGTGGGTTTGGAAAAAATGTAGGTAATTTCAGTTTACGTAATAGAATACCTAATTTCCAATCAAAGCTACCAATCAGGTACTCAGTATGGAACTCCCTTCTTATTACCTACGAAATCTGGATGTCGAAAGCAATAAATTTTCTGTCTGGGCGTCCCCCATCCGGGATGCAACACAAGCTTCAAATTTGACAAACTATACCTTAATCCAGTCACTAGGATTCGGCTCTCACCACTCCAGAAGAACTATTCCACTGATTAGCAACTGACTACAGGATCTTATCCGTCTGGAATCAAAAGCTAACTGAGTGAAGGCCCGTGTCTGGTCTGCAGGTGAAAAGTAGAGATCAATTTACTCTTGCCGACGGTATAAACATGAGATGACCAGGGAAAATCAGATATCATCCCAGAATTTAAAGTTATCCTAACCCAAACCTCAATCGACTGATACAATGTATATTCTAACATTATCAATGTTACTGCTGGAGGTAATCTTCTCACGGTATCAGAAAATCTGGTGGAATTTTCATGACAACCGAATTTAGTCCCCTGCATAGCTTCAATGGTTTTTAATAAAACATTTAAATCCTCAATATTATCACAAAATTCTATCACACTAATGGAAAGATGGAAGACGAACATTTAAAGAACAGTTCCTCGCAAATTTAATTATTTTAATTACATATAAAAATAAATTTTTAACTTTTGTTGGCTATATTATTCTTTTTACGTTTTAAATATTTTCTTAAAAATGCAAGGAATCAGTGTGTATGTGTGCGCGGGTGCGTATGTGTGTTTGAAAAAATTAATATTTTTAGCAGAAATAATTTAAAGTTGGATAAATATAACGTCTTCTTTTATATTTTTGTTTGTACTAGCATTGATCATTAATGTAATCAAAATTACATTTATAAGTGCAAATTTACCGGTAAAGGTATAGTCATGAACCAAGATCAGATTTGGTCAGCTGACCAAGATCTAGACTCAGACCGACCATTTCTGAAACGTATGGTTAATTGAAACCCAATCACCAAAGAACACCAGTATCAACGATCTAGAATCCAAATAAAAGCAACTACCATTACTAGGATTTGGACCTTAGAACTCTTGACTTCGAAATCAGTTGACTTACGATGACTAGTTTATCACTAGACCAACCCGGCGGGTTATATAAAGTATTTTTAACCAATATTTCTACAAAATCAGAAGATAACGTTCAAAATTTTAACTGGAAATAACTAATTTTTTAATAATTTAATTAAAATAACCTGTCGTTAAAAGTATACAAAAAAATCAAGAAGCATCGTACGCAACAAGTATTAAACTGTTATCAAAAATTTTGAAAACTTTTAAGATATTTACCGTTGAAACTTTGAAAAATATTTATTTTATCACGAATAGTAATAGATTTTTATATGGTCCAACCTGGTTTTTACATTTATCACCCAAGTTTAGTTAATAGACTTTAATCCAGTGATAAATTAAATCAAACAGAAAAATAATTTTTTTTTTAATTTAGTTTATTAAATACACTAGAAATAAAGGTAAGGTTTTTTATATTCATTACAAATAGTTAAAAAAAAGAAAATTATAATGATTAGAGCTTATTAAAAAAAGAAGATTATATAACGTAAAAAAAAATTGAAAAAATATGTTTTTAGTCTTTGTGATAGAATAACAGTGTTAGGAATACAATTGTGGTTTTACTTTAACTCTAAAAATAAGAGAGGGTATGTTTGTTATTAGAATACTTTGAAACAAAGGCACTTACTTACCGAAGAAAATGTCTTCAAATTATAACAGTTAAAACTCAAAACTTTGTAAAATAAAAAACTTCGGCAATAAAAAAAAGCAAAAAAAAAATTTAATTATCTCGTAACAATAATATTATATAATTTTTTTAATGTAAATATTTCTAAAATTGAAAATAAGTAAATATATAAATATTTATTTTTTATTAATTAAATATCATTTATAAAAAAATAGTTTTTTAATCATTGAATTGGAGGTACTGACAAAAATAGAACACATTTTTTTATTCATTAAAACTTGTTATCTAATTAATTTATATAAAAAATTACAGGAGATAATAAAAATAAAATAAAAACCAGATAATGAAATATTTATTTTAACATCTAATTCTAGCCTGTAATAAAGTAAAGTAGTGAAAAAATTACAACTTTAAAAAAAAAAAAAAATATTTTATTCCATATTTTGCATATTATAAAAAAATTATATGGTTTTTAATTAAAAAAGTAGATTTAGTGTGAACAGGAAATTAAAACTTGTTTGAAAACAACACCTACATTTATTTATTATGCAATGTAAAAACAGTTTGCAAACCGTATGAAAAATAAAATGCTAATTTTATTGTGGTAATCGATAGTTAAGATTTCAATAATCATAAAATTAATAAAATTTGTAATGCATAATCGATTTGCATATCAGTGTGAATAATCGTTTATTGTGTGAAAATTTTTCTATTTTCAAATAAGATATTTTTTATTAATATTTTAATAGTAATACCTACTTATTTTTATTATTACCTATACAATACTGACCTAATAAGCTGAGAGTATTTCCTACAATTATTTTCTATATGTATTCTAATCTTTGTCTTCGTATACGTTTTACCCACTTACATATCCTTTCATTTCTACTAAACTGACTAACCCTGGGTAACTTTGTATGACTTAGCAATATTCTCTGAATAAGACTTTTCTATGAGCTCCTTTTTTCTCCTGTTCAAGTTAAAAGAATTTCTTTTCAAACATTATCAACCTATATAAATATTTTACCTTTTCCTGTAATACTGCATTTTCGTATTCTTAATATTTAGCAGTTTATTTTACTCGTCTGTTATTCTTTGTTGACAAAAATCATTAAACCAGAAAAAAATGTTTTTTTCTAAATTATTATAAATACCTAAGAGTTTTTAAAAAATATATTTGTTTCTAGTATCCTACAGATTTTTAATGATTTTTTAGTTATTCGAAACTATTTCTTGAATATACTTTTAACAAATTCTTGAAAAAGTGGATATGTAATCTAATAGGCGTACAAGGAAGTCATGTGGTGTCCACATTAGATTCTTTCCTTAAAGATTTCTATAGGGAAGGAAAATCGACAAACGATAGTCCAGCTTACTCTGAACTACCATTCCAGTTCCGTTTCAGCTAGTTGTTAAAAAAGTTTCTAATCCAATATATTCAACGATTAAGGTAGTAGTTAGTAGGTCATTTTTCTCGAAAAACCTGCTTAAACGACCTACTAACAACTACCTTAGCCGTTGAATATATTGGATTAGAAACTTTTTTAATAACTACCTGAACCGGAACTGGAATGGTAGTTCAGACTAAGCTGTATTATCGTTTGTCGATTTTCCTTCCCTATAGAAATCTTTAAGGAAAGAATCTGATGTGGACACCACATGACTTCCTTGTACACCTACTAGATTACATATACACATACTTTTTTAAACGGAAAGTACATACAATTTTATTTCATTATTAACTTCTGATATTATTTCATTTTTTTTTATTTATTGTTATTACTGACTTATTACTTATTGTATTTTTTTTTTTTTTTACAATCGGAGGTTAATAATTATTATTAATTGATATATTCACATTAAAAAAAAGGATATGAAGTCGGATTTAAACCGATGTGCCTCCCCTTGTAAGACGCAAATAGTAGATTAATTAAAATTCTATTTGGCTATAATTTTGGAACCAATGAAAATAAGTATCAATTATGATATATAATTGAAAAGCTCTAATGAGAGCTTATTACTGCAGTTAAGAAAAAGTCCAAAATCCATTTTTTGGGGGGATTTGGGACTTTTTTGAACGCTTTTGGTCCAGTCGATTTCAATGAAAAGAAGAGGTGCACAACTAGATGTTACAGTAGTCCTAAATCCAAAATTTCAACATTCTACGGTTAATCGTTTTTGAGTTATGCAACATAAATATGTACGTACAGACGTCACGCCGAAACTAGTCAAAATGGATATTTCCCTTTAAATCTGAAAACCGAAACGTTTCGCGATCACAATACTTCCTTTACTTTGTACAAGAAAGTAAAACCATTATGTACGCGTATATAAAGAAAGTTTTCTATGTATATGACTAATTTGTAAAATAGTAATTAGATAGATTCACATAAAATAAAAATCTATCTCCATTTATTTAGAAGGATTATAATCTTGAAAATGCTTCCGGATATTATATTTTAATGAAAGAAATTTCCAATAGCAGTTTTTTACTGTTCTTTATATTTTTCCCTGTATGGGGTTTTACTAGTAATAAGATGTGGATATTATTCTAATTAATGCTAAACACGTTAGTAATGCGTCTGAATGAGTATAAAATCATAATTATATTTTATGACCCGATGGAAATTCTTTAATTTATGACATTTTCTTCCATTACTGAAATTTTTTTTAACAAAACTGAAGAGAAATTAAATAAAAGTACCTTTACTTCATTATTTTTTAACCAAAATCGAATTATATTTTTTTTAAAAGCGGATAAAAAACTTCGAAAATTGTGTCAAATTAGCTAAATAATAAATAGTTCTTTCTCCTTATCCTCAACCAGTTTGGTTTTTGAAACGCTTAACCAGCTTTCAAATAACAGATACAGTCAGGAATGTTTACACATACACACACACACACACACACATATATATATATATATATATATATATATATATATATATAAATTATAAGGTTTCTAAAATCTTTTGTATAACAATTACTATAAAAAAGACAAATAATTTTTTTTTAATTAAAAAAAATTATATAATTAAGTAGTAAATTAACTTCCAAATACGTAGAAAAACGTTATGAGATGACCACATTAAAAAATAAACAATATAACTGTTACTAAAAAAAAAATCATTTTAAACGCTAGGTAATAAATAATTAATTAATTAATGTTTTACAATACAATGCACTTTTTTTTACTCAATTTATCAAAACAGATGTACTTTAATTTTTTTTTAAATAGACATTGTTAACTGGAATATCTATTACTTGAAAAGTAGCTGATAATCGGAAAATCAATTGACCCAAATTGGAGCAGAATAATGAAAAATGTTTGTTAAAATAATTAATACGATATACTTAAGAAAACATTTTTTGAGCGTTTCACATGCATGTAAATTTTATTTGTTTTTATTTCCTTGCACGAAGTAAAGGAAGTATTGTGATCGCGAAAAATTTAGATTTTCATATTTCAACGGAAATACTCACTTCGATCATCCCTGAATCCATTTTGACTAGTTTCGGTGTGACGTCTTTACGTACGTACTTATGTATCTCCCATAAATTCAAAAAAATTGGAATTTTGACGTTTTATTAACTGCAGTCATAAGCCCTCATTGACAGCTTTTCAACGATATATCATTAGTAGTACTTATTTTCATTGGTTCCAGAGTTATAGCCAATTTTTTTTTTGTCTTCAGTCATTTAACTGGTTTGATGCAGCTCTCCAAGATTCCCTATCTAGTGCTAGTCGTTTCATTTCGGTATACCCTCTACATCCTACATCCCTAACAATTTGTTTTACATATTCCAAACGTGGCCTGCCTACACAATATTTTCCTTCTACCTGTCCTTCCAATATTAAAGCGACTATTCCAGGATGCCTTAGTATGTGGCCTATAAGTCTGTCTCTTCTTTTAACTATATTTTTCCAAATGCTTCTTTCTTCTTTCTTCATCTATTTGCCGCAATACCTCTTCATTTGTCACTTTATCCACCCATCTGATTTTTAACATTCTCCTATAGCACCACATTTCAAAAGCTTCTAATCTTTTCTTCTCAGATACTCCGATTGTCCAAGTTTCACCAATAGAATATAGCCAAATAGAATTTTAATTAATGAAATATTTGGATCTTGCAAGTGGAAGGCACATCGGTTCAAATCCTAATTCATCTCCTTTTTTTATGTAAATATACTGATTTATTAATAATTATTAACCTCTGATTGTAAAAACACATACAATAATAATAATAATAATTCAATAATAACAAAAAAAAAATGAAAAAATATCAGAAGTTAATAATCAAATAAAATTTTATATACTTTTCATTTAAAAAAAATGTGTATATGTAATTTAATAGGCGTACAAGTAAGTTATGTGGTGTCCACATCAGATTTTTTCTAAAAAGAATACTTTTCTTTAGCTTTTCTTCAGTTTTTTAAAAATCAATTTTAATAATGAAATAGCATTTAATATTTTAAAAGAAAAATTAACGAAGAATAAAACTAGAAGGCCTTCTTTTTTCTTTTGCCGTTTTATGATGAAGCAAGTTATTAAGCTTTACACTGAACGGCAAAGATAAATCGCGTCTAGCTAGTATACTAGATTTTTTTTTCAGGACGGTCTCTTTGATTGAATTAGCCTGCTTTTAATATGAGTATTTTTAAACTTCATCCATCCCTTTCCTTCTACAAAAAAAGAAAAGAACTAATTTCTCGTCTACCGTAACATTTATCTCAGTTTTTTGTTTCTTTAAAAATTAATTATGTGTAATAAATAATAATAACAGATATATTCTATTATATAATTTATAATTTTGCTTTACATTTTTTTATTATTATTACATTATGTTCTTTATTTAGTTTTTTATTACACATAAAATCAACTTAATCTCGTTTTAATAGAAAAATATAAATTTCTTTTGCTATATTTCAACCAATCCATGAATAATAATTATTTTATATTAAATATTTTTCATTAGCTTACAGGAGACTTAAATTAATTTTTCAATAATATCGGTTAAAGTTTTGTGAATCATTCAGTTAAGACTACATATCTTTTAGCATCTTGGCGAAATTTTAAGAAAGTACATTTTTTAATGGGTAATTCTACATAATATATTAAAATAATTTAAAAATAACTTTTATCTATATATACGTAAAAATGGGCATATTTTTATAAAAACGGAAATCTCAATTTATCGGTGTAAAATTTAAAACACCAATCGGGATCATTTTGATAAAAACAGTTAAAATAGTTTGGATATTTGTTAGCCATCACAAAGGATGACAAATTAATTATACAGTAGTAGATTACTATTCGTGGAACTGAAAAGCTGTAATCGATATGTAATTTTCCGCTAAAGTAGGTCATTATGATAGCATTTAGTTATATAATGATAAACAGAATCCAACGGATGTACTACATTGAATTCAAAAACTGAAAATCTATTGAATTTCTTACTTCTTAATGACGTTACTCGTTAAATAGGTATAAAGTTCTTGTTATTTATTTTATTATCATAACTGTAATCTTTGAAAACAGTTTGATATAAATCAGAACTCTTTACCAAAAATTACAACGCAATTTTCAAAAAAATCATTCCGTGCCAGATTTACTTGAAAAAATGTAGAGCAAAGTGGTTTCCACTGAGTTAAACATTCTTCCTCAATGAGTTAAACATACTTCAAACTCAAAATCTAGGTCATATTTAGCTCTTCAAATATGATACCCTCACTCAATTCAACACGTATAATGGCTATGTAGTAAAAATCATTACATCACAAAAATCAGATATGATTGGTGCTTTACATGAAAAAAATTCCAGTAATTTGTTTTAAAATCAGAATAGTGGGAATCAACAATGACTGTAATATTACAAAGTAAACTTTTTTTTAGATATTGTAGTTATTCTACAAAGTTCTATAGTCAAGTACTTGGTGGTATGATTACTGAAAAGTGACTTAAATTACCATAAGATCTCGAATTAAAACACCTAAAGAATATTCTAAAGAATATTAAATGTATATAGCCTTACCAGAATTAAATCGCTTCCCAAAAAAACTGATTATCCATAATTATGGTATCTTTCTTTCTTTTTCTGCATAGTCTCCGGAACCAACGTAAGGTATTACTTCAGAGGATGAATGAGGATATGTATGAATATATGAAGTGTAATCTTGTACAATCTAAGATCGACCATTCCTAACCCACCGGATTGGTCTAATGATAAACGTGTCTTCGCAAATCAGCAGATTTGGAGGTCGAGAGTTCCAGGTTCAAGTCCTAGGAAAGACAGACTTTTATACGGATTTGAATACTAGATTGTAGATACCGGTGTTCTTTGATGGTTGGATTTCAATTAACCACACATCTCAAGAATGATCGAACTGAGACTGTACAAGACTACACTTCTCTTACACTCATACATATCACCCTCATTCATCCTCTGAAGTAATACCTGACGGTAATTCCCGGAGGTTAAACAGGAAAAAGGAAGGTCGACCATTCCTGGGATGTCCAGTTAATTGAAACCAACCACCAAAGAATACCGGTATCCACGATCTGGTATTTAAATCCGTACAAAAGTAATTGCCTTTACAAGGACAATTATGGTATCTGAAACGTTTCTGTCGTACGGTTGGCAGATTTACAGATGTTCAAGTTAAATGTTTCTCATACTTCTTTCTTTTAAAACGTGTGCTTCTCAGTACGTACAAAATGAAACTGTATATACAGACTTGAAAGTACCTTACGTTTGAAAAAAACAGTGTAATAAGATTATTATTTAAAAGGGATTCTATAGGGAATTAAGAAAATATAAAAACTATACCATTTCCCACACAAGAAGAAAACTTTGAAATTAAGAACTGTTAAATCATTAATTTATCTCTATTACAAATATGGACAAATAATACATATTTTCAGTTTTTTAAAATCCATTTTTGTGTTGGTCTGGTTTCACATTTGACTTACACTTTCTTCATTACGTTAATTAATAGTGTATCCCTTATATCAGCTGTATATGCTCTTATGCTAGCACAAAAATAAATAATTAAAAAAAAAAAGTTAAAAGATGATTTTTGCATACATGTTAAATAATATGTAACAAAGAGTATACTTAATTAATTAGACCTTTAATTTTGAATTAAGATCTCTTATTTTTTTATAAAATATTTATTTTTTAATTTTGTCTATTTATAAGCATTTTGCAAAATACTTTATTACAAAAGATAAACCCAGAATTTCAAAAATATCTTTACAATTCATTACAAAAAGGCAAAATACACATCTACTTTTTATTTGTATAAATATTATTTAAAGGTTAATGACTTTGAAATTATTTTTTTAGGTCAAGAATTTGTATTTTTTTTATTTTTATTACTGACAGACGGGAACACTGGATTCTTTATAATGATCATCTGTTGCTTTCGCATTTTTTAACTAGTAATAAAGAAAATTAAAAACAAAACGCGAAAACCTCATATTCCAGCCGCTTTTTTTTAATCTACGTCAATATATCCGCTACAAAAGTAGATTAATTCTTTTTATTACGAAATTAATAATCGTAAAAATATCATAAATCATTAATTATCGTAAAATATCATATTTTATAAAAATTAAATATTATTAACTCAAAAACGTTTACTGGCGTGTTACCATTGTATCGGATGGGTATAGAAAAGTTCTTGATTTTCTATTCATAAAAATTTAATAACATTTTTAATATAGTAAAATCAATATATCCAACCCATAAACGACAGTTGTTATATAATAGTATGAAGGAACCTACATGTCATGTAAGTACTCGAAATTCAAGCTGGCTACAAAATTAACAATTTTACCGCAACAATTTTTATACTCGGAAGTCAAATCTACGTCTCAGTAAACTATTATAGTAACTTGTGACATACTCCTCCGATACAGTTCTACACAATTCGCAAACTCTGTTCATTAATAAATACGTTTAAAAATTTTACTGACGGTTTAAAGAAAAACCTAATGTTTACAGATATGAGAGTTGTAATGTTTGATATGAGAGTTAAACACCTCCTATTTACCATAAATTCCTAAAAAGCAGCTAAAACGCTACTGTAATGAAGTAATGTACTCTCTTTTTCCTGTTTAGCCTCGGTAACTACCGTTTAGATAATTCTTCAGAGGATGATATGTATGAGTGTAAATGAAGTGTAGTCTTGTACATTCTCAGTTCGATCATTCCTGAGATGTGTGGTTAATTGAAACCCAACCACCAAAGAACACCGGTATCCACGATCTAGTATTCAAATCCGTGTAAAAATAACTGGCTTTACTAGGACTTGAACGCCGTAACTCTCGACTTTCCAAATCAGCTGAAATTTTTGGATTTGGGAAGACGCGTTTAACCACTAGAGCAACCCGATGGGTAATGAAGTAATGTACTAGAAACATGTATTTACTCAACTAATTCAGCATTAAAATTTACATTTACCTATTCGATATTTTTTTTATAATAAAATAACATCATAACTGGGAGTATTCCCCCAAAATCACTCAAGTGATGATTCAAAAGTATTTCCCCGCTATTTAGGTTTTAGGTTACGATTATAAAAAGATATATATTTCTCTCTCTCTATCTCTCTCTCTCTCACTCTCTCTCCCTCACTTTCTCTCTTTCTTCTTTCTCTCTCTCTCTCTCTATTTATGTATGTATATATAAATATATTAAATAGATCGCTATCAAATTTTAACAGCTACATTGTGTAATCCGGAGTGTTGTAGGCTGTATTAAGATGAAAAATTATTTATTAAAACGGTGAATATTTATTTTCCTATTTTATCTTGGGAGCCGCTCCCAAGATATTTTTCATTAGAGAAATTTTCAATATAGCTCTTCTTGAAATTGAAGACAACATATCGTGAATGATTCATAATCAACTCCAAGCAAAAACTACCGAAGATAAATTGAAAATTTGTATGAAAATTTTAATCTTCATGTGAATATATAAAAATAAATTTTTAGATTTTCTGACATTCAAAATTTAAAGGGTTAAAATGGATTTTTGAATTTTTTGAAACCCGGCTATATATTTTTTTTTAATTTCTCAATAACAAAGATGTAAACCTGAATTTTTTGTATATGTAATCTTCATGTGAATATCTAGAAACAATTTCTAGATTTTTTGAAATTCCGAGTTTAAAGGGTTAAAATGGGTTTTTTATTTTTTTTTGAAAACCGGCTATTTTTTTTAATTTCTCTGCAATAAATGAGGATGGATATCAGCCTGAATTTTGGCGAGTACAATTTTCCTGTGAATAAACAAATTTCTAGATTTTTGAAATTCGTCCATGAAAGGGGATGAAGAAAGGTAAAAAGAATTCTCAGCAATGATTCCAAATTATCTCAATTTTGACTATACTAAACGACATATTCAGTACATTTGGGCTTTCAAATACTCTTAAAATAAATATCTAAATCAATTTTGGTGTTTTTTCAATACCTATTTATTTTTTTTAAGGAGTACGATGGATCAACGAACACTACTGCTACAGTTACGTATGTGCGACTTGCTGCACTTCCTCCGGTAACTTGAATAAAAAATATATCTCTCGTAAGTAATGTATATTATATTGTATAAACTACATATTTTTTTTATTTTATGTTTTTAATCAAAGCTACTACACCGCGACAACTTACAGACAACAATGCAGTGTGGGCATTACTAGCGAGACCATGAATGACATAGGTTCACCAACCTTAAGGAAAGAAATTTCCAGCGGTCTTTACTTTAGAGATATCCCTCGTAATTAATGTCTATTATACTGTGTAAACTATATATTTTTTACTTTATGTCTAAAATAAAGACCGCTGGGAAATTTCTCTCCTTAAGGTTGGCAAACCTGTGTCATTCATTGCCACGCTAATAATGTAGTAATGTACACACTGCATTGTTGCCTGTAATTTGTCGCGTTGTAGTATCTTTGATCACATGTGAGTTATTACTTTATAAAATAAATAAGAAAATCGATGTTGCCGCCGACTGTGAAATACGTGAAGTCATACGTTTTTTAAACCATCAAAACGTTAAGCCGGCTGAAATTCATGACTGCTGATTGCTGTGTACGGTGATAATGTAATGAATGAAAGAAACGTTCGAAAATGGAGTGAAATGTTTAGAAATAACAGATTTAATGTGCACGATGAAGAACGTTCAGGGAAGCTCTCGATAATCACCGAGGACTTGTTAAACGCGTCGATGATGAAATCAGAAAATATCGTCGCTCAACGATTTCCGATCTGACCTTCTTTTTCCTTATGTTTCAAGATCTATTATTGGTCACATTATTCATGAACGTTTAAGGTTCAGAATGATTTGTGCACGTTGGGTGCCGCACGTCTTAACGGAACGTCCGAATGGGATCTTGTTTGGAATTTTTGATGCGCTGCACAGAAAAAGATGATGAGTTCCTTAATTCAATTGTTACCGGCGATGACATTGAAACAGGGATTTCGAATTACATGCTAGAGAAAAAATGACAGTCAAGTGAATGGCGTCATCCTCAATCACCAACCAGACCAACAAAGATCAAGCCACAGCCATTTGAACGCAAACTGTTGGCGACGGTTTTTTAGGATGTTTTTGTATACTGCTGACTGATTTCAGTCTACTGCGAAACTCTACGTAAGTTACGGCGCGCCATTCAAAATCGGCGACGTGGGTGGTTGACCGACGGCGTTGTCCTGCTGCACGATAATGCACGTCCACATATTGCGGGTCCAACACGTGATTTACTGAAAACATTTGGATGAGAAATTTACGATCACCCACCATATAGTTCGAACTTAGCTTCTTATGATTACAATTTGTTTGGGAAATTGAAAGAATTTTTGAGTGGTAAGCAATTCCCGGGTGACGATGAACTTAAAAATGCCGTTAATCAATGGCTAAATGGACTGGCGGTGGAAGAATACGACGAGGCTATATTAAAGCTGGTGTATCCCTACGATAAATGTCTTAATTCATGTGGCGATTATATTGAGAAGTAGTGAAGTAGTATGAGGAATGTAGTTTAAGAGAAATAAAAAATATTTATAAAGTTTTGTGAATAATATTTTTACAATGAAACTTTCTTCACTTTAGAGATAATCTCTCGAATAATATGTATTGTTTTCTAATTTTCTTTTATTACAAATTTCGTACTATTCTCTAATGAATTTCCCTTGTTTCGTTTTATAGTGTGTTATTTATCTTTATTTGTCTATTACTTAGCTCCATTAAAATTTATATTAATTATTTTTAATAATATTTTCATCATTATTCCTAATAAATTATGTATGTTTATTACTATTATTTATGCAAAATCTTGTTAAAAGTTCTTTTTAATTAACTCTTTTTAACATTTTTATTTGATACACCCTTTTAATTAGTTTCAAACAAATTTAATTTTTCTTATTAATGAAAGTAACTCTCTCTACCTTTTAACATTTTATTTTTATTTTTGTCAAATTGTAATATTTTAATGTCACTCAAGTAATTAAGGAAAAATTTTAATATCTATTTAACGAGAATCAGCACAACAGTTTGTAAGATTCTGTACAGGTACAAGCAACATCACCTAAACATAGTAGTCGGAAAAATATACCATACCATTTAATTTGGTTAAGAATTTATATTCATACAGAAATTTAACAATTTTAATTTTATTTAATGTTACGAGAATTAAAAAAATAATCATATAAATTATAATAAGACAGAAAGTAGTAAATAAATAATTTATTCTGTAATTCTTACTAGAAAACAGTAATTTAACGAGAAATATCATCAGAAAAAATCTATATATCCCCCATGTAAACTGAAATATAATTATTTTAATGATCAGAAAATACATCGAATTAAAACACGTATATTTTATTTTACTCAATAATAAGAGAATTGTGCAAGAGCTTAATTAAATTATAAAATAATTGAAACAATATTAATTAAATTCACATGGGTAGATTAATTTGAATAAACCCCCGCTTCAGTAAATTATGTATGTGCGCAAGCGTACAGAAATATTCACAAATAAACATACACGCACACGCACACGCACACGCACACACACACACACACACACACCAAACAAAATCCCAACCAATCGAAACAAACATTCATAAGTAAATTCTATATACACTAAATCTACAGGTATATCATCTGTTTAAATTAAAATAAATCATTCAAACACATGGCCTAAAACAAAATGATTAGACAATTTAGCTGTATTTCTCAATTAATTAATCAATTTAGGTATTAATGATACTTATTTTATAATAAAATTAATAACACAATTACATAGTCTGTAGAGTACAAATCTAATTAATAAACGTTTTAAACCATATTATCCAACAGAAATTAACTTTAGTTTCATGTACATAAATAAAAAATCCCGTTAACACTTAATAAACGTGTATTATTATTATTTTTTTTTTCTGTTGTTTTAAGTAAATTAATACCATTCATTAGTAATTTCTTTATTAAGAAATAATTCATTAAAACATGGCTAAATCTATATAAGCAGTTTCGAATAAATTTATTCAAGTCAAAAATCTAAAACATACCTAAGATTATAATTTTAGCTTGGTAGAGAAAGTAAGTTCTCTTTGATGAAATCAATCATTAAACATGACCACGTACAACACACTGATATTTCTTTTTAAAAAAAATGAGAATTTAGGAAAGCAAGACATATTTTTTTCGAAATACTCAACGAAACATTTTTAAGTACTACAAAAACATTTTTAAGTAAACTTCTTAAATTAGAAAACAAAACGTAATACGAATCGAGCGTAACTTAGGATCAAGAAAGATCCGTTTCGGAGAAACGTTGAGAAACGATTGAGGGGAAAAAATCAACACGTATTTAGTGAATTTATTGTTTTATTGATTCACTTAACTTGCGTTGCATTCCGTTTAAAATTTCCGCTGAATGTTGTGCTTCATTTGATGAGCAATAAGCGTAATGAATTGAAAATTACTTAAATTTCTTAAGAAATCTATTTAATTAATATAGAAGAAAAATAAAAATTTGTTCAAATCTAAAATTATATATGCGTCATTGCACTTCGATCCTTCCTCGATAGAAAAGTAAATTATTATTAAATAGAACAGTACCTATTTAACAATTTACTGTTCTGTTTCCCACAATAATTAATGAATGAATTGTCATAGTTCATTCAGTGGAACGTACGATGTAATTAAATACAATAAATATAAACCCATTATATTTGTCTATAAAAATGATAAGGGTACAATTAAAATCAAAATATTAAACATTTCATGTCCATTTATGATGAATTATAAAGATAATAAAAGGTTTTAAAAAAAAGACAATTCAAACAGTTTTAGTTATTATACAATACAAAAATGAATTGTGCTCTGGGAATATGAATCTTATAACCTGAAATAACTTATAAAAAAAAAAAAATGTAATACATATCAAAACAAACTTCTTGATAGTAGTTTATAATAATTTTTTTTGAAATTATATTAAGTTGCAGTTCGAACGTTTTAATATGTGTTTCTGAATCAAGTCCCTGAGATATTCTTAATTTCCTGAATAATCAATCAGATTAAGTAATAAAATAATAAATTCAAAAAATTTATTATAGAAGGAAGATATTTAAAGATCTTGAAAGTAATTATAAAATGGATTTACAAGAACCATAATAATAATTGTGGAGAAATGTATAGTGTATATAAACAAAGATAAAAAACTAATGTAGGTACCTAATTACTTCCTTGTACGCCTATTAAATTACATATACTCTTTTTTTTTAATTAAAAGTACATAAAATTTTATTTCATTAATAACTTCTATTTTTTCATAATTTTTTTTATTGAATTATTATTTATTATAAAAGTTTTTCACAATCAGAGGTTAATAAATTTAAATTAAAAAAAAAGTTTAAAAAAAAGAGATGAAGTCGGATTTAAACCGATATGCCTTCCCCTTGTAAGATCCAAATAGTGCCTTAATTAAATTTTTATTTGGCTATAACTCTGGAACCAATGAAAATAAGTGCCACTTATGATATGTAGTTGAAAAGCTCTCAATGAGGGCTTATTACTGCAGTTAAGAAAAAGTCTAAAATTCAATTTATTTTTATTTTTCGTTTTGTTTTTAGATACTTTTGGTCCAGTCGATTTCAATCGAAAGGGGAGGTGCACAATTAGATGTTACAACAGTCTTAAATCCAAAATTTCAACATCCTAAAGCTAGTCGTTTTTGAATTATGCGAGATAAACACGTACGTACAAACATCACGCTGAAATTAGTCAAATGGATTCAGGGATGGTCAAAATGGATATTTCCGTTCAAATCTGAAAACCGAAATTTTTCGCGATCACAATAAGGAAGTAAAAATCGCTAAATACTAAAAATTTTTAATTATTCTCTAGTTGATAAGTAATCTCATTTTTATTTCTAAACCTTCATCTATTATTTTGCGGTCTCACAAAGTCGGGCAACTGAGCTTAACAACTAAGTTAAACTATCTAAGCTTCTGACTCGACTTAGAGCAACATAAACTTGTCCTTTTGCAAATACCGTTTTCCCCAAATCTACTACAGCTTCTTTTAATGTTGTACCTTGCAATCTGTGCACTGTTACAGCCCAACTTAAAATTAAAGGTAGCATACGCCTTTCTACATCTCCATATCTTTTAGCAGCTTGTACTTTCTGATGTAATAGGTACACAACCAGCTTATCTTTCATTTTTGTACCTGCTGTTTCGTCATCGAATTTTATTAACAAGAATTTTGGTAACTCATCCCTTTCCAGTTGGTCCCTTCGTAGGGAAAATCACTTGAATTACTTTACGATTCCCATAGTACCGTTAACTGCAGTTTCTCGTGCATCAGTAGCGATAACATAAACTCTATTAGTTTTTGATATCATATCATTAACACTACTATTTTATTCATCAGCAAATTTAATACTTGGGAATATTCTTACAGCATTTCCATCTATAAATTCGTCTGTGAAAGGTAACCTCATTATTTCGCAAAGCATTTCCAATTGGCCAGTTGTAACTTGGCCAAAACGCAAGTTATTTAATAAATTATTGAACTCCATGTCATTTTTTTGTCTCATGTTTATTGTTAGCTCACAAAATGAAAACTGATGCCACAAATCTATTTATGCTTCACACTAAGGAGGTTGAACAAAACACTATTGGCCTTTGATTGGAGGCAGCAGCTGCCTCCAATCAAAGGCCAATTTGGTGATATAATGCAGAATTATATCACCAAGAAGTTCACTATCTAAGCCGAATTATTTATCGTTATTAATCAGACACAAAAATTATGAAATAATTATTTTTTTTTAAAATGTAACCAACATCAAAATGAGCTAAAAAGTAAGAAATAATTTCGTCCAAATACTTAATTAATTCCTTAGACACTTTTTTGAAAAGGCACCTGCTTCTACAAATTAAATTCTAGATTTAATATAAATTTATTCTATAATACTATATAGTATTATATATAACAGTATTACGTATTAATACTATATAGTATTATTATAATATTATAGTATGTGTATATATATATATATACATACTACATAAATCCAATATCGATATTACATCAATGGAATTCATATTTATATGCTTTGACGGATTTTCCGTTTGCAATTATTACGTATTTTTATATACACCATTTGTCGGTCTATTCAAGTGCCACATGAGTATGATCATGTATTTTGGTGCCGTTTCATAAAAGTGTCTAATGGATTAATTGACATTAATAGACAAAATTATTTTTACATTTTAGCGTATTTTGATGTCGGTTCCATTTTTTTAAAAATAATTATATATATATATATCCCTATCTAGCACTAGATAGGGAATCTTGGAGAGCTGCATCAAACCAATCAAATGACTGAAGACAAAAAAAAAAAAAAATATATATATATATAAATTCTTGTTGCAAAGAATGTCATAAAATTATATCTAATTTCAATTTGTAATTTTTTTCTTATTTTTATTTTTTTTTTATATTCACCATACTATGTTTTACTATGATTCTATTTTAGATGATAATATTCAACTACTTCTTCGCTACTCTCTCAATCATATTACGTTCGCACACTCTTTCCTCTCCATTTTTCTTGAAAAAGAAAACATTTTCTAGTAAAATATAAAATAAGCAACAATTCAAATAAAAAAATACACCGCATCTAAAAAAATACCTACTGTATTTAATCTCGTTGTTTAATCTCATCCCTATTTATTTTTAGAATCTCCGCTCATATAGGCTGCTTACTTAAAATAAAAATATTTTTTTATGTAATCAACCATAATATTAATGTTTAAACAAATAGAAAATAAGTACAAAATATTTAGCCTATAATCTGCAGGAAATTCAACAATCTATTTTTATTATATAACATCAGCCTATTTCGTCTTTTATTTTTAAATATTAAATTATTTACATATATTTGTTATATTTAAAAAAAGAAAAAAATGTTTTAAAAATATTGCTTTACTAAAACCCATTTTGTTAACTTCAAACATGAATTAATAATATATATGAAAATTTAATTGCCTACAGAAAATCTATGCTACACGGGACAGATATAAAAATATTTTTATATGAAAAAAGACGGAACGTGTATTAAGAATTTGATAAAAGTATAATAATAAAAAAGTCCATTGCAGTGTTACTTTAAGGAAATGAAATATAATATGTTTTTTTATAAAAAAAAATACAACAATTATTTTACCTCTATTAAGATTTGTTTTCTTTTTAATTATTATTTTTAAATTCTTTACATAAAAAAATTAATGAAAAACAAATAATAATCTAGCTGTAAGTGAAATTTATTATACAACATTTATTTTAAAAATATATAATTCTGAGATGATTTTTTTTAACGTTCTAATAACATTATTTTTTGACAAAAAAATTAAGAAGTAACAATAAAGTAATAACTGATGTTGCTGAACTTTCCTGCTGTTCATATACAGCATAAAATTTTATTAATGGTTTAGTAAGAAAGATGAAAATTCTTTTTACTTACAATCTTCTTATTAATTTTCTATCAGTTAAATTATATAAATATTTTAATTCATAAACTAGTTATCCTTATTTTGTTTTATTTGTTGCTACTGATGCAAGGTAGTATTAAGATAAAGATGAACGTTATACCATTATATAACTGCGGTTTTATGTAAAACCATTATAACTGCGGTTCTATCGACCGCAGTTATAATGGTTTTAATAATCTTGGTTTATTTACATCAGTTCCAAACAAAGGTGGAATGGATTATATTAACAATATTTTATATTATTTGAACAAAAATTAATTTATAAAAAAAAGGATTTTTAATTAATTCCTACCCCTATAATAAAGTTTCAAAAGTATTTTTATCCTAATTGTTAATTTAGAAATAATAATAACAAAAAAAAAAATTAATTCAGTTGTTTGTTAGAACAACAAAAAAATACGATAAATGCATAAAACTCTTATTTCTAGCGGTAGAATAAATTGTCTCTACCCCAATTATAAGGGTTGAAAACGTTTCTATCGATAACATCTAAATTAGGGAAAAATATTTTTTTTAAATATTCAAGTCGATAAGTTGAAAAAAATGTATAAAACCCCGATTTTAATAATTAGTTCTTAAAACATCCCTACGAAAAATGTTTCAAAAATCTGAAGGCATTTCCATTTAAGGGAAAATTATTTACAAATGTACAAATCAATAAATTGAATTAATAAAATAGATATAAAAATTCAGTTTTTAGGGATAAAAATACTTTTTCTCTTTGTAAATATTTAAATACTTTCATTTTTTATACTTTTCCCGTTGCTTTAAAAACCTTTGAAAATGGTTTCCTAAGTAATTAAATACAAAAATTCATATTAAACCATCCCTGATATGTAGACAAATGCATATAGAACATACACACATACAGAATTTAAAAAAACATACTTTTATACATAATGAACTTAAAAACGTTTAAAGAAATTTGGATAAGTTAATTTTTTACAATAATTGTACGTCTTTCTATTTATACAACAACGGCATGGAAAGTAAAAAAGCGTAAATTTGTATTACAACATTGATGAAAACAAAATTATTGTCACCAGAATACTTAATCATAGATGTGAATAAATATTTTTCTTAATTTATTTTTTGATAACTTTTCATTTAGATATAAACAGAAATTTTGTATTATTATAAAACGGATAAAGATAAATAGGTAAAAAGAAAATTTTAAAATTAATTTTTTACTTTGCTGCTTCTTGTCTCGAAGTTCTGATTTTTCTTTTTCGATGTTTGTTTAAAAATCACTTTAGTGATTTTTCACTAAAGTGTACCGTTACCTTATTTTAATGAAATTATCGTCAAATTATTCATTTTCATTCTTATAACCACATTAAATATTCATTAAAAAATAAAAGGACCAACGTTGATAAAAGGAAAAAGGTATACGGTTTACAAATGACATTGATGTTTTAGGAGCTGAACCTAAATCATTAAATATAATATTTAAAAATTAATATGCAAGACATAATATGGTATATAATTGAATGTTACGAAAACAAAAGTAATGAGAACAGAAAACAAAAATCCAATGAATGTCTACACAAAGAAAAATAAAAATGAATTGAAGAAGCAAAATGGTATTGGATTTGCCAAAAATAAGGTATCTTGCCAAAAACGAAAATTAAATAAAAGAATAATTAGCCTAGGAAGCCTTTAAAAAAAGAAACAATTATTATGTAGTAAGATGGAGTTTGATTTGAAAAAAGTCCATCTTAGTAAACTTGAAGTTCATTAGTAATACTTGAAGTTACTTAGTAATACTTGAGTACTTAGTAATACTTAGTACTTAATAGTGCTTAATAGTACTTAATAGTACTTAGTACTTAGTACTTAATAGTACTTAGTACTTAGTACTTAATAGTACTTAGTAATACTTGAAGTTCATTTATAAATGTATTAGAAACATGGAGAGTTAGAGTAAGATAAAAAAGACAGGCTGGAAGTATTCAAAATATGAGCACTTAGAAGATTATAGAAAAATAAATAGGTAAGAGACAGCGCAAAATGAAGTTGTAATTAGAAAAACTCAGGATAAGAAAGCTGATAGACTGTAATATATTATTATTAGATAAGGATTGCGTAAATATAGTGAAAAAAATAGTAAAACATGTAAAAAATAGTAAAAATTATTGAAAATTTAAAAAACCTCAGGCTCAAAATCTTTTAAGCCTGATAACTCTTTCGAGCGTAGAACTTTTGAGGAGCTCAAAAGAAATGGGGACAACATGACGCAAGGATCAACCTCAGGATAGATAATTACATGGTGATGATTCATTTTTTAAATCAAAATTATAGATATATGCATCAATTAAAAAATATACTTTTCTACACTTTTATATATGTAAAGTAATTATTAAAAACAGAAAACCATTTATTATATTTTAGTTAAAATGCTTCCGATGTAGTAGAGTACAACCTTTGCTCTGTTTTTTGTAATTATAGGTTGTTATTACGTAGAATGAGCCAAAAATCCAAGAATGATTGTACTGTTTTAGTCAAACAAAGGTTTTATTTGCTTTCATCCTAAGAGTAATGATAAATTTAAGTGATTTCGTTAAAAAAAATTATAAACATGCGAACACAGGTGCAAAATGCATTGTTATTAGTCGGCCCCCAACAATTTTTTTTCTTTCTGATTATAGTATGTCTTCAGAAGAATCATGTGATTTTTTTTCATGAAAATCGGTCCACTTTCTTTCTTTTAACAAGAAACATGACTAGCAATAAAGATCGATTGCAATGTAGAATTGTTCAGGAGTCGATTTTTGATAAATTTATTTTGAACTTCCTTCTACTAAGAGTAAAAATTATTTAAAGTTTATTTTTTCCTTCTCGATATTTGGTTATCTCGTACCCATCTACTTTGTATTAAATTTCAATAGTTCGTTTTTGAGAATATCTATTTATCAAAATAAAAGAGAGGATGTACATATATTCAAAATGCAAACTAAAAATCGTAATTTATATGATTATGTAAACTCTATTGATAATGTTATAATATTACATTACAACTAAAATAATGAAATAATTGAAAAACAAGAATAGAAAATTTTGTTTAACTTGCTTAATTACTATTATTGTAAATATAGGTACAATAAATCACTAAATGCATAATATTTGTATTTAAAGAGATGATATGAATTGTGTATTTATTCGTGTGCATTGAGCTGTTAGACAGATTATTTCCGTGGTTATTCGTGCGTTTTTTTATGATATATTTAGTAAAATTAAATTACTTAAATGTAAAAAATAATAAATTAGCAGGATGTTAACACTAGAGATAGAATTGACTAACAATCGTTTTTCTCGCATTATTTAAGCTGAAAAATTACGATCAGGCTAAAGAATTTTTATTGATTTTTTTATAGTATTATATGGAAATAAACTAAAAGAAAAATATCCACCCAATAGTATAGTTATCGTGATGAGTGACGGCAATCTAAATAATAATGTTCCGGTATTTATCAAAACGAAACAATCTTTAAAAAAATGATAGAAAACTTAATTTCAGTAAAGTAAAATCAGATAATCAAATATCGCCATTAAAATTAAGGAAGTTAGCAGGTTAATAATCTATCATTACTACTATGTTTGAAAGGTAAATGCCAGAATTAGCTCAATTCTTTTCATGTGGAAGTTAGATCTATTACGAAGAAATAACGTACAAATATAAACTTAAAACAATAATTCACCGTTATATCTTACACAAGTACATGTTCCATATTTGGGTCATTTTTTAAAAAAATAATAAGCAAAAACATATCAAATTTGCAAGACAATATATTTTACGAATGGAAATTAAAACTCAATAATACTGATATCCTTTGTTGTTTAAAATGAACTTATTATAAAACTGCTATTAGAAGATTGATCTGTTAGAAAGTATTTTATGCTCGATTTTTTTAATTTTCTTTGTAGAACCTACAAAATAATTTTCAAGATTTCTTCTTTAACTGTATAGTAAACTCTTTGAAATATTATTAATCTATTTATTGGATGTGATATGTTCAATAATCGTTTAAAAACTAGAAGATTAGTGCTAGAAGACAGAAGTTTTAACTTTCTTTTCTAAAATCATCAATTTTACAATTAGGTTTACATCCATCTTCACTTTAATCAATATTAGAATATTCGTATTTTAAATTAAAATTAGCTATTTCAACTTTCATACTGTTTATTTTTAATGCCATTATAAGAAAATATAAATAACTAATTTTCTAAAGCCTTTGGGTCATTATATGTAAACTTCATAATTCCATTTCACAAACTATCGTTAAAAATGTAACCTAATTGTATTAATATTAATAATAATTATAATTTTACAGTTTAAAAGAAAACTTGAAAAAATAATAATTTCATTATAACAAAACATTTGCTGTGATAAGTTACCTAATTAGATTACTAACTAATAACTAAGAGATTTAGTGAATAGTAAAAAATTCATTTTTAATTTTTCATAGAAATATTTGAATTATTCTAATAGTCGAAAACCTTTGATTATAACTAGATTTTCATCATTAAATAAATATCCTTGAAAATATTTTCGGAAAGAGAAAAAATAATATAGCTTAAACTCTTAGGTCTACATTGAAGCATGTCCAACTTAAATCTGTAATATTGTCACTTCGGTCACGCAATAATAATTACGGGAATGGATATACGCTTAATATTAAAACAACTGTAAAACACAAAAAAGCACTTCAGGAACGTCATAAATAAATTATCTTTAACATTATGTTATAATAATTAAAATTAAAATGGTAATGATAGATGAAACAATGAATATTTCAGTACTGCCGTACCTTGCTAAAAAACCAGCTAGCTTTAAATCAATAAATAGTGACCATAGTAACCCATATTGTTGTCAAATTCACATTGTTCTCATGCTGTTTCAAAAAAGCTGACACAGTTGTAGGACTTTCCCCTCACGCGGTTTTTTCTGATGCACGGCTTACAAATTCAACTTAATTAAAAATATTTATCACTTTATTTAAATATAATATTTTTTGTTTATTTAATTTAATGATTGTAGATAAATTGGTCGAGGAGTTCTGGACATATGACGTGATTTAGAATGCGATAACGAACACGCACACGTACATACAAATATCCGGAAAATTTTCATCCGGTGTTTTGGGTTCCTTGGAGTCAAAACGTAAATATCCGCTGAAAACTGTACATGCACAAACTGGATCGATTGCAATACTTCCCCTTCTAAAGCTATAGCTCTGCTATAGCGCTAGAAAAGAAAGTAAACTTAGAGCATGATGCTACAGCTATTCAATTGCTTATACATTATCACTTAAGTTGTTAGTCAATATTATTGTATTTTTTACTAAACTTTACAATCATAGATTACCGTTATTATTTAACAGGTTTTAAAATAGATACCGAAATTAAATTCCTACACTAATATATTAGAGAATCACACTGCAACAAAATTAAAAATGTTATAAACATTATACATTTAACACACGTTTCAAATAATCTGTATGTAGTTTTCAAGGACAACAGTAGCCCGTGCCACATGACAATATTGTTCTTCTTTATTATTAAAAACTATCAACATCGTTCTTATTAATTTTAATACTGTTACTGCCAAATTTAACATCCTTTTTCATTTCTTTCAAATTAATAGTAATCATAAAAAAAATTATATTAGTTATATGTATATATATATACATATATCCTAATAATGTGTTTCAAACAAAATAATTTAATAACCGATGAATGAGTTATCGAAAATCCATAGTAAAAAATTGGAAAATGAAAACAATATATATTTTTATTTTTTATTTTATTAGTTTTATTTAAACATGACTGCTGTCATGTTAACTACAGACTACTAGTGAGTATTCTATACTTAACATCTGAAAAAGATAATGAGTATCGAAACAGCTGTCATGTTTAAATAAAATTAATGAAAATTAAAAAATATACATTGTTTTCATTTTTCAATTTTTTCTTTTAATATTTTTTAATGGATCCATGGGTCCACCTCGATGATGTTTTCACATCGCATGTTATACCTTGGTCCTCATCTTGATCGTCGTCTGACGTGGAAAATCCGTGTAAAAGAAATGAGAAAACAATTGGATATTAAGTTCAAGGAAATATACTGACTGCTGAGCAAGAGGTCACAGCTTTCACTATCAAACAAACAATTATTGTACACGACGATTCTGAAACCGATTTGGAACTATAGAATTCAGCTTTGGGGTACAGCAAGCAACAGTAACGTCGAGATTTTGCAGCTATTCCAAAAAAAAAAAAATACTGAGGATCTTCCCAGAGGCGTATTGGTTTGTAAGAAACAGTGAACTCCACGAATATCTGGGTTAACGGTCTGTTCAAGAAGAAATATACCAATTTGGTACAAAATATAAGTTGCGGCTAAACACTCACGTGAACTATTTAGCTATTAAACCTAGACAATAGCGAATAATAAAAATACAAGTGAAATTTTTACTTCTGAAAAGTCATCTTAAAATCATAAAAAAAAAACATCTTACAATGGAAATAACAGTCTTATAAGTATTGCACTATTAATATCACCCACTGATAATTTTCAAAATTTATTCTAAATAATTAGTAAGATAATGCTATTTATCATGAAATTTAATTTTTATTTTAAAATCAAAGAAAAATAAAACAAAAATAATATGCATTATAAATAAAAAGGTCTACTGTAGTTAAATTTGTCAATAAATACAAGATAAGGAAAATTCAGTGAATCGAGAGTGGTTTTAGTCGGAAAACGAATTTTCTTTAACAAGCTCGAAACCTCGCATGATGTAATTACCTTGAAACACCGTTATATCCGCATTATAAAATGGTGGTTGGATACAAAAAGGGAAAGGGATAGTGATGGAGAAGAACATAAGAGAGTGAGAAAAGGTGGATATAAAATGTAGGAGGGGAGATGGAAACAAGAGGAAGGAGGATAACGTCATCCCGCCAGCCTTGTCGCTTTTGTATGAAAATTGCTTGTGAATTACAAATTTCAACAGGCAAGTACACTGGAGGTAGATAGAAGTCCTCGCTCTGTTTTAGAAACGCGTATCATTGGATTATTTTCCTCACTCTAAGTGTAATCTATAAAGTGTGGCATCCGAATCTAATATATCACTCCAAATACTATATTTTGTCTAAACCACCTCTTTGATCATTTACATACTATCAAATAAATCAGTTTCTTTATTTGTATGTATATTAAAATAAATTGGGCTTATACGAAATTATACCTACTTCTCTGCACGTAAGCGTATACAGAAAATTCACACTTTGTAAAATGTGAACTAACAGCTTGCGATTGAGGTAGAATTAAGTAGCTCTACATGTTTTTCCCTCTTCATCAAAGCATATACTAATATTGCTAATAACATTTCTAGCTTCGTTATGGATGTATGGTCTCTAATAATATTTGTGGGCTTATTTGAGTCTTAATCATTGCAAAAGAAATGCTACAAAGATTAACGAAATAGGCTATAAAATTTAAAAAAAGAACTCATAGACACAAGTTTAAGGATAACTTAAAATTCCTTAAATAAACAATGCAGAATTAGTACTAAATACAAATAGCTGTAATAAAAGAAAATAACAATGCTTTAATATACAACACTTAAACAGCTGTAATAGACGCTTGCAACCGGTTTGAATTTATTTCCTACCATACAACGTTGGTGGATTAAACGTCTTTAAATCACATTTTTTCTGTATGCAATGTTAACTTGGCTGCGGTGTACAAATCTCTAACATTTAACTTTTATTTTTTACTCATTATCCTATATTTATTATAATCTGAAAGTGACATAAACCACATTTAAAAACAAAAAGCATTCATCCATGGTATACGAGTAAAATGGTTTCTTATTGTCATCTTCTACAAATCTAATGTTCTTTTTAAGTTTAAGAGATATTGATCCACCAATATGTAGGCAAAATTCAAATAAAAGTATATCGACGCGAAAATTTATTTATTATTACATAACCAGAAAAATCAATTTTAAAAACCCAAGATAATAGAATTCTGAAAGGACAAAAGAAACCTGTAAACGAAATTAATATTAAATTCTGTTGTAACCAATTTTTACAAAACATTTTTTACAATTATTCCTCCACCTAACAGAAAGTACTGAACTGACGTGTATAATTCAAATCTCAGATTATCTATGATTAAATACTTTAGGAAAGTACCTATAAATTAACTCAGAAGATTTATTCAAATTATGGATGATAAATCTGAGAAATATAGCTAAGTTAGTATGCTAAATAGAAATAACTTATAATTTCGCCTCCCACCCGCGTCAATTTATGAATATATTAAAACATATAGTACATAAAAATCAAAACAAACAATGTTATAAAAATTAAATAAATAGCATAAAAAATTCTAAGAATTAAAGTGTCTGACCTTACAACTTTTATAGTTTGACGAAATAACAAAAATTATTTATTACTATAACAATAGTAGACTTTAAGCTATAGCGGGCGACGTACAGCTGTGCACATTGCGTGCGCGAGAGAAATAGATTGACAGGACGGGTGGAACAGTTAGATAGTCATTCCTTTACGAAAACATCTCTTACAGCACCGTATACTTACAAAGTATGCAGTATATTGTCAGGGTTGTATTGGATAGTTAACAGCATGGTAAGCCAGCCGGCAGCCTATATACAGAGCAATACGCCGCCCTCTATACGTCAGTATTGCAAAAATTGAGCTTCGTAGAAAACATTTTAGATTTTAGTTCAATTATATGAAACCTATTATAGGTTGAGGGGATATGTGAAAGTATATATTCACTATGTAAAAGAGAACATAGCTTGAAAATGTCTGTTATGACTGTGATGCTTGTCAAGCAAAAAAGATACCAGTCAATATTATTACCTCTGATAAGTAATGGTTTTCACTAAATGGAGCCAGGCCTTATGGTAAACAGAATAAAAATTTTGTTTGTGGGCTAAATATAACCTATATTCCAGTGAGCTTTAAATACGAATGTGTAACAGTAGCCTATATTTGGTTCAAAAAAGAAAGCAAAATGAAATCACTTCGTTCCTCATTTTCCAAAACAAAATCTTGACATGTGACGCGTTTTATTTTAAAGGATGACTGTGTTATTTCTAGGAGTGATTTATATCTGGTCACCCACAACCGTTAGATTAATAGTTCTTTGTTCCATAACTTATTACTTTATAGTGATCGTAACCGTTTGAATCTGTCGACTAACTCCAGCCACATTCTGAAACTACATCTATTTATAACAAAGTAGAGCGCGTTAAATGACGAAATATTATATCTCGTTTCTATGTTTTCCGACGATTTCGGTATGAAATTTATATTCTTGTGGAAATTAAAGATCTTCTAAAATTTATGCAAAATTTTCGTATTTTACATCATCCAATTAATTTTAATTTTATTTCAGTAAAATTTGTTTATAAAAAAGGTAAGTATTTTTTTTTTTGTTTTTAAACTAACTGGTATTTTTTTCATGAAAAAGAAAATATTTATCATCCTAAGAAAGATGGGTAATATAAGTTCCTTTATATTTAAAAAAAGCACATAAACATAGAAAAAAAGTTTTACCTCAAATAATGGCTCTTAACTAAAGTGGGGTTAAAAAGTAACAAAAAAAAATTACTGACATGTTAAATTTTCTCCCTGTATATATTTTTTAATAAACTGATCTAATGTGATTTATAAAACAGTGAAAACAATATGATGATATAATTTTCAATTTCAGATTTATTTTATGAAAAAAAAAGTTGAACTCCACTTTTATTTCAATTAGATTCAGCTACATCCCTTGTGACATGATACGATGGAAGTATCAACATGGTTGTGATGTATATATATATATATATATATCCTCGTACGTATAAAAAAATATTTTAAAAAAAATCAGAAATAATTTATACATTTTTAAATCCGCAATCTCTAATGGTAGTATGGTGATGAAAGAGTTGATGTTGGAAACTGTAAGCAACTCACACTACACTGTATCGCACTAGTTAGTTTCATAACATCGTTATTCGTAATAAATTACAATGCATAAAATAGTAGCTTAACTGCAATATATATTCTAAAGGCGGAAAACTGCGTGCTGGATACAAATCGATAATTTTAATATGATTTATTCTCAGTTTCTTTTTTACTCCACACTTCGAAATATTATAATCAAATCCGTTTAACTTAAAAAAATACAAAAAAAAAGAAATAGATATCTATGATTTGCAACCGTTATAAAAAACATTTATCCGTTATTTATACATTTTTTAAAGTTATTTTTATGTTGTTTCTTGTTTGTTTTTCCATAACTATTGGAATTTATCTGACATTTTTGTTTTATGTTATAAAATATATTTTAGCTAACGGTTTTATAAATTTATATCTAATTTGAACTTATAACTGAAATAGTTTCAATAGGTATTAGAAGAAATGAAAAATACGTTTAGTTAAATCTGCCACCATCTGAACGAAAATTAAATATCCCTTATTTCTTACCTTCATTTAGCAGATATTAGCGAAAATATAATAAATTATTTACAATAATTATTAATTAGTTATCTATTAACTAATTATTTAATTTTTTTTTATATATAATATTTTTTAACCCACCGGGTTAGTCTAGAGGTTAAACACGTCATCCTAAAATCAACTGATGTTTGAAGTCAAGGGTTTTAAGAAACAAGTCCTTGTAAAGACAGTTGCTTTTATATGGATTTGAATGCTAAACTGCTGATACCTATGATCTTGGGTGGTTGGATTTCAATTAACCACACGTCTCAAGAGTAATCAACCTGAGTCTTTTCCAGTCTACATATTTACCAGAACGTTTACACTTACATTGCACTTCGTGTGCACCTACGTCAGGCCTGGCAAGTCGGTAGCAGTAATGACATCTGCCTATACACAACCCCAGACCCGGCAGTAACTGGAAATCTTTCTTTTTCTGTTTGGCCTCTGCAACCACCGTAAGGTAATACTTCAGAGTATGAATGAGGATGATATGTGTGAATGTAAATGAAGCGTAGTCTTGTATAGTCTCAGGTCGACCATTCCTGAGATTTGTGGTTAATTGAAATCCAACCACCAAAGAACACCGGTATCCACGATCTGGTATTCAAATCCGTATAAAAGTAACTGCCATTACTAGGATTTGATCCTTAGAACTCTCAACTTCGAAATCAGCTGATCTGCGATGACGAGTTCATCACTAGACCAAACTGGCGGATTAGTAGCAGGTAGGAGAAAACCATTTAACATTTATTAGTTTAATTTTTATCAAATTGTATTTATTCAACTAATAAAAAGATAAAGGATATAAATCGATTTTATAAAATAAATAAAGATTTTTTTAGTGCGATGATTTAAAAATAGATCATTTTTGCATTAATATTATTACCAATCATCATTGACAAAAAAAGTAAAAAAATAATATAAACGTAAACCTACAATTAAGCCTACTGTACCACTCTTTAAAATATTTTAAATAAGAGTACATTTTTTCTAACTAAAAAGCCAAACAGTACTAAACTATTATCAGGAGATATATTTGTTTTTTCTGGTTACACCGTAAACGGATTCGATCGCTAAAGAAATATTAATAAAACATTGCTTGTAGTATAAAAAGTTAAATCCTTCTAAAAAATAACTAAACTGATTAATTTTTCTAGCTGAAAAAGCGTAGGAAAATGATTTTAATGAGTTAGTTTCTAGTTTTGTAATGAATTTTTGCTACATTTTAATTTTGCTATTTTCACTAATACGTTTTCAAAATGCCTTTGGCAATGTGATTACGAAACTTTCCCTGTGTATTTTATTTCACTATGAGATAAAAAGAAACTGTCACTTTCATTCAATTTTTATAGAAATTTAATAATATATATGAAGTTTCATAATTATAATTTCATCCATTCCAAATATATGAACCTAATTAGATGATAAAACACACATAAAAATCCATGCATGCAGAATTATTTTCAATCTTTTTCTTTGAATTTTTATGTAGGGATCTCAAAAAAAATCAAGAAAACGAACGAATACCAAAAGTTTTGGTCTGTTGTACAATTTCCCGCTAATATAGTTCTCTGTTTTGTAATAACCAGGAAAGAACAAATATTTAATTAGAAAAATAATTAACGTTTTAAACATAATTACTTTTATTTAAAAATATACCTTTTTTCTTTTAATTAATTTGGGGTTAATCGGGAGCATTGGTTTAGGTGAAAAATAAGAAAAACAAATGACCTAATCAATTCAAAAAAAAATATATCCAGATACACATACTTATTTAAATAAAGAGAAATAACTATAAAAAAATTATATATATATACATAAGCAGATTTATTTCACAGGTAATGAATAAAATTTAAATGGATTTAAAAAAGCAAAATTATAATTTTTGAAAGAAAAAATATTAAAATTTACATTGAAGTTGATGCAGATAAAGAAGAATAAAAAAATATGCTTTTTTAAGTGAATATATTACATAAAATTGCAAAATAAAGAAGTTAGAGGTATTCTAAATTAAAACTGAGGTAACCATCTTGTTGAAACGCGCTTAAAAACGTTTTAAAATCGTTAATGAAAGCACTTTTAACTCAATTGAATCTGGAATAATACCACTTATTTCTATTTTCAGTCCATTACAAGAATGAATCCTAAATTTGTTCTCATGAATCACCAACTCTTACAAATGTAGAATTCTATTTCTTCTCACACTACTCAGATAATATCAAGATATTGTCAAAAATATACAACCACTCATTTTAAAAATATGCAATTACTGTAAACAAGTGAAATGATCTTCTGAAGTACTTATACAATACAATAAAAATAATATAACATAGCACAAGATGAATGAATTGGTATACAAATTTATTTATTTAAAGTCTAATGAAGAACATAAAAAGTAATGCAATACGTACAACACCACATAAACAATTTAAAAATTAAACGTATTTGTAAAGATTTTCACTAAAAGATAATTGAAAATTGGAAAGATGGAATATGTTAATTTTTCTCAAGAAGATGAGATAATGTTAAAATTGTTGATCTCCACAAGTTAAATGAGTTTTGTAATATATTAACAATAAAGTAATGTACGTAAATTTTTTATGATAGGTAACTTTAAAAGTTAATCCAGTAATATCGAATGAACAGTTAAAATTTGAATTTAATTAAATCGGAAATTAAGAAAATTTATATTTCTGATTACCTAGTAGTCCTTTTAGAAAAAAAAAATTATTGTATGTTAAATGTCATAATTACAATTATTGTAGGAGACGTGATAAGCCATTCCAAAAAATAATAGCTGTTATCAAGAATAAAAAGTAACTCAAGTCAGGATTACGTGTGAATTGGTTTCCCAATGCTCTTTTCATCGAATCAAATATTAGATTCTATATTAGCATTCTAATTCCATCGAAACTGAGAAATAAAAGATCCAAACCGGTGGGGGAAGCGAGCAATGGTGTTCCCTCACTTGAATGGGCGATTAAAGTATAGACCCGAACCGGTGGGAGGAAGCCAAAAATGGTGTACCCCGGCTAAAGTAGGCAAAAATCAAAAGAAGAGATCCAACCGGCGACCCTCGTTTGAGTTTCAAGGACATGCCCCTGTGCTGTGCCATGCTTAACTGTTGATCCAGTGCAGGGGTATAGAGAGAAAAAAAGGGGGAAAAATCCATCTAAACGCAGGAGATATTAAATTCTACTTTCTTCGTAACAAAATCTTTTTAGTAACAAAATCAATTTAGAGGAATGATGTTAATTATATATAAACAAACTAGGTATGTTTATTACACAGAGAAAAAGATAAATCTAACTGATGTCTCTTGTATCACAGATGTTTTACGCGAGTCATAATCATAAAAAAAACTGGAACTTCTAGTATAAAGCAAACCAATAACTAATATACGCTATTCAATTGTAAAAAAATTCAATACACCAGGCCCAAAGGTTACATTGGGATTTAGACATAATTTTTTTTTCTTTTTTCAGAAACTCTAGTTCTTAATAGAGAGAAATTTACGACTGCACAGCGAACTAAAATAATTAAATTTTATTTTGAAAACCACTAATCAATAACTGAGACGTAACGTGCATACCATCTTCATTTCAGAGTAACAAAAGGTCCTTCGAAAACAATAATTCGTCATTTCATCTGATTTTTTCGACAACAGGATGCTGTAAGTGATCTTATATGTTCCTATAAATCGCGTTGAGACAGCCCAAATGCAAACATACACGTGTGAAAGAATTGTCGAGGAGTCTCCGACAAAGTCGACTCGAATATAATCCGCTCAACTCCGGGAGTAGCTCACACATCACTGCAACGCATTTAAACAGTTTGCATCTTTCTCCATTCAATATTCAACCGGTACAGGCATTAACACCTGCCGATTATCAGCAAAGATTAGAGTAAATAATCCTATTTCAAAAATCGGCTAGGAAAAAACATGAATTTATTCACAATTTTATAGTGTCTAATGAAGCGCATTTTCTTCTAAACGGTATTGACAATATGCAGAATTGCAGACTCTGGAGCATAAAAATCCACGAGCTGTACTCTTATATGAATTTTTTTTATCCCGCAGGACCGGATCCACAACGAGTCAAAGCACAGCTCAGGGGTTGTCTACTCAAACGAACTTCCCCGTCCACCGGCCGAAAGTCTAGTCCGACAGATCAGCCCGTCGGTTAGATATTTTCATTGCCTGCTTCTAACCCCTAGCGGGATATCCAACTATTTCGTTTCTGGACCCCACCCCAGAAGCCGGGAATTCTAGGGTGCACGCTTTGGTACGGCGTTACCTGAGAATAAATTATCAGGTTTTTTTTTTCAAAGATGCAACAGTGAGACAGGCATGATCACCGGTTCACGATATCGAAATATGGTGGAAAGATTGTATGTTCATTTGTGAAAAATAAACCTGAAGTGTGATTTCAGCAAGATGAAGTTAAAAGTCATGCTGCTAAAGCCATAACATGATTTCTAAGAGAAATTTTTGGGGAGCGATTTATGGGCCCCGTCGTGACTTATTGGCCACTTAGTGTACACTACTTTATTATGTAGAGAAGAATAAATTTGTTTTAAAATATTTATAATAAAACGACCAATAAATAACTTCATTTAATTTTTTTCCTGTACATTTCAATTTACTGAACAAATCACTACCAAATTTTTCTGTCATAATGTATAATACGTGTATATTATCGGTCTAAACATACTCATATAATATTAACACGTAACTAATAAATATGAAAGCAATGTGTGACGTAGCTATCTGAATTTAAACTACCATCCGTCTTTTGATTTCATTATAGCGATCGTATTACCAAAAACGCATGTTTAATGAAAACTAAAACACGTTAAAGGAATTAAAAATAAGTCAATTTTCAGTGCTTTGTATTCGTTGATTTTTTGATTTTAAGTTTTTATCGTAAGAAAATAAATTTTAGCTATCGAATTAGTAATAAAACATAAAAAAATAGGTATATAAATCTAACCATAACTATTAGAATAAAAATCATCAACTGAAGTTTTATTATAAATTAATAAAAACAATATTAGTCATGCATCCGGGTTCTTCTGAGTCATGTACCGTACCCGTACCCAAAGACTTTTTTATTGTAATTCAAACTGTACTTACAATCGGTTTTGTAGATTAGAAATCATAAATAAATTTCTTCACAAGTTATAAAGGAGCTTCCCTTGAAATATTTTAGTTAAATACATTCTACACTTCAACAGTAAATCAAAAGTAGCATAAGCAATGACAAAGTCCAGCTATAATGAACTAGAGATCATAATGTCCAGTACAACGAATAAAAGTAAAGATAGTTACGTAGGAACAAATAAATTAGTAACATAAATGATCATAAACATAACATAAATATACTAGGACGATGCACAACATAAGAAGAGAGGCCTCGTCCTGAGTATTACTATTAAGTTCCTAAGTCCAGTAAATATACCCGCTTTAATCGCCTTACATCTTCCTCATTGTCTAAGAGGTTAATAGTTAGACAATTTATGTGGTCATTAAATCTTATTTTGTACTTAGTTGCAAATCGATCGACTTCCTCTTGAACACACGGTAACCCAAATACTCGTGAACTTCGTTGTTCCGTACGAACCTTGGCGACTAAGTAATGCATCTCAGAAATCTTATCTGGAAACGCTGAATAACATCTACGTTGCTTGTACTCGCCGTACCCCAGATTGGATTTCGTATGTTAAACATAGAATTATTTCGTACAAAAATAGTTTGTTAAATAGGGATAGTTACCACCAGGTTGGTCTAGTGGTGAATGCGTCTTCGCAAATCAGCTGATTTCGAAGTCGAGAGTTCCAATGTTCAAATCCTAGTAAAGGCAGAAAATTAAAGTAAAAATTTAACTAAAAATCAAAAATTGCAAAAAATTGTTACTTTTATACGGATTTGAGAACAGGGTTATCATGGTGCGGTTTTGAACATGGTTTAAATTAAAACAGAATTACTTACAGTTTATGTTTTTTTATTTTTCAAATTTGTCGTCTCAAACAATTTTTTACATAATTAATAAATTTCAATATGTGCGCCCTTAGTCGCTCGACAAATGTCCAAACGATACTCAACTTCTCCAAACATTAGTTAACATTTCTTCGTTGATGGTTGTCATTGCTTCATTAATCCTGTTTTTTAAGTGGTTTAGGTCACGAATTTTTTGTGTATAAACAACGCTTTTGATGTACCCCCACAAGAAAAAATCGCAAGGTGTCAGGTCTGGACTCCTTGGAAGCCAAAGTATGGGTCCTTGCCGGCTTATCCATTGATCTCCAAATTTTTCGTTCAAAGCGTCCGTGACCAATGCATTGAAGTGCGGGGGAGCACCATCTTGTTGCAAATGAAGTCGATGAATGTTTTCGAGTTCATTCAGCTGAGGAAAGCAATAATTGGTTAACATGTCAAGATATACAACTCCATTAATTGTTTTTTTCAGCAAAGAAGAAAGGTTTTTCATCACACCACACCAAACATTAACTTTAGGCGAATCGGGTTGTTTCTCAATAATTGCGTGTGGGTTTTCAGAGCCCCATATTCGTGAATTGTGTCTGTTAACACATCCATTCACATGGAATGTAGCTTCGTCTGTAAAAATTATATCATCTGAAAATGATTTGTTTTCACTTATTCTGTCCAACATTTCAACAGCGAAATTGTAACGTTTTACACCATCATCGGGTTTCAATTCCTGGAGTACCTGGATTTTATAAGCGTATAATTTCAGTTTTTTATGTAAAACTTTGTGAACTGTTGATTTTGGAATACCTAATTCGACGCTTCGGCGGGGGATAGACTTCCCAGGACTTCTAATTGCCGATTGTCTAATTAGTTCAACCGTTTCGTCTGGTATACTTGGTCTGCCGGTTGATTTCTGTTTCTTAACCAATCCAGTTTCTTGGAATTGTTTGAACCAATGTGTTATGTTACATTTTTATGTGGTGGATCTCTTCCGAATTCACGTCGAAACGCACGTTGAACTAAAATTACGGATTTTAATTCAGCCATCAATAAAACACTTTGCTTTGTCTTTATCCGAGAACATAGTATCTCACTGAACTCGCCGCAACAACAATACAAGAACTGACGTTGTGGTTACAACTGCTGATAAACAAACTTTTGGGTTGGAGGCTTTCAGGGATACCAATATAACATCTAGAAATTTCCCTATAATCATCCTATGAATTACTGAAGCCCACCATTCTTTTATGATAACCCTGTACTAGATCGTGAATACCGATGTTCTTTGGTGGCTTTTTTCTTTTTTGTTTAACCTCCGGGTCCACCGTTATGTATTGCTACAGAGGATGAGATGAATGATTTGTAACGTGTGTGAAAATGCCATGCATGACCGGGATTCTTCCCGGGACCTCCGGATGAAAGGCCGAGACGCTACCACTCGCGCCACGGAAGCCAGAAACTGTATAAGACTACACTTCACTTACACTCATACATATCATCCTCATTCATCATCTGAAGTAATACCTGATGGTGATTCCCAAAGGCTAAACAGGAAAAAAGAGAAAAAAAATAGGGATAGTTGCTATTTCTTCCCTAATAACTAGTGTACGAGTAGATCCTTAATTTGATATCTAGCTTTTTCCTTTTCTGCTTAATGTGAACCTTCCGTGTTAGACGAAGATGTAAATATATATATATATATATATCGTACACTATCAGCTCGTGAGTTGTAACCTCAAACTAAATGGATTCCTGAGCGGTCATCTCTTCTTATCGTGAATGTTATATATCTATATTGATAAATGGGTTGAGAGACCGATTTCTAGATGAGCGAGAATTTTTATCCATTAACATAAATATATATTTTAAAATACGTATTAACTACAAGTAATATTTTTCTAAAAATACGAGTACATCGTATAGAAATATAAATTAATAAATTCAAGGCAATTTTAACGTTTAAGATTTTTTTTTTAATGTTCTTAAAATATGCACTACTTAATGTGTCAACATATATATATATATATATATCTTATGTATATCTTACATAAATATGTATAAAAACTATTGTAGAATCGAGTTCAAGGGACTCCAAAGAGTAAACAAAAGTTGGTCTTTCCACCCCCCAGCCCCCCGACGACACACCGTTAGAAAATCTTAAGGGACTGGCTGAATATTTACGTAGAGATACAATGGGATCGAATCAACAATTAATCCTTTTTTAGTAAATCGGTTTAAAACGTAATGAGCATTGATATAAGAAATGAATAACAAAAATAAATCTTGACAAACTGTAGAAGAAACAATTGTCTGATATTTTGAATAATGCTTTTTTACGATATTTTTAACAATTCTGTATGAAACTTTTGCCAGGATAACTATAAAGGGTAGCCTAATTATTGTATAACAACTACACTAATTAGTTGAGTATAACTAAGTTCATAACATATAACGATACAATAAATTGATCATCTGATGTAGTTAATTTTAAGACAATAAGAGAAGGGTATAACAGGCAGAAAATGGAAAGGGAAAGGGAACGGGAGGATATATAGACAAAGGCAACTCATTTGCTGAAGGAAGTGCAGCAAGATAATCTTACTAAGTCTCAAACTGTACTATACGGACTATAACAATAACAGTAATATAATAATAGCTAGTTAATGTTAGCAGTTGTATCACATGATATATATAATATTCTAAGACATGAAGGATAATTTTTAAAATTAAGATTTAAGTTATTTTAAAACAAAAATAATTGAAGACCGGTTATTACAATTAATAGATTTCAAAACCACTCGAGATATAGAACTCTTTTAATTCCTCTCCAACTGTCATTCGTTTGTTTTTCAAAAACTTAATAGAATCAATTTTATTAAAACGTATTCTAAACACAGATTTCTCAGCATATATCCCAAATTTATAAGTTAAAATCGACCGAACCCGATAAAAATAATAATTTAAAAAAACGTTACAAAATTCGTTCGTTACTTATGTAGTCGTGCATTTCTCTACTGGCGTCTTTTTTAAAATTATGCCAAAAATCTTAAAATATAAAGAAATTTAAAATTGATAAAAAGATTTCTTTTATCAGTTCAAAAATATTCTCTTTGTTTCATTCTGCAAATATATAAAAAATATTAATTATCAATTATAAAAAAGATATCCAAAAATTTGAAATTACAATTCTTTCCTCACCATTATTTTATCTCCTACCTGCTGTTATTAGTAAAGCTTTATCAGTTACCTAAATTTTTTTAAGGATTACTCTTCATCATAGCAGTTGAAAAAATAATATTCAAATTTTTAAAATAACTAAAGCAATCATTTTTTTTTTTTTAATTAACCCATACAGAATATGTTTTACGCAACTAATTTAAAAACGTTATGATTATTTAAACAAAAAAACCAGAAGCATAATATTCGAAGCCTGTCCGAGTTTTACTCTTTTTATCGGTTAATTTGTATTTGAAAATATACTGCATGTGAAATTTCCAAAATAAAACATATCCTTACAATCTGATCAACCCTAAAAATGACTACTGTTTTAAAACAAGAATTTACATTCAATTTAAATAAATTATACGTGGAATTAAAAGATTTTATTCATTTGCATATTAACTGGAAATGGTATAAATATAAAAGTAGTAAACAAATTAATTAATAAATTTCAATTAAAACATAAAAATAAAATTAAGAAAACATTAAAAGAAATAAAAAAATAACGCTAACATCCGTAACCTTTATAATAAAAACAAGATTAAAATAATTATAAAATTGTTTTTAAAAGCAACAATAAAACTTAAATAAAATAATCGGAATTGGTTACTAATATTTGGATACCGACGTTCTTCGGTAGTTCAATTAATCATAAGTCTCAGGAATGGTCGGTCTGAAACTGTTCAGGACTGCATATTTACCGGTAAATTTACATAAGAGTAATCTTGATGAGTCGCTAATGAGTTTAATTGTTGATACGATTGTAAATAAAAACATTAAAATAATAATTAATGTCGACAAAATTTAATTCTAATAAAACAAAACACGTATATATAAAAAATAATATGGAAACTATTATTAAAATAAATATAATTAAATATATATAAAAATTTTTTAAAAAATCTACATTCAAATAACAAACAAAAAAGTTAAAAAACGCTTTCAGGCACAGTAAAATATAGGTAAAATTAAAAACAAAAAAGAATCGAATTATTTTAATCCCATTTTAAAAAAATGATATATTTTGAAGAATGAAAACATGTATATTAAATTCATTAACAAAAAATATAAATCCCTTATACTTAGAAAATTCACATAATAAAAAAACAGTAATTCAGAATGTAATTAATAAACAAATAAAATTTAAATATGATTATTGGACAAAGAAAATAATATATTTAATTTAAATAATTTAAAAAATTACAACTTACTCGTATATGTAAATCTAGTTTTTTTTTTTTTTGATAATCTTGCCACGTTTGAAGCTTTTTCGTGGGACATGGGAATGAAATTTTGTAGCATATAATAAATGCCATGCCTAACCGGGGGATTCAAACCTGGGACCTCCGGATTAATAAAACAATTGTTTCATTATCTACAAACAGATTTTATTAACGGCATAAAAGTGTATTTTATTTCAATTATTGATATAATAAACATATATTTCTTCAATTTTAATAATTTAATTATCTTTTTAATTATTTCTTTATAATAATTTGTTTTGAAGCGTCAAAAATCTCTGCGAAAGTAGTCAACGAAAAAAAAATAAAATGTAAAGCAGTAAAAGAAAAAATTAATTTTATTAAAAATGACTAATTGTTTTTTTCTTTTTTTTTCTCTGAAAAAGTTACAATATCTTTGTATCTTTGAGTTGAGATGGATAAAACTTAAGTTAAAAAATGAGAAAAATTATTAATTTCTACCTTGATAAATTTTAAGAAATTTTATTAAATAATAAGCCACTATAAAGTTATGATTAATTACTTAACAAAATAAAAATTTAAATGTATTTATAAAACATTTAATTTAAATATTCAGACTAAACTTATTATTTATTTATATCCATGAGCTAACATAAACGAGTGATATAAACTGAAAATAGTTTTTCTCATTTTAAGTAGCGCATATACAAAGATATTATATAATGGAAAAAATGAGATAAGAATAATAAGGTTATCCTCATTCATTATTGTGTCATTATTTGTCACGAAATATCCTTTTAGGAAAACAACTTTTATACCTAAACAAAGAAGTTAGTTGACAGTTTATTAAGGTATAAGGATAACAATTAACCAAAACTAACGCAGAAAAATGTACTTAAATTTTGCTACTATACAAAGATTAAAAAAAAAAGAAGTAAATAAGAGTCATATAATCCTGTTAATAAAATTGCTTTTCTATTAACCTAAAGATCTTTATTTATTAATGAAACTGTTCTTCAGAAATTTTAAGTTAAGTTGTTATTATTACTACTACTTTTTAACCTTACTCAAAGTTACTTACTTTAACCTTACTAAAGGTATTTGGCGCGTTAGCCAAAAAGTTATGAAAAAATAAAATTCAAACCTCATTTTTAAATTACTCATTAATCCATTTAACCATTTTTAAGTCATTATCCTTTTTTGAGTCATTAACCTCATTTTTAATGACTCTTAAATTCTAATTTTCTCTTCTTTCCTCACCCGAATTAAACGATTTTGGACCAACAATTTTCAAGTTATTAAATATTTCAGCCGGGAATAATAGTTTTAAAAATGAAAATAAAGTGATAGGTCGTTTTAGTAAGTCGAGTTAGAAAATATGTAGAATAATTCAAAGTATTCATTTTGATGAGGACGAAATAATATTTAAAGAGAACTTGTTTTTAAATAGATTTATTATATTAAACTAATTTACAAAATAAAGTACAGTAAAAAGCACGTTACAAGTTTCTCTTTATAACCGCTATCATGCACTGTTGATTGTAAGAGCCTGATCATTTGCTATACTATACCGATCCGGCGCGAATCATTTTACGCCGAAAATATATTTATTTGTATATAGCTTTACTCATCCACGTTGTAATATTAATTATTTTTAATTACAATTTCTTTTTTTAACCTATCAGAACGCCATTATCACTTTAATAAAAATCAAAAAACAAACCATTCGTGACTGAAATAGCTGTTACTTGAAAAATATCCAAATTTTGCAAGATGAACAACAAAAATTTAGTTATTTAGCACTTAAGATATATATATTTTTAGGTTTTTTTGTACATTTCACACGAACGAAATTTTTATTTAGAGTAGTTTATTGAAGAAAATTTCAAGCAATGATATGATATTTACTTACTTATCATGGCGCTAGAATCTGTTGCCCTGACTTGGTCTCCTCCACAATTTGCTTTAGATTTTTTTGCAGAAATATATTTTTTATGTAGTGAACCTGCCAACCAAACGCCCAACCACCAACCCGAAAAGTCAGAGTTTCCCTCCTCTAGTCATTACAGTGCCATATGGAGGCACCGGATATTCATCGCCAATCTAAATTGAAAGGAAAGGATTTTCTGATGGTGATAAATTCTATCCTGTACTTTCCTAGGAATTTATTGTTAACATACAGGTACCAATGTTAACTCCCAGCCAGCCATTTTCTTTTCTTTATAGACCCAGTATTTTTTGACTGCTACTCCACTCCCTGAGAAGTTTCAGTAGTAGAATTTAAAGTTGGAAGGAGGCAAATTTTACCATCTTACACGACATCAAAAGAAATTTAATTAAGAGAAAACTAATCTCATAAAAAGATACCATCATTATCAATGTTTTTATCATAACTATGGAACATGTAATTAATATTCAAATTAATCTGCAAAGATATAGTGCGATATTAAGATAGTTGTGTAAAAATAAAACGGAAAAAGAATCATGTATGAATAATTATATAAAATATATTAGCAGTAATACATTAAAACAGACTATCTTGTAATCATTAAATTATTATATTTTTTTTTATGTTTTTCTGTAGATCACAAATGTACAAGAGATATCAGAAGCAATATTAAAAACAATTTACCGTAAGTCTTCCGTCCTTTTAAAAAGAAGAAAATAATTTTATCATTTTATTTTTAAAATAGACTATTTTCAAAGCATATTAAAAAGAAAAATGTTTGCACAGAATATAAATGAGTTATAAGCGGAGCTAAGCTAAGGATAGAAAATTTCATTTCCTTATTCCATTTTTATACGTTGCGATTCATTTAATTTACTGAACGTTGCGTTACAATGAAAATGGTGATTGAGGAAATCGAAATTAATGTGAAGTATAACAGGTTGGATTATACGAAAAGAAAGGCCCTTTTTTCTTGTACCTGTGATATTGAAATAATTTTTAGATAATGTAATTTTCAGCTTGACTGTTACGGCTATGTCCAGGCTATAAGATTCGGTGGTTTATAAAGGCATTCGTAGAATCTAATTTGAACACATCGTGAAATAAAACTTTTTCTAACTTCATGCATTCGATCACTTTGCATAAATAAAAACTTATCTAAATTAACGTTAGGTTAAAAATAAAGGAAACAAGTTCATATCATTAGAGTGGTTTCGGAGCTTGGTAGATGTCGGATGTGTTTTTTCCAGCTCGATACAAGTGTTTTGTTGTACGTTTGTTGTTCCTGTTTGTTATTATTGTTTTGTTGTTTCGTTTCTGTATTTTGTTCGTTTTGCTGAGTTTCACCTTCGTGAACAAGAACGATATCAGTGAGGCAGAGATTGCAGAGGCAGTGAGACGGGTGGTGAATGAGGCTACTGACTTCCGGTGTCCTCGGTTCTCCTGGCGTTTGAGGTTACCTAGGCGACCACTAGCCAGGCGAGTGTTATAATAGGCGACCACTATTATAACACTTAGAGCGGCAAAGAAGCTGGTTGAACACCAGGTCATGATTGGGTGGGTGCATTGCCGAGTCCGCATGAGGGACGCCGAGGACAGATGTTTCCGATGTTGGAGTTTAAGTCACATGTCCTCCAACTGTTAAGGTGTTGACCGATCAAGCCTCTGCTTTAATTGTAGGAAGGCCGGGCATAAGCGGGCTCAATACATTCACCCACGGGTATGTGTGATCTGCGGGAAGGACTAACGTCGGACGGATGGTGCTCTGGCAGGGCATGAACTTTCGTCCTGGCTGTGTGATGGTAGCCATGGGACATCTGTGGTGGCGAATGGGTAGGGTAGCGACGGAGTGTCTGACAGCCCTCTGAGGATTCGTCGTTCGTCCGCGCTTGTGCGGGTGGGTGCCGGCGATGAAGCACAGGGACTCTGGTATCTCAGAGAGATTAAGACTAAGTCCCGATGGGAAGTTTGGGTCGCTTCTGTTAGAAGCAGGCACTAGAAAAATACAGTCCTGGTAGAGGCGATTTTCGGGTTACCTCTGTTAGAGGCAGGCACTACAAATGACCGAGTCCAGGCTCATGGAGCGGATAGGACGGGTTCACCATAGCCGGACCTGGTAGAATCCTTGTACTGGGGGTTAGAGGTTTGGCACCTCCCGTGGCTGTGTTAAGCTTAAATGCGGGTCCATCTCTGGGAGGCTTCGAGAAAAAAAACAAAAGAAATTCAAATCATTATATCTAACCTTTTGACTTTCAAATCCATGGGTTCTCAATTTTGAAACCGCTGGGTGCAATAGGCTAGTTAGCGTTAACTCATTATACTTAACATTTATGAATGTTAACCACTTGAATTCCAGTTGATGAAATGAGGTTTTCATAGCCAAAATTTCGTTTAATTTATTTGTGTAATAAATCTTCATATTTTTTCAAATGAGTTATGTTAAAACCCTCTTGGTAAGTAGTGGGACCGACTACTAGAGTTGATATATTTATATCAAGAAGGAATTCACATTCTTTAGGACAAACTTTACGAAACAATTATTGTTATTTTGTAAACTTCAGAAAGAACAAACAGATACAAAGTAGTTTAACCTGAGATCACTCAGATAAGTGGTGTTGGTACGGCATAGAACAGAGAAGGGGAAAATATACCATGATAGGAGTCCTAGGTAGTAACAAGCCAGTAATTCGTATCTACCCTGTGCGTCAACTGAGTTTTGTAAACTTTGACGAATAAAAGATTCTGTAATTTTCAGTAATGTTTTAATTAAACAAATTGAGACATTGGAATAAAAATTAAGGAAAGAATTTCCAACCGGACATCAATTCTCTTCATTTCCAATCTTAGTGATGTTATCAGTGTAATTTCATATTACATCTAATGTTAGATACCGAATTGTTTACAACTTTAGAGTTTAGTTGAATTTTATTGTAACCTTTAATTGTCTCTAGGTCTGATTGGAAAAAATTTAATACTTACAAAAGGGATAGATATCCTGTCATCCTTTTTTTCAAGAAAATATACCTTTTCTTTCGATATTCCTAGCAGTCACGTGGTCAAATTATGAACATAGTGAAATAATACCTCACAAGGTTCGTATAAATTATTGAATGAACCTAGCAACACTTTTAAAATTTCTTTTGTCATATAAATTGTTATACAAAAATAATGGTCTATGCAAATGGTAATTGGGATAAAACGTTCAAATTCAAATTAAATTATTCATTATTTCAATTTCAAATGACGATGAGCTAGATAGAATAATATAAGCAACGTCCAAATTACGAAAAGTAATCATATAAAACAGTATGATTTAATTCAAAGATGTAAAAGATACAGTATATAAAAGGTTACTACTACTGTAATAATAAATACCATGCTTTATAAGTTTTGCGGAAGCGTTCCGTTCTTCGAAACAAGCTGAATTATAACGCTAACTTCGAAGTTGTGTGATCGTCAATTTGTATATCATGAAATAACTGATTTAATTTTTATCAATTAAAAAAAAATGATTATCAAATAATCATTTAATTAAATAATAATTTTCTTAAACTATCTCCTGTATTTTTCTTAAATAAGATTGTTTTAATACAGATTTATTATTGTTACGAGAAAGGAAAATACAAGTAAATCGAGTTATCAAGTTTCTTAACTCCGAAATGCGATTGGCAGATCAAATTTATTCCACAATACGTCAATTACGAATGAGGTTCTCCTAAATTTCTATTGATCAAGTGGGTTTTTCGCAGTCCATAACTTTTTAATCTCATTTTGAACAAATATATATTTTTTTTAAATCGGATAAAATACAACGATCTACATAGCTATTCAACAGAACGGAAATTTGGATAGTTTGATATTAATGATATCAAATGATATCAATTTTCTCCTATAAAATTATAAAATACTCAAAACTTTCACTAGTTTGTTTGTTTTTGCAACAAAATTAAATTCTGAGGCAGATTGAACACTGGGTTGAATATTAAAAAAATAAATCGTAATATTATAAAAATGCATTAGCTAATATATCGATTTCGAATTACGATAAGCTTATTAGCAATGACTCCAACTATAATAATCAGCGATAATTATATCTTAAAAGTTTTCGGGTGGGTTTTAATGTAGACAATCACTTTTTTTTAGGTAAATGACTACTTTAATACTACAATTTAGATAGGTCAATCCAAAGTCAGAATGTTTTTTTAAGTGGTAAAATTATTTCTCATAAGATTTTCTTTTATCAAGAAACCACACTATCTTTTAATGCAAAATAATAATTTTTTCAGTCTATTTTGTGCTAAAAATAAAAGTAAAAAAATGTATTTAAAAAATCGATAACTTTTTGTCGTTTTATTTTTTAAAAATAAAGAATTTGGAACAAAATATAAAGACTGAATTTTAAATAAACATATCTAGTTTCTCGATTTTGAACATCGACTGGGCTAAATACTGTTAAAAGCCTAACCGAGAAATTAGCCAGTAGATTCTGAACGCTGATAGGCTGGTTAAAATTCTCACACTAGGTCAAATTTATGAAAGATAATTCCTTAAAATTCTATAGTCAGGTTATTGTTCCCAAAGCCTATAAACTTTTTAAATTTTTGTTGAGTAAATGTACTTCTTATTTAAAATACATTTTAACATAATAATACATAGATAACAAAGGGTTGAAATAATTTTTATCGGGAAATTCTTTTTTTATTCCAATTAACGAAAAAATTCTAAAATATTCAAAAATATTATTCATTATTTTAATTCTAAAAACTTTTCATTCGAAAACAATGGTTTAATGCAAATCTAAACTTACAATGAAAAGTTAGAAGAGAAATCTACCGAGATATGTACGCTATCGATTACGAATGTCGATAGGCTGGTTAGCATTATTTCATGATATTTCATATTTATTAGCGATAAAAATCTCATAAATTTTTAATAGTCGGGAGAGTATTATTTCATAGACTACCACTTTCTTTGACTTGTATAATTATAATCTTAACTTAATTATGATCATAAACTTGTATATCATGAAACCACTGACATTAGTTTTCCCCATCAAAATTTAAAAAATATTCAATTCTATAAAAAATCTGTTCCCTTTGAATTCATTAAAAATTACTTTCAAAGCGTTTTTGGTATACAAAATTAGGCAATTTTAATACTGGTATGAAAAAAGCTGCCAACAAAATTGTAATATGTAATACATGTTGAATGTAATATATTTATGACATTGTTATTTATTCTTATATAATGGAAAAATAATTATTCAAGAAAAAAGGTGCCTAAGATCTCTTTTTTAGGGCAAAAAAAAAATAATGAAGATACACGAGTTTTATTTATTTTTATCTCTTACTTACGAGTAGTCATACTTTTACTTAGGGTAGGGCCCCATGGAAAAATTTTAATTGAAAAAGGATGCCGTGATTGGGAAAGGGCGCCGCGAATCGGAAAAGTTAGGAAACCACTGCTCTAGAATTATGATATCAGGAAAGTAAAAATAAAAAAAGGGATCTTAATAAAGACATCTAGTTTTAAATCCCGAACGCCCATTGACTAAATTAAGGTAACATGTATTGTAATATTTACGAATGTTTATTTGTCAAAATTCTATTGTTCAGATAGTTTTAATACAGTATATTTTCTCAAAACTATATTAAATAAAGGTTGCGACATCAAATAACATCAGAGGTTAGATAGGTAAAAACCATGTGGAAGTTTGTACATCGTAAAGCAGTTTGTCAAATCACTGAAAAATCTTATAAAATATTTTTTAATATAATGCAATATAATATAATATTATAGGTAGCAAAATAATGATTCCATAAGTATTTGTCATTCAAAAGTCAGTTTTATGCTATTTTTTTCGTTCTTTAAAATAGGATATGTTACAATTGCTTCCAAATATATTTGCTTAGTTGTAAATTTTTGTATCAGGAAATAACGATCATGAAATTAATTTTTCGCAATAATTAAGGAGAACAAACTCTAAACAATTTTGTCTCTTCTATCATTTACCTCATCAAAAATTGTTTTCATGTAGAATGGCATATTAATATTAATATAATATTAATATTCGATATATTAATTCGAATGGCAAAAAAAAGATAAAATATCTAAGTCCAGAAATCGAATCTCTCAATTTAGAAAGGCGAATGGATGTGAGTTATCTCAACATAAGTTATAATTCTGAATGAAAATTTGGTAGAATTGGTAGCCGGAATTTTCTATTTTAAATAATATTAAAAATAAATGTGAAATATTCAGAAATTCTATATCGTAAAACAATCGATTACATTCTTCTCATCTTCATTATTTAAAAATTAAAGGACAAATTTTTTAATGTATTTGAAGGAAAATATTTACATATATTCAACACAGAGATAATAAAATTAAGGAAAGAGATGAAAATTTAGACGTTTGGTCTTTACATATTGAATGACGACAGTCAGGTTAGCTATTAGGAAATTTTTATTAATATTACGTAACGTTTATGAATGATGACTTCTTAAAATTCAATGTGTAGGAAGAATTTTTGCATAATGGTTATTTTTGCATAATCTTTGCATATGTGGTTGCCATTATGACTCGACGGCATTATTTCACAAGACGACTAGATTACGAACGATACATAAGTAAATCTGCAGTTTTCAGAAGAAATTTATCGAAAGCTTTTTATATACTATAGGTATAGTTGAACATTTTTGTAATTTAAAATCGTTTAAGAAATAACCGATTTCATTTTTTACATTAAATGCGGAAAATATGTCAAATTTAATTATTTTCTGTACTAAATTAATGTTTATAATGATATTTTAAATTATCTAGAATCTTGATTCAGATATCGATTGGTAGTTAGTCACACACATTGATAGCGTTAATCACACATCTCAGGAATAGTCGACCTGAGACTGTACAAAACCACACTTTATTTATGTTTATACATATCATGCTCATTAATCCTCTGAAGTAATACCTTACGGTGGTCCGGAGGCTAAACAGAAAAAAAGGATTGAGTTAACCGTTTACTCATACTCCATCACATTTATGAATCACATCTGCCATTCAATTGGTTGGATGATTTTTAACTTAGCCTATAATATTTATTAATTTTTATGAAAATAAATTCCTTCTTTTTTCAAATCATTTAAGAAACACAGGTAATTACGAGTGTGTACTCCATCACATTTATGAATCACATCTGCCATTCAATTGGTTGGATGATTTTTAACTTAGCCTATAATATTTATTAATTTTTATGAAAATAAATTCCTTCTTTTTTCAAATCATTTAAGAAACACAGGTAATTACGAGTGTGATTTATCTATTTCGACAAATAATGGTTGTTTTTTTTTTCACCTAAATTATTTGGAAAAACGTCTAAAATTTTCTTTTAATTTATTAGTAGTTAATCATTTTTTTATTTATTTTTATTACAATTGAATTGATTTTTTAAGTGGATAAGATCTATAGATCTGCATTACTCGCACAGTCAGCTTTTTGTTAATAATGAAGAAATAATTTCTAGTAATTTTTTTACAAAAATTAATGAAAAGCACTAATTAAGTAAAACAATTTATAATTTTTTTATTTACAGTACCCGTTATTTTTTTATGAAGATTTGATATTGAAATAAAAAATCGAAATAAAAGTAAACGCTTAATCTCAAAATTTAGTGGGCTAGATAACAAAAATCTTATACTACACCTACGTTAAATAATAAATAATACTCTGCAGATTGATTGCTATAGTAACTTAACCATTTCATTAGAATTTACGTAAAATACATTTTCGTCTAGCTAATGAAGTGCTATTCAACTTTCTGCATAGGGAGTTGTAAGGTTGTTTATTTTTTATATCAAAAAATAGTTTATTTCATTTTCCACCGAAAACAATTTTCAAAAAATTTAATAATTTATTGCATTCTGTCACGTTTCTACTGCATATTGTTTTCATATTGATTTAATGTTGGAAAATTAAAATACGAATAATCGAAGTACCTTGTCGCTAGATATCGAATAGGGATTGGCTTGTTAGCGTTATCCAGTGCCATCCCAACCCCGTAGGGGGAAGTCACTCACCTTGTGACGTTACCGGTCACACCATCCCCTACGTTCCGATCCCTGAGGGGCTTTACCGGAGGTCGTCTTTAGACTCTCTAACTGATTACATCTCACAGTCATCAGCCAGACCTCGGTCGGGATGCCACCGATGTAAATGCCTCGGTAGACATTTTCATCGGTAAAATACAAATTAAATTTTTTCTTCATGTAGGCCTTAAACGGACATCTTCACATCCAACCTAGCATGATTCCCTCAAACTAACTAACCGAGACCACGGAAACGCGGACCCCGCGCCTAGTCCAAATTTAGCAACACCATTTGTGACTGTGATGCCTCAGAACACGAACAAGTTGTAAGTTAAATCTGTACTACACTCATATCAATCAAAATTATGTTTTACGCAACATAGAAGTTGCGTAAAACTACCTACACTTAAATAAGTTGACAAAATTAAATCACCTAACAAGGGGAACGTAACCTCATTCCGGTCCGCGCAGGAGCCGGGGACAAACCGCACTCCCACCCGGTCCAATCAGGGAGTGTTATCCAGTGCCATCTCCGGATCATATTATACCTTTGCACGTCACATCTATGAATGATAATCTCTTAAAATTGTACAGGTAGGCTGCATTTTATCACAGCCTATCATTTTCTGTAATTTTTCGAGAACTAATTTGTTTTTTTAAACAGGTTAAAACTAATAAATAATATTGCACGAAAAAAATATCCTGTAACTTTTTTTAAATATAGTTAAGATTGGTCAATAAGGTTTCTACGTGTTTTTCACGGTTCAACAGTTTGTTACAGACGTCTGGACAATAAGGTCTTTATAACATTATTCAGATAAATGTTTTAAAGACAAAAAACGATCTATAATAGTAAAAAAATTAGGCTGAAAACCTATTTCCAGTTCTTCTAGGCATCCTACTGGACGGATCGGAACAATCTGTTTTTATTCTGCACGGAATTATCCAAAGGTATCTCATCAAGCGTCATCGGACCCCAAACTTGAGTTTCCTCGGAGAAATCCTCGAAAAATTCTCATTTATTACTTAATTGAGCAATTTTCCGAGTTACTATTCAAAGGAAAATCACTTTGAAGGTCTGTCCGTGCTTGATGCCATATCTGGGGGCTATCCCGAGTAGAATTTAAAAAAAAATAGCCCGTTCCGTTCAGTAGATTGTCTGGACGAACTGGAAATAGACTTTGAGCACGCATATTACCTGTGGTAAAAAGGAAAGTGAAAAACAAAGGGATTAGGCGTGATGAAACATGTAAATGAAATAGGTTTTTAAATATATAACAATACTTTGTAAAAATAAAGCTGTGGAGCAGCATGGGACCATTAGTATTACAAAAAACATATTATATGTTATATAAATTTTGTTTTTATTTATTGATTGTAGATTACAGAATAAATTACCTTAGTTTTAGATGAAGTAGTATATGAATGAATGATTATTAAAATCTAGTCATCTGTACTATCTTGTAAACGTTTTTGTTAAATTGGAACTGCACACTTGACAAGTTTAATAACAATTAAAGTTGTTGAATTCATTATTTTATATATTTTCTCATCGAGATATACCTATAACATTAGTACAATGGTACAGATGAAGCGTTACTTCACCTAGATAATTTTAGGTACACGATAACCGAATGAATCTTTTTTTTGACACGAATCATTTTTAAGAAGTTCTTTGTTATTTTATATTTTTTTAATATAATTTAATAGTTCGTAAAATATGTATTTATATTATCTAGTTATAAACTACAAATTCGTACAGCGAAAAACAATATTAATTATTCAAATATAACCAGACATAGTTCAAATTACAAACTTAATTAAAATTCAATTCTGAATCAATGTCATCAACAACAATAAAAGCAGTGCACATAACCGATGTCATGACAACAGCAAATCATTATGACGTCATGCTTACTGTTTTCGTTTGTTTAATGATTCTCGATCTATACCTGTACAAATGTTTCAGTATAACTACAAAGTATATTCGGTATTCACTGTTGATGCACTCATCAGAAATATAAAATATTTTATTTAAACATGACGTTTCGTTTTATTTAATGGTGAAATATCTGAAATCTATAAATTGATTAGATAATTTTCTAAAAAGGATTGTTTTTAAGGTTACCACAACAAGTATAAGAAATATCAAAATAAAATTATTTTTAAAACGAGTATAGCTTAATGGAAAATCTATAATAAAAATAAAAATACGTACTTTTCGCCTTTTAAAATAAGTCTTTTTCAGCTGTAAAAAAAATAATAATGATAATAATTAAAAAGTAAATTCAGGAATAAAAATTTTAATTTAAACAATTTTTTTTACTAGATTTCTTATTTGAATGACTGAATTATTTTATTCAAGACTTATAGCCGTTAATAAAATATGTTTTGATGACAGTAATGAAAAACTCGAAGTACCAACTCATAAATAAATATTGTGTTCAGTTCAGAAAATAATTTTAAATTACGGAGATTATCTTAGCAAATTCAAGTGTCCTATTCTATAAAAAGTAAAAATGAACTCTTTCATAATTTACCTAGTAGGATCAAGGAAAACCGTGGGAAAATGTTGATCGGAGCAGAACTAAAAAATACAAAATTAATGAATAAGAAAAAGGGTGGATATACTTTACAATTATATGAAATAACTAAATGAAGATAAAAAGTACATTTGAATATCCATTTAAGTACACGTTAACCTTAAATATTCAGTTTTATCTTAATCGGTAATACTTAAAATCACATCATCAGAGTAACGTTGATTTTATAAAAGAAAACTGATGAACTTAATTCTAAACAAATTGGAGAAAGATTCTTAAAATGGAATGATAATTTATTAAAAACGGAAACCGTTACTTAATAAGGTTCTTTCTCTTTCTGCACAGAGTTTGTATTAAATACTTTTTATCTGGTTTGATGCAGGGGGATTATAAATTTGTAATTTTTTTAACTGATATTTATTTATTGTATATTGGTCCATTTGGTTTACTTCTATTTTATATATTTATTATTTTTATATATTAATATCAACTTTAACTGCTTGTACTTTTTTTATTTTTCATTTATATTTCGTGAAACTGCTTTGATCAAGGTTTTACCTGGTTTACCTTGATCCATCCAGATAAATGCTGTGGTTGGTTCATTTTTACTTCCGTGAACGAAGTACAAGGAAGTATTGTAATCGCGAAAAATTTCGGTTTTCAAATTTCAACGGATATATCCATTTTGACCATCCCTGAATTCATTTTGACCAGTTTCGGCGTGACGTCTGTACGTACGTATGTGTATCTTGCATAACTGAAAAACGATTAGCCGTAGGGTGTCGAAATTTTGGATTTAGGACTGTTGCAACAATTACTTGTGCACCTCCCCTTTCGATTGCAATCGACCGAACCAAAAGGCCAAAATTCAAAAAAAATTTGGATTTTGGACCTTTTCTTAACTGCAATAATAAGCCCTCATTGAGAGCCTTTCAGCGATATATCATAAGTGGTAACTATTTTCATTGGTTTCAGAGTTACAGTCCAATAAAAGTTTAATTAATGAAATATTTGGATCTTTCAAAAGGGGAAGGCACATATCAGTTCTAATACAACTTCATTTCCTTTCATTTTTTTTACTTTTTTTAATTTAAATATATTGATTTATTAATAATTATTAACCTCTGACTGTAAAAAGATTTTTACAATAAATAATAATTCAATAATAAAAAAAATTTATGAAAAAATGTAATAAAAAATATAAAAAGTGAAATTTTTAATTAGGATTTTTGTAACATCTAGTTGCGCATCTTCTCTTTTAATTGCAATCGACAGAACCAAATGTGTCCAAAAAAGCCCAAAATTCAAACAAATTTGGATTTTGGACTCTTTCTTAACTGCAGTGAGAGCTTTTCAACGATATATAAATAATACTTATTTTCATTGGTTCCAGAGTAATAGCCAAATAAACGTTTAATTAATGAAATATTTGGATCTTACTAGGGGAAGGCACATCGGTTCAAATCCGATTTCATCTCCTTTTTTTAATTGAAATATATTAATCTATTAAAAATTATTAACCTCTGATTATATACAAAGTTTTACGATGATTAATAATTCAGTAATAACAAAAAAAAATCAAAGTTATTAATGAAATAAAATTTTATGTACTTTTCATTTTAAAAAATGTGTATATGTAATTTAATAGGCGTACAGAAAAGTCATGTGGTGTCCACATCAGATTTTTTTTTACTTTTTTTGGCATTATAGCTCTACAGCTATGCTGCAGCAGGAAAGTATAGTAATTAGTCAAAAAATGAAAATGTGTTTTTTTTTTATTTCTCAACGTTTCATAACCCAGGAACCACAAAAACGTACGGGGAGGGTAGTAATGTTCGTACATTCATGTGTACGTAGGTATATACGTGTGTTGGGGGTGTTTGAAGCTTAATCAAATTTTCATAATTGTAAAATACTACTGTGGTAAAATTCGACTTTCTGAAACAGGGAATTGGAATAACTTTACGTTAACGAATTGAAGCTTGTGAGGAGATACACGATAGAAGTTGTTTGGTCTAGTTACAGTACCTTTTCAACTAACAGACACTCTTAACCAAACTCTTTCCAGAGCTTTTAACTTCTTTATCTATCTATCTATTGCTCAAGCAAGGAAAAAATTTTCCTTTTTTATAAAATTATAGCATAATTAATTATACTTCATTTTTTTAGATAGAAATAAAACCACTGATGATTAATTTTTTTTTTTTTTTTTTTTAAAAAAAAGAAGTTGAAAGAGTATATCCCAATTAACTTAAAAAAAATATTAATATATTTTTCAAAAGAAAAAAGATTTAATCATTACACTGGTAACAATAATAAATGAATAAGTACTGTGAAAAAAAAGAAATAAAAGGAGGCAGTTTTACAAAAGCTCACTTTATAAAGACAATCAATATACTGACGGTATAAATAAGGGTTTAACATAAAGCGTTGCTTATTTTAATCTTTAAAGAATATCTTTAACATAATAAACCTGACCTTCCTTAAAAAAAGGTTGGTTTCTTAAATAAGATAAAGATTTATTTTAAAATGATAACCCTTATAGCTCCTCCTTCTAAGATGTAGCTGTACAAATAATGAACAATTTCATTGCAGAAAGTGTTATAATATTAATTTGTTGTTTACACTAACTTTCCGCTTTCTTTTAGGTGTAAAAAAACATGTGATGTTCACGAGATATCGGTCAGTTTAGCTTTCTCTGTGAGTAATGATGACAATCATCAGTTTCTGTAAGTTATTAGAATGAAGGTGTAACACTTGTAAGGCTGATTATTATTTGTATTTAGATAGGCTTGGATTATTGATAAACAAATCAACAAATCATTTGGCTCATTGGATGAGGCAACGAAAAACCACATTATTCCTCAATTTCTTTAATAAGTTTGGCACGAGAATGATTGTTGATTTTGACAACAGCTGTGTCCTTTTCGGGAGCGACTTGTAACTAATGTCAGGTGACCTTTTACTATTATGGTTATGGCAATTACCACGCATTCAACCTACATAAAATAATATACTATTGTTCTAATACTGAAAATAATTTTACATTTTAAGTAAATTTATTTACATGTAATAATAGTTACAACTTAAAAAAGACGATTTATACTATTAAAACTGAAATAAATAATAAAAAATCTGATGTGGACACCACCTGACTTCCTTTTTCGCCTATTAAATTACTTATATTTTTTATTACATTTTTTTCATATATTTTTTTTTACTATTGAATTATTATTTATTGTAAAAATCTTTTTACAATCAGAGGTTAATAATTATTAATAAATTAACATATTTAAATCAAAAAAAGTTAAAGAAAAAAAAAAGAAAGTGAAGTCGTATTAAATTTTGAAAAATCCAAATATTTCATTAATTAAACTTTTATTGGACTGTAACTCTGAAACCAATGAAAATAGTTACCACTTATGACATATCGCTGAAAATCTCTCAATGAGGGCTTATTACTGCAGTTAAGAAAAGGTCTAAAATCCAATTTTTTTTTTATTTTGGCCTTTTGGTTCAGTCGATTGCAATCAAAAGGGGAGGTGCACAAGTAGATGTTGCAACAGTCCTAAAGCCAAAATTTCAACACCCTACGGCTAATCGTTTTTGAGTTACCCGAGATACATACGTACGTACAGACGTCACGCTGAAACTAGTGAAAATGGATATTTCCGTTGAAATCTGAAAAACGAAATTTTTCGCGATTACAATACTTCCTTGTACGAACGAAGTAAAAAAACTATAGATTTTAGCTTTATTATTATTTTTTTTAATTATACAGTGTATATATATATATATATGTACAAATATAATTAATAAACTCTCCTCATAATTACTGCTAATATGACATATTAATATTAAGCTTCTGTAGGCCTTTAACATAACTAACCTTACAACATTCATCTCGATAAAATCACTACACGGCTTCAATTTAGCGTTCTAAACTGCGGGTAGTATTCTTTACTTTTTGGACTTACGAGTATAGATAACAAAAGAGAAGAAGTATCAAACAAAATAAATCAGTAATTAACATCAATTATTAAATACATTGAATACATAAAAAAAAAAAAATCGTAAGATAAGTAACTGTTACTGGCAGAAAAAGTACATTTGATGATTGTAAAATGATCCAGATTCGAATCTGCTTAAAAGTATTTATTTAGAAGTTCTATTATTTCGAAGTGAATTTTTAAGCTAGATATCATTATAAGCTCATCGTTAGAATTTAATTACTAGTCTTACAATTATTTGGTATTGGGCGTAATCTAAAAAAATGATAATCCTAATATTAAAAAAGACCAAATAAAAAATTGTAATTTCGTTTTCATTAAACTCCACATTCAGTCCTTTTTTAATTCATTAAAATCTCAAATAAATGTAGAAATTAAATAAAATGAAATTTAATTTCTAAAAATATACTATGTTAGTGGAGTAATAATAACAATAACCAAAAGAATTGAAAATAAATATTGATACTGGCATTGACTTTTGAAAATTACTATGGTAGCCGGACAAATTACATTGGAAATATTACTGATGGCAAAGGATGGAAATTTTTCAAATTTTAATTCTTCAATATTTTATTAAAAAATATTTTTATACTATATTTATTAATCCAAATAAAATATTTATTTACAAGAAACAATAATACATATAAATATTACGAATAAATTTGTTTTGCATGCAACAAATATAGAGATGAATTTCTCGAACAGTGATCTTTCACAATCCCCTTAACATGATATGATCCAGTCGTTCATTTTTCTTTCCGAGAAATAACGATCTTTCACAACTGATCAGTTAATATAGAAAAAAAAAATTATCTGCAAATCGCTACGTAATATTTTTCATTTAACATCTTCAATTAGTAAGAAAAATTTACTGCGTGACTACCAGAGGAACGTTTTTGATAAAATGTTTTAAAATCATCGAAATCGGGTCAGAATTATCGTATTTGATTATCATATAAGACTTCAGCTGAAAATATATTTTAAAAAACCGTGTTTAGGCAATACACACTCGCACGCGCGGGTGGTTGAGGTTAAGTACCTCGATCATCAAAATCAGACCGAATTTGATGACATTTTTGTAAAGGCTGTTTCTTTAATTGTCCCACGGTAAGCGGGGTACAGGGGAATATTTATATATTTCTATAAATTATAATAATTTATTAAATTTAATAAATAAATATATAAAATGATGGATGTGAAAAAAGTATTTTCAAGAATCATTTTTATACTAGTATTAATAAATGTTATAGACAAAAATTTTAAATATATAGAAAACATTTTGAAAAATGTTAGAAAAAATATTTGTACTGGTAGAATACAATAAAAAATGTTGGAAATTCATTTTAACATTTCATTCAATTAATTTTTCTATTCAGGAAGTATGTTGGAACGAATGAAGGAATGTTGGAATTGGGAAAAAATGTTAACGAAGTTGGAATATTATGAGTTATTTCAACATTTTATGATTATTTTTTTTTTATGGCAAGTTACAAAGTCGGATTAATATTACTGTAAATAAATAACTCATGCTTGAGTAATTTGATCTGAAACATGTATATAAAAATCTAGTGTCTGTGAATGTGTTACCCTTCATGCAAAAATTTACTCAATCGATTGATGAAATTTGCATAAACATAGTACAGCAGAAAAAATTGCCGTTACGACATGTTTTACCATTTCAAGATGGGGGGCTTGCGGTAACAACCAAATTTTGATCCTTGCCGATATTTAATTTTATTTTGGCTAAAACATTGATCAAATCGAATTTGGACACATGTAATATTTCAAATTAAGTATTTTACAAAAAATGTCTCTTATATCTTTAGATCTTTCGGTTATCAAGAAAACTAGATTTAAAGATGCGACGGCGTACGGCGCGATGGCTCAACCAACACAGTCTCTGTCACTGTTACTGTTTGTGTGCGGGACACAACACACACAAAATAAGTTTTTTTTAAATAAAAATAATAATATATCATAAGAAACGAAGTACAATCTTCTGGACGTGATTTTTGTCGAGTAACGCTAAGAACCATACAAAATAATTCGTAAAAATTCGGGTAACCAGATATAACTACTATTTTTAAAATGCGGCCGACTATTTTGAAACTCGCATACTTCCGATCACTCAGTTTTGAGTTTAGTGCTGACCAAATAGTGTTGCTCTGAAGAGATTACAGTGCACTGATAGTTTTTATAAATTCAGCAAGCTTTAATTGTTATTTGTCAGTAATATTCTCACAACCATGAGGATAGTGAACCCACTGGGGAGCTAGACAGAAAGGACGAGAAAAGTGAACTTTAACCGGCTAGTCTTCCATAGTCATTTAATCATATAGTACGAATATGTTCAAATAAACTTTATTTATAATTTTTATCTTATATGTTTATAACAGATTAAGCTTTAACTGAAGTTATGTTATGTTATATATAATACTGAAGTAGATTTAAAATTGACAAATAAAATAATTAATATATTTAGTTTTATAAGGATATATTTATTTAAAATAAATAAAAATATTGTTTCCAGAAAATTAATAATAAAATATTGTGGAAAAGTTACTGTTACTATAAGTAATTTTTCAACACTCATGAATAAATTTTCAACTCAAAATGCTGATTCAAGTGAAACATCCCTCGTTTTTATTTCTTATTAAAATATCGCATTATTTCATTGTAACAACACCAATAAAAAATAAATACAAATTTTCTACATAATATATTTGAAGTTAATTTTTAATTTTTTTCTTCAGTCATGCAAGAAAAAATATATTACGAAATGAACCAGTGAACCATTCATTTTTTTTGAGGGAACAAAGTAGGGTCAATTGAAATTTAATCATCAGACCATAACGCTTGCGTGGTTAATGTGTGCTTTATACCGATATTATCAAAAGTACATTATGTAATAAATATGCCCACATGAAAAACAGGATAATTCTAGCATAACAATTAGGTTAATAATTTCATAATTACCCAGCGATTATTCTATTATACCATTAGCACAATTCGTACCGATTTTTCTTATCACTATAATCCATGTATGCACACGCAATCTTTATCAACATACTATCAGTTTAATTTAAAATAATGCAAGTAATGTATTCTGAATATAACTAAACTGATCACAAGGTTTTTATTGACTTGAAGAACAATAGGTAAAAGAAATTCATTGTTTATTTTTCCACTCTATACTTGAACTAGCAAACCAATTAAGACCATTTTTTTTTTTTTTTTTTTTACTGAACAGTTTCCTTGAATTTTTATATTTTTCCCAATGCATTTGAAGGTTAACTACTTTATAGTAAGGCTAAAGAATCGGGATAGTCCTTATTCTAATCCTCGATCATTTTTCTACTAATCTAGCAATTTCATTTTATGATTGAAATTTTTCTAGAAAAAAAATAAAGAATTTAGGGTAATTTTCAATCTAACCTGGCTTTACCCCCTTATTTAAAGCGTAATAACATTCTAATCTTATGCCCTGTATCATTACCGCACAATTCGTGTATTTTTTACCAGAGAATTGTCGTTAATGAACTATTATTGAAGTATTGATTATTTCAGTCACTAATTATTATTTTCAAAATAAAAAAACTGCATTTTAGTTTTTAATAAGTTATATTATTGACAACTGGTTAAATGGTAAATAGTCTAGGTAAATATTCAATACGGCTAGATTCTTCCGCCAGCAACCCTCTAGTTCACCTTAACGACATAGAACCGGAATCTGTTTCTAAGAACGTTTACTAATATAATATTAGATAGGGACGATTTTATTATGAAAATTATATTTAAAACATATGCTACGTTAAAGTTTAAAATAGATTAAAGGGTGGATACGGCCTACTGGACCCTAGTCAAGTGTATGTCCGCTACCTTACTATCAATATAACAACTAAAATTGTACTTATAGTTATAGAATATACTTAACTATGTTATAATTAAAAATAACTCGTCCCTCGTTACGCCGCTAGACTGGTGCGTAACTATTGTGGCTTATTTTAGCCGCGTGATCTTTTGTGTCAGTTAGTATCTATCTGTACGGTACGCTCATTACGGTCATCTGTATTATAAGCTGCGTAATAATATATTATAAAAAATAATTAAAATTTTTTAACCACCTTACCAGCAGAAAAGATATATGTTCTCAAGGTCTTTGTTTTTTTTGAACCATCATCAGGAAATTAAAAATATTATAATAAGTCAAAAGTTAAAATGAGTACACAGTTATGACTGTTTAATGTCAAGGTATACTCAAGTATTCTCTAGTACTCTAGTTACTCTGGTTAGAGTATACTGTTGACATTCAAATAGTCGCGACTGTGTACTCATTTTTATTTTTGACTTATAATATTTTTAATCTTCTAATGATGGTTTAAAAAACCGAAAGATCTTGAGAACATAAATGTTTGTTACTGGTAAGGTGGTTAAAAAATGTTTAATTATTTTTTATTATTAAAATATATCAGCGGAAACCATGTTTAAGAAATTTATTCTTATTATAATATGTGTATGGAAATTAAAAAAAGAATATTACGTTGAGGGTAAATGGATATTTTCAAATAAATATCTAATTATGTGTTTTATACCTGTACTGATAAAATAGGCCTACAGTAATTCGCGATTTGAAATTAGAATTGATTGTAAGATGAGTGGCTAGTACAGCATATAAAATTTTGGATTTATCATTAGAAACGCTAATGTTTTTAAATCAAATCTAAAAATTGGCAATTTATATTATTAGTTTGTGTAGGTCTCATGTAGAAGGTAATTTGAAATGCTATAAATAAAAAAATTGTAGATTAAATGAAAGTGTATTCTTAAAAATGTTGAAATATTTATATTTTAGAAAACATAGTCTATTCTTTCACGATTCATCGAGTGAGTGATTCATCTAGTAGAGGAATTTCAGCTGCCTTCTTTACAGTGCAAGAGAAATCTCGCAGGTTTATTTATTTACATAGAATCATAAATGAATTTGCGGTTAACTCCTAGTTATTAAGTAAAATAAATTTATATGTCCCCGCTATTAAAATGCCCTGTAAGTAAATATTCAATACACCTAGAGCTTATACCTTACAGTAACTGAATTCATCATTTTTATTTATGATGAAAAGCTTTAATGAAATTTGTAGGGAATATACATTTTTGACAGTAACAATGAATTTTTGAACACGATCTCTGCTCATTATCAAAGGTTAAACCAACATGCTTTACTGAGCTGAATTTTAGTGTATTATAGTATCTAATGTTTTATGTATGCAATTTATTTTTTTGTTGTCGTTTACTTTTAATTTTTATTTTGTAATATTAGTGTTTTTTTTGTTTTGTTTTTTGAAAGAATCATTTCTTATCCACCCCTGGAACCGGACATACAATTAAGCCTTAACACAGCTCCAGGAGGTGCCTTTGCCTCAAACTGCCTCATTGAGAACTAATGTTCCGCCCAGGCAGCCGGGACTCGGGCTTCTGGTGACATGCCTGCCATGCCTCTAATGAGGAGACCCCCAAAGAGATCCCCCACCGGGACTCCGGTCTTTACGCCTTGCCTCTAGTGAGAAACCCCCGGAGGGATCCAGGATTACGGACTTACTTTACCCCCCAAAATTCGAAGGCACGTGGGAGTCCCCGCCCAAATATCGAGGGTGAGATACCTAGGCGGTCCACCCCTCCTGGACGGGGCTGTCCCAACCCTAAATTCATCCCAAAAGTGAAGACGACAGGATTCATTTCCGGGCGCCGGCCGTGTAGCTACGGCCCCCAAGAGCGTGCCCACGGGCATTGCAGTGCGAACACTTAGCCTCCGTTGGACAGTCCTTACGGAGATGTCCCTCAACCCCACAATTGAAACATCGCCCCCTTCTGTCAGGTTTGTAATAGATTAGTTGAAGATTATATTATTTTGATTGTACACCTATATGAATGTGAGATGTACTGTAAATGGATTTATGTAGTGTACCAGTGAATAAATAAATAAGTAAATAAATGTGATTTGCCAGTGCAATATCTTACATGCAACAGCTGGAAATACAGGTATAAATGGGGATAGATTAAAAGGGGTGAAAAATAGTACTTTTATTTTTTTCTTCAGATTTTGCAGAAAAATTTCAGCAATGAAATGAGATTTTATAGATTCTTAGAATACAGTGACTGCTAAATAGTATAAGTTCACTCTCAATTTTATTTCATTAATGAAATGAGTTAGTAACTTCGAAATCATCGGCAAAGATATAGCGTGATTAGTACAGTTAATTGCTTGTTATTTCATCTACAGCTGTGTAAAATTATTTTCCACATTTCCTAGAAAGAGGGGTACCTTAATTTACAGTTTTATACCATCTGTTTTAGTCTACAATTGATGTCAAATATACATCATATAGGGAAAAAAATTAAGATTTTTAGAATTAAATATTAGTGAATTTCAGTGATGTTGCCTTACTAATTTGCAGCAGTGTATGCGACTCAGTGAAGAAGGAACTGTAAACCATTTATTCCTTATCTTACTCAGTAAGTCTGACATGAGACTTTTGTTATTGTTTGGAATTTTTATGTAATTTTTTAGAGCGACTTTGTTTCAGGTTAGATCGCCTACTAAGAAGTCGAGAGTTCCAGCAATCAAGTCCCAGTAAAGGCAGTTACTTTTATATACGGATTTGATTATTAGATTGTGGATATCGGTGTTCTTTGGTGGTTGGGTTTCAATTAACCACGCATCTTAGGAATGGTCAAACTGAGACTGTACAAGATTACACTTCATTTACACTCATATATATCACCCTCATTCATCCTCTGAAGTAATACCTAAACGGTAATTCCCGGAGGCTAAACAGGAGAAAAAATAAAGAAGGTTGCCTACTACCAGTACGGTCATATCATGTAACATAAATGCAAACAATGATGTACAGTTGGAGCCTTTAATCACCCGATATTTATATATATATATTTTTTTTTTGTTTAACCTCTGGAACCACCGTTAGGTATTTCTTGGAGAGGATGATTTTTAGCGTGTGAAAATTGCCATTCCTGACCGGAATTTGAACCCGGGACCTCCGGATGAAAGACCGAGATGCTACAACTCGGGCTTTCATCCTTTATACACTATTTTTTTAAATTCAAAGTTCCATATTACGAAGTGTTTCGGTAAAATGAAGAGAAATAATGCCCACCTTTGATCCAGAAAATCAAAGAAACAAATTCTAGCGTATCAAATAAATATTAAAACTATCGGTTCCTCAATTTTATCTCTCGATTATTTGTCTTATAATTTAACTAATAATACATCCTTGTGATAAAATCAAGATATATAAACAACTGTCACTACTTACAAGAAACTTCATCATACGTTCAGATAATTCTGGATTACCTTACAACTTACACATTTATTAATATGCATCATTAAAAAGTACAAAAAAGTAACTTTTATTTTCTGTAAAATATGAAATCTCTAAAATAAAGGATTAGTACTCCTTTGATATTTCATTTGCGTAAGTGAATTTGAAGTTAATTCAAAACAATTAATTGTCTACGTAAACTACTTGCATATCCAACAGGATATGCAAGTAGTAGTTTGACGCTCTGTAACAACAGAGCGTCAAACAGACCTTTCAAAAAAAATATTGTAGCTGCAATGCAAGCGAACAAAAAGTTATGTGACTTTTTTCGCAAAAAAAATGCTATAATTATACTGCACGGTAATTCTAAAATACACTGCGAACATTGATTTTTGTACAGTGCACGAATACATTAAGATTAATATTTTTCTACCAAATTTGTCTTTATCGCTCAGTATTCTACTTGCTTCTACCAACCGTACGTTTGACTTGTTTCTATCGCTTCGAAACATATCTTACAACAAATAATTTTAAAAATCCTGCAGTTTATATGTGGATCAGAAGATAATATACTACAGAAACTGGTAATTTGGTGATAGACTTGGTTATTAAGGGTTATAAATGATTTATGTATAAGTTACAAACAACTTAAACTTCCAGCGTAATATAAATAAGAGCATTTTTTTAATCATTTTTATTTAAAGGTAGAAAAAAGATGATAATTTTAATTTCAAATTACATAGGTGTACTTTAATTATAAATAGTCAGTTAACTCGGAATATATTATTTCTTTGGATTTACATTGAACATAATATTAGATAGTATATATATACATTGCATTTATATTACATTGCAAAGAAGCTATCCAAAGAATTTATATTGAGAAATTTTATTCTCCTTTGTTGATAAATGTAATGTTAAAGACTTAATACTTCTCTCATATACTTTCATTGGACATACGGAATTCTGATCTGAGTGAATCAAACAACAATAAAGTAATATTTTGCAGTAAAAGCGGGAAATAATATTAATCTGTGGTATTAAAAAAACAGAATTCACTGTAAACTTCTTTTTTGAAAACTAAATACTTTGGTTTGAACAGTTTATATTTCGCCTGTTTCACGGACATGAAGATAAATAAGTAATTTTTTTAAATGGTACTGATTTTCTATGATTTCTAATAATTTTATTGAGAATAAGGTAAAATCAAGAATTAATCAGTTTAAATAGGAACAATCTATCTATAAACAGTTTCATTACCATGTAAAACAATTTAATTTTTTTTTTTTTTTGAGAAGTCAAATGACATAATGCAATTGAATTTGAAATAGTTAAAGAATAAGAAATTCAAAAATTAATTTAAAAACATAAATTTTTGTAAAAAACGAACTAAATTCTAAGATAAAATTATTTTAGTCTTATTTCATAAACATTTGCATGCGTCTTTGCGACCATCTTCATTAACTATAGGCTGATCTCACGCTGGTATTCATAGTCGATTTAAATTTTTCTTTCCAGACATAGCTCTATTGATGCGGCAACAGATTAGCTACAAAATGAAAATATAGCGATCGGCCAAAATTTTGTTACCGGGGTTTTTGCAAATGTTGGAGTTTCAAGATACTCCTTAGTACAAAAACACTAAAAAAGTTATAGAAATACATAAAAGATGTATTTAACATATGTATATGTGTTGACATGTATTTTGATTATCTCTGATTATTATCTCTGGACTGACTCAACATAAATTTTAAAAAAATGACTCAAAATATGGAACGATAACGCCATTAAATTTTGGTGAAAATTATAAAATTGGGAGGGACAGTTACCATCATTTTTTTTTATACGATTTAGAGAATTTAATTTTAGTACGATAAAAGCATTTATTAAATAATTAAAAATTTTTAAGTCAGTTGGATCTAAAAGTGGGAAATATTCAACGTTATTAGTAAACAGTTTTTCCCCCATACCTCGAAAACCCGTTGACCAAAATAATTGAAATTTGAAACTAATATTTGGCTATATAAATATGCAACTCAGTTTTGACGTGATTTTTGGATTCCATAGAAGAAGAAGCCCATGTTTAATAACTAACCGTAACATAATTTTTTTTTTTTTTTTTTTTTTTAGTAAATTCTAATTTTTTAAACATTTTACCAAACGGGCCAGCTTATTTAAGTAAATAATTACTCCAATAAATAAACTTTTATTCGCAAAAAAACAAGAGCTGAAGTGACCCGTACTTTAAATATAATTTTTTATCTTTAATTTTTGATACTGATAATTCAACTGTATTAATACAGACAACATGGGAAATTAAAAAAAAAAAAAGAGTGCCTATGAGACCCAACTAGAAAGAATTTTTTTGATTTTTTTAAATTTTTAATCTTTATCTGTATTTCAAGTTGTGGCTGTAACTGTAATTGTTATGTGAGGTAAGTGTCAAGTACAGGTGGAGATCAAATGGGACCCAAATTTTTATCAAAACGTTTTTCCCTTCTTAAAAATTATACTCTAAATTTAAGATAATTTTCATGTTAAAAACTCCGGTTGGTCAAAAAGTTCAACTGGGATCCAAAATATTTTGTTAATAATTTTGCGGTTTTTGTCAATTATATTTTAAATACTGCATAATCTTTAAGGTAAAACCATCGTTTGATAAGATCAATTGGAACTCAATTTTTTTATTGAAGGAGTTGATCGTTTTGTACTATAATTATTGGATAATTAGGTCATCTCAGTTGAAAAATCAAATTATATATTTGAAATAAAAATCCATCAAGGACAAGGCCGAGAATAAATTTTGTCCCTTTGCTGGCTTTTTTTTTTAATTATACAGGCATGTATTTTTTATATGTTCAAAAAATGTGTTCGATTTCAACTGTTTCTATATTTAGTTTATTTATAATGCATAGTATATCTGTTTTTTAATGTTTGCACACTAGAAAATGATTTATTGTAAAATTTTGTTTAGTTCGTTATAGAAAAAGAAAAATATAATTTTAAATTACTGTAACTACCGATCGTCATGAACAAAAAAGAACATAGAAAAAGTAATATAATACGCTAGGAAGAGGGAAATTAATTTGTCCCTGTGGCTTTAGAATAATTGCTATCGATTTTCATATCGTAGGGATCAAAATATTTTTCTCAATTTTATGAGATAACACTAAATATATTAATCCACAGGGTTGGTCTAGTGGTAAACTCGTCGTCGTAAATCAGTTGATTTCGAAGACGAGAGTTCTCAGGTTCAAATCCTAATAAAGGTAGTTGTTTAAATTCGGATTTGGATACTAGATCGTGATACCGGTGTTCTTTGGTGGTTGTGTTTCAATTAACCACACCTGTCAGGAATGGCCGCCCTGAGTATGCTCAAGAATACAGATTTACCGGTATAGTTACATTAAACTGATGTCGCTAATGACTTTAACTGTTGATGGGACTACAAATAAAAATTTTCCAAAATTAAAAAAATAAAACTAGATATATGCCCATTAAAAAAAAACAAAAAAAAACAGGAATGGTATACACTGTTTATAGATGTAATTAAAATTTTTATGTAATAAGCGGTGCATCCTTATCTACATGTAGATTATGTTGCATCAATTTCAGCAATAAATCTTGTTAAACAGTAATTCAAAACTTAATTTGAATTAAGTTTACTTAATTCACACTTATTAATTCACACTTGTGAATTTGTAAACAAATTCACAAGTGTGAATTTAAGTTACCATTATGTAAAATGTATCTTGCACTCTGAAAATAATCAGAAAAATTATTTATCTTCTTTTTAAACTACGGAAAATTTTCAGAAATAAAAGAAATTTTATTTTTTGTTTAAATCCGTAAAATGTTTTACGATACGTAAAGGTTGTTAAAATTTTAGGCATGAAAAAGAAAATAAATCATGTTAGATTCAATTAAATATATTTTTTTTAAAAATGAGGGATTATCTATTCCTCAGTTTTGTAAAAAAAACAATTCACAATTTATTCCTCAATTGTGATATATAAAAAAAACAAAATTTTATATTATAGATTAGATAATAATTCATTATTATAAACACATTTTTCAGTTAAAACATTTCAATATAAGTAGACATTATAAATGTTGAAAAATCAATAATTGTGTATTAACAACGCCAAACATATTGAAAGTGAACTACCCTATAATCTTTTTTCCAGGGTTCGAATTCCGATCAGGCATGCCATTTTCACACACGCTACAAATCATTCATCTCATCCTCTGAAGCAATACCTAACGGTGTTCCAGAAGTTAAAACAATTACAAAATTTGGAGCACTTTCTTTTTTAAATAAATTAAAAGTGTATCGTTCTCCACAGAATACAAAAAACAGTTAGTACTGTATTTGAACAGTAATCCCTCTTAATTCAAATGATTACTTAGGTGGTGGTGAAGTTGGTGTTGTGTGTGTGTGTGTGTGTGTTCAAACGCATGCGCGCGCGCGCACACTATATAATCATTTTAAATCATCACACCTATGTAATCATTTTAAATTAAGGGGAATTAATGCAAACTTATAAATTACCATTATGCAGAGAATTAATAAATTAAACTAACAATTTTTATTTAAGCGTTTCGTACAGCAGACTCATTAAAAAAATTACAAAAATTATTTTAATGCAGAATTATTTATTACTCAGTATTACAAGTCGGTCAGATTTGTACTGTGGTAAAACATCTGTCAGTTTGTAAACATCTGTCTGACCTTAAAACAGCTAATATTTACTATACATGTGTAAATTTGCATTACATTGTTTTTCAATGTGGATAAAATATATCAGTTTTTATTTATTATTATTTTTTAGGTAATTCCGCACACTTATTTATTATTTTAGATAGATTCAAAAGTTTATAAGTTTAATAGTTTTTAGTCATTTTTTCAATTTTTGTAATGTCTAAACTTGTTAACATTATTAATTTTTTTTTTTTTTTAATATATATATTACGCCTACGTACATTGCCATCTAAAATATTATAACATCTGTTGGTTTTCTTTCTACTAAAATTTAAAATTATAATAGAGGCCTTCAAAAAGTCAAACTGAGTTTTTAAAAAATGAAAATATGCTGACAGAGATTATTGTTTAACACCCATAAATATGATCATTTAGACCGAAATTTATTAAATTCTATATTCTATATTTGCTCTGATGAAAGTTTTACCATGGTTTTCTTTGCTCTATCTAAATAAATGCTGGGAAAGTTTATTTTATTTATTTGTAGTAACAGCTAAATTTTTCTAACGTTATCTATAAAATTTAAATTTAAGTACGACTCTAATAAAATATTATTTATTTATATGACGTAATATGTTTAGAAAACGAAGTAAGGTTTGCTAACGATAATAATAATCTTGTAATAACGCGTTATTATAAATCTATTTTTTTGAACTGAATATTATTTTATGAGATAATTTTTTATTTTATTTTATAGAACAAACAAAAACAGCCTCTTACACAAAAAAAAATCATCTAAGAAAAAATATGGATTTGTTTAAATTATTTCATTATTATTCAAATTATTGTGAAATAAGCAAACGAAAATTAATGGCAATTTGTGGTGTTAAAAACAGTTAGATTTAATTATGCGTTAATATGATTTATAATTAGTTACTTTATTGGCGCTTCTATTGAAGTAACACACTTCGTATTTTAATAATAAAACGTACGTACAAGTTGTGATTATAAAAATAAAGTATAATATTAAGGTTAAATACATTTCAAGTTAGAGCTTATTAAAATAATTGTAACTGTACAATTTTAAAGGTAATTTGCAGTGTGTTTGTGTGTGCGTATGTATGTGTCTGTAAAGGATTTGAAAAGTACACCATTTATATTACATTAATAATATACCTATTGTAAAACATAAAACGGAATAAATGCACTTTAAGTAACTGAAATAACTCGCAAAACTCGTATATTTTTCAGCAGCTATAAAACAATTTACAACATCCTGAGTTCAGTAGAAAATTATGACTTTTCCCCTTTCCCTAAACAGTATATCCCCTCCTAATATAGAACTGACATCGATCGTTACGATGGATACGAATCATTTCAAACAGAAAACTTTACGATTTTTCATAAGTGTTTCAGTTTCGCGTCAATAAGTTTGAAATGTTTCAAAAGATAAGTAACTACAAGAAAACTAAAGTTAGCAATATCTGTGCTCTCTCTAAAATATGAAGAAGTAAAGTTAAAAAGCTGTTTGAAAAAGTTATAATTTTTTTACATGAATATCATATAAAATATAAGAGTTATGTTGCATAGTAGATATAAGTATTACATGAATTTATTATTTGTTATTAAAAATGGTCACTCGTAAATTTGGTACATAAATGTTGATAAATATTATAGATGTATAAAATAAGAAAATAGTTTATTTATTTCCTTTGATTATTTGTCGGTTCTAGAATAATACGTACAACATTCGTTGAATTTACGACATCAATTTCTGAGTAATTTAATTTTCCATAATTTTATTACAAAAATAAATAATATTCCGTTTAATTTATACTTCACTCAATTATATAATCAAATTAGAATTATTTTAATATCATTCTAAGAAATCTTACTATAAAATTTAAACAATCTGTTTATTAAATCCGTTATCGGAAAAATAATATCCTCAAATTCTTAAATGTTCTCAAACTAAACATCATTATTTTTAAAATACCTAATTTAAATTTCTATTCTATAATTATTACTTTCTTTCTTTTCCTGTTTTAACCTCAAGAACCACCTTAAGGTATTACTACCACCTTAAGGTATTAGAAGATGAGCGAGGAAGATATGTATGAATGTAAATGAAGTGCAGTCTTGAACAGTCTCAGGTCAATCATTCCTGAGATGTGTGGTTAATTGAAATCCAGCCACCAAAGAAGTTCCCGGCTGCCTGGGTGGAGCCTTGAGAACGGCATAGCCGGGCCCAGGGTTACTGCTCAGGTAGTTTGAGGCACTGGCACCCCCCCCCCCCGTAGTGTGAATGCTTAAGTGCGAATCCGGCTCTGTGGGACGGGGCAAATAAGAGAGAAAAAAAAATAAAAAACCATCAAAGAACACCGGTATCCACGATCTAGTATTCGTATAAAAATATTAAAACTGCATTTACTAGGATTTGAACCTTAGAACTCTCGACTTCAAAATCAGCAGATTTGTGATGACGAGCTCACCACTAGACCAACCCGGTGTATTATAATGATTACTTTACCAGTTCTGTAGTGATAAATAATAATCGAATCGTTCGCAAACTGTACACATAATATAAACTATTTTTTTTTTTTGTTTCATAACTTGTTTATTTACAATCGGTTCCTATAACAGAATAATTAAATCGTATAACAATAACCACATGATACGGGGTTCTAAATTAACTCCCACAATAGTTCAATCAATTCTTAAGAAAAAACAAAAAAATAACTAAAGTTATCAATAAGCAAAGTTTTTAAGTACAAGAACATATCCGCATTCACTTCGCGATTCACAAATAAATATAAACAAATTTTTAAAGAATGAAGAATAATCACGTATTATAAATAAGCTCAATAAATGTTGTTGGCGAGACAATAGACACATAACAATGTAGGTGGTAACAAGAACAATTTAACAATTAACAAAAGAATAAAGAAATAAACAAATTTTTTTTTTTTTTACTTGGTGATAAATATTGAATCTGTCATCCAGTATCCCCCCCCCCCCGGACTATCACTTGGAGACGTTTCAACTTCAGACGTCCTAGCCGTTATCAAGCAGATTAATTGCTAGGTATTTGACGTGATTTTCAAAAGCTGTTGGGGTTTTAAACTAATTAAAAATATAAACTTCACAATTAAAACAATGTTAAACAACTAACGAAATTAAGAATAAAAGAGAAGTAATAAAATTTTAGGTAATTTAACATGTTTGAGAACATTAAAAATTCATTACTAAACACAAATGTTTAAAAATAAACATCTAATTTAATAATCTAATTTCAAATCAGATTTGAAATTTTATTTCAAATTTTTTATTTGAAATAAAATCGAAATGAGAAAAATCCAAAGGTATAAATAAATCTCTATATTTAGCAATGTTTATTAGAAGGTAAAGAGAAATTAGCAAAATTTGTCGTACATAAATAAATAATTAATAAAAAAAAACTGAAAATAAATATATAGAATAAATATTTACATAAAAGTAAAATAGTATACAAATAAATTTAAATTAGCGTTAGCAGCAAAACATACTTCTATGTAGTGTTTACAAGAAAATAGTTTAGCCCCACCGGTTAGTTTTTTTTATAAAATTCATAATAGAATAGATTATTCATAATATTTTAGTTGATAACACCTATCTGTAAAGAATTAAATTATTTTTTTCCTTTCAACTCAGAAATCATACGAGAGGAACATTATTTTTACATAATTAACTTTTTTTTTATTCTAACTCTAGAACAGGTAGTAGTAATACCGAAGCTTAAAATAACAGGTCTCTTCTGTTTCATAATGTTCACTGAAATTTCAGTACACATATCTTTATTTGCTCTGACGAATGGAAAAGTATTCTCTGATTCATAACTTTGGTGTCAGTAAAATAAAAGAAAAATTAAAACAAAACTGGAAAAGCCAAATATAAAACAAAAAATAATTTTATACAAAAAAATAGAGGGCGTGAAATTTTTATCATTACTAAGTAAGCAACTTCACAACAAACGCACAACATAAAATGTAATAAAACACTAGGGTTGCTTATCTACAAATTTAATGCAATTATATATTTTTCTCTTTACATTAAATAATTTTCGTTTATTACGTAAAAGTAAATAAATAATAAAATATATAACGTTATGATGGTAACCTTGTGCGTGACTTTCACAAACCAAATTTACCTTTATTTATTTTTAATTATAGAATGCGTTATTTACACAGTGTCCTGTAAAAACAATATTCCAGACAATAAATTCATTATTTAAATAAATTATCATTTATTTTATAAATTCATTCTTTTTGTGATTTCAATCTTTTAAAATAATAATAAAACTTTCACTCTGTTGCATAATAGACGGGAAAGAATAAAGGTTAAAAATTACGAATTTATAAACAGAGCTTTCAGCGATACATAGGTAATAATGATTTTCTATAGCATTGTAATAGGTATAAATTTATTTACCTTTTAAACCAGAATTAATCTATAAATGCAAGCTAATATTAACAAAATTAATTTTTCACCTGTGTTAACTTAAAAAAAAAACAAAAAAAAATAATACACTCGCTACAAAAATATTGCTTTAAAAAAAAGTAGATCCACGGACAAATGGAGAATTTTTTTATTAATAGTGGTCCTGTCTAACTTTCCGAAAATCTTTCGAACTTTTTGAGGGTTTATCCCTTCCCAACCAATATAACAGAAATTAATTAAGGTTAAAAATAAATGATTGTGGTTAAAATAAATTAAAACCGGTTTCAAAAGAAAACTGTAAAGAAAACTAATAATATAAAATCCACTTATACAATTTGAAAAATTATAGATTCGTTAATAGAATTCAGAAACAATATAATTCGTGGTATTAAGTCCAATTATAACATATTTATTGATGACTGTTGAATACAATAAAAAAAACTAAAATACACAAGCATAAGATTTAATGTCAAATTATAAACATCGACTTAAAAACCACCGATATCCGTGGCGAAGAGATAGCGGGCTTCATCTTTCATCTAGAAATCCCGGGTTCGGATCCCGGTCAGGCATGGTATTTTTCATACGCTACAAAATTCCATCTCCATATTCCACGCAGAATCTTCAAGCTTATGTTGTGATAATATCATCAATCCTAAAAAAACTGTATTTATTTTTAAAAACTCTAGGTACCTCAGGGATTTTCTAAATGTATTTACAACTGGCACATAGGGGATTTAGTTAAAATTTTCTCTTTTTAAAGCGACTATTCCTGAAGATTTTTTTAAATTTGTTTTCTCTCTCTCTTTATATATATATATATATATATACACACTTGTACCTATAATCAATAGCGACTAGGATTTCTTTAAATATGTTGTTCGTGATGCAGTAAAAGATGTGTTCAATGGTCCGAATAATCATGGTGCCACTGGATAGAAAGTGTAAATAATGATGATTTATTGCACACTTAGTGACTTATCGCATCTAACATACATATAATGTGTGCGTGTGTGTTTATGTTGTATGTGTTGTCTGCATATGTGTTTGTGTGTAAATATATACGTACATGTAAATGTAGTATAATAATTAGTCTGAAGAGTATTAGAAGAGAATATGAGTAAGATAAATATACAGAATATTACATTAATAATATGTAACATTTATAACCATAATATAAATCACAATTTAAGGTACATTCATAAAATACAATAAATAAATTGGTATAATATTAATTAATAGAATTATTTTAACAATATTCTCAATTAGTAACATGTGAAGTATTTTTTTTTATTTTAAATAAATAATATTCAATTAATTATCAGACACTGGCAGCAAACACAACTTATCCACAGGTCTTCGGGGCTGACCATCAGCAGTCTTTAAATCAACGACTCGAACTAATTGGTCAGGACCTGGATAAACTTTACTGATAATTCCGAATTCCGATCGCATTGGTGAACAGTTCTCCTTACAGATTAATACTATATCTCCAATAGACAGATTACGCGAAGGAAAACGCCATTTATTTCTCTGCTGGAGATAATGAAGTTAGTTCTTAGACCATCGTTTCCAAATGAATTGGACGAATTTCTGGAGTAAATGCCAACGAGCTAGGCGGTTAATTTGAATTTCTTTGTAATCGGGTTCAGGTAAAGACATATCTGGACAACCAATAAGAAAATGTCCAGGCGATAGTGGTTCTGGGTCGCTATGATCTGTAGAAACAGTAAAAATGAGACGAGAATTAAGACAGGCTTCATCCTGTGTTAAAACCGTATACAATTCTTCAAAGTTCATGATTATTTGTCCTACAATACGGCGTAGATGATATTTCACGCTTTTAATTGCGCTCTCCCATAAAGCCAACAAAATGGGGCGAAGAGGGGAGAATGAATGACCATGATATGTTTTGTTTGGGTGAAAAGATTTTAATGTTTGATTTTCCGAATTTAAGAATTTAAATAGTTCATACACAAAATATTCTTGGCAAAACGGCAGTTGGAATCATTATCGGAAAAGATTTGGTAGGAATACCTCTTCTTGAAATAAATCTCTTGAGTGTTGTTATGAGTGACTGTGTAGTAAAATCAGGGACTAATTCTAAATGAATTGCCTTAATACTAAGGCATATAAAAAGTATGATATAAGATTTACTCACGAGTAGTACCTTCCCATCCATTCCATTTTTGGTATGAGAACGAGTAAAATAGATAAACTTATTAATGAAGTATAGATTTTTTTTATTACTCAACAAGTTATACATATTCAGTCTACTTGTAGATAAAGTTTACTATTTCTTAGTATGTAAACTATGTACTATATATTAAACACAATTAAATGTTTTCTTAATTTTTTTTGTAGACAATTAGTCTTTTTCATTTGAAAATTTCAAGTTGTCAGTTTTGAAAAGTGTTTTTAAAAGTTATTTTAAGGATTATCGAATGTATGTACGAGTGCATATATTCGATAATCACAAGAACGATAGATAGCAAGTGAGATATTTTCTTCCTCTAACCATTTGCCAACAGTCGCTCATGGATTTACACTAATGAATCCTCCCGCCACTCCATATTGAAAAACAGAATTATACAATATCTGTTACTACATGGATACCATTCTGATTACTTTATTAACTTTTAAAAAAATTGTAACTTTAATGTTCTAACTCTTTAATCTGGATTTATTCTAATTGTTTAAGAACAATGACATAACTAAGCCAAAAAATGTGGTAGGCACTTTTATTGGCCTTAACCCAATATGAAGAATATGTACTACACTGGCTAAAATTTTAATGAAACAATGGCTATAAGAAGTAGAGAATTTTTTAAAGAGCTCAAACTTAACACAGCTGCGATGAAATTATTAAAGATTCTTCCTAAATTTGTTTTTTGATTCCATAGGAAAAACCTGGACCTTAGGATTTGCCTGTGATACGATATACAGTTAAAATAAGAGAAAACGTTTTTGCCTTATAAAAAGCATTAATAGAATAATACTGCTTAAAATTGAATGAAACTGATAGGAATTTGCTTCTACAATAAAAATCTAAAAAAATGGATTTCTGCAAGGTATATTCAACAGCAACAAAAGTTTTTCTCGGAAAATAAAAATAGAAAATGTCTCGTTATTTATTTTTCTGAACTTTGTCTCCGAGTAGCAGAGGTTTATTGAAAAACTGACTCCTTTAACAAGATTAATAGCGTAACTTGGATATTAACTAGTGCTCATGACGAATGTTGAAAGATGTTGAGCTGAGATTCCAGAAGTCAATGACTAGTTATAAACGGGAGATACAAAGGAAAAATAATAATGTGAATTAGGAATTAAATATATACAGAATAAATGATAGAATAAAGAAGTACAGAACAATGAATGGGATACATACATAAAATGAGCCCAAAACTGCAATCAAAGTACCTACCGAGGAATAATGGTTTTGGCTAGCCAGTAATAAATGAAGAACAATCCTAAAAATAGGAGGCGAAATAGATTACAAAATAAAAAATCGATTTTTCAGTTCTGATCTCTTTCAGGTATAAACTCCGACTGGTAAACCATCGATATATACATATATATTTGGGTAAGTAGAATCAAAATAGCAGGACGTAAAAGTGGCTTTTTAAACTACGGTAAGATACAATCCATTCCTTTTCAAATATAAATCTGAAAGTATGGTTTCAGTTTTACATGAAACTACAAATAATATTTCTAATCGTTTGGATCACGAACTAAAAAGGAAAATTCAATTTAAAGTTTAAAAAATGTAAATAAACCGTATAATCTGTTAGTAGTGTTAACTGATATAAATAATAAATAATATACATAATAATATAAATAATATAAATAATTACTCATATAAATAATAAATAAAGGAGTTATGAACAGAATACAATACAATGCTCGTCTAACGTCACATAGAACACCGTGTCTACCAACATAGAGCAATATAATCAATATCACGATTGGACGCTGAGTTAAATCATGCTTATTGATTTACCAGTGCTTCTGTCATAAGCACAGCCCTTTATAATTCAATTAACTTAAGAGAACAAACGTAAATGTACAACTTATGACACACAAAGACATCTTGTCTTCGGAAGTTTAAAGTAAAACCATAAATAATATTTGATATAAATGGACAGATTTTCCTTTCATTTTTAAACTAAAGCCTAAAATTTAAGAAAGTGTAACATTTTGTAGATTTTTTTTTAAATATATTTAACAGATTAAAAACCACAAACGTATTTACAAGTTTAAAATATCTTCCAAGAACGCAAAAAATAATAAATTAAGTAAATAAACTGTCGCTTCACTTCCACATACCTTTACCTTGTACTTTCTGACAGTTTAGTTTTCTGTTTTTTAATTAAGACGATCTTCTACATATTATAAAAGATACTCTCATAATTTACGAAATTGAAGTAAAATTTTAATATACAGAGTGTCCCATGAAGAAACTGAGAATCTTACAGAAAATATTCTACAGGTGAAAATAATAAAAAATTATCATATAAACATAGGTCTGAAAACGCTTTGTTTTCGAGTTACAGCTAGCGAAAGATTTCGCCCGGATTTCAACTCTTCTGATAAAAAGAAGCCCTATTGTAATTTTTAGTACCCAAATTAAGAAGTAAAATCAGCGCTTCTTATATAATTTTAGCTGGGAAGTAGGAAAAATTAGGTCCTAAAACTGTAACTTCTGTAGTTTTTAAGATAACCGACGTAAAATATAAAATTCGGTGTCGATAAAACAAGTTTTTTTTTTTTAATTTTGTAGTAAAATGCGAAAGATTTAGTAACAAAACTTGTAGAGAAATTAATTTTGAGAAAATTAATGTAAATACAGCCGATAAAAAGTAAATAAAGACTTTCAATACTTAAAAATTGACCAAATATACAGTATGTGATATGAAAACTGAAATAGGCAACGAAAACTATTCTTACGAAGAAAAGAGCATCATTACACGAATTTTCTCAGAAATACCTTGAAAAATTGGAAAATGGAAACAAATACAAAAAAAAAATATTATTTTCTTTATTTTCACAAGTTTATTTAAACATGACAGCTGTTTCGATACACAATACTTCATATGTTAAATACAGATTAGGTATTTTGTTAATTTATTTCATTATTCATTCATTATTTTGTATTCTGTATTTAACATCTGAAGAAGGTACTGTGTACCGAAACTGCTGTTATGTTTAAATAAAACTTATGAAGATCAAAAACATATCTTTTTCTTCATTACAAGGATTAGGTTGTTTAGACTTGTTCCGGTGCCCATGGTTTCCATTGTTTCGGTGTGCCCACATCACTTCTTCCCTAGGTTGATAAGCTAAGGTAGCTGCTGGTATCCTCTCTCACGTCATCCTACTCAAGTGATTGCACTTGAATAAAAAAAACATATATTGTTTACATTTATCAATTTTTGATTATGGATTTTCACCAAGTAAAGATATCACTCATCAATTATTAGAAATATCTTCCATCATAAAATGTTTTAAGACTTTAAATTTTAATGTCAACAAAATTTATTAAGCGTTCTCCTTAATTATGTATGCAAAGATGAACCCAAAAAAATCCGTTTAGTAATGGTAGTGATCAAATTTAAAAAATCTCCAAACATTACGTATAAAAATTGAATCCATTGACTGTTTGACCGATACCAAATTTTAAGTTTCTGTATAATACTATCCCATAAACAGTTTTGTCTAGTTTTCTTCGTGATATTTTAAGTCGAACTCAGTTGGATCCTAATACCTCTGAAAGAACATGTAGCATTTCTGAATTTGTAACCGTAATGTTTGGTTGATATCATGATAGATAGGGGTTAAGTTCATCACCGGTGTAGTAGAATGAAAAATAAGAAAATATTTAAGCACTAACATGAGATATAAGAAAATATTTAAGCACTAACATGAGATGAAAGAAAATACTTCTATCGCTGTGCAAACCGAGGGCTTCGACACCACAATGTAAAATTTGCGTTGACTTCTTCTCCATCATATTCTAGAAACCTTTTTTAGAAATACATTGCAGCTTCATTTAGAAGATCTGTATATTACTTGTACGTTGAGTTATTTTGAGTATCAAGTGTAAACTGATTTTTAGAGAAAGGATATAAATAGGGTAATAAAAGAAATTAAACTAATTTTTAGAGATAATTTTGTGTGACGATGCCTCCAACATAAAAGGAAATGGACAGATAAATTCAAAAATAACGAGATGAAATAACAAAAAAAGATATGTTAATTATTTATTTCAGAAAATTAACTTGAACATATATAATTCATACTATAATGAAAATGATCTAAATTATTAAATTAAGTGTTTTAAGTTACGGTATTAATTTATTATTAACAATAATGTAATTAACTTTTCTTTACAAACTAATTAAAAACAATTTTAATCTTCTATGCAAGTTGTTAATAGAATTCAATATAAACCCCGGAAAAGCCGCATCTAAACTGGTGATATTAATAAGATTAATTTTATGTTTAGTGTTGGGGATTATGAAAAACAAAACCAAAAACCAATAAAATTTATTTTAATAGAGATTTTTGACGAGCTTTAAACTTTCACTTACGGTCTAGTACATTTTTCATACAATAATGTGAAAATAATATAAACCATTAAACAAAAAAAACTTTATATATAGCAATCAAAATAGAAAGCGTAAAAATTAAACTTTATAAATTACAAAACTAAAGTTAAATTTATGAGTCCTGTAAACCTAAATAAAATGAAATCCTAAAATTATGAAACATCTAAGAACAATGATATCAATTAGTATAAAAACAAATGTGATGTTAACAACAAGAGCAGTCCTTATTTCTTAAATTAATAAAACACCGCATAAACAGAATTAAAACTAAATTCGGTTTACCTTCTAAAAAATTCTGATTTGCTTACTCCAAAAGATAAACAAACCTTTATTTAAAAAAAAAAAACCGTAATTTTCGAAAAAATATAATTTCATTTTTCTTTGTGGATCTTCAATATTTAAAAAAAAGTCGACTTAGTCGACTACTTTAACTTCATAGAAAATGAAAGAGAAATAAAATTAGAAAAATAGCAATTCCAAACCTGGTATAGAATTCGGGGTACAATATATTTACACCAAATGTGCTTCAAATTCCAGTCCATCATAAACAGGTATTAAAATTACTAAATTATTGAAAATTAAAACGTAAATATTTAGGTCAGATAATCTAAACTTAATAAACTATCAGAAATTTTGACTCTAATAAAATTAAAATATAAATTTTTTTGACAACAGTTTAATTAATTTGAAAAAACCCTAAATAAAAAATACATTGTGCGCGTTCACAAACATGCTTAATTTAGCTTAAATAACTTCACAAATTTTAGCTTAATTATTTAAATCGATAAAGAAGATATTTATGAATTAAGAATTTACAATTTTCTGAGAACGTAGAGATCGAAAAGTTTACATTAATGATAGTTTTTCTTTTTTAATTGATACTAGAAAAGAGGCGGACCTAAGGCCCGCCGCAAAAATCTTATATGGTTTATGTTTCATTACACATGATTCTGTTATTGTTTTTACCAATTGTAACTAAATAATGTTCATGAATTTATCGTTCCAACAAAAACTTTTATAACGAAAGCTTCAAAATCCTGAACATTTTTAGCTGTTTCAAGAGTTGTGTTTTAACCCTAATGTTTTCCTTTTTTACCCCCCCCCCCCAAAAAAAACAAATATAATTCTAGATAAATCATTCAAATCAAGAAGTATAAATCATTCGAACGAATGAATTGTTCTACGCTGCGCGCAGCCATCCGGCGCACCACGTGGTCCGCTCTGCGCCATTAGTAGCTAAAATAAAAGTGTGAGCACAGCATCAAATAAACAAGCCCACGCACTGTCCTTTTTTATGGAAAAGAATAAAAATAAAAGTAAAAATTTAGTTATTTATTTTCCTCAAAAACATTTTTAATAACAATTTTAATAAATAAAAACTTATTTACTTTATTAAATAAGTAAATAAATTATTTATCTATTTAATGAATAAATACTCTTGTAACAAATTTTTAGAATAATAAGATTAAAAAAGTGATAAAATATCGATTTAATTAAAGTATATTAAATAACTGAACAATTTATTTTGTTAATTTAATAGTTTATAATTTATGTCTTTTTTTAACAATAAAAAGTTCGTTATCTTAACCTATTTTTATCTTTTTAGACAATTAAATTGTCTCTTAAAACCCACATATCGCTAAATTATATTTTTATTATATCATTACATAAAATAATTAATAAATATCAACAATATCCATCTTCTTTTTACGTTTTATTTTTATAATCAGTTTATCTACAGTCGTTAGTGATTTTAATTTATCTTCTAATTTAATCCGTTGTACTATTACTGACAATAGGATTCCAATTTCATCCTTCCTTACAAAAAAAAAAATATAATCACGGCAATAGGTTCCTGTCTCTTGTGATAAAATAAATTATTATAAAATACAAAAAAAAAAACTTTTATTACTGTTACTCTTTTTTTTAGCGACTCTAAAAAAAATATTAAGTCACAATATAATTTTTTTCTGCTGTTACTGTTATTTTTAATACAAAAAAATGTATTCCTGATCAACAAAAAGGATTAATAAGTTAAGCTTTAGACGTTTGTGTTTAACATATCTGATACACTTTATTCGTTTTTTATACAAATTCAAAATTGCCAGATTATTTTGTCAAATAAAAATTAGTTATAAAATTTTGAGGTAATAAAATGTTAAAATTATGATCACAGGTGAATTTTTAATTCCTGTCGAAAACATTTAAAAAAAATTTGTTTAAAGCTGGTTAAGATAGATTTTCTAAAATCCTTTTGATTGGATTATTCCAAAAGTGTTAAGTTCAGTTGATTCATCAACAGGTGGAAGCTAGTATTGATCATAATACTACGTTAAAACCTAAATAAATGTATATAATTTTCAATATTTTTTATATAAATAATTTTTAGAATAATTGTACACTTTGGTACTGTTTAAAAAATATATAAGGTGGTAATACGAGAATGAAGCAAAAGTAACATTATTTTATTTTAAAAAAATATAGTACATAAACAAAATCCTAACTTATACAATTTCTAAAAGTAACCATAAACCATGAATACTGTTTCTCAGAGAAAGGTCATCTATCCTCGTTTTTTTATATGACTTATGTAAAGCATCTGAGGTGCAAGTAGCACCAGTCAGAGTTACTTTTTCTAGGAGTAATGATTTTACATTCACCCAGTTCTTATAGTAAACAGAGTGAAGTTGTCATACTTAATGCGTTGAATCAACAGCATTTTAACCGGCTTGATATATTACATTCAGTATGGCTTGTACATTCGCTTCGTATGGGAGGTAAATTATTCCAATTTCGGATTCAGAAATTAGAAGTAGAAATCTTTAAAATTGAGGAACAAAGATGTAGAAAAATTAACCAGAAAATATGTTTCACAAATTATAAGACTGTAACATTAAATTTTTGATTATATCATTATCAAAAGGCTTTTGATAGAGTTAGGCGAGATAAGAATAGAAGAAGAGAGGAAAGAGTGGAAGTAGGTAATGTAGATCTTTGTTTTATAGCAAATCTATATTGGAACCAAAGAGCAAATGTTTTGATAAAGATAGTATGATATCAACATTTACATTGAAGATAAGATAAAGAATATATTAGAAGAAAGAGAAGAAGGAATAATTATAGGAGGGCGAAAAATAGGATGCATAAAATTTGCTGATGACATGGTAATTATAGCTGACGGTAAACACGCGCTTCAAAGACTGTTATCAGACTTGAGAAAGGAATGAAAGAGTATAGAATAAAAATTATATAAAAATAACTGAAGTAGATAACAAAGATGATTTAGTGGTAAGAACAAATGAAAGAAGAATAAAAAAATAAAAAATGACAAAACTTTGGGTACTATGGTAACAGAGGACTGGAAGAGTGCAATGTAAATAAAACGAGAGAGAGCAATGGTAAAGGAAGCTTTAAATAAGAGGGAATTCCTATGTAGTAAAAGTCGTAGTTAAAGGAAGACGTTAACCAAATGGTACATATACATTATCTTGTGTAGTAGTAAAGCGTCCATGATAAGGAAGAAGGAGAGATAATTGTTTGAAGATTTTGAGATGTGAATATGGAGAAGAATGGAGAAACTAAGATGAAAGATAAAATTGAAGAAAGAACATTTATGCGGTAAATACAAAAAAGAAAAGGAAATTGGTTAGGAAATGGGATTAGCTGAAGTGGAATCTTGACAACTGCATTTGTAAGGTCAGTAGAAGGAGAAAGGAAGGGAGGAAGAAGAAGGATGAAGTTAATAGGCGAAGTAAACATTGGAAACTACAAGGGGGACAAAGCAGAAAGCTTGGGTCAGAAATGAATAGAAACATCGGTGGCGTTAGGGACCAACCATCAGACAGAACACGAAATGATGATGTTCATATAAGGAGAGTTGATCTGCAGGTTTTTATTTTATCCCCCCATTCTTTTACATATTTACTTGCAAGAGATTTTTAAAGAAACTCTGGATGATCTTTCACAGGATATGATAATAAATGATGTCATCAATAATTTACGATATGCTGATGACTCAGTATTGATGGGCTGGTAGATTACAGTTGCTGTCCAACAGAGTAAAAGGTGTTAGCACCCACTATGAGATTATAACTGAAAAGATAGACTTCACAACTCTATGTTTTGGACTTCTCAATGATGAGATAGGTAAAGAAGCTTTGCGCTTTACCTTTTATTTTACGTATTATGAACATTAACCATGGGTAAAATTATACGTGAGAACCATTATCACGGCGTAGATTCATCAAGTAAGAAATACATTATATTTTCCATTATTGGTAGGCTACTAAATTTTTCACATTTATAAAATGCTTATTAAATTTCTACACACATCTAATAAGATTAAGTATATTTATACGTTACATCTAGTAACCGCCATTATGCTATGATGAAATGCTTTCTTGAAAAAAATATTGCGAAAACTCGTTATAGTTATTGATACAATTTAATGATTTCAAAGATTTCTTATTTTGTTTTAGAAAATCATGATGGTCGAATAAAAGTTTTGACAAGATAGATGTTTTGTTATTTCAACAAATATTGACTGTATTTCTCACTAAGATTAATTACTTGAAAAACTAATTTAATATTGCTCCCAATCTTAGCTTTCTGTTAGAAAAGAATAAAGTTGCGTCGCAAGGCTCCACATCAAAACTGTTTAATCATCACAATATTAAAAAACTCTTACGTGAAATTCCTAAAATTCGGCGAAGCTTTCTGCATATTTAAATAGAAATTCTTTTTTTTCTTTATAAGCCTTTTTCCGTCACATTTTAACTTATAAAATGAAATCATGTACATATAATCAAAACGAAATAAAATAAATAATTATTGCAACAAATAAAATTCCTTATAAAAAAAACTGGAACGGTAAAGACCGATACTGAAATAGCTATAATTTTTTTTTAAGTGGCCACCAAGTTGAAAACTAGTCATCGGAAGATTTTTAAAAATATTTAAATGAAATATGAATATCTATTCTTAAATATAATTACATTAAATTTGTATATAATTTTTTCATGAAGTTATAGAAATTACGTTTTCACGAAAACAAATAAAAACGAAAATATTCTGCGCAAAATTTTCTGAAATTCCTACAGGTTTTCTTTAAATAAATTGGAACTCAATTATATTATATTCTGCGCTTTATAATAATAATAAAGCGCAGAATGGAACAGGGTTTATTATGGTATAAAATTTAACCTTTTCTTTCAGTTATCTCTGAATTTTTAATTTTTCAAAAACAAAGCTTTTCCTTTCATGAAGACTCTTCTAGTTTAAGCACAAATTATTATTGATATTTTTAATTATTAAATTTTAACTGTTTTTTCGTTTTAATTTTTGACAAAGATAACTAATGAAAAATAATGGTATAATATATTGTATTACAATCAGCATCAATATAAATATGAAATATTAAATTTAAAAGATACTTTTACAAGGATTTCCATTTATAGAATACTAAAAAATCATAAATTCCAATTTGATGAAATGTTTCCTGTCAATCATTCTCATAGTTATTTTTCCCCATTAGAGTCGTCTGAAGCGTGCATAAATTACATTATCTGACGTAAGCTTTTTAAATTTGTCAAAGATTGATCTTTTTCAATCTCGTATTGTTATTTTTAAAGCCATGTCGACTTTAACATAATTTGACAGAACATTCTCAAAACGTTATTTTAAATTTAACTAAAATAAATATTTAAAATTTCCTTGTGCAACGATGGTGTCATATTAATATACAATAAGTAGGTAAGTCATAGTAAGTATACAATTAAGCCAATACACCATGATGTTTATTTAAACATTTTATTTTAAATTTTATGCCCCAGTATTGCCCCATTCATTAGCAAGTATATGCTTCTTAATGACTTTCCTTCCAAACTGGAAAGGAACTGGTTTCTAAAAAAACTTACATTTCTTTATTTGAATCCTTTGAAATTCTGTCTAAGATTTCCGTAAAGTTTTATAATAGTATCTGTAAGGAATAAAGCAGCTTTTAGTTTGATAATTTATACCAACAAATTTTTAAAAATGAACTGATTTAGCAGAATTTTTTTCCTGTACTAATATACTGCATGAAATCAAATATAAAACACTGTTTATATATTATGGACACAGTTATGACTCAGTAGTTAGACTTTTTATATTTAATATAAATTAAATATAAAATATTAAGATTAATCATGAATCCTGGGTGAAACAATAAATAATTTATTTTCAACAGGTTCGTCAAGATTTGAAAATAAACCTCCAGACTGTAGAAATATGTAGGGAAATTATTACTATTATGCCACTGGTAACACTGAATTTATCTTTTAACGTGGATTGCGTTCCTTTAGTTAAATATTTATTTAATCATCCTTTTTTTTTGTCAAAGGTTTATGATGTGTAAAAATGTAAAAAGAGTTTTCATTACAGCAACAAATTATCTGTCGGAAAATTCTTGAATCCAGGGGAAAAAATTATTACAGAATATTTTTTTCTGTCGTAGGTATGCAAAATACATTTTCGTACATCTATGGATAATGTTTAGAAAATTACTGGGGGAAGAAAAACATTCTCTTTCAGTATGAAATGTTCTACATTATGGCTTCCATTTTCAAAATATAAACCGATAGGAAGCCTCTAAAAAAAGTCTTCAAATGTTAACATCGATATTAATTTAAAGAATGTTATAAAAATTGAATGAACAGAATCTCTGAGAAGAAAGGTACGGTATAATTAATAGTTGTAAAACTTATAAAATATTTCATAAGAACATATACTTTGTTATCTGATGTATATATGGTGAAGTATCTATATTGTACTAATAATTTTGTGAACTATAAACCACACTCACTTTGTACTGAATTTAAGAACTCAGCTTACCAATTAAACTGAAATAATGACGCAAGCATTAAAAAGCAGTAGTAAATAATTTTTCTGTGTAATCAACATCGTAAGTACTTTTTCCCCTGTTTAGCGTCCGGGAATCACCATCAGGTATTGCTTCAGAGGATGAATGAGGATGATATGTATGAGTGTAAGTGAAATGTAGTCTAGTATAGTCTCAGGTTGACCATTTCTAAGATGTGTGGTTAATTGAAACCCAACCACCAAACAACAACGCTATCCACGATCTAGTATTTAAACCAGTATAAAAGTAACTGCCTTTATTCGGACTTGAATGCTGGAACTCTCGACTTCCAAATCAGGTGATGTGCGAAGACGCGTTCACCACTAGACCAACCCGGTGGGTTAACATCGTAAATACTGTTTCCAGTGATACTAAACTGTGAAACCGGACTGTATCCCGGTATCACTCGCGGACTATATAGGAGACACTTCCAATTCGCGTTTGTATATTTCAAATGTTTTCATAATAAGTTAGAGGAGAAAACTATAAAAAATTAATAATTTTATAGAAAAACAAACATAAGATTAATAATTTTATAGATTCAATAGTGTGATGAGAAATAGTGTGACGATTCCCTTACAATATTAGGAGAAAAGTGTCGGAGACAAATATCATGCTTAAAGTTGGGGTAAACATAAAGAATGAAGTATCTAATGCTTTCTTCTGAAAGGCAGTCTAAAAAAGTGATTGATTACATAAAGGAGTAGGTTGAATCAAAATTTAATAGATCGCGTATAGAAAACTTAGCTTAGCGATGTAAACTGCCCCTCCACAAATTTTCCTATCTCAGAAAAACAGCAATTTCTAATTTGATATAGGAAATGTTATAAAGAATCATTGCACATACATCGATCTACCTAATAGCAAGGAACCTTAATGCAAAATAAATAATTTTAAAAAAAAATCAGAAAATTCGTATGGCCGTAACAGTACTATAAACAGACATAATGCGAAAAGGATTTCGCTGAAACCCATTGGTTTTGAAAAATTAGTATGCACCCTCTTTTTCACGGTTTCGGTATTAGTTTTCTATTTAATCCCTTAATGGTTTTAATCAATAATCAAAGTAATATCTGCTTACTTTTTCTGAAGTATACTCGAGAAATTTCCTACCTACTGACTCGTGAAGTGAAAACAAGTAGACATATGTCATACGAGTATATATCGGATGTTGAAAAAATGCAAAGGATACATAAAAATTTTCAAAATTTTTGATTTTATCTTTGAAAGTCTCGACTTCTGGAGTTTTTTTTATCCTGGATAGCTTAAAGGAAATACGTTTTGTAGATAGATAGTTGCCTATTTTGTATATTTAAATCAAAAACACTGATCTAATTTCAACGAACTAGGAGAAATCTTTTTTTATCAAGAAAAATAAAGGCTTTATCTTAAAATATTTTTAAAGACGGCTCCATTTTTCCTACGGCAAAAAGAGGTGTAATTATCTTAATTTTGAAACTTTCAAAAGAACATTATAAATCCTAAACCTGTATAATTTACAAGGATTTTAAGTATTAATTTAAAGAGATTTCCGTTGGAGTCTTCCTCTTCTACTAAAAAAGACACTTTAGTTCTAAAGTGTCAGTGTAAAGGGGCATTCGCCCTCTCTTACTGATAAATTGTGTTTAATAACACAATTATTTTTTAATTTTATAAGGCTGGATGAGTACACAAAAAATAAATATAACTGAACATAATTTCTGAATTAGTTTACTGTTAAAAAATTTTTTACTTAGAATTCCATTTGCTTGGCCTTTTAATGGCCAAATAACTTTTACTAGAAATACCACACAATAGAAGTAATGTTATAATTGCTAATAACCAAATAACATCGTTAAATAAATGAGTTATTCCTGTCTTTAAATGAAGCAAATCTGCCAAAAAAAAACTTAATTATACGGCAAGATTATTATTATTCAATGTGCAACCATCCATGAAGGTGAACCAGAATGAGAACTAAGAAAAAGATATAATTTATTCCACATTAATTATGCCTTATAAAATAAAAGTGTAAAAAAAAGTTGTTCAGTTTGTATGAAAGTTAAAATCAAGGAAGCAAAGTACAACAATTAAGCCAAAATTTACTAATAAATGTATGTTTGTATCTAACATAATATTCATTCATGACCACATGAATGAATATAATGAAAAGGTTTTATAAGCCAATACTTTCATTTCTTAGTAATTTGATAGGATTTTTTTTAACGATTATTTATTGCATGTAAAAATAGATTCACTTAGCGATTTTCATCAATTAAAAAAAGCTAATAAAGTTTAAAATATTAAAATACATGTGCAGTAGTCATAATAATAAAACTGAATAAAATTAAAAAACCGAAACCTATGAAAACGAAAGGTATAAGAAGTCTTTCTATTGAACATTAAAAAAACTCTTCCGTAGTTTCTACACAAAGACCGATTTTTCGATAATTTAATTTGGTTTTAATATTTTAATATTTTTTTTTTAATCCGAGTTTAATATTGCTAACAATAGATACCGCAGATAAAGAAACGTCATCGTTCCAACTTGCAGCATCATAACAAACCACGCCTCTAACCTCCCCCTCTAAAATTTTTTCGACATTTAATTGAGCGTAACTCAAGAACGACTCAAACAATCTTCATCAAAGCTTCACTTACACAGCTTCAGATACACTAATACAGACATCTAAATTTCAATTAAATTTATATAATCCTTGTGTCACGAAACGGTGCAGCAGATATAAATATGAATTCAGCATTGTACGAGTTATATATCTCAGTAGTTTAAGTTAAATCATTCTGTCACTTTCACATGCAAAGTACAATTATTATTTTATGCGTATAATAATGTACTGTAAGCTATCACTTATCCAGACAAGTCAAAACAAGATAAGCAATTAAAAATTTGTTGAATCTTTGTCATTGATGTTTTGAGTATAATGATAACATCACTTGTAATGTTTTCACACCACGGTACCACGGTACCGCCTTATAACAGTTTTATTCAGTGTTATTTTCATTAACTTTAATTTACCCTGTATTTTTGTGGACATCAGGTTTCAATAATGAATGATTCTGTCGTGAAACATAAACCGGGAAAACCCTTAAGTAGCTCCGAAAAAAAAATCAGTAACGTATATATAACCTTAAACGAAGATACCCTGAAACTGCAGTCAGAGATATTTCTCGGGAAGCAAGTATTACAACAGGCGTTAGTGAAAGAACAATTTTTAATATAATAAACAGAGTTGATGGTTAACATGTTAGCCCTAAAAAAGACTCAAAAACGGGTGAAAATTGAAAAGTTGGACGATTTTACTAAAACCACTGTCAGAAAAAGTTCACTCGTTTTATTTCAATAACGAGCTTCCAACTTGAATAATTTATTAAATCCCGTGAATATCGATTCTGAACTGCCGAATTTTTCTAGTACATTACATCGTGTTTTAAAATCAATAAATTTTCGTTTCATATCCAGAAAAAATAGTTCCTTATTGATTGAACGTGAAGATATTATTTCATGGCATAGAGAATATTTATAGAAATTAAGCAATTTCGTGAAGAGGATTTGAAGACAATTTATTATCTAGATGAAACTTAGATTAACGCGAAACTTGTATGGGAAAATGTATGGATAAAGAAATAAAGAGCGCAAAAGACAGACGCTTTTATGAAAAGTTTGTCAAACGAGGTGAAAACCCCGGCTGGAAAAGATGAACGATTAATAGTAACGCACGTAAAAAAGTGAAAAATGTGATTTGAACGGTAGTTTATGGGTATTTGAATCCAGGTCTTTCCAAGAGTATGACAATGAAATGAATGGTGACAATTTTATCCAGTAGTTTAAAAGCATTTTCGACGTTGTTGCTGAAGAATCCGCCATATTAATGGATAATGTGTAAATTTTCAAACGCTACGAACCGAAAATCGGAAATTGGCGAACGGTTAAAATCGAAGAAAATTGCGTACATGGAAGACATTAAAAATAGAATTTATAAGATTAGTAAAACCAGTTAAACAGAAATATATTCATTATAAAGTAGATGAAATAGCAAAATTAAAAAAAACTGTGTCGTGTTCCGTCTTCCTCCACACCATTGCAATTTTAACCTGATTTAACTGATAGGGACACTACTAGCTACATTGGGAGTAATAACAACATTAAGTGATGTAAAAAATTGATTGATAGAAGGTGTTAATAAAGTAGATACAAATACTTGGAAAAATCTACATGTAATTAAAGAAGAAAAAAACACGGGAAGCGGACAGTTTGTGTGAAAGTATTATTGAAGATATTGTGGTAAATTTGGGTAATGATGACAATAGCTTATCGGGTATTGAAGAAATACATGGAGGTAAAAAATATTTTTTCTGTTTTACTTGATGAAATTTTAATATAGCGGTAAAGCACTTAATAGTTTTAAGATTAATATATAATTTTATCACGACTTTATAATTTTTGTATTACAAGTTATTTTTACTTCATTTTTATATTAAAAGTAAGGAGAAATGTTTTTTCTCGGATCGATTGCGCTAAACTAACTACGTCCACTACGTCATGGAGATCGGCAATGTAAACATAATTAAATGTGAAATAGTAATATAAATTCATTTTAAACAAATGGAAATTAGATGTTGAAGTAATGAAAAAAGAAAAATTAAAAATAAGTACATGCTACATATTAATAAATATGGTTTAAAAAATTGATTTTATAGATTTAAAAAAATATCATGAGTAAACCTATTTCAATATTATTACCAACTTTTCGAAGAAAAGTACGGTATTACTTTCGGTCGCATGGCTGACGTGGGGGGGGTTAAAATTAATTTTATATACGTTTTGAGATAAGAGAGCACGAAAATTCACTTAAATTGTGGTTTCCTTTTATGTGTGTGTGTATATATATATATATATATATATATATATATATATATTTATTTAAAGGCTATATGTAAAATTTTGTGCCTCGAATATGTCAATAACTACTGGATCAATTTAATTGAAATTTAGACCTGTTATAGTAGTGTATCTAAAGATGTGCATATGAAAATTTTATGAAGATTGGAGATTTATTTAGTCATTCTAGAGTTACGAAGGACGAAAAGATTTGAGCGGTATAAGTTAGAAGCGTGGCTTATTTTGATGCTCCAAGTTGGAACGTTGACGTTTCTTCATCTGCTGTATCTATTGTTTAAAGGTTTCTTTTTTCATAAAATTTTAGATTAGAATCAGTCGATACTTTTTCAAAAGAAAATAAAATAACGAAAATTCGGTCTTCTTGCGCAGAACTACGCAAGAATTTTTTTTAGATTGTTTTTAGAATTATGCCGAATTATTTTTATAAATTTTATTTAGGTAAACAAATAAATGTGATCATAAAGTCGTGAAATACGTAGAGCAGGCCAATACATCATAGCGATGTTATTTCTACGGCTCTGAAGAAAATACCGACGAAGTTAATTAAAAGAAAAAAAAGATGTATAGATAAAAATTACTTCATACTTCCTCTACTCTACTGTTCATTCAGACGACATCAACCAGTAGTTATGATAAGCCGAAATCACTTAAATATATACTACTGTTTGAGTTAAGTTTCTATTAGATATAGAACCATGTTCTTGCTCTTCTTAATCTAGAAGATGCAAGATGTCGTTGTTATTTAATACTTTCAATGCATTATGTAGTACCTCATTTTTATAGATCAAAGAGCGTCTGTTATGATATATAAAAAATTCAATTGTAAACTGAATCCTTTGTTACGCACTAGGTTTAGCAAAATTATATAAACGGAATTCGTTACGTCCAAGTAGGTCGGAAGAAAGACATATATTAGTAATATTACGTGAATTGAATATCGTAAATTTTGTTGATTAAAATATATTATGCAATGTAAACATAATTTAGAAGCTCTTCGTAAAGTTGTTATGTTCTTATCCATGACGGTCGGCGATGAAATTAATTTCAAATTTAAACTTGATATATCGAACGAAGTTGTTCGATATAAAACTTTTATGTTATCTTTGCGAACATCCTCAGTGACTGTTGCTGGTTTTTTTCATACTGATATTACCTGATACTAGCGGTTTCTTTTTTTTTACTAAGCAGACAAATAATAAAAATATGTCAAAAAGTGTGAGAGATTTGAATTTTATCTGGTTCTTTAGTATATCATTTTGTATATTGTTTTTTTTTTTTAAATTCAAAAAAGGACCACGTCTTTATACATTTTAACAATGAAAAAACAATACATAAGAATATTATAATTGTTTTTACTAAATGAACAGACAACATTTTTTATCATATTCTTAATTCATGGCTGCCTTAAAAATAATTAGCAGTTAATATCTGCTGACGTCAGCATGAAGAATTTTTGGCAGCCCAATTACTGATAATGGTAGTAAAAACGACTGAAAAAGTTTTATTATGCAAATTTGGTTTGATATATTGTTAGAAAGGATTAAAATTCAAATTAAACTTGTAAACATTATTTAATATTTGAGATCTTACAACCATTTTTGACTAGGATTTTCCTCTTTCACGTTCATCATAAAATTATTTTCTCTAATTTATTTAATGATTTGAAGTTCATAAAATAAATTTAAATTTAAGCAATCTAAAAAAACGAATTCGTTACAAACTTTTGTAATAGTTAAAATAAATCGTTTTTACGTTTCTGAAACGAAATACCATTAAAAATATAAAAATACTAATAGAATTTTATTATCAATCCAACAAATTTTATTTCTAGAACAGAAAGGACAACTCTGAAATTTTATTAACTGTTAAATCATTTTTTTCTTTTTAATCAGCAATTGCTGTGATGTGGGTAACCAATAAATGTACGTATAAAGTACACTGTATAGATGTATGTGGATTTTTTTTTTCACAAGGCAGGTCAGTGCTTTCACTATTTAATGCAGTTTGCCATTCGTCACCTTTTGTTTGGCAGTTAGCCAACGACAATCTCACATCTATGTTTTAGTCGTTTACATTACATACCCCTATCGCCAAAAAAATATACATGTTAAATAAATCCTATACGTACATATAGCCTACCAACATGACTATATAACATAGAACGTATAAACCGCAGTTTGATTTTAAATAAATTCTAAAAAAAAAATCACAGGTGTAGTGGACCCGGAGTTCCAATCAGTACTTTCCAGGATCTTTTTTTTTCGATTTTAACGATAGATAACTTGAATAAATATCAAGAAGTTTTATTAAAATTTGAATTTATTATTTTTCTATAAACTACAAGATCTTTTATCGTCTTATTGTTCGTTTTATATATTTATATATAATTTTTACTTTCCCGTCTAGCGCTATAGGAGAGCTATAGTTTTAGAAAGGAAAGTATTGTAATCGGTCGGGCTATGTGGTTTTCACCGGATCTTGACGTTTTGATACTTAAGGAATCCAAAAAAACCGGATGGAAATTTTCCGGATGTTCGTATGTACGTGTTGTGAGACACCAAGCACACACGTACATACGAACGTACTATCTCCAGAACTGCTGGACCAATTTTGACCAACTTGGTCAGATTACTTCTGTGTATGAGGCATTAATTGCCATTAAATTCTCAACTTACAAGGTCAAGGGGGTGAGGCTGTAGAGCAAGGTTATCCTCAGTATTTCGAAATTTCGCCTAATTAAAGTCTTATTTCTCTTAGACACATTTGTTAAAAATTAAAAAATAATATTTGCAAAAAAAATTTTCAAAATCGTATCCCAACCTCAAAAAATGCTTTAAACTAGTGGCAAGTGGGTATAGGGTATACTGTATCAATAGTACCTCATGTCACCATAAGGAGAGCTAGTGTAGCGCTGACGTATAGATGTAGAAAGATATTATATTTAAATAAAATCATTTTTTTTTGTCTTCAGTCATTTGACTGGTTTCATGCAGCTCTCCAAGATTCCCTATCTAGTGCTAGTCGTTTCATTTCAGTATACCCTCTACATCGTACATCCCTAACAATTTGTTTTACATATTCCAAACGTGGCCTGCCTACACAATTTTTTCCTTCTACCTGTCCTTCCAATATTAAAGCGACTATTCCAGGATGCCTTAAAATCATAAATATTTTTAATTAAGTTGTGCGTAAGCCGTGCATCAGCAAAAATCCTCGTGACGGGAAAGTCCTACAAATGTGTTATCAGCTTTTTTAAATAATTTTTAAATAAAAACCTAGGAAATTTTTAAACCTTTCAAGTTTTATTTTAACTTTTTTAGAAACTTTTTTATTTATTTTTTTTTCGAACATAATTAATTCTTATGCAATTATTGCATTAAAAAAAAAGAAATAAATAAATAGTGTATCTAAATTTGTTATTTAATTAAAAAAAGTAAAAATATTTATAAAAGAAAGCAGCCCTTTCATAATTTTTAAATTCTAAGAAAATAACTTCTAGGATTTCAGTATTACATGAATTAAAACAACAATGGTTTACTACTACTGTTATTTTTTACGGAATTATATATTTTTAATCCTTCTTATAAAACCAAATGAAATCTTTTTTATAACATTTCTCAACCATAAAATAGGTTTTTATTTTAATAGGTTTTTAAATAGGTTTCATCTCTAGGTTGAGGCTAGCTCAATAAAAGATGATCAGAATATCCTGAGGTAGCTCTTATGATACTGTTTCGATTTATAGCGAAAATTTAATTACTTAAGGTGTAGGTTTTAATAGAAATTTTGATAAATTAAATTATAAGAATAAACTGAGAATTAATGGAAAATGATTTAAAAACAGTAGAATGATTAATGATGAAAAAGTATTTTTAAAATCAATATGTCTAAAAATATATTTATTTAATTATAACTTTTTTTCTTAGAATACATTCTTTTTTTGTTGAAAAATAATTTAACTAATTCCTGTAGAAAAAAACCCTTACCCTTTGAGTTTGATATTAAAATATTCAGGCTTCCAGCAGTCCTCTAATTAAAATTTTCTCCTACTACATACCATTTTATGCAGGTACTTTAAGAACAACTTTCCGTTACTGATAAATTTACGACTTACCCTAATTCATTTTATAAATGGACAATTTATATAAGACGTTTAGGAAGGAAATACCTTAAGATTTTAAGTAAATTTATTACTAAAAAATTTGTTTGATTTTAAATAATTATTGACGTAAAATAAAAATTACATATTCTTATTTAAAATCTAGTAATAAAGTGAGAATTAATTCGTTATTGCTAGATGTTTATGAAATCTTATGAAAAACTAGAAAATTTATTAAAATGCTTAAACAAGTAACTTTGAAAAAAATATACTGTACAAAAAATTAGGCCAACTACTCATCAAAAAATTATTAAACGGTTAAAAAAAGAAATTGAACAAATGGAACTTTTAATTAACAAGTAAGATTGTAATTAAAATAAATAATTCAGCTGCTCTTACCATTTATAAAATTTTATTGTTTTAAATAGAATGCATAAAAAAGTAATGCAGTAAAACTTTTAACTTCAGTTGATAGATTCATAATGTACCTCGTATTAATAGAAATATTTATCGGTAGAAACACACATCCCCAAAATTGATTTCTACTTCCATATTACTCGTAAATATGGAAGTAGAAATCAATTTTAGGGACAGTCTTTTCAATAGAAAAAAAAATTCATTTAATTTTAAAATAAATTACGATATTTTTCTGTTTTTTTCTTTTTTACTTCCTTGTACGAAATAAAGTAAGTATTGTGAGTGCGAAAATTTTCGATTTCAACGGAAATATCCACTTTGACCATCCCTGAATCCATTTTGATTAGTTTCAATGTGACGTCTGTACGTACGTACGTATGTAATTCGCATAACTAAAAAACGATTAGCCGTAGAATGTTGAAATTTTGGATTTAGGACTGTTGTAATATCTAGTTGTGCACCTCTCCTTTTGATTAGAATCGACTGCAACAAAAGTGTCCAAAAAAGCCCAAAATCCAAAGAATTTGGATTCTGTACTTTTTCTTAAATGCAGTAATAAGCCCTCATTGAGAGCTTTTCAACGATATATCATAATTGGTACTTATTTTCATTGGTTCCAGTTATAGCCCAATAAGATTTTAAATAATGAAATATTTGGATCTTACAAGGGGAAGGCACATCGGTTCGAATCAGACTCCATCTCCTTTTTTAACTTTTTTTTTCTTAATATATTGATTTATACTTATGATTTGAATATATTGATTTATTAATAATTATTAACCTCTCACTGCAAGAATGTTTTACGATAAATATTGATTCAATAATAATAAAAAAATAGAAATATGAAAAAATATCAGAAGTTTTTAAGAAAATAAAATTTTATGTACTTTTAATTTTATAAAAATGTGTAAATGTGTAACTTTATAGGTGAACAAGGAAGTCATGTGTTGTCCACACCAGATTTTTTAATACTAATTTTGTATTAGTGATGTAGCTAAAGTAAGAATTTTCCAACGATCTCATGATCTTTCCAGGCAAAGCGTTCTGATCTGAAGAAGTTATTTATTTAATTATTTTACTTTGTACCATTTGATTATAAGTAGATCGAATGTTAAGTGCTGCAGATAGTTAAAGCTAGCTTCATTTGCGGGGAGATGATAGTTGAAAGCCCGGCCGAATCAAATACATTTTAAAGCTAATGGCTCTTCAACATTTTCCCTGGTCTCTATTACTATATTATAATTTAAAACACACCCTTACCTGGCGATTCATGGATGTAAATATCTGCAGGTACACTCTATAAATGGAAAAAAGGATGCAGTTACTTCTGTATCCCAGAATCATGAAAGCTGCGCACTTAGACGTCTGAAAGTTTTCGGAATATCACACGATTCATTTAATATATAGATCACCAGTTTTATGACAAGAGCGTTAAATTTTCAGGTAGACAACCTTAGAATCCTAACAAGATTGCTTAAAAAACAGTATACTAAATAATAATCCGCAGCTAACAAAGTATTTCGCATATGGAAAAACCGAAAAAGCCGATATCAAAATTTTAATACTTTCCTGGCATTGGTTATTTATTCTTAGTGGAAAAATAATCATACATGAAAAAAATTACCTAACAGTTAAAACGGTTTAAAAAAATTAAAAAAAAAGTTAGAAAATTCAAAAAATCGATATCTTTAAACGTTGATCGGTTCCCTCACCTCCAATATAGGATTTTTTTTGGAGTCACTTGCACTACTACTTTGCCTATAAATACATAATAAAAAAATTCGATTAAAAGGTATGCTGTAAATAAAAAGATAGCTTTTTGATTTTGGGGAAATTTTTTTTTATGGTAAGATAAGCTATATTATCAGTACATGCGTGCATGTACTGAACTTAATATAAAGTGGGGTTATGTTATATGATATGCAAAATTTTGAGAAAATTGACCCGATAGGTCATTTTGGAGGTGGAGGTAGTGACCTACCTCCACCTCTTGGAGATATTTATCACTAAAGTTTTACCAACAAACTGACTCATATACGCAAGTCTCTGTGCCAAATTGCATCAAAATCGGTTTACCCAGTGAAAAGTTATTAAGCTTCAAATATGCCAAGCGACATTTGAATGCAAGAACATTACCTCCCGTTTTTATTTTTTGTACACCTTGGGTCATGAAACGTCAAGAAATGTAAAACAACCATACCCTACTTTTTTACTGATTACCATACTTTCCTTTTTGCATTAAAGCACTAAAGCTACGATGCTAGGAAAGTAAAAACTGAAACAACAAAAAATAAAATAACATTGTGATCATCATCAGCTGGCTAGAATATTGTTAAAATAGATAGATAATACTTTTTTGTACAGTTATTTCTTTCTTTTTAATTTTATTAATTTCAAAAGATTTTGCAATTAGTTGGAATTATAAAATTATGTGCCTCACTTCCCAAACTAAAATAAGTAATTAAATGAACGAAAATAGGCAAATACGTTATATATATACATACTTAAAAGGGTACTAGATCGATAGTAAAATAAAAACATCGAGAGTAAAATAACAATCTAATCTAGTAATCGAAAGGTAGCGAGTTTGAGTTAGAGACCAACTGTTCTGAAATAGGTTTTACTATTTTGTTTTAACACAAACACCGCTACGGTATTCCTAGACCGCAACAAGTCACCACAGTATAAACACCACTGGGTATCTCTCTGTTCAAATTCATTCTCATTTCACACCATTTAATCTAAACAAAGACAGCAAATTTGGTCGTTATTCTTAATAGAATAGTAGTTGTAATCAAATGAAAATGAAATTAAAACTTTGTTAAATACATTTAAAATATTTATTTATTGTAAAATAAATTTGTTTAATAATACTTGGAAAAAAAGAAGACAAACAATTGACTGATACATTCCAAAAAACATACATGTTTTATATTAGAAGTAATTATTTCAAAAAAGGTTTATATATAATATTTCTTATTTAAATTCACTTTCTTAACCTTACAGTTAAGAAAGTGAATTAAACCGAAATATATTGATAAAAATAAACTTATGATTTTAAACGGAATGAATGTAAATGTACCTTTATTAACCGAAACCTCCAATTTAAAAGTGGATTAAACAATCAATCAGAAATAGTTCTTTGAAATTTTTATTCGTAAATTTTTTCTTTATTTATTATTATTTTTTTTTTTAATTAAACTTCTTTTAATTATCAAACTACTGATGATTTCAAGAAAAATATTTCATATAAATATTTTTTTTAAACTTTTTGTACTCCTTAAATTAAATTTCACAAAAAGAAATCAGAAAATTTTATTTAATCATCAAATTGAAATCTTAAAATTATTTATCTGTTATTGTATTTTCAATATGTTATCAGATAATGTTTTATTTAAAATGTATAATTGAATTGTTCAGAAGTAAATACTTATTCTTTTTAAATGCACTTTATACTACACACATTAAAATTTATTTTAAAATTACTACATTTTGGAAGTAAAATATATTTTTTTCTGTACTTGCCTCAAAATACATACAACTAATTTGACCTCTTAAATTCAGTATTAATTATACCGTTTCAATAAACACCTAAAAACTAGAGCAAAATCATTGCAATTTTTTTTTTTTTAAATTTAATTCAGTAATAAAGTAATTTTATTACTTTAAATAATCTATACAGAACCCAAATAATCACATTTTTCAGGCGCATACCCATAACGTTTTCTATTACTGTTTTACGATCTTTTTAGCCGTCGTTGGTTTGATTACGCCAATACAAACTACTGTTGTTTATATGAAGATTTCATAAAAACAATGAACGTATTAGTTTATAAAGGTTACTTACGAAAAAAAACAATCACGATCCCGTAAATATAACTTATAATCACTACATAAAAATTGTTTGTTACAAAATTATGAAAATTAGGATAGATTAAATAATGAAATGTTTGGTTGACAAGTCGCCTTAGTCTTTCAATAAATTTAATCTGAGAAATAAAACTGTTAAAAAACACCCCATTAAAAAATAAAAAGTATATTTCTTTTTTCTTAAATTTTTACTTTTCAGTTCAGTAATAAATTATAAGTTATTGAAATTAGTTTTAATCTGGTACAGATTTTAAAAACGCGAAATTGGAAAAATTGCATATTTACCTTCCAGCCTAGCGTTATAGCTAGGGAAGTTAAAAGGGAAAGTATTGCAATCGGTTCAATATGGACATGCGGTTTTCACCGGATCTTTACGTTTTGACACCTAAGGAACCCAAAAGCCGGATGAAAATCATCCAGATGTTTGTATATACGTTCGATATCGCACTCTAAATCACCTTATAAATCCAGAACTACGCAACCGATTTCGACCAAACTTGCTCAGATTACTTCTATATAAGGGACATTTATACCATTAATTTTTCAACTTAAAAAATCAAGGGGGTAAGGCTGTAGAGCAAGGTACATCCTCACCTTCCTCTACAAGATACACCAAATTTCAAGATACTGAGGTAATCTCAGCATCTTGAAATTTTACCTAATTAAGGTCTTATTTTTCTTAGGCAAATTTGATAACAATTAAAAAATATTTACCAAAAAAACTTTTTTCAAAGTCGCAACCCTATCCAAAAAAAATGCTTTAAATAAACTAGTGGATAAGTGGGTATACTGCGCCAATAGTACCCATTCTCACCAGAAGAAGCGCTAGTGTATAAACGATATACAGCTGCTGTAATCGTCTGCTATTCTGTGACGTCACAGGTGAGCAGTAGAATTAAATAAATGAATAGTATTTAAAGTGTAAAAAAAATATTTAAAATGGCTGCTAGTACCGCCAAACCCGCGCGAATGAAATACGGTATGCGCGCATGCTTTAGTTAGAATCATTGAATTAAATAAACAAAAAATATTATATTTAAATAAAATAGTAAATATTTTAAATTAAGTTGGGTGTGTAAGCCGTACATTAGAAAAAAGTCGCGGTACGGGGAAGTCCTACAACTGTGTGTCAGCTTTTTTTTAATCGCTTATAAATATTTTTATAAACGTATGTTTTTTGTTTCATTAGGTGAAATTTAAATTTATTTTCTAATTATTTCTAGTCCAGAAGAGTAAACAGGTCAGATGTTTAGCAAATCTACCAAAGTTTATTCTAAGGTTTAAAAAAATTGAGCAGGGATCTTCTCCATTAAAAATTTAATAAATCCTTTACTTTCGGGTTTTTTAAAATATTTTTTATACTAATACTTTTTACTTTTAAAAATGATTGTTAAAACATAGTATTTTTTTTATTCCGTTACGTATCTACATTTAATACTTTATCATAACATTGTTTTTCTTTATAGTATAGTACAAGATATAAATAAACTATAAGTAAATTTTTTAAATTTGATTTTAATGTTATTAATGATCCATTCATAAAGAATATATTCATTACCGGATATTCTCAATAACGGACATACAAAAATATTGAAACGTAAAAAATAACCTCCCAATAAAAAATATTTTTTTATATATTGAGACAAAATATTTTATAAAAAAATAAATTTTTAAACAAAATAACTTTTTAAACTTTTTTATTGAATGTTGTATTTGTAATTTTCAGCTGTATTTAAGTTTATTGTCAGTATTTTTATTTTTATATTTTATCATTTATTCAAGCATTATCCAAGTGGTGAATTATTGCCCAATAATATCATACCAAATCAAAATTAACGTTATTATTTTTACAGCTTTAAAAACAACAAAAATATTGGTGTATTGCAGGTTTTTTAAATAAAATTTTGATTGAGGAAACAGTTTAAATAATTTAATTTTTTAATTTTGCTAAACGTCCTCAATTAAATTTTTTATTAATATTAATTAGGGGGCGTTATAGCCTCCGCAATTCTGTATTAAATTATTCCAAATTGTATTTAATTTTATTATAAATATATTTATACTCAGAATAATTATTAAACGTCCTTTCTCTGAATTCATTTTCTTATGCGAATATTTATCAATATGTCAGTTTCTCATTATTTTCGTTTCTAACAAACAGCTTTTTTATGAAGACAGATTTTTATGATTTTTATCCTTACTTTTAATCAAATTAAAAACTCTTAAAAAAATAATAATATTTTTTCAATTCTTTAAATTTTTGACGCCAAATTAGGGAATTGTTGATATTTATTTATTTTTACTTTGGTGCTGACTTCAAAAATTATTAATTTAAATAATTAAAAAAGCAAATTTTTTTACTTCTTTTTTAATTAGGTTTTAAAATTTACTTAAGAGTTTATAATTTAATTAGTATACTCTATTACGGCTTCACCTGTGCTAAATGCGTGTAGAACTTTAAAAATCGGAAATAGTTGTTTAGTAATTATGTGTGGGCTGTTGTTCTCATACTTTTCTCTAATAACTTACCGGATAAAATAAAATATTTAGATAAAGGATTTTTTTCCAAAATCAAAGCCCCTAGCAAAGCAAAGTCCGGGGGTTTCATCATATCATTTTTAGGCATTTCAGTGGTAAAATATTTTAATCGTGTTATCCGTTTTATTATTTTTTAAATTCAAGTCAGTTTCAAAGTGATAATCAAACATTGATTTAAGATCAGATAAATTCCTCAAAGGTTGAACTCGATTTTAAGTCGAGCGTATACGTTGCTCTTGAACGTTTTTAAAACTTTCTAACGTAGATCCGCATTTGCACGATCATAAATTCTAGTAGCCCTAAAAATTCTTCTTCCTTTCTACGATTTCACCGGCCTAGGCATTATGAAAATAATAATTCCTGATCGAAAATCGAATCTATGCAGATTATGTTTATCACTTACCCTGATAGAACTTCTTAGTTCAGGATATAAAAATCAACAGCGCTACATAGCTCGCATGAGGATGAGCTATCACGAGACCTCGCCAGATTAGACAATGACATTAAATTTAACAAATCACATAAAAACATTCTAAATAGTCGATATTGATATAGACAACGACAGATGTAGACAATATTTACCAATATAGACGTCATTAAATTTTGTAAAAGATGTTTTAGGTTATTTATTTTTACTTTTTTTTATTATTATTTATATAGTAGTGAGATTGGTAAGGTTTTAACAGTGGTAAAAATTCCGGGTGTAATAAAAAGCTACAGTTAAAATTTCTTAATGATTGGTTCAGTATAAGTAACGTTGTTATAAATAAATAATGACTATAATGTAAATAAAGACAGATTTATTAATATGCATTTCATACCTGTGGATTTTTTCATAAAGAAGCACTGCGGTTAACGTCATATAATTAGTTTATGTATATCGCATTTCACAAATACATTGTTTAATCTTAATTAAAATACTTAATAATGAATAAATAAGCTCAGTTTTTAAATTCATTAAGATTTTCAACGTCTACGACGACTAACGTTTATAAAAATATAATATTCAGTAAAAAGTATTAAGCCATTTATAAAACAGTATTAAATAGGTTTAATTAAGCCCAACGTAAACAGAGCTAAGTTATAACGATCATGTCTTTTATGAATATGAAGGGCTGTTTTCAAATACAGCCTTCTTTATCCGGCTTTAATCTGAAGACTTGTGAATGAATAAATAACAAATTATTATTATTATTAAATAATATAAAAGCTAAATTATAATTATTAGGAAATTTCTAAAATCAAATATTTTTATCATTTAAAATATGCTGATTGTCTCTCTTAAGAAATAAAATACTTTACTAATTAAATAAAAAAATTGAAAAAATTAATTTAATGATTAAAATAGACTTCTGTAATCTATATATCATACTATTTTATGAGCCTCCGATGAGTTAATGGAATAAAATATTAAACATAAACACAATGAACAAAATAGTAGTTATTTAGAATTTTAATCGGCAGTTACCGGGTTCGAATTCCGAGCAAGCGTGGCATTTTTCATACACGAAAACATTTTCACATCGTATTCTTATAAATTAGACATTAAAAATCTAGGCTGATGTGAATTAGAATATTCGCAGAGGACGGTGTTACAATTGACTAGGAATATACGTTTTTTATTTGACATAACCAAAAAGCTGTAAACAAACTTGAATCAAACATCTGAACGAAATTTTAAAACAATTCTCAAAAATAAAAAACATCTCATATTATGCTTACCAAGAAAATTGAGTAATGTAGTGGTTTCCTACTTGCTTGATCACCCAGTTTAATTTTATGCTGTGTGAGCTGTCAATGGAGGGCAGTGTAATAATTAAACTTTAAAATATGAACATTAAGTGCGACAATCACTTTGTTTTATGTTTTATTTTGTATCTTCTTCAAAAAGTAAAGTTTCTTTAATAAGTTCATTTTATCTAATTGGATTAAATAAAATGTAATAAACTTAATTATTGTATAACTCATGTATACAGTATTTTTTACAGTATTGCACAGTAACGTTTTTGTATAAGTGATTGAATATTCAACATTACAGCTGAATGACACGTTTTTCTCATTTTCTTACTTTTATTTAATCGCAAAATTAATATATATATATATTTATATTTATATATATATATATATATTAACTATATATATATATATATATAGTTTGTTAGATTTGTATTTCAGTATAGTTTTTATGTCTAAAATCACGAAATTTGCTTCACGTGGAAATAGTACTTATTTATTTAAATTGTTATCTGTACTGTCGACTTTTCACCAAAATTCATGGATATGAAGACCTACAAATGACATTTTCCATTTTGTTCTCCACGAAAGTCATTATTATATAATGAATATCAAAACTCTTAGAAATTATTCTGTTCTCATACTTCATATCCATTATATAAAAAAAAATACTAGGATAAATAGTTTAACCAACCGGGTTGGTCTAGTGGTGAATGTGTTTTCCCAAATCAGCTGATTTGGAAGTCAAAAGTTCCAGCGTTCAAGTCCTAGTAAAGGTAGTTATTTATATACGGATTTGAATACTAGATCGTGGATATCGGTGTTCTTTGGTGGTTGGGTTTTAATTAACCACACATCTCAGTAATGGTCGAACTGAGACTGTACAAGACACTACACTTCATTTATATTCATACATATTATCCTCACTGATCCTCTAAAGTAATACCTAAATGGTAATTCCCGGAGGCTCAAGAGGAAGAAGAAAGTAGAAAGGATAAATAGTTTAAAGCAATAACAAATTAGTATAAATTAATGCACATTCTTGGAAATAATACATTATATAATTTTTCCGGAATATTTTGGTATTTACCTCTCATTATTTATGTAAATAATTAAAAAAGACATACAATTTTCAAAGATTATTTATTAATTAGCCAAATTTTTAAGATTTATTCATCACTACTGAAAAACAATTAAATTAAAAAAAAAACTAAGAGAACAAATTAAATTCATTTATAAAAATTCCGTTTTGTAATTTTTTCCCCTAATAGAAATATTATTTGTATTCAAGATACAAACTGAACAGATGAATTGCTCAATCTAATAACTTTAAATTTGGCTTACTAGATTTAAACATTTATTCACTGCACTGGAAATTGCTTTTATTTAATTTTTTTTTTTTTGATTTTATGAACATTTTCAGCAACATCTAACTCTTCGTAAAAAAAAGCTATTTTTTAAAACTGTTAGCCATGGTGGATAAAAATTGAAGCTGATATAATTAGAAACACTTTCAGAAATTTTTAATATAAACTTATTTCCACTCTTTGCGAAATAATTTTTTTCTGCGATTTACCTGAAGAGGATGAATTTTGGCAAAAATATTTGTTATATCAAGAGACAAATATTAATAACAATTAAATTTGAGATAAATTCTGTATAATTTTTTTTTTAATTTTATGCATCTTCTTTAAAATACCTTGGAAGTTACACGGCCAGTATGAAATTTATAAGAAAAAAATAAAATTGTCTTTTTTCAAAGCCAATTTCAAACTGTTTGTTTAAAGAATGTCAGTTGATTATAAAATAATTCAAGATAAGATTTACTTTTTTTTCTACATATATGTAGAAAAAAAAAAATATATATATATATAGAGCACCATCGTCGCGACTTCGCCCCGCACTAATGGTTACTTGAATTTCCCGTCGCGGTCAATTTTTATTTTATTTTATGTTTTTTAGTCCAGTAACCGGAGGCAGGTGCAGCCACTCGCAGCGCACATATAGTAATAGTGGCAGGAGTTGTGCTAGTTGAGCCGCCGCGTGTTACTCCGTCAAACCCTTAAAACATCAAAAATCAACAAAAAAACGCCAAAAATGGTTTTCAGATATTTAACTGAAGAGTATTTGCAAGCCCACCTCGTTTAATATAGTTGGAAATGGGGAAAACTTGTAATTATCGATTCAAAACCTTTTACCTTTCTTCACCCTTTTTTTAAGGTCAAATTTCAAAAAAATTAAAAATTTGTTTTAGATATTCAAATGAAGATTACGCACACCAAAAGTCAAACTGATACCTTCATTTGTTACGAAGGAATTAAAAAAATTGTCAGTTTCATTGTTACTCAATTTTACCCCTTTAAACTCTGAATTTCAAAAAACTCATTTTTTAATGTATACCTTACACGGAAAGAAGAACATGAGTACAAATTTATCTTCAGTAGTTTTTGCTGGGCGTTGATGAAACAAAACAGGAAAAAGGGAGACAGGTCTTTTGATACACCATTATTAATAGATTCAAACAAATTTGATTTTTGTTTGCTTGTTTAAAACAATTGAATTAATCACCCCAACATCTTTTTTCATAAATCTCCAAGAAAATAGTGTCATTTAAACTAAAAATTAAGACAGTTCGTTTGGTTTATGAAAACTAATATAGCCTTTTCTTTAGTTAAATGATCCCAAAATACATCCCCAAACATATAACTTTCCAATTAGAATAGTTGGATAGGCAGTTTGATTATACATACCTATATGAGAGTAAGAAACAGAAATTATTCAAATAAAAACTACTCACAAAAAAATCAATGCATAAATAAAATAATAATAAAAAATTAAAACAGTTGATATACGTGTTAGCCCGTAGACCACAACCATAATGATCCCGTAACTTTGAAAATACTTCAAAGTATCATTAACATAGAGCGATCATTAACATATTTTACATATTAAAAATATATGCATTATTGCTTATAATCATAGATAACCAAACTTAACCTACGCTTGCTAACCTCGACTAAACAACAATGTTTCGATTATTTAAATAATAAATAATTGCAATAATTACTGAATCTATTATTTATAAATAGTCAAAATATTACTGTGTTAATTAGTCAAAGTTAGCGAGCGAAGCGAGCGTAGGTTAAGTTTGGTAAAATTATATTTTGTAAAATAAATAAATATAAATGGGTTATAAAAATGGTAATACAATAATTATATCGGGTGATATTAATAATAACCCAAAAGTTTGCAATTTATTGGTCGACGGGTTTACCATAAAACGATTTAAAAGGGGACATATTTTTTTATTATCATATTTATTTTTGTTACTAAAAACTAGATTCAAGCGGTAAATTATAAAATGATTTACCTGTAAATGGGCGAAATTTCGCGCTCATTAAATGGACGACATTACTTAGACAATTGTATAATGGAACAACGAATGGACTGGAATCTTGATATTCAAAATCTCTGGACACAGTTATAAAAAAAAAAAAAAAACAGTTTCTTTTGGAAATATTTTCTGCCGAAAATTTCGGAAATTTTTAGTTAAAATCTTAAAAATTAATAAATTATTCAACAACGGTTTACAAAAGCACACAAAAAAATTCCAAACCAATCATTGAACTGGTTTGATCAAAGGGGGTCTAAAAAAACCCGCACAACGAAACACATACACACCAATAACATGTACTTTTTACTCAAAAAATTTCCAAAGAATTAAAATATCTAGATATAGTTTTTATTTTTAATTTAATTAAAATTCGGTGGCGCGAGTGGTAGCGTCTCTGCCTTTCATCCGGAGGCCCTGGGTTCGAATCCCAGTCAGGCAAGGCGTTTTTCATACGCTAAAAATTTCCATTCGGGCTAAATGATAATAGCAGTCGATGCCTGCACATCTCATTAACAAATATAATAATAATTACTTCCTTAATACATCTAAATTATTAAATAATAGTGGAATATAATGCTTAAAATTATTAACAAAACGTGCAACATGATATCTTAACAGTATATTAACACATATTACTCGATAAAAAATTTATAAACCAATAAAATTTATCAGCTATATAAAAACGGATATATCTGACAAGAATTCTGTTAAAATTGTTATTATTAATTAGTTTAAGATTTATTTATTATTCAGTTCTTTATCTTGTTGATAATTAATTTTTATTGAGTAGTTCCAGTGGGAATATCTCCATTTATGTGTTTGTTGCTTGGGTCATATCTGCTCATTGTTCACCGATTGATCATAGATATCATCAAAACGTTATATATATATATAACGTGTAATATATATATATATATATATATATATATATTACACGTTTATTTATTTATAAAAACGTACGACATTTACAATTTAATTAATAAAAGAAATAACTGTCAAAAAAAATTATAAAAATAGAAAGAATGTTAAATATGTATGTTTTTTTAAGATTTTAAAATTATCGACTACGCAAAAAAGAACAGAAATTAGCACCTTCCTAATTTGGTAAAAATAAGCTGCTCTAACTGTATTACCTGATTTAATAAAAAATAATGAAATTTTAGATGGGATTAAAAATAAAATTATTACACATTTTAAAAATGTGTAATTTATAAAATTAAAATATATTTTAATTTTTAAATTGTTTAGGAATATAATTTTTTAAATGTCTTGGAATATCAGTTTTGTATTTTCATTTAGAAAAAAATTATTACCAGTCAACCTACAATTTTTTTTTTTTTTAATATTATATTAATTGTTTGTCAAAAATTATTGTAAATATATATATATATATATATATATATATATATAAAACAATAAAACAGCTCTCTTCGGTAACAGATATCAGATCCTAATTTCTTATCACAAGAGACAATAATAATATATTAGCAGCTTTATTATTATTATTATTTTCATAGATAATAAATAAAAACTGATAAAATAAAATATAAAACAATTTTAAATGCTGTAGATAAAACTAAATACAATTTACTATATATTGTATAAAATTAACTACGACTTCATTTACGGTACATGACTATAATATCTCAATTATCATTACAAAATCTGAGTAATTCTTAATGGTTATTGAAATAAACAGTCAAAGATAAATTCAAAGAAATATATTATAACAAAAAATAATGAGATTAATTATTTACAAGTCGAAGTTCTCAGGTTCAAATCTTAACAAAGGTAGTTTACGTCTTTATTCACTTTCATTCGAATTTGAATAGTAAATAGTGGAAACCGGTGTTCTTTAGTGGTTGGGTTTCAATTAACCACACAGGAGTAATCGACCTGAATTTGTTCAAGACCACAAATTTACTGGTACAGTTACTGGTCAGTTAATGCACTGATAAGTCGCTAATGACTTTAATTGCTGATGCAACTATAAATAAAATTATTTTAAAAAATAAATAAATTTAAAAAATTTTAAAAACTGATGAAACATTACAGTAAATTATATATATTCTCAATGTAAAAAAAAATACATCTCGCTCTGGTTAATCCGAGTCAAAAGTAAAAAATCGAAAGTTTTAGAGTTATTTAATATATATAAATACAGAAGAAAAAAATATTTGTTCAGTTTTGATAAACGTTTTTTTATCAAGTTTTATTTTAAAATTTATTTTTAGTTATACTAATTCCTCTATTGATGACTGTTCAACAGTAAATCTAGATTAAAATTTTATTCTTTAGTAAATAGTACTTGGAAAGTTTTTTCTTTATACTTCATTGTGTTATTATTATAAAACCGTTTCTCAAGTCACAAACTTAGAATATTTTTCCAGTAAATAAAATATTATTTTATATAAGGATATATCATGAATAGGTTTAACCAAACGGACTTCGTTTTTGGTAATCTTACGATTAACTCCTTTTTGTATATAATGGTCGTGCCTAACTATATTAATTATATAACAGACTGTTGACTTTACGATGACGAAAAGAATTAGTTGTTAATTGCAACGAGTCGGTTGATGAGAGATGAGATAGCAAGTAAACCAATAATGAAACTAAAGACATGCCCTTTCCATTCTATTTAGAAGTCTTTTCTGGAATAAATATATGTTTTTGTTCAACAACCGGAGATGATAAATATGATAAAATTAAATATTCATCAATTTATCGTAATTTATTTCTTTAATCGTAATACTACGTACAAAGTGCACCGTCCATGCTCTACCGCAAATTATCTGCGTAAAATTGATCGTTAAACAACAATAAAGCTAACAGCCTAACAACAGAGAGAGCAAAGAAAGTTTGTTAACTGTACTTCAACGATTAATCATTATGAATATTACAACTACAACTCTTCAATGTAGTCTAAACTTTTACTAGTTAATGTTCTGTTTTAATTATACAAAGTTAATATTATGTTCAACGATATTAACATAATTGCATTTTCATTGTATAAAATTTACTGAAATCATAATAAATTACTGTAATTTAATCTGCTACCGATAATAGACAATAATATTTTTCATATAGTTGTCTAACATTTTCTAACTAGAATAATTATAATCGCTATAGCAAAAAATCGTGCATTTATTGTTATTATGTTAAAACAATATTTTAAGAACTTACTACATACATTGATGCTGAACTAACGATTGGTAAGTTGGCAAATTATGTCAAAATATTGATTCAAAAATGTTTAATACACAATAAAATATTTGGATTTCCCATTATGTATATATTTATAAAACTTTTAATTATTTTATTAGTTTAATGATAAAAAAGTAATGTACAATTTTTTTTTAAATGTTCATTAATTTATTAACGAAAAAAGCATGAAAACTATCGTAATTTTAACACAAAATAAAATATAAGTAACAAACAATTCTATTTGAGTATTCCGTAGTGTTTATTAATCAGATGTAAAAAATCTAAGGCTAAAATTAAAATTAACAAAATATATTAACGTTAAATTTTACCTGAAATTAATAAGAAATAATCCTCTTCTAATATATCTGATGTCTCGCTATAAAAATATATAAGAACCGACTTAATTTTTTGCTCAAATAAATAAAACGTAATTATACCGGCAAAGACGAAAAGTTATTGCCGACAGCCGTACCAGACCAATTATGATGATACGAACGACACACAGCTGCCGACGCAACTGAATGCGGATTGTAGAACAGTTTGAAAAGTAGTGGGGGTAAGCATGAGCCCTGCTCTACCTTACTTCTTCCATCCCCACGTACGACAACAATGGATAGATACACAGACAGCTTAACTATACTGCTGATAAACACAATCACCTTTAACCGAAACAAATACAACTACTGAGGAGCCTGTTAGTCTCCTAACAACAGACTATCTGTCGACATTTATACTATTTTATTCTATCTAATATATATATATTACTGTATTATACTTTATGCATCATTTTTCCATTGTTTTTATAAATTATTTCACAAATATCAGCAATTTATTTTTTTATTTTAATAAAGGGTATACAAATAAAAATAAACACTCATAATATAAATAACACTATACAAAACGAATTATATTGTATTATATATTTATTTAAAATAACTACTACACAGCGTTAACTAAGATTGTCTGTTATAAGGGATTGTCTTGGTGTTTTAAAGTTAACTTTTCCGTCTAATTTCAGGCTATGTATTATGCTAAAAGAGATAATACTAAAAAAATTATGACAAATAAAAAGTACCTTCGAATTGCTTACATTAAAATTTAATTTTACTTTTTAAAAAAATCTTCTATTATATTATCCGGATAATGCAACATAGCTAGGTGACCGCAAGGAAATTATTTTATAAAATAAAAATAAAAAAAAATTATTGAAATCAATGAAACCTTCTACTATTTTATTTTTGTTTACTTATTAATTTATTTTATTTGTCGACTGTCTGTCTACTCTGGCATAAATTCTAACAGCTAATCGTATAAAATGAACCTCGTAAGCTGATTTTGTTTTTGTTTTAATTAAAAATTAAGCTGTGCACTCTTGATCTATAAACTCCTTGCTTTGACATCAATCAAGGTACAAAGTACAAAACACTTCATTTATGGAAAGATCTGTTTAAGAATTCCTACCAGACTTGGGATCTACGGCCTTGTTAGAACGAAGGTTGCTGAGTTTCTGTCAAATTATGAAAATTCTGTCAATTATAAGAGGTCTGGTCGGAACGGAACAAAAGGACATTAGCGGCTATTTTATCTCGCTATTCAATGCAGAGTCTGGACATCAGTCCCTTGCGGTTGGGTCTTTCTATTTATTTGGCTAGTATTTAATTTTTTTTTAAGTGTACAGAATTTGGGATTGCGTTCCGATCCTTTGTAGATCGTGTTTGTAAAAAGTAATCTTACCCGGGTTATTAATTTAGAGAAAAGGAAGATATTTTCGTTCTTCTCCTGACGCGATTAGCCTTCAGTCAGTTACTGAAGGCCTTAGTGCCCTAGTTTTGTGGAAGGTCCAACGCATTCCTTTCGCTTAAGGAGTCGTATTTGGTGTCTGTAGACGCTTACCTACCTAGTAATTATAAGATTAAAAAAAAATAGGAATTTTAGGTTATGGAGATTCTTCTTCTTTCTGGCGGTATAGGCTGTGCTGAATTTCCTATCGTGGAACGACATTTTTGCTCCTATCGGGTCTTTTTTATTTTTTTTCCCTGACTCTCCATGATTATTATTGTAAATATTTACAATTTTTATCTTTGAAAGACCTATGAGCTCTGAGAAGGGCAACATAGTGGAGAGTGCAAGCCTCTTTCTCGCCGTCGGACGGTTGCTGGATTCTTCTCCGACTGCAATTTTCCGATGGTCTTCTTTTTCTTCTCCGTTATTAGGAAATAGGAGTGTAGAGAAAGCTACATTAAATATTGGATTAATCTATTCGCGTACGCGAGGGTGACAGCGATCGCACGTTGATGAAGAGGTCTAGTCTAGAGCATGTTAGTTAAACTTGTGCTTATGAAAGAATGGTTCAACCAGTTAAACATCTACACTAGAGTTAATCACCTACGCTTGGAGGGAGTATAGCACATATACTCTGGAACTTCAAACCCGTGAAAAACTAACTTCTCGATAAAGGCGAGGGTTATACGTGTAAGCTACATAACGTACATAGAATTTACAAAATTACCCTTACTAACCCATGACACCTCATATACCCCCCATGACTTGAGATAGCGGCCCGTACCGTAATTCTTGGAGCGTGATGCACCTTTTCATGAAGCAAGTGTGGATTCTCAGCATCCTAAAAACACACATTTTGTTTATTAACAACCCGTGAAAATGTGCCTCTTCTGAAAACCAAACATCCTTTAACAATACGTCTTGGTTCACAGCCCGTTTAGCGAATGCCAATCTTTGATGTTGTTGTCAACCGTTAATTTAGAAAACACTGTTATTTTTTACCGATACAAATGCAAATCGGTTTTTAAAATTTGCTGCACTGTTCGCCTAGAAATCCCAAATTGTGCTGTTGCTATTTTGTTGATTTTCCCGGGCTCCTCAGCAACGCTGCTTCGACATTCTGTGGAGAACGAACATTGGCAGGCCGTTCGCGGTTACTCTCAAATACTAAACCATCGCTATTCATTTTTTTGTAAACTCTACGTATTATTTTAAATGAGGACGACCACCGAGTTTGAAAATGTGCACGAAACTGTCTTTGTGTAAGCACCACACTTTCGATTCATTATAGAACACAATTTTTACGCTCTGTCCAACAGTCAGTGTTCCTTTGGCAGCCATCTTGGAACGGTACACAAACAGCTCACTCGGAAAGTTAAATCATTTTGCTTTAAAAATTGTAGTGAGGGTATCCTTAATCTTTATAATATTTATACTTTCCATAATTTTTTTTAAATTTACATAAATAAAAATGTAAATGTTCGTTTGTTCAAGATCTTAAATCTCCGAAAGTTCTTCACCGATTGCTTTGAAATTTTTACCACAACGTTGCATTCGAATACGCGCGTGTTTTTATACATCTACTATTTATATACCTAATATTCCAACTATGACAGGTAAAAATATGCTTTTTTAAAAAAAAAACAGCGCTATCTGTTGAACGTAAAAGCAACACACCCTAGACTAAATATTTTACGATTCCATTTCAATGTTTCCGATATGTGTGTCCGCTTTAGACTAAAAAACTACTGGACCGATTTACGCACAGAAAAAGGGAGAAAGGGAAAAGGTAAAGAGAGAAAAATCGGAAAAGGGAAAAATCGAAAAATGTAAAAGGGAAGAAGGGGAAAACGGGGGGAAAGGAAATTAAAAGGAAAGTAGAAAAAAGAAAAGAGGATAGAAGGAAAGAGGAAGGGGAAGGGAAATACGGGAAAGATGAATGGGGGAATGAAAAGAAATGGGAAGGAAAGGGGAATTGGTGAAAAGGAAAGGGAAATTCAACATGCAACATTAGAAGGTAAAAATTAGAATGGGGAAAGGAGGAAAGGGAAAGTGAAAAAGGAAAAAGGGCAAATGGGAAAGGATAAATTTTGTGAAGTACCGTAATGTTCATTTTGTTAATGTTTTATCAAACTTTCAATTGTGTTCATTAAATCTATACATATATTCAAATTTAATAATAGCGAAGCACTGCCGGGTCTGCTAGTAATAAATAAAAATTTTGTCTGAAAAATTTGAGAGTTATCGAAATTATTAAATTATTCTTAGAAGTTTATCATGTTTTTTAAACTTATCATTTAATATTATGTGAAGTATGTTATAATTATAACAATTTGTTGAAAAACGTGATGAAATGTAATAACTCCTTAAATTATTACAGGTTATAAATGAGTAATTTTCAGATTTGATTTTTTTGTCTAAGAATAAATCGTTTATAATTTGTAATAATTCTTTACTTTCTTACGTCAAGGAAACGCATATTTTCAACAATATTGATTGTCCAAGACTTTCTTTGCTTCCGTCTTCCACTGCACCCTTATTTTTCCCCTTCACCGGAGCTTTTTGTATTCACCCGCCAAACATTTTTTCTACATACCAAATCTAATCATTTCTCCGGAATAATATGAATCGACTACGTTTCATCTCTTCAATTAATTTGGTTTACTTGATCATTATTTCGAGATCTCCATCTACCTACGACAATAACTGGTAATAATTATTAAAAATTCTCTTTCAGTAATTTTGAAGAATTAAATAAATATGTTAATTAATTATAAAAACAAATACAGTATTAAAATTTTAAGCCAACGATCAAATTAATTTATTTTGCAATAAATACGCTAAAATCATACAGAGTTATAATTTAATAAATCATAATTTAAATAATTAATATATTTTACATTTGTACAGTTTTCAAAAAGAATTTAATTTACATTAAACGAACAAAATACCGTCTACGCATGCGCCAAACTCACACAGATATTTATAAGCTACAAGGGATTATATTTGTTGTTATATTTTTGTTTGAAATTATTTTCATATTTCCTAATAAAATAGCAGTGTACTGTTTGTTTATGACCATTATCAAATAAATTAAATTGAACTGGTAATACATTTAAATTAATTCTAATAAATAGTATCAATCTAAATTATTCAATTAGGTTTAAACTAATTAGAAATGAAATAAACTTCATAAATTATAAAGCAAATATAAGCTGGTAAATAATTTATACGAGCGTCATTAGATTAATTGTTATGTAACAAATAACCGTTGTTTTTTTTTATTTCTTCCTGTTAACACAGCGTTTATTATTTTTAACCGACTTCTAAAATTAAGAGGAGAATCTCAATTCGACCAACCTGTATATTATTTTGTGTGTTAATCCCTTACTTTTTACTAAATGAGCCGATTTCGATGATATTTTCTATTTTCTTGAGGATGTCTCGTTGGTAGTCCAGCAGTAGTAAGCTTCTTCCACATAACGTAAAAAGAAGATGTAAATAGATTTCTGAAATAAAACATTAATGGCTTGTTTATACGATTATAATACTCTCTGGTGGGATTTAGGTGGAAAGGTTTATGTAGTTTAGCTGGATTCTTTCAAACCGCCACACAATCTTAAGGATGAATGAGGGTTTTCTAAAGAAATCCTAAATTTAGTATCAAATTACTCTTTCCAGTGAAGAAGCATTTTGCAGCAACATGTATGGCTCATAACGGTTTATAGAAAATCTAAAGTGATGAGCAGGATTAAAGAAGAAAGAGCATTTATCCCGGAAATAAGCAAAAGAAAAGGGAACCGATTAGGATATGTGATTAGAGGTATTGGAATCTTTACAACTGTGTCGGAAGGATCATTAGAAGGAGACAGATAGTGAGGAAGAAGAAAGATGAAGTTAACAAATGAGGTGAAGACTACAAACTTCAAGCAGATGAAGGAAAAAGCTTGGGTCAGGGGATGGGTAGATATGGCAATGTCGTAAGCAACCTACCTGCTGCCAAGCAGAACACCGGATGATCAAAATGATGATGGTGATGATGATTTCCACTGTCAGGAGGGGCTTTAGATGGAGTCGTATACATTCGTGATCATTTGTGAATGCAAAATGCATACACGATCTGTTCTCCGACGTGTATTTGGATAGAACTTTCAGCATGTCTAGCATTTTCAGAGATTTTACCTTCAGCTCCTTCAAGTATATTACCCACGTCAGTCGTTGGTCAAACAACAATCCAAGAAATCTAACCCGCATACATGTACACGCGCGTTAGATGTACACGCGTGTTTTACTGGTTCACCAAGTAAAATAAGTTGAGGGTCAATATGATCCCTCAAGCGGGTAAAGCAAATGCATTTTGTTTTCTTCAGTCGTTTTACACCATGATTCTAAACGAGTTATTGTATTTTGATGCAGTCTATCATCAGTAGTTAAAGTTCTAGATGCAACGTAAATTGAAAAGTCATCTACAAATAATGAACACATAACGGGTTTTTGCAGGCAGTTTTTTGTTCTATTTATGGATACGGCAAATAAGGCAACACTTACGATATTTTCCTGTGTTATTCCGTTTTCTATTGTAAAACTTTCTACCTTACCGTAAACCGCATTGTTTGGGGCAATTGGGATGTTTCTCTCAAGGTACCACTCTAAACGACGGTATATCATTCGTTCATTAACTTGTGTAGGGTACTGGTCTAGGACGATAACTTGAGGGGCGTGATTTAACTTTACCAGGGTTAAGTACGAGAATCAATATTGCTTCTGATCAAGAATCTAGAACAAACCTACTCAGAAAATATTTTATTATAATGGATAAAAGATATCGTAATGCAGTATCCGCGAGGTGAGATAACATACCTAGCCTCATATTATCATTTCCAGGAGAATTCTCAATTATTCAAGGGGAAATTATTCAAGGCATACCTTAGCTCATCAAAAGAAAAAGGATTTCAAATCATTTTACGAATCTCCGATAACAATCGGCACACTTTCCACCTGCAACCTAATAAACTTAGGAAAATATGATGATATAAGTGAAACTAACATAAACGTATTTCCAAACGTGTCTGTTACATCAATTGGCGTCGTTACGAGGTAAATTAAATATATTTAATCCAACTGTAATATCCTTTGGCCAAAACACTAACAAATACATTGCATTTTTATTACTTATTTCTCTCTAAAACATAAAGAAACTGAAAGTAATTGAAATTAACTAAAATGACAGCAATTGGGAACAAAAATTATAAAAATGGTTTTATTCAATTTTCTTGTGGCTTTTTATCAAAAATATTTAATTTTTTTTTTTTTAAATACTTTTATTTATAGTCGCATCAACAATTACAGTCATTAGCGAATTATCAGGGTAATATAACTGTATCGGTAAATGTGTAGTCTTGAACAAATTCAGGCCGACCATTCCAGAGACGTGTGGTTAATCGAAACCCAACCACCAAAGAACACCGGTATCCACGATCTAGTATTCAAATCCGAATAAAAGTAACTACCTTTATTAGGATTTGAACCTGAGAATTTCGACTTCAAGATCAGCTGATTTACGACGAGGAGTCGTTGTGAATCAAATGATTTAATTGTATTGTTAACGTGAACGCATTAATGTAAACAACACGATTATTGTCGATCTCAAGAACAGTAGTCATAAATCAGTAAGCCCGACTGAACAACCACCTGGGAGTCACATGTAAACTATGACTATAGAATTACGAACTGATAGTCCCCGGTGGTTCTGTCAAGTGTTCTTTAATAACATCAAAGTGTCCATTATATTCAATCAAATTAAGGTTAGATTCTTGTTTAATGCAGAGATATTCGGCCACCGGTCAGTCAAATATCGTCATCAAACAACACGGGAATTTATGGATTATTTAAATTGCTTGTATGAGCATTTATATTAATCTAACTGCTCTTTAGACGTGATTTTGTTTTATCCAAAATTTTTGTTACGGTTTTATCATTAATAACTTAAAATATGAATATAAATTATACGAATGATAGAAACTTTATGAATTATTTTCCGATCCGTAACAATTATATTGTATCAGTTCAATCAAATATTTTGAAATATAATATTGCTTAAACGGAGCAACATTTTTACATCGAACTGTTTGCATTCCGTTAACCTCATTTAAAGCCAGAATTGTACAGACTACGGTTATAAATATTTATTTATTTAAATATCTCTGCAATGGTAATAGATGATAAAAATGTAAGAAGAATTTTATAATGTAGTTAAAAAGAATTATTTTCGTTTGAAAATATTCACGTCAAAATCATAAGTTAACAATTGAATTAACAACGCGTTCAGATTAATCTGAATTTGAAATGTACTCGAAAGTTATTAAATTCGTGTTTTTTTTTTTTTTTTGTGGATATAGATCTGCTTTTTGCATACGTAATGTTAGGAATAACATAAAACGTTGAAATTTACTTCATCTCAGTATTTGTAATCATTTTATAAACAATCGATTGATCATTTGACCTCTATTTCTAATTTAAATAATTCCAACGGACAAATTGTTTCATAATTCAATATTAAGTAGAAAAGACTTTCATTTTGGGAAATGAGATTAAAATAATTTTTGTTGATAATAACTTTTAGAGTCTCGTGAATATAATTTGGCTTACAAAGGAAATCACACGTTTGAGTCGTCATAATTTTGTAAAATATTTGTAAAAATTGCTCGAATAGAAACTGGAAAAATTAATACTTTTCCAGTTTTTATTAATGCTAAAATTTTGAAGCCGGTGTGAAATTTAACACTTAGTAAGTTTTTCATTGTTATTTGTTTTTAGTTTGGCACTGATCTCAAATAAATCGTTACTTCAAGAATAATTTTAAAAATGATTTTATTTTTATCTTTTTTAATTCTACTATTTTTTGAAGTGGATTTTATTATCTGAAGTGTATTTTATTTCAATTCGTTTAATTTACTTTATTTAAAATGTGGGTATTTAAATTGTCGTTTTTAATATTTAAACATCTTAAAGATTCATCCAAAAGCTCAAAATTATTTTAACAAAAACGAAATTTTAAAGATGGTATAAATTTATCTATGATATAATTTTACCCAGCTGAAATACATGTTCCATAATTTTAATAAATGATTAATTCACCTCATAAGCTCAAATTTTATGCATTGGGATATGAAATGGAAACTTTTGAGCGGATGAACAATGTCATATCTGACCGAAATTCAAATCCAGGACCTCAAATTAAAGGCCGAGAAGCTACCACTCCGCCACGGAGACCGGCTATTTTAATTATTATTAAATAATATATTTAATATATTATTAAATATAGTTGCAGTTCTTTAAGTTATAAAGTTATTTTAATTATTTATTTATTTATTACAAATGCTCTAATTTTGATATAAGTCATTAATTTCCGTACTCGCCAATAGATCTTTCCAACAGACATCCATTTACAATTTTAAAATAATTTTATTATTAATATTATTAATCATGGCCCGTTGGTATTGATATAAATTAATTATATAATAATTTCTACTTACCAATTTTAATTATTATGTCCGAGCGCTTTCGTATATTAATCCATCATCAGGAACATTTATGTGTTATGGATTATAATTATTTCCTTCACAAATTAATTTTGAATTTTAAAAACAAAACTTTTAAATACAGCAGTTGATCGTCAAAGTGAAGAATAACGTCGACGCCGTCCATCATGTCAGTATTTAAACAAATATTAAACAATAATATTGATTTTTAGGTTGGTTATACTGATTCATAAACATAACAATTGAGAGCTTCATACCGACATGACGGACAACGTCGACAATATTTTTAACTTTTGACGATCAATTGCTGTATTTACAATTTTTGTTTTTAAAATTCAAAATTCATTTAATATATTAATTTGTAAAGGAAATAATTATAATCCATAACACATAAATGTTCCTGATGATGGATTAATATCCGAAAGCGCTCGGACATAATAATAAAAATAGTTGGTAAGTGGAAATTATTATATAATTAATTTTAAAATAATCACATTTATTCACTACATGCTCCCAGTTAATAACACTGTTTTTCGCCTTACAAATGAAACATCTAGATGTAGGATATATATTTATTTGGTACAGATGGACACGAAAACAGTCATGGTGTTTTTATCCTGAACATGACCACACTTTTGTTTCTAGGACTGTCTGGTATAATAGCTTAATTCTCTACCAGTGAAAACTATCTTTTATTTCCACTATACGAAAGGAAGTATTGTCGTGTAAAAGCTTTGAATTTGTTACTAATCCAGTTTTGCTGAATGATAAGATAATATAGATAGCTGCTGAAGCAAGATTTGTGCGCCTTTTTTTGTCGAGAAATCGGCCTGTTCATTTCCATATATATCCACGTGGGATGGAATCCACTGAAAGATCACTTCATTTCCCGCAATTTGTAGCTGTCTAATCGAGATCCATATATCTAAGATAATTAAAAATGTTGAATGTTGTAAAGATGAGAGAAGTTTGATGAAGAAAAATATATTTTCCGGAGTATTTTCATTCCTTCAGTTAAATTTCTATAGTTATATTTTTTAAATTATTTATCACAACTGTGTTGTATTTTACTTATTAATTTATTTACTTGTTTTCTATTATTTTCTAAAAGGAACTCTCCTGTAAAATAAAATCCTTAACATTTTTATGTAACTGAAATCAAAGTTATAATAGTATGCAATATTCCTATTTGTATTAATAGTATAATTTTCTGTTATTTATCAATTTTAACTGGTATCGACTGGTGGTGATTTTAGTATGGTAATTTATTGTTTTAAGACAATTTTTTGCTTCTACGGATTGAACAGGTAGACGTTATTTACAGAATAACTGATAGGTCTAGGGTTAGAAATTTTATTAAGAATATTTATAAACTTCTTAGAGCAAGCTAGTTATAACATTAGCAAATATGAATCTTGAAGTTAATTCTGTAAATCTAGACTTTTTCCCTAAAGTATAAATAAATTAACTCCGCCATCTCCGTGGCGCAGTGGTAGCGTCTCGGCCTTTCATCCAGAGGTTCCGGATTCAAATTCCGGTCAGGCATAGAATTTTTCATACCATACAAAATTTAATCTCATATTCCTATGCGCAAGCTTCAAAGCTTATATTGTGAATTAATTATTCAAAAAAAAACCATAAAATAAATGAAAATAATAAAGTTCAAAGGGAAAGGTGATAAATGAAACCCAACAAGAAAATATGAAAAAATGAAACCCCCATTTTTAACAACACTAGTAACAGCGCTAGTGGAAGAATTCGGTGAGAATGAGTTTTGACATGAGTCAAAAATTTATGTGTTTTGCTATGAAAAGAGACCTTAAACGAATCTGTAAGTTATCTAAATAAATCTTTATATGTTTTTAAAGTTGTAAAGTCCTTTTTGAATCACCCGGTACTGCACGTTAATTGATAAGCACTAAACAAGCACAATTTTTAAAGCTTATATTTTTATAACGTGTGAAGATCTTTCTGTAATTAAAAAACTGGCAATTAGGATATATTTTTTAAAAATTCATTGTTTTATCTAAATTAAAATGTTATTTTTTATTTTGGGAGACATGAGTGGTAATTTCCCTTCTGCGTCTATCAAAAAATGACACACAGATAATTTAATCTTACAAATTTTAATTCAATAAAATAAAACAGAATAATCATTGATTGTTTATTTACTTCTTTTCGTATCTACGTACTTGATTCAAATTGACATTTGATAAATAGGAATTTCATGTTTTCATCTTGTCATTTTCTACCACGTCATTCTTAATTATGCCTTCCAACAAATAAAACCTTAAAAACTAATTTATTTTATATAGAGCATTCATAATACAATAACTTAAAATTTAATTAGGCCTACAGTATTCGTGAAAAGTCTTTCGTTATTACATAAATTGTGTTTTCTTGTTAATGTATATTGTTTTTAATGGAAATGGTGTCGCACTTTTAAACTCGATTTATTGATTGAAAGTTGTTACCCATTAACAAGTTTTATAAGCCAATAACAGCAAGTTTTTTGTTTTTTTTGTTTAATCACATCTGTTAAAATCAAATGAAAGGGACCTCAATTTTTCCTTCAGCTATGATGATTTGGTTCAGAAATAATTTCAATCGGTAGTAAAATATATATTTCCTGTTTACTCTACATTATATCAAAAATTACTTAACGACTTAACCCGTACCAAAGAAACTACATCTTTTTATATCAAACTTAAATAATGAACTACTTTATTTTTTTATCTTCATTTCTTCTATCCACTTTAATTAAAAGAATTCTTGCCATAATTTTTTTCAAAATATTTGAAAAACATAAAAACTTTCTAAATAAAATATAAATCATACTTAATCAGTGGGAGTAGCTTAAAGAATAAAATTTTAACATCTTTAATGGAAGCCCATGACAGTTCAGTCAATTATTTATCACGGAAAACTAGAGCGGTACTCATAATAGTCATAAGAAAGTTACTTATTGTAATGGGTATCATGATTCGATTTCCGAAAAATTTCGACATATTTCGACGCGAAGATAAGTAGAAATTTATATATATATATACTTTCTTGTGGACACGATAACTGCCGTAATTTTGCGCCAATCACTTTCAAATTGTTCCTTAAAAATAACTATTTCCAAAATCTCGGTCGAGTTTGTTAATGGGCAAAATCGGACCATAAGGGTGGAAATGGGGAGGGTGTTTTCGAAAAAACAAAATATCGATATAAATTTCTTATTAAGTAAAATATCGAAAGTTCCTACTATTTTTTGGATAAGGGTCTAAAACTTATTTGAGTAAGGTTTTTTGATATCACCAACCATTGGCCCACGGGGTGTAAAAAATGGGGTTGCAAAGACAAAGAAAAACCATATCTAACTTAATAATCACACTATCAAATCGGTTTAAAGTAGTCCTCTAAACATTACCTAAAACTTTTGCCTGAAACAATTTTTGATATGACCAATCTTTACGGCAAGGGATGACCAAAATATTGCTCGAATTTTAATATGAGGCTTTTTTTTTACCTCCGGGACCACTAATAGATATTACTTCACAAAGGATGAGATGAATGATTTGTAGCGTGTGTGAAAATGCCATGCCTGATCGGGATTCGAACCGGGACCTCCGGATGAAAGGCCGGACGCTACCACTCGCGCCACGGAGGCCGGCTGAAGAAGATGGGGCTTGTCGTATGCTAAACATGTGAAACTTTTTTCACATGCGACCATTGTCGTATTGAGTAGATTTGAAGTTTTTCTTAATTTTAAGGTGGAAATCTTTTTTATTCCCTACTTAGCACCGGTGAAATCTACCTCCTCCTTCCGGCGTGCCGAAAGGGATTTTTTTTTTTACAATTAAAACAATTTTTATAAAGCAGTGATTCTATAAACCCTAATATGTAAATGAATTATGAGTGATGCAAACATAGTTAAGACTTGCAACGATCCACCATACAAGATTTACTACAAAAATATATTTTTAGAAATTGATGTTTATACCTTAAACTGTTTTCAATTCCAGACAGGAATGATGTATTACAAGATAATGTTACTTTTCGTTCTTCTTGGTTGTAATTATAAACCTGAAATAACTAACAAGATAAGTCAGCATTTTTATCCCAACAGCCTGCTTAATTTTTTTTTCAGTTATTGAAGAGATTGAGCATAATTTTTTTTTTTTTAATTTCCTTCAAGATCTTACAAGTTATAGATTGTGTGAGACCTCAAATCGTACGATCAAAATAATTTTGAAAAAATTCAGGTAATAATTTATGATAGAAATAAAGGATGAAGTTTTCATTCAAAAATTTAGATGTCGGATGAAACCCATGCTTTCACAAAAATGGGTTTGTTTGCATGAAATATTTTTGCTATTGACCTAAACAAAATCCAAGTTAGCTTCGCCAGTGTTTGTAGATACAACGCAATATTACAATACCTTTTATCATTCGACGGCCCTGAATTGCGCATCTAGTACCTGAGTATAATGTTGCTTACAATGCTGCTGAGTATAATGCAGCACCAAGTCGCTGTTCATTACACGAATAACGACTTCAACCTAGATTAGAACAATTTATAACAAGCAAAATATGCACCGTTTTCCTCAATTAAACAGGTAAATACTAAACCCACCGGGTTGGTCTGTTGGTGAACGCGTCTTTGCAAATCAGCTGATTTCGAAGTCGAGACAACGTTCAAATCCTAGTAACGGTAGTTACTTTTATATTGATTTGAATACTATATCGTGGATACCGGTGTTCTTTGGTGGCTGGGTTTCAATTAACTACAAATCTCAGAAATATTCGACCTGAGACTGTACAAGACTACACTTCACTTACACTCATACATCCTCAGTCATGCTCTGAAGTAATACCTGACGGTGATTCCCGGAGGCTAAAAATAGGAAAAAATGGGTACTAATGTAGATAATATCGTAAAAATTTCGAAAACACTAATTAAAAAATTAATGTAAATCTGCTTAATACTAAATTATATGTAAACAAATTATACAATTTTACTTATAAAACTGAGATACAGATTTAATTTATACCTTTAAAACTATTTTTATGAAAACACCTCAAACATTTGACATATTGCAGTCTGCTCATTTCTTGATGTTTACTTATTTTGTTTTTTAAGGAGTCATTTCGACATCTGAATGTACGATCCTTAATTCTAACATGTTTTTTTACACTTTTCAATATGATATAAGTATCTGTTTGAAATTGTAAAAAAATATTTATAAAATATTTAAACACGGTTGGATTTTGTCAAACCTTCCACTAAATCGTAAATGAAACGATTCGTAACAGTTTGTTGTTTTTACTAAATAAGATGTGAAGCAGGTCCATATTGATGTTAGAAACACTGCATTTTCCGATATTTATGGAAATAAACAAAATTTAAATATTCTTCGGGTAATAACGGGTTAATTACCCATGTTGTTCTCTATGAGTGCATCCACAGGAGGTAAAAAGGGATAAAGCAAGTGCGCAGCGTTAACACCAGTATCATAATTGGAATTAAAAGCTGTTCCTTCTTAAGAAAATTCGCTCGTTATGTCACAAAATTGCAAACTTTTTTCGTGGATAAACTGCAGAAATTTCCATAAGTGAATAAAAACAGTTGGTTTAAATTTATGAGTTAACGCTAAACTTAGCAAGAATATTGATAGCAGCTGTGACAGATGTTTTGTAACTACATAGTTTACAAGGATTCTTCCAATTAATTTTCAATTCTTGATTTCAGAGTACGATTTCTTTTGTAGAGTATTGTAAAACTTAAAAGCAATTCTAATCGATCTGCTAATATTGAGAAACAGTATATCAAGATTCAAAAGACGAAAAAATAACAAACTTTAAAAAAAAATACAAGTCTTGAGAAACGTCCATAAGGTAATTCAGAAGTGATGTTTACTTAGAAAATGGAGGTCATCCGTAAAACGTAATTTTTAGTACATAAATTTGTACTGAAGTTCTAAAACAGAAACGGATTGAATTTTTTTCTAACATCAAATTAATTTATTTAAAAAATATTTTACGGTGGCTCTTTTAATATCTAATTAATTAAAATTCTCGTTTCTGCGAGAAATTACTGTACAGCATACACTATACTCGTAACAGTTCTTTAACTGAATAAATAGTTATAATTGAAAATATGTAGCTGTAATAACGTTATGTACAGTTTACAGCAACGTTAATACATCCACATGTATCCTATTAGATAAGAACAAAAAATTATGTAGCCTATAATCAGGTGACTAATTGAAAATATAATACTTAATCTGAATTTGCTAAGAACACCTGTTACCAAATAATCAATAATATAGACTGGCAGAGGAGGATTAGTCTATAACTTATATTTTGTGGCCGACAGGTGTGTTTGCGGGAACAAAGACGCACTTGCCGTAGCTGTTCTTTTATTACACCTATAAAGTCAAATAATATTCTTCAAAAGACAAACTGATACTTTTTACTTAGTAAATTACAAATTCTAACACATTTCCATGGATATATATTATTATGAATCTGCTTCCTTTTCAAAAAAATAAAGCTAAAATCCTTTTTTTTGTCTTCGATCATTGACTGGTTTGATGCAGCTCTCCAAGATTTCCTATCTAGTGCTAGTCGTTTCATTTCGGTATACCCCCTACATCCTACATCCCTAACAATTTGTTTTACATATTCCAAATGTTACCTGCCTGCACAATTTTTTCCTTCTACCTGACCCTCTAATATTAAAGCGACTATTCCAGGATGCTTTAATATGTGGCCTATAAATCTGTCTCTTCTTTTAACTATATTTTTCCAAATGCTTCTTTCTTCATCAATTTGCCGCAACACCTCTTTATTTGTCACTTTATCCACCCATCTGATTTTTAACATTTTCCTATAGCACCACATTTCAAAAGCTTATAATCTTTTCTTGTCAGGCACTCCGATCGTCCAAGTTTCACTTCCATATAAAGCGTCGCTCCAAACATATACTTTCAAAAATCTTTTCCTGACGTTTAAATTAATTTTTTATGTAAACAAACTATCTTTCTGACTGAAAGCTCATTTCGCCTGTGTTATTCGGCATTTTATATCGCTCCTGCTTCGTCCATCTTTAGTAATTCTACTTCCCAAATAACAAAATTCTTCTACCTCCATAATCTTTTTTCTACGTATTTTCACATCCAGTGGTCCATCTTCATTGTTTCTACTACATTTCATTACTTTCGTTTTGTTCTTGTTTATTTTCATGCAGTTTCTTTTAAATCCTTTTTCTCTCAGCTAGAATTACTATGTCATCAGCAAATCGTAGCATCTTTATCTTTTCACCTTGTACTGTTACTCCGAATCTAAATTATTGTTTAACATCATTAACTGCTAGTTCTATGTAAAGATTAAAAAGTAACGGGGCTAGGAAACATCCTTGTTGGACTCCCTTTCTTATTATGGCTTCTTTCTTATGTTCTTCAATTATTACTGCTGCTGTTTGGTTCCTGTAAATGTTAGCAATCGTCCTTCTATCTCTGTATTCGAATCCTATTTTTTTTTTAAATGCTGAACATTTTATTCCCGTCTACGTTATCGAATGCCTTTTTGTAGGTCTATAAATGCCAAATATGTTGGTTTGTTTTTCTTTACTCTTCTTTCTACTATTAATCTGAGGCCTAAAATTGCTTCCCTTGTCCCTATACTTTTTCTGAAACCAAATTGGTCTTCTCCTAACACTTCTTCCACTCTCCTCTTAATTCTTCTGTATAGAATTCTAGTTAAAATTTTTGATGCATGACTAGTTAAGCTAATTTTCTGTATTCTTCAAAATCCCTAAAAACACAATACATAATTACTTCTATCAAACCAGCAACAGAATTATTTTTGTGTTATAGCACAGTAACATAGTCAAAAATAATAAAAAAAAATAAAAACTTGTTTAACAGTTGTTTTAATTCTTCTTCACAAATTTTTTACTACAGTTCATCCACAGCATTTAATCATAAAAAAGTCCTCGGAAGAAAAATGGTTGTTCACCAATTTAAATTTAATACTGTTCTGTGACAGTTATACGCAATTTTATTTGTTTCAATTTCCATCTCTTGAATTTTGTTGCTAAAAACATATCCAGAGCGTGTAAATAAATTTAAAAAATTACCAAGACTGTAGTGAATTTATTTAATTAAGGATCTGCCGTCGGACAATTTCAATTCACATCTCTCGTGACTCAGTCCCCCACCGCAATAAAACGAAAACCAAAACAAAATTTCTCTTCCATTAACTTCCAAAGTAGCTATCTCTCACAGAACGAGATTCGCTTACAGGCTGAAGATTTTATCTCAGAAAAAAAATTTCCATGGACAAAGTTTTGCGATCATTGTTGTAAACAAAAAATAAAGGTTAAAAATAAAGGTTTAAAATAAAAGGTTTAAAACAAACAAAATTATTCGATTTCGTTAATAAATGACTAAGCTAAGATAAATTAAGTTTTGGAGTAATTTAATATTTTTACACAGAGTGGGATGCAAGATAAAAAGGTCGGAAAAGATAACTTCGGCTGGAATCGTAACACTTCGGGCTTTTTTGTTTGCCATCGCCGTAATAATAATTATAGAAACGTCATCGGAGACGTTAAGTATCATTAATACTTCATTGTTGACAAAGACTGTTTTTACGCTACCGAGGATAAGATTTTCTCTAAAATGTATAATTAGATCATATTAACATGCGTTCAAAACATTTAAAAAATTTATTGAATTTAACTAATAAAACAAATTAACAAAATTTCTGTTACCAACCTTACAAAACAAAAACTCGCATTTGAAAAAATTAAACTAATAGTAAATGATTAATAAGTAAAATATAGCTAAAAGAATGAAAAACAATTCAAAAAATTAAAGTAATTTATAATTTTATAAATTATTAATTGTTCAAATATTCAGTATATAATTATAAATAAGCAGTATTTATTACATAGCAACAGCGATCTAAAAGCGTGTTTATATTGTCAATTTTTGTTTATTTTTAGCTTCCGGGACCGCCGTTAGGTATCGCTTCAGAGGATGAGATGAAATTAATCAATTTTGTAGCGTGTTAACATGTCATGCCTGACCGAGATTCGAACCCAGCACATCCGGATAATAAGTCGAGACGATACCACTCGCGCCACAGAGACCGTATGATGTAGTCCATTAACTTGCTTTTGGTGTTCTTCAAAAGCTATTTACCAAGTTGATTGGGTTGTTTTCTTATTTGGTATTTTTATTGTGCATAATTTTAATATATAAGATTATATTGTATAATTATATCAGCCGGGATTATTTTGGCTGATTAATTTCTTTTACACTGGTAATTAGTTCAGTAGCAATATCATAACTCAGTTCAATAAATTTTCAGTTAATTTCATAATCATTACACCATGGAAGAAATGAAATTGAAAAATGAAATCAAAAGCAGTATGTTAGATTATATTGAAGATTTTTTTGAGGTGAACGCCTTATTCACAGAAAATTCAGAAATTTTGGATAATATAAAATTCAGGTGTAAGGTAGGGCATCTATAATTTTTAAACAGCAATTTTAATCTGGATATAAAAAAAATAAAATCAATGATTTATAAATTACATGGAGGAACAATTCAGTTACAGTTAGGAACCTACCCATCAATATTAAATTCAAAAGATTTGTCATATGTTATTTTTATGGGATATTGATAAAATTAATACGAAACAATATATAAGTTACTTTAATTGCCATTCCTGTTTTTGAATATAACTAAGAATATTTGAAGATCAAACAAATCTATCTACATTAAAGAATAATATATCTTTGTTTTTATTATCTTACTATATTACAATATCATATTCTGTATTTAAAAGAATTCTCGTTAGAGGGATTTCATTTGTAAATGTTTTTTTTCTATTATTAAGAGTTCCCAGGTCATTGGTGTGGTGGTCATATATAAGCCTTTCTAGAAGAAAAAGGGTTTTAATATCCTAATCTTTCAATTTTGTTTTAAAAGGTAGTTAAGAAACATTTGGAGAAGAAGGAGAACTGAATCTCCTGCACAGCATGTATGTTTTCCTATAATGTACAAAATGTTTTTGAAAAAACAGTTCTAGTAGTACAAAATTAAAATTTTTATTGGGAGGAGAAGTTAAAGGATATCAAATTTTTAGGGAGCAAAAAGATATGTACATCTTCCACTTATGATTTTTATTTATTTATTTATATATATATATATATATATATATATATATATAAAGCACATTTTGAAAAATGAACTTTAAATAATAAATTTCAATTTTTATTGAAATTTCAGAGCCTGAAATTCCTGGACACAGTTTCTTTTTAAATTTTTTTATGGTAGACATATTTAAAAAAAGTAATGTTGAAAATTATTATATTTCAAGTTTCATTTAGGAACAAGAGCCACAAACTCTTTGGTAGGCAAGAAGTCATGAATATCTTTTCTACCAATGAGATTTTTTTTATTGATATTATTTGTTGACGGTAGTACACATTTTCAAAAAAATATTGCACAATACTTTAATATTGTTATTTTAGGCTGAGAGGTAGAAGATCATGAATGCAGAGGGCCTGAACATTTCCTAGTATATAAAGACCAGAAACAAAGAGCATTTTAAACAAGAAAATTAGAATGTCACAGTTCTTCAATATAGAAATAATAAAGTAAATTCAATTAAAATGTACATAAGATAAATTCACTCAAGACATTAAAATGACTTCATTCCACTTTTTCAATAAGAGGAAAGCACAAACTGAGAAGAGATTACTACTAAAAAATGGATACAAATGAAGTTGTCCATCAAATCATCATTTTGTCATTGAATGACAAAAAACAAGGAAATGATGAAATGATAAAATAATAACTATAATCATTCAGGAATATTTTAAGAGTACCAGTAATAAAAAGACAAAGATAAATTTTAAATTTTCATTAAACCAAAAACTGTAATTACGATGTTATGTATCAGATTTATAAATTAATGAACACGCAAAATCCTTGCATATTATCAGTACACAATATAATTACCACTACTATAAGCATCATTAGCATGGTGTATAAAATAACATTTTGTGCGTTAGATCATTATTAAACCATTAGTGTTGCAATCTTATAGAAACATACATCAGAAGCAAGAAAGTAATTACCATTAGATCTCATTTACATGAACTCCCCACGTAAACTGACTTCGGTGAAACATAAAACTGTTTTATTGATATTAGAAAACTAATAAAACCAATAAGTAGATAATAATTGACCAAAAATAACAATTTCTCATAAAATTAAATGTAAAATGTTACACTTTTTAATGCGTTAAATTTTAAATGATTAAGTATGTCATATTAAACTTAACCTAACAACTGAAGTTATAGTAATTCAAAATGAAATATCATTGCTTTATTGGGAAGTTAAATTACACAAATTCTTCTTCCAGATGCACCTTTATAAGTTGAGTTTGGATAATTACTGTAATGATTGTCCTAAAAGATATGTCTACACTTTTCACTAACTGTACGATAGCAGAGAGACGATATCAACCTGTTACTACTAAAACACAGGGATTCTTAAGAATGAATAGGCATTCTTAAGAATGTAAAGTTAACATAGTTTTATTTCTATACTTCGTATTGGCTTGAATTTACACTTTTATATTAAATGATTCTTTTTGTTTAGTTAAAACTTTAGAATGGGCAACAACCTAAATAATAGTAAAACATGACCTAAAAATGTTTTAATGTAATCCTTGTTCAAGATCGACAGAAAAGTAAAGATAAACCTAACACAAAATATCAGTCCTCCTAAATAATGAATCCAAACAACAGAAATTACTAAGTATGAAGTAGATTGCCTACTTCACCAACCAAATAAATATATATATTACCATGTCAAACCCACTAAAATGCAGATAATATTCATTCCTAAAAGTGACAACTTCAATCTGCGCACTTTATGGAGAACATGTAAAAGTGTGTTTCTACAAATGTTGCTATATACTTGCGACTAAATATTTATAATTTCATTTAATTACACATTATGTTGAGCAGTAAGAAATAATAAAAGAAAAAAAATCATATCTACAGATTTCATTAAATAATGTTTCATATTTCATTGGTACATGATATTTATTCATTTATCAGTGAATAAGAATCAGTTACTTTAGATTAAATCTAGAAATTTGGATTAAAGTTTTTATGTAAGGTTCAGATATTTATTTCAACACAATCTGTACAGAAATATTCAACTGTTTAGCAGCATTTAATTGTGGAAGAATCACAGAAGCCAACCTTATTGCAAGGTGTTTAGATGTATAAAGATAAACATTTCAGAAACTAGACATGGTTGCTTGAAAAGTACAAAAACAGATGAGATTTTAAATGTGAAAATAAGTATTGATAATTAATTTCATGGTAGAATTTTAATTTTCATGCATCTAAGTAGAGTAAGAACACAAACCAAAATTTCATTCAAATTCAGTTAGAGAAAAAAACATAACTATAAAAAATGTATAATAAATATGCAGATAATTGTTATATACGTGTCCACAACCCATGTTTATGTTAAAATACTCATTAAGTATTTTAACATACTTAAAATACTTAATGATAACATTGATCTTCATAACAAAGTTTATTTCTATACATAAAAGATGCCTTTTGTTACATAATTATGGTAATATACTTAGGGGAAACAACATAATATTACAATTATAGCAAAGGAAGGCAACCAAAGTTCATTCAGTAATCAAAACAAATCCTTCACCAGAAATTTCACTTATTCACTGCTTTGGAAATGCTTGCACCATACATTCTTTTGAATGGATCAAGAAATGAAAATCACTTGGTGACAAATTCATCACCAAAGACTGGGTGTCTGAGCATATTTTCAACTGTTCTCTGCGTTAATTGAGCAATAAGTATAGAAATATTTAAATATAACAATCACACTTATACTTCGTCTTTCGTAATATTTTTGAATCTGTGCAGTCTTAAATAACAGTTAGAAAAACCAATGTTTAATTTAGTTTTAGAAACTTTTTTAGTTAAACTATTAATAGAAAAGTAATAAGTAATTTTGTGTGTTAAAATAAAATTATTTTTTTCATAATGTCATAATGTAATTAATTTTTATTAACAGTAAATAGTGCTATATGTATGTGTGTGTATGCATATATATATATATATATATATATATATATATGTGAGTGTGTGTGTCAATCTAACTTATTTTTTAATAATTTACTAATATATTTAGGGTGATATAATATACTTCTATATTATTAATACCTTGATTATTACATCCACGACTATGTATAACCATCGACAGCCCATTAATAAAAAATAATGATTATAAAAAGTTTTGTAACAGTTAATTTTTTTAAAAATTAAAAAAGACCTTCATTAAAAACTAGTACTTTTGGTGGTATTTTTTATAAATTAAAAAAATGTATATTTATAAAAAATACAACCAAAAAAATAACAAAATTACAATTTCATCACAATTTTTTTTAAACAAATAACTGTCATCTTTTCATTTCTACTGCAATTTTTATAATTTATATATATTTTTTTTATTTAACTTTATAACAATTGGTTTTTCTTTCTATTTTTGTATTACAAAAATGGTAAAATTAAATGATCAAGTACCATTTATAAAAATTTTAAAAATATCCATAACTAGATTTTCAGTTGTTTTAGATGACCACTACTTCAACTTCTGGAAAAGATAGCTCTCATACATAATTTAAGAACTTTCAGCAATATTTATTAACACATTACCGGTTTTTTTAAACACCTTACACTTACATTGTATTTTTGTTCGATGTAACCAACCTCTGAATTCATTTTAAATATATTTACTATACATATATATAAGTATAGCTAATAATTTTTTTTTTTCAATTTCTAATGCAAGTGACTTCTAACAATCCTGAAGCAATATATAAATGTACTGATATATATGTCAAGAACTGATATACACAAAACATGTTATATACCATATTTATTCACATAAGTCCTGCAACATTTTTCATGATTCCTATTTAAAATGTTGGAGTGCTAGTCTTATATGAACCATTATAATGATTTAATTATTATTGCTTGAACGACATATTATATTTAATTATTATTTTACAATTCAGCGTCTTATATGACTGACTATGAGAAGTTTTTCAAAAACAAGTACAACACAAACAAAGATGAATTTTAATATAATATCCCACCTCTGCCACTAGAAGAGGAGTATACAAGGGTATACCTCAATTGTAAGTTCTTTATTCTGTAACAAAATGTGTAGAGTGAATAAAGTTTCTGGAAAACGTTACATTCCAGTTTTTAGTTTTATTCATTTCAAGTGAACTTCATTTATCCTTTTCATTTACCTTTCAGCGCTCAGTTGATTTCAAACTTGTAATAGTGTCACTTTTCTCTTTTTTTTTTTTAAATATCTTTTGATTAAAAGTCAAACAAAAAAAAAACTTCTTTAATTCACCATTGCCAAAAAATTAAAAACTTGTGTCAAGAGGCTTTAATTATCAGTCACCAAGCAGTCAGTAAAAAAAAAATGACATTAATGAGTCGTGGATTTGAGATTGGCAAAAAAAAAAAGATTTATTGCTTGGCACTTCTTCAAAAAGACACTTGTTTCATGTATTGAAATCCAATAAATTTCCCGAATTAGAGCAAGAACTATCTTTATTTATTAAAGAATAAAACGAAAACATTTTGCAGTTTCTACAGAGATGTGCATTACAAAGGCAAAATAAATAGCTTTAGCAAGTAACATTGACAATTTTACAGTTAGCAGAGGTTGGTTTCAAAAATGTATGTGTAGATCTGGTTTGACTATAAGAAGATAAAAATTCAGTTTTGAACTATTACAAATAGGTAACACTGATCAGACATCTGTATACTTGAAATGCCTCAGAATTCAGCTGTAAGTTTGATTGGAGAAAGAAGAGTTTCTATTCAAACTGGTGATTATGAAAAAAAAAGATTAGTTATGCTTGCCATTTTAGCAGCTGGAAAGAACTTCCTCTTTTGCTACTTTCAAATGAAAGTAGACTTTGCATAAAGGGGATAATTATTCAGTGCAATGAAAATACATGGATAGATACTAATTTAATGCATGAATCACTGAAACTGGTGTGGTTTCATAGACCCACAAAAGCTTGCAAAAAGTAAAATATAAGCAATAGCTTAATAGCTTTCAGGGACATTTAATTGAAAATGTGAACAATTCCCTATCAAAAAATAATTCTGAATAATTATTCCAGTAGCATTAACTTCTCTCTTTCAACCTGTAGATGTATGTATTAATAAGCCTTTTAAAGAAAGAATTTTATTCTTCTTGATTATCAATGATCATTCATTTACACTTACTGGGCAAATTAAAAGACCATCTCTCTCCTTGGTCTGTGAATAGATATTGATTGCATGCAACAATATATCTAATGGGCTGATGATTAAAAGCTTTAAAAAGTGTTCAATTTCAAATAATATGGATAGATTTCAAGGTATCCTCTAGTAAAATGAAGGATGGAAGAGTCTTAATTCTGGATCTGAAAATAGACACGAAAGTAAAGAATGTAACTAAATGGAAAGCTTAGCAATTGCAAATAATTATTTATTATTTATAACATTAAATCTGTGAACTTGAGTGTTGTTTATTGTTTACTAATACCAAATCTTCCATTTATTGAAGTATATAGGAATAAATGATTTTATCTTAAAAGAAGCCTGCAGGTTCTGCGGTAGCAGGGCTTATGTGGATAAATATAGTAGTAACAAATATCAATTATAGATAATGTAACAACCAATAAACACGACTTAATTGTTACAATAAATAAATTGGGTGAATTTCTATTTGTATTACATGAATATCTAAAACATGTATGTTTTAAGTGATGCTAACTATTGTACCACATCTGAAAATGGTTCTGTCAACTTATCAGTGACAGCTAAAAGCCCACCACAAAGAAGATGCTTCTTTTAGAAGAAAATTTTGGAATTTAATTCATTCCCTCCTGTGCCAGAACATATGGAGCCTCCTATGAATCAGATTAACTTACCTTCTGAAGAATATCTCAGCAAGTTGTATACCTCAAGATATATTTATTACGCTATATATTGTACTTCAACAAACCAAGGACAGTAGCAAATTTTGGAAATTTTTTTTTGCAAATTTTGGAAATTTTCACCCATTGTTAAATGTATGTGTGTAATGGCTACCAGCTAAATCCTCGCTCTCAAAATATTTCAATTGATGAACAGATGCCCCTTTTGGGGATAGGTAATTGCCAAGCAGTTTATTTCAAATAAACCAAACCATTGTGGTATAAAAATTTTCATAGCTGCTGCTCCAGATGGACTTTCAACTAGATTTTTTTATTAATCATGTAAAGGGTCATTTGGCTGAAGATCCTAACACTGGGCTTGATGTCAGAGGAAAGGCAGTTCTAAAATTTACAGAAACTTTGCCATCATGCTTTATTTGATCAGATTTTTTACATCGGTTACTGTATCTGAACTTTAGTAATTTGAGATAGAATGTCAAGCAATTGGTATCACATAAAAGTTAATAATTCCTAAAGATAGTAAATTAAACACTGACATGGTAATGATTTTACATTACCATGCAGAAACATGGCACATCATAGCATGAGAATCTGTTAGTCTGTGTATAGTGATGGTCAAGTTTGTATTATAAGTTTGTATTATGGTTAGATAATCAGCCAGTCACATTTATTTCAACTAAAGATTGATCAGGCAGCTCTAGACACGCGTCAATCTGACATTTTTGACTACCTCTAGTATAGAGAGAAGATCGAAGAATATTTAATCGATGCAGTTAATGATTTAAACAACAGGGAGGCAGAACTTGACATGGAATCAAAACAGAAGCACTACAGAGTCTCAGTTCCTCATTCTGCGAATGCATTTAGGACAAGAAATAATGATCACATGCCAGAATTCCCTACCTCTGCAACAAAAAACAAATGTCAACAATCTGGATGTGGTTCTAACAATGCAAGAATCAGATGTTCTTCATGCAAAGTATTTTTATGTCTACAAAAGAAAAGAAATTGTTTTCAGTTGTACCATTTATTGTAATACGTTTCAATATTTTAATATTTGTTAATTCTATATTCTGTAACTCTAGAATCCAAAATAAAAAATGTACAATCTCAAATTATTATTTTTAATTTTATATTTTTTTCTAAATAAATACATTTTATAATAGTCTACAATTGTCTTATTACAGATTTCCCTTGAAATGTTTGAAAAATAATTCTCTTTTATAAATAGCTGACAATTAAAATAAAATTAATTTAAGTCTCCTGTAGGAGACGTTGTTTTTTTCAAAAATGGGTACCACAAATTTTTTTGGACATTTTTACCTGCTAAAAATAATAAATTTGCAATAATTAGAGAAAATGTAATCAAAAAATTCTTCAGGACTAAGGCTAAGTGGATGCGTTATTAAAAAAGGATAGACTTTACAGGAAGGAAAATCATCTCATGATATTCTCGGAGAAAAATGTAATTGATCATTTTTAATAATATAATTGTTAGATATTATAAATGCACAGGTATTATAGTAACAAGATCAGTTCTTAGAAATCTATAAGTTTAACCAGAAATAAGGCATTAGTTTTAGATTGTATATATTTAGTTTACATGAAATAGGACTAAATACAAATTAAATGCACAATTTTTGAACTGAAAAAGTATCATCATTTTTGAAAAAGATTCAAATCCATATGGCTCATGTATTTATACTTTTTTTAAGCAGAACAAAGTTTGGTAAATAAATCCATCAATTTCAATTCCATTTCATTAATATAATTTTAAAAATTATATGATTTTTATTGTGCACCATGTATTTAGCATTACAGCATACTAATACTAATTACACTCTTAGTGTTTTTACACAAATTTAGAGTAATTGCATATTAATTTTTAAAATTGTTTTTATTACTCGTAGGATAATATTATATAGAAACTATAAATTAAAATTTTTTGATAAAATAGGTGTGATTTTTTACACTTTATTACATACAAAAGTTTCTTTTTTATACAAAGTTTTACATCTGAGGTTTAGAAAATTTAATGATAAGCATTGTGTAAGGAAAAACTGAACTCATTACTAATGAGTTAAATAATCAACCCTAGCAGCACACTGATAAATGAAACAAATCTGAAATTAAACACTTTAATCTTTCCAGAAAAAAATATACTAAAACGAAGTAAAGCAAGTAGGTCAAACAGACAACACTTTTCTTTTTTTTCCCCTAATATTACAATGCAGTCTGTTTAACTAGTGAACAATAAGCAACTCCTCACCCACAACCAATGAGATACGGATGATATGTACAATGTAAATGAAGTGTAGTCTTGAACAGACTCAGGCCAATCACTCCTGAGACGTGTGGTTAACTGAACTCCAACCAACAAATTACACCGGTATTCACTATCTAGAATTCAGATACGTATAAAAGCAACTAATTTTTAACAAGAATTTGAATCTGACTTTGAAAATCAACTGTAAACTGATTTACAACAAATTAACCACTAGACCGGCCTGTTGGGCTACAACAATTTAGAAAAAAAACTGAATTTACAAGGAAAACACGTGTGTGCTTATCAGGTTCGTAGCAGTACAGCAAAGAGGCAGCAGTTAATAACACATTAGTCAGTTTTTTGGTTTTGTAATGAAATGCCTATTTCATGTACACAATCTTTCATCATTTGCAGTTTTATGTTTAGCGACAGGCTGACTACATAATTACAATTTTCCCATTTATCTGACTATAAATACAGTTTTTAGACTATAAATATATCAACATAAATATTAGGACATATAATACTGTTTATATTTTAATAAATGCAGTCATAGAAATCTATTCTGAAAATTAAATCTAGTGATAATATTTCCCTTTCTTATTCCTATATTAGAGAAATATATTTTCTCTTTTGCAGCAAATGTACATAATTGTACTCTTGCAGAAGCAACAGCACTGAGCCACATAAAAATATAATCATTTACAATTTTATTACATACAGCAACCACAGCAAGAAATAGTTTTTTTTTATGAGGTAGAAGTCCTCATCTGTTTCATTCTAAATCAAAGAAGGGGACCACACTATCAAGTGAGTTACTTATAATCCTTCTTAGCAATATATTTTATACAAAATTATACACCTAAATAAAAAATAAAAAATTAAAAACAGTTTATTTAACAATTTCTCCGTAGTTTGAAAAGTGACTGTGTACAATATAGATTTGTCTTTACATCTCTATATTACGAGGGCAGTTCGGAAACTAACCTCCACTGTAGCGTAGTGCTAATAGTAACATTAGTGGTACCGCCACTGACAAATCAGCATACCCTCTGAATCAGTGCGCTTCCAGCTGTGTCAGTCTGCCACAAACTTTAGCCAGTTTGCTTGTTATAACCTAAAAAATATGAGCATTGCAATAAAAAATCCTGCAATATGCCAGGTGTGTGCTTTCATAAGATTTCATTGGGCACAAAATGTTTTGCAGCAGACATCCATTGTCAGTTGTGTACGGTCCAAATGTTAAGTGACGGTACAGTGCGGCAATGGGTCCAATTTTATTTAAAATGTACAGACAAACATCCATGTAGAAGAGAAGAATGGAAGGCCTTCTGTTGTGAGTGATGATATTGTCAGTGAAATTGATGAAAAAGTGCGTGAAAAGTGAAGATTCACCATCTCTGAACTTTTTGAACAATTCCCACAAATTTCTCATACGGTTTTGTAAAAGAGTGAACGATAAATTAGGCTACGAGAAGTTCTGTGCTTGGTGGGTTACAAAAATGCTCACAGAGATCCATCAAACCAAACAAATGGGTTCTGCCTAAGACTTCCTTTCATGCTATGATGTGTTTCGAAGACAATTGTGATGGGATAAAACTTGGAAGGCCTACGTGGATACAAACAGTCGATGGCCTTGGGTCATATCAGTTCTCTGCAAGCCAAAGAAAGCCTGCCAAACTTTGTCAGCGAGGGAGGTTATAGCTATGGTTTTTTGGGATGCTAAGTGAGGAGTTCTAGTCAATTATACGGAACGTGGGAAGACAATTACTTCAGCAGTATACTGTGAAACTTTGAAGAAACTTAGGTGAGCCATTCACAACAAACATTGCAGTATGCTGCAAACTGGTGTTGTTTTTCTGCATACATTTACTGCTTGAAGAACTCAAGAACTTCTGAATCAACTCCAATGGGGCATTTTTGATCATCCCTTTACAGCTCAGACTTTGTGCCTAGCGATTTTAAACTTTCTCTCACATGAAGAAATGGCTTGCCTCGCAGCACTTCAGTGATAACGATGACAATGACAATAAACTACAAAAATGCCATGAAAGGTTGGCTAGGTACCCAGGCAGCTGAATTTTATGATGAAGGTATTTGTGAATTAATGAAACGCTAAGACAAATGTTTGAATTTAAATGGCAACTATGTTGAAAAATAATTAAAAGCTGTAGTTTTAAGTTGAATATAATAAAATATTTTTACCTATGCAAGTTTTTTATTTAGTCAAACAAAGGTTACTTTCTGAACCGTCCTCGTATCTTTTGTTTTTGTTTTTAGCTTTGTCTTAATGTTTCATAGCTTTTTTATCCAAGAGCCTCTTTAAAATTCAAATTGAATTAATTCTACGAATGATAACAATGATTCTAATGATGATTTTTTTTTCTACAATGATTTTAACTGAAAATGCGGATTAAAATTTTCCAGTAAATACAATATTGTTGAGAAAAAAAACCAAATTCTTTGCTAAAAAATTAGCCTTCCAATATTTTAAAAGTATTAATGATTTGAAAAAGTTTAAACATCAATGTAATAATTTTTTAAGAAAATAAGTGGGAAATGTTAATTTGAGTATTTTAAATTACTGTTGATCTGAAATCTGGGTTTTTATAAAAACTATACAGCATAAAATTTATTACGAGGAAGTGTACTGCTTTATTAAAGTAGTACTTTTATAAATACTGTAATTTAAAGGAGAATATCTTAATTGTGGAAAAATGTCAACAAAATAAATTTCACTTTTAGTTTCTGATTATGTCAGATACTGGAAAATGATCATTAATAGTTATCAGTAAGTCAAAGAAACAAAGTTATACAATAAAGTTTTAGCTGACTGACTGATGAAGTACTACAGTATCAAGGAAATATGAATGACTTCTCAATGTTTTGAGACCCTGCACATTGAAAAAATAATGTTTTCATTTTTTTTAGACCTCTCTGTAAAATTTAATTTTTTATATGATAGGACTGTTGACTCTACACCTAATCCCTGACCTAAAGGACTAAGAATCTACTTTACTTAACAGTCCTTTTTTCAGCTCAGAGACACTTATCCTTACCCATCAATCAAAAAGGAAAGGATTTGCTGATGGTTTTAGGTTCTACCCTAGAGCTTTTCATGATATTTGCAGCTAACATTTTATTGACGTCAGAACAAACATCAGATAACTAACTAGCCACTTTCACTCCTTCAGGCTCAATGATTGCAGACATGATGTTCATCCTCCTGATAATTCATATGTTATGAAACCATCAGATGTAGGGTTAGTAAACACTATTTATTATTTTAATTGAGACCAAATGGGTTTTCTTTTTAAAAATTTTGTATAATCAAGAAATATTTCTAAAAATAGGTTATTTTTTATTATAATTTATAGTTATTACATTCAATCATAACGCATTAAGTAGTTCAGAAATGGGAAGAATTGTTTTCTTTTTATAACATCTCTTTATAGCAGAACTTAATGCCAACCATCATGTTACAGAAATTGCAATATGATAAAATTGGTTAAGGTAAAATTACTGCAACACATTCTATTAAAATAAAATCTGAGAATGGTAACAAAGAAATCAGCATCAATGAGAGTTTACAAACAAGAAATATTTTATTAACACTAATAATAGTACCAATAGTACAATGAAATAGAGTCAAAATAAAACAACACTATTATTCCAGACAAATAAAAATGCTGTAATATTTTACCACTTTATTTATTAGCAACTTTTTAAATAAGCATTTTTTAAATTTCATGTTATCAGCTTAAAAAAATAGTTGTGATATATATTTGCATTTGTGTATAAAAATAAATATGCATTTTCAATTTTATTAGAACATTACAATAAGAAAATAAATCTTGAATACAATAAAAAACATGTATTAGAACATGATAAAAATTTGGATGAATATTATACAGATTTATTAAAATATGTTTTTCACTACATGTCTGTCATTTATCATATAATCTTCAAAAAAATTTTGTTTTTTGATAATATTTTTAAAGGTTAGTATATTTAAATAAATAAGTTTTTTTTTAATCTGACAAAAAAAGCATAAAAAAATAAATTTCAACAAGAATGGAATTGTTCAAAGCTGGAATTCTGCAAATTGTAAAAATCGTCATACTCCTGGTAAATTTTTACCTAATTAAATTAAGAATTTTAGAATATCTTTGTAATTACTAATAATACCTTCACTTCAACTAGAGATAATTCTACAGCTAAAAATAAGAAAAAAGTTCATATAAACATAGGTCAGAAAACAGTTCGTTAGAGAGTTTTAGCTCACGAAACACTTAGCCCTGCATTCTGCTCCCTCTGTGAAATTAAACTATATTAAAATTCTTGGGGTACAAATCGAAGAGTAAATCTGATGCTTCCTCATGATTTTTTATCTGAGAAATTGAATAAAAGCAACCTTTGATGAATCATGACAACATAGAGATTACTCATCTCTGAATTGTGTTGTAACTGCCATAGCAGTGGCTAACTATAGGGGAGTTAGTGGTAGAATGGAGGTAGCAGGTATTGTTGATCTGTTCTGGTCATCACAAGAAATGTACAATATCAAGTATAAATATTACCTAAGAGACAGAGACAGTGTTCGCCTTTTCATCTGTTCTGGCAGCAGAATAATATAGCCCAGATTATTCAGTAAAAAAAATTAGAGTGTCTGGGCCATATTCAAAAACATATGGGCAGTTGTCTTAGAAAACTTAAAATAAAATGGGGAAAACTCCACTTTCAAATGGAAAAACGATAGGAGGTCGTGGGTGACTCACAAATTCTGCTATTAATGAAATTCAAACCTAGTACGGTCTAGCTATTCGACGGAATACATCCAGTTTGAAGGACGTTAAACAGGCTGTGTGGACAGAATATCCTCATCTTGGCTCCAATAATGAATCACTTGCACATCATTTAAGCCCGAAAGGTCTAGACAGTTGGAGCAAGTATCAAAAACCCACACCTAACAATTAAAGATATGACCATAATGAACATAGACTCGACATTTTTAAAGAAAGCTGACCCACAACTTCTTCTTGATGGGACACAGAGAATCTCTCAAAAATGTAATTTGGTCACATGTCCCAAAGTCAATGTTTGTTTTAAAAACAACTTTAGAATTAGGTGTGTATGAAGCAACTGCCACGTTTAATACATGAAATATAGTAAAAAGTGAATTATTAAAAAAGCTGGATATTTAATCTAGGTCAAACTGCATACAAAGAATGAAAACCATGTATCAGGTCAGAATCAAAAATGCTGAAAAGGCAATTCAAGAAAATTAAAATTTTGTCGTCAGAAAAATAAATTAGCAAGAAAGAATCCTTTAAAGAGCAAGATGACCCAAATAATCCATCATTTGGAGCATACATGTACTGAAAGTAAGATTAACTTATATTTTACCTTAGTGTTATCTTAAACTGTGTTTTCTGAAAATACGTTTTTCAATGTAAAAGTACAATTTTCTGAAGAATTGTTGAAGATATTTCCAATTTTTTTTTTATTTTATTCGTTACAACTAGCTTCACATTTTAAACAGGGGGATATGCAAAATTCCTACTATTTCAAAACAATTTTGGCTGAAACAAATTTTTTTGTAAAAAATGTTGGTAAATTCAAAAAATTTCAATTTTTTTCAAAAGAAAATAAAATAAAAATTAGGCCAATATCTGTTATAATTCCAGGAAAATGTACCTAAATTTGGGCAAATTAACATGGAAAAGATAGGATCCTATCGTTTCCATGTTAATTTGCCCAAATTTAGGTACATTTATTAGACATCCCATGTCTAAGTCATGGGTAGTCATCCCATGACTTCCCTTTATTAGAAAAAAAAACACACAAACTGGATCAGAAACAGAATAATCATATAAAAATGATAAAAAATATATAAATAAATTTGAGAAATATCCTTTTAAAGCATATTAAAAAGTTTTATTTTTTCATAGGTTGGCTATAACAGCTGATCAACAATTAAGTTTAGTGTATAGAATTTGAATATTCAGTTGAGAGATGTTTGTGCCAAAAAAAATAATAATTATTTGTTTTAGAAGGATGTCTTTCAGAACTATTTATACTTTTTAGCATTTGTACGTAAATGTTCAGTTTAAAATCATATCACTTTTCCGATCCAGTTTGGGTGTTTTGTGCCAATTAAAATTGAACTTCTCAATTTGTGTTCAATTTTAATAGACAATATTTTCATCATCAATTTTCTAAGAATTAAATTCTCTATAAAGTTAATTAGAAATTTTTATTTGTTTACTGATAAATAAACAAAGTTATTTTATTACAAATCTGAAAATGTGTATTTTCTGATAAAACCTTTTTCATTATACCCCGTGTTTCTTAAACCCCAAGTAAGAAGGTCTGAGACCACTTTTATTCAATTTCTAAAAATCAATAGCCATAAGGCAACACCAAATTTACTCCTTGATTTGTACCCCAAGAATTTCAGTACAGTTTAATTTCAGAGGGAGCAGAAGCAGGGCTAAATGTTTCCTGAGCTGAAACTGCTAACGAACTATTTTCTGACATATGTTTATATGAAACTTTTTTTCTTATTTTTGGCTACAGAACCATCTCCCAAAAGATCGCTGTTCAATTCAGAATCACCTGTACTAACAACTTATCTAACACACATGCATGCACTCATTGACCTTAAATTAGCTGATGTAATTGAGTCTCTTCTATTGATATTAAGATAACAGATCAGAGAATAATTGTAGTTAAAGTTCTTGTAGAAGTTCAATTTGTACCAATATTAAATAAGCCTTTTAGCAAGCTAATTAAGTTTTTATTTATTGCCTTTTTTCAACTTAATTTGTTTGAAAAATAAGGTTATGATAAATAAAAGTAAATTTTAGAAAACTGGTAAATTAGGATTAATTTAGTGCACATAGATATTGGTATAAGCACTCTCAAGAGTTTTTCTAATAGTTCAGATACCTTGACACTTTATGTTAACTAGACTTTAATTTGTTTATTTAATTTCACTGATAAAACAAATTACAAATTTCACAAAAAGTAGGTTTGATAACTGTACTATAAGTTTTTTTAAGTGGTTCCATCAACCTGAGGTTCTAATTTATTTAAAAAACTAAATTTTGTATTTTCTTTTATTTCCAAATTAATTTACAGTCTAATTTTCCAATATGTTATTTCAAAATTTTCAAAGTGGCCCAGTCAGATTCATAACGAATATTTGCTTGTTACAGTTACACTAACAATATAAGCTACGTGGCTATCTGATTCTATACTTTCAAGCTGTGTCTCTTTTTATAAAATTGTTTTTTCACAACAGTTTTTTACTTCTAATTTTCATCATTATTTTCAATTGTATTATGTTGAGGAAAGCGAAAGCACTGCTGAGTCAGTATTTTTGTGGTTCTAAAGAGCATTTTAGATATACAGCATGAGTATGACTTTATATTTTTAACTACATCACAATTCTATATAAATATGTTCTTTAAAATTTGCAAAAAATTACCAGAAAGTGACAAAATCATAACTGTCTACTCTTATTAGGATTAACGTTTTTAAGTGCAGCAAATTATCATAATAGATGGACACTCAATCTTTGCATCATGTACATCTCTTATCCTTCATTAAACATATTTTCTCACATTCCCATCATCAATCCACTGCACTGTTACTGTAAACTTTACTAAATACAGACCATATTTAACAGTTGGCAGATTTTCAATGGATTTGGCAGTTAAAATATACAAAACAAACCATAAATCAAAAATTATTTCTAAGTATAGGTGAAAGTACACTAGCAGCCTTTTTGGAAACACTACATCTACTTTCTGAATGAACCTTCCATTGAAATATAATATAAATCCCAACCATAACCAATATAAACTATAATAGAAAAAAATAATTTAATTTAGTTAAAAAAAATTTTATACTAGCATGTTTCTTAATGGAAATTCAAAGGAATAAAATGCACTATGCATTGTTTTTATTTGTCACAGATTGGAAGCTTACTAATAACACATCACAAGAAAATGAAGAAAATGAATCATTAAAAGCCATCATCTGTTAATACATTTTGCATGCATTTAATGACAATACAAAAAATTATAATGGATTCACTACTTCATAAAATAATTAATTATTAAATAAATTTAAAAGTGTTTTTTTTTGTTTTTTTTTTAAATCCTCTAAATAAATACTTAGATCATACCTGTAACAGTAGCTAATATTACAAATTCAGAACCAGTTATAAATTCAATGAAACAGAAAAACCAACAAACACTGCCTAAAATCACTACACACTGACCATTTTCAGCAAGATACACCATGCAGAAGGGAAAATGCTTTACTGTACAGGATATACAGGAAAACAATTCCAAAAAAAATCTATATTTACCTGCCAAATTGTCTTTCTTAAGCTGAATGTCTGTACTTTGTTACCCTAAGTTACAGAAAGTTACAGGACAAATTTTTTAAAAGTAAGGGAAAAAACCCTTACATTTTTAAAAGAATTAAACATTTCTCAAAATTTCACATCACAAAATTAAGTAATGCTGAAAAACAATTCATCCAAATACTTGACCGCCTGAATTTCAAACTTGCGATTCAATTCGTTACTACTTTATTGATTACAAAATCCTTCTGTATTCTCACTTTCACTTCAACTTTTACCTCCTTAATACTCTCACTACAAATTAAAATATCTAAATACACCGGTAGTTACTAAAAAGTAAGTTTGTGTTAAAACAAACAACATGGTAATGAATCTTGCTGAAGGCAAAAATTAATAAATACATAAAAGAAAATAAAAATCAAATACTAAAAAAACCTAAAAAGATGTCACATCTTCCCTCTGAATCTAATCTTCCACATATATATCCAATAAATTCCTATTTTATTTAAAAAATTTTAATATTTTGTTAATTTGTTTTCTTGATTATGATATTTTAACTTTATGACATTCATTAAAAATTAAATAAAGACTGAACTCTGTATCATTCATTACAACTATTATAAAAAAATGGAATAAACAATCTTAAATAGAAAAGAATAACCATGTTTGATTTCTTAATATTCTCCCACTAAATTTAAAATTACCTAACAACAGCAACAATAAACTTTGTTACACAATCAAAATAGCTAATATACTATTGCTTAAAGAAGTACAAATTTTCTAATTGTACTTCTTAAACATGTATAATAATTTTTAACAATTTGTATTTTTTTTTTAGGGAGTAAACTTGCTTCTAATTTGTTATACAAATTCTTGAAGCACAGCAAATCAGATCATAGAATACAGTCCTCCATAAAATATAATATAAAATTACTGAAATAAATAATAAAAAAAAAATGAATTAAAAGATACTAAACTTAACAGCATAAGTAAATAAAATTAAAAAAACAAATCCTATTAATAAATACTATAAATAATATACCAAATAACTATACAGAAGTAGTATTTGTAAATATACATGTATTTAACAAAATTTAAAAAGCACCCATCAAATGAATCTCACTTCCATCTTTATAAGTTCATGTGCCATGTACATCTGTATGCAAAGGTTGATTTTATTATTTTTCGAGTAAGAAGCATCATCATCCTGCATTATAAAATCTCACAACTCGACCCTGAAACAAATTAAACAAAATTAAAATGAAAGTAATAAAAATATTCAAGCTCTACAATATATTCTGAAAAAATCAATTTTTCTTTGTAACTTTACTCACAAAAGTTTGCAAGTCTTATGCAGTCTCAGTCAAAAGCCAATTAAATGCATCTTAATCCAGAGCAACCCAGTAAATATCAAACAAACTATTGTAATCTTCTTAGCTCTCTCTAGTTCACATAGATTAGTGCATTTTTATTTTCAATATATAATGTCAAATAGAAAAATATCAGTTATCAACCTGCACAAACGTGTGCAATATTATGAATTGAACATTCGCACGTTAGTTAATATATAAAATTTATAGTTTGCCACTGCCTTAATAATTTATTATTTGCATGATTACTATTTAGAATTAATTATTTATATTTAATAAATTATACTATTTAATTTGGCGCATTAACATACTAATCAACTGTAGAACTACATAAATAATGGACATGACATAAAATGAGGTATCTGAAAGTCAATTAACTAAGTCCAGGTTGTCTGAAACAACTCAATTACTAATGACAAAAGTAAATTAAACAGGAGTAAATTCATCTCAGTAATATTTTCAACAAACAGCTCTTCCTCCCTTCAGAGTGACAACATCCAGGGTAAAATTTAACGAAGTATTTTTCATAAATAGCATCCCTTACTACTAAAAATGCTATTTTAATTATTTACATCAAATTATTCTCTGAAATCTTATCTTCAAACACATATTAAAAAAATAATAAATAATTTATCAAAAACACATTATGAAATATATGGTAATTAATACAATCCTTCAATAAAAGATTTGTTCAGAATTGCAGCTAATCTTTTTTTTTTTTCATTCAAAGTAAATCAAATAAATTTTTTATGCAATATTTTCAGTTCTTAAACAAACTTTTTAAATATTTTTAGATGTTAAGAAAAGGTTAAATCACAAATTCATAAAAGTTTGTCAGTTTCTTATTTTTTGTAATATTCATAAAATATTTATTTGGAATGCATCAAATTATTTACTGGAATATTTTCTTAGTATTTGGTTTAAAATAATATTTAAATAATTCATAAGAAAAAGTATACATTAAAAGATACAAAGAAGCACACTTTTATAATTAAAAAAAATCCAAAATTCTGGTCAATCTATTTATTTTTTATAAAAGTAGAATTTTTAAAACCTTCGTTTAAAAACAGAATTATATCACTTTTTCTTATATTTCAACAAAATCTGAGAACCATAACTGAAAAACGAATAACAGCCAGGCCTATATTTATGAAAAGAAGCCCTTATTTTTGTCCTGTATCATGAATTTCATATACCTTTTAAAGACTACTCTGTTTAAAGAATTTTCTCTGAATTTCACACAAATGCTGGAGTAGTTCTTTTTTATCTGTGGAATACCATACCTACCATCCCTAATAATGTAACAAAAAAAATTCTATCAAAAGAATACACAGTAGCATATTTTTACTGCAGTACTTATTGAAAATAAGCTTTATAGAATAAAATTACATTAGAAAGATCAACTTTTCCTATTTCATAAAGCAAGAATTCTTCTTCCAAGTCCATTTCTAAAACAGACAACTAATGATAAAATTAAAATTTTTTTTAGCTATTTAGCATGACAGGTGAGAAATTTAGCATATTGGTGCTCACCTTAGTATTTAACTAAAATTATTTTGCTCCTTTAACAGATGGGTAATTAAAATTTGATATGGGAATTTTTTTTCATGTAATTTCTCACTTCTTAACAATCACCTGAATCCTTTGTTCAAATTGTAATCGATAACCAGTACACCAAAAAATGTACACTCAAGACTTTTTTTATAAAAATAAAATTTGTATATATTTTCAAACATGTTTCAACATATATGATGAATTAAGATAAAAATAATTTTAAGCAGTAGGTTTTTGAAACAGAAAACTTAAAATCTTACAAACAATGAGTTAAAAAAAGCTTTTTTTAATCTTTAATTATATTAAAGTTATTTTTATCAAAATGGTCAATATATTAATAGTTTTTCAGTCTATAAATTAATTAATACAGGAAAAGACTAAAAAATAAACAAATTACAAGAAGAAAATATAAATAAGAGGTTATCATAAGAATTTGAAAATATTACGGCTGAAGGGTAAACTAACACAATATATCATATTTTTCAGATTACAGAACAAACTGAACTTGCAGACATTTCTCTACATCTAGTACTTATCTATTTTAACAGGACAAACATAACGAACCAGTGTAACAGATTTCTTCCAATAAAGAAGAAAGTATGACAAAAAAAAATGAAAGCAAGAATCCAGAAGGAACTAAAAGGGATTCCTTTCTCAAGCTAACAGGTCTGTTTAACAATGTTTTTGTACAACAATACAGACAATGGCACTTCCAACAGCTGTTATCCAACGAGAAGGGTTACCAGACTGGAATAAGAATTTATGGGAGAACGTAAGGGCGAGGATGAGTAAAGTTATCATGTTTCAACAGTTAAGGAATGAGGCGAGTACTCCTTCTGCAGGTCAGGGATTATAAATACTGCCAGGATCAGCATAAATGGTTAGTAGTTAAGTGAGTAGTGCTGCAAAGTCATGTTCGGCGTAGTTTCGGTGACTGCAATATCAGTAAGGGTGTATTAACAATGAGTGAAGAGTACATCACAATGCAGTTAGCTGTTGGGTAAGTTATTGTTAAAACAGTAGTGTATACACTCGTTCATAAAGTTTAGAGTAGTTCCTCTGTAAACAGTAAAAGTAATAATATTTGCAGAGAATTGAATTGTGTACTTTAATTTTCTTGTTATTAATGCAATATTAGGTATTAATATTAGTAATCATTGTAATATTTTTAGTAAATTGGACTGTATTGTGGTTTTTGTAACTTAACTGTCTTTAAACAAATCTTGTCCTTATTTTAATTATTTTCTGTGTCACATATTTATTATTATTATTATTATTATTATCAGTATTATCATTATTCTTGTTGTTACTGTTGTTTATTATTTACTATTACTTTTTTAGGGTAATAAATTTTATTTATAAGAAATTTTTAGTTTGTTAGTCTCTCAATATCCTGGTCGAGCCGCAAACATGCAACACTAGTATTCACAAAGGAAAAATCAAGACAAAATCCTAAACAATTTAGGAAGAATAAACCAAAAAATACAACTTCAAAAAACAAACTACAAAATTAAGCAGTTCAATTCTTCTTTAAATCTTGATCTTTTGAAGTTAGCACCAAATTACGGTTTTTCAAGTGTAAAATGATTTCTTATTACATGCACAAATTTTAAGAAGTCAGAATTTAAATTTATTTATTATAAAATTTTTTGGGCTTCTGAACTTAAACTTTGATTTATTTATCTTTATTCACTCTTTAAAAATGTACATTTCTATCTAGAACTTAGTTTTTAATAAGTTATGGCTGTGGTCTCCCATAACAAACAGCTTTTTGAAAGGTTTTTTCTGTGTTTAACATATTCAGTCAATATAAGCTGTGAACAATTTTTATTGTTTTAAGAATTTATGACGTATAGTTTAATAACATTTTACTTTTATTTGCATGCTTTGATCGAATGAAAAGTTTTCTTATTGCAACTGTAATTAACTGAAATCTTTATTGGATTTACCCATCCTTCACCTGCATTTATACCTATGTGAGACACTTCCCCCAAATCTCCAAAGGAAGCCACTCTGTGGGTTAATCATGCTTTTCCTTCACCTTCCCACTTTCTATCCTTGAATCCCTACTTCTTTACATAGATACGGAAAAGGAATGCATCAAATGATTACTGGCCTAATTTTAAAAGCACATTCAGTAGCCTGCAGAGACAGTCACACTTCTGACGGTGTCAGTCTTAGTAATAACTTTTTGTGGGTTAAGGGACTCCAACGCTGTGGCTGATGAACAAAATGGTTGAAGACAGGTCTCTTATACCTATAATGAACTTAATCTAAGTAGTGCGCTAATCACTTATATTACTCAACCAAACAGTAACTGCATCCAACACTGATTGACCTTAATGATCTGCAGGACTAATTTCTTAAAGACATAATACTGATTAAAGGTATTTATCCTTCTTTAAATTCCTTTTTCCAGGTCACTGCTCCTTATGGAACAGATCATATAAGATGCAATTCAGTTTTCCCAACTCAGAATATTCATAATAATTATATTAATTAAATGTTTATACAAGTAAAATATTTTATCACTTGATTGATACAAGACACACTAATATATACATATACATGGCCAAATAAACTTAAGCATATTTTGAATTTACACAACCCTATTTAAGAATTAACAGATTCAAATATTACTGGAAAGAACAGGTAGGCATGATTGTCAGGAATTAACGAATGTTATTTTGTTTCTACTGTTCCACGTACCAACTGGAAATCCCATTGACAAGCCTTCCTGAATTCAGTCTTGTTCTTCCTATCTTATGCCAACAAATTTCACAAGTTTTAGCTAGTCACAAACTGTGTTCTATCAATAACAACCTACATGGTTTAATATTTGAAGGAAAGAAAGATGATGCACTAAGAAAGAAAGAAAGACATAACCAGCAGGTAGGTGACGATTGCGAGCTATTGACACTTACCCCTGTAATGGGTGTCTCTTCCCTCACTGAATTATGAACAGAAATATAATAAAATTATATTCCTTTTTTTTCAAAATATAGTTATCAATATTCAGTCTTCTACAGATCATTTTTGATTTTTTTCAATTAAAAAAATTCAAATAAACTTTCATTTTACACTACTACTGAGTAGACGGTCCAACTATTAAGGTACAATTATTTAATGAAAAAGATTTGTGTAGAAATAAATGATAGGAATGGATGGCTTAAATCCCATTGTAGTATTTTCAGGCAGGTTTAAAAAACATAATACCACTAAATTTAAAAAAAATTATCAGGGAGTAACTTACTTTATAGAAACTTTTTTATGAGCAATAATTTATTAATATATTTATTAATTAACTATTCAGTGCCAAATATGTAAGTGTCTTGTATTCAAAATTATCAAAAAGTGCATGGTTCAGCTTTGTGATGTGTTTTTTTTTTAGAGTTAAGAGAAAATATGTAGTTATATTAAAGCCGAAAAAAATTTCTCCACCTGCAAAAACATAATAATTCTATTCAATATGAATCAAATAACAAACTGTGAAATAATTAAAATAAGCCTAGCTCTTTCTGCTGCTACAACAGTACAATTTTTTAAAGTAACATGCAGTAAAGAAAATTAATGATTTAAAATACGATGCAGTAACTAATTTTGAAGTATGAAAATCTAAAACTAAAACAAGTTGAAAAAAAACAGTAATAAAAATTAATAAATCAAAGTTCTTACTTGACTCTGAACAGTTTGATTAGCTACATAGTTACTGAACAGCATAGACACTGTGAAGCAGTGTTATCCACAATCAAAACATAAATATTCTTTAATACTTAAAGATAATAATGTTGTAAAGGGGACACTACTGTTCAACAATAATTATAAAGTTTAATAAAATCTAATTAATAATAGTATTTTAAATTGTGAGGGTTTTATAATTTATGATTTTAAATTTATCAGATAACTTGACATAAAGTGAACAAATTACAAAAATTTCATTTGTGTTTCATTTGGATTTTAAAAAAATTCAGTTTTACAATGTATTTTCTGCAGAAACTGTACCAAACATTATGTAATTTCAATCAAATTTTATGTATTACATGGTGCACAGAACACAGTCAAATTTCAAGAAAAAAGGTATATCTCTTATCATATGCACATCTTCAAAGGCAAAGACGCCTTTCATTGTTATACTCAATTTAACATTATATGCCATTCTTTCTGAGTTGGATATAAAGTGAGAGATTCTTAATACAAAACTGCAAGGTATTGAAACCAATAGGCAAATGAAAAACATGTATAATAATGAAACATATTTAGCAAGTTTATAATAAATATTTTTTGCCATTTTATTTAAATTATTTACACACAAAAGGATTTTTATGTTATATCCAAAAAGTGTTACCAATTATGCCCACAATTCTTTATAGATGCCTGTAAACATGCTTGAAGTTTAACAATTATTCTGTCATTTAGTATTATTTCATTATAAATAATTAACTCTACAATCTTCAATAGACTTTTGATTTAGGATGGCCACAAACAAATTAGGCATAAGCTAACAGCTGGGAAGAAAGCCCACCAACAAAGATCACTGTTTCTTGAAGTAACACATCCCAGAAACATCCTGGCCTACTTTCATTGACTTTATTTCACTACTTTGCTGTGTAAACAGCAGTAACCAAAATGTTAGCAAAATCAATTTTTCTACAAGCTTACTCTGGCAAGGAAGCTTCTATATAGCAATCTTATAAGTGCTTAACTATTCACTTTCTTAAAAAGAAAATATGAACCTCTTAGTCTGAAATTAGCTACAACACACTGAACAATTATAACAAATGGCCTCTCTCTCATATGGCTGATGAGAGCTGTTGTCTGTCTGTAACAGAAATTCTACTGGTTCACACATCTGGAAAGATGAAAGTAGGCTTCATCTGACTTTCCTCTACTTAAATCCTCTACATAATTTTATATGAAAAATTTTGGATGGTTATCAATGCCTGTATCAAACAAAAATGCAGCAGTGCAATTTAATGCCTGACTAAAGCAGGACTACAAAGGGATCCGATCCAGTCCAACAGAAATTTTGATGATCATTTCATCAATAAGAATACTGAAATTTGATTCAGTATACTTATAATCACATTTAAATTTCTTACTCTTGACACAGTTTTATATAAGTGAAAACATATTCATGTAAAGCATTTTTTTTTTTTAATACTACACACTCTAATATATTCAAAACATGCCAGGTAAAGTAGATTCCTCTGACAATGAACTGAAGCATCACTTCCAATATTTACAGGAATATAAACTATAGACGGATGGCAAGTGAGTTTCTTTTTTAAATCTGATGTTGTTTCTCTAAACTTCTTAACTTAGGACACAATTGTAATGAGTGTAGATACACTAAAATGTCTATCAACAGTAAACTCTATATAAAAACAATTTCACTGAATTTGGATTACAGAACTGCCTGTTTTAAAATAGGTTTCCAAAAATAATGTATGAAAGTATCTTTTAACAGATCTATCACAACTGAAATAGAATAGAACAAGGTGTTTAGGTCATTGCTCCATATCACCTCATTCAAATGTAGCAGATGTAAAATCAGTTCCAAAACCATCTTTATTTTCTATAAATTTTTATATGTGAAGCTTTATATAGAAAGACTGGTGGAATTAACAAAATCTATGTAACAAACTATAATTATATTTAAACCAGTGAATGTTAAATCAAGTTATAATAGAAACACGAAATGGTTTTTTTTTTCAAATAACCGATTTACACAAAATGTAAAATTTTGAGCACATGTATAAAATTAAAAGACAATGAGTGCAAGAATAATGTAATGTAAAACAGAAGAATTAACTACAATATCTGTAACAAATAAAGAAATACTGCAATGAGATTAGTCAACATATTGTATGAATTATAACAGATGAAATTCATTTGAATTAAACCTAATAACCTTTGCAGTTAATTAAACTAAAGATCAAAATCAAAACTCACAAGATTGATGTTAATGAAAGTAGATTTACAGATCATTGTCTAACATTAAAATGAAAATATATAAAATGATAAGCAAAACAAGCAAGAATATTTGATTTCAATAAAAGTAATTTCATTACTTTTCAACAAACTATTAATATAAAAAAAGATTACCTTCTTAATGATGAAAATTTAAGAATAATTATGATAAACAACGTGTAATACATTCAATGTTTTCAAAACACACAAAGTTTTAATTTTAAATGAATAACTTGAAAAAGATTTAAAAAACTAACAATATATATAACAATAAAATAGTACAAATTAATGGCTTAAGAAGGGAAATGAGATCCAATGAAAAAATTATTGTAATTGATTAGACAGTAAATGTAAATTCAACAACATGAAATTATTTATAAAACAAAAGGCTGCATTTTTATTTATATTTATAACTTTTATTGCTACATCTCTTTTGAAATTAACAAATTTGCTGTCAATGTTATATTAAAGTTATAAAGGTAACACAAATCCATATACTACCAGTTTTATAGCATCTGCCTCACATTCAAAACTAGAAGAATTAACAACAGTTCTGCTTAAATATTAGAGTAGTTGCTTCAAAATTGACCATGGTACACCTTAACGCTCTTTCCACCCATGAAAAGCTTCTCTGATCATGCAATATCCCAACTTCGCTAACGGATAAGAAATTTAGGAAGCACTCATTTATTTATAAATTTGTACTTTTCCTATTTTTTATTCCTATTTAATTTTTCTGTACTAAAAAAAGTTCACTTTCACTTTTTTAAAAAAAAGTATAAGAGTTCACTTTCCATAAATTTCATGATTATATCAGAAAAATGTCTTATTGAAAGTTTTAAGTAAATGCTTAACTGTCAGAAACATTTTGTTTCATTACCACAGTTTTACATTTTTACTAAAATTTCTTCACTTACTCTTTTAATAAAAGCTGTTACAATGATAAGTTCTGTTATTTTCAGTTCAATAAAAAAAAAAAAACCTGTTTAATAGAAAACTGCAATGGTGGGATTATTTATCACTACCTTATTGAATAATTACACTGATCAACAATGATTTTGTTAAATGAGAGTGATAACAGTTTCTTATATATTATTTTTGATGCTGATTTCAAGTATGAAATCAGAATTTTTCTATGAGGCTTAGTTGTATTGTAACTACCAATCTTATTTTCAAGTAGTATCATGCATGAACTCCATAAGCATAGCATTTTATGAATGTATTTATCAACTTAATACTTTGGTTTATTTATTACAGTCCCTTAATTGTTGTCACATTGATTTGTTAGACATTAGTCATCATGTTTATTATTTACACAATAATTAAAATGAACAATGCCTCGCAGTTGCATTAATCATCCAAACAACTTCTGCTACATCTGTGGGATGTGTTGATGAGATCAGGACAAATCTTGGGCTCCTCATATTTATTGTGCTTCTTGTGTAACATTGTTGACTGGTTGGCTAAATGGATCTAATCACATGCCATTTGTAATTCCAATGGTTTGGAGAGAACTGAAGGATCATCACAGACTGAAGATATATGTTATAACAGGTAAAATTAGACCTATTGTTAAATACCCTGAAATTCCTTCTGCCATGCAGCCAAAGCCACATAGCCAAGAGCTTCCAATTCCAGTACTACCAGAAACATGGAACTTACATGAAGATGAAAATGCTGAATCTTGTGCTGACTTATTAGGCGATGAAGAAAGAGATATAAAGTTTTTAGAAAATAGATGTACTGAACCCCATTTAATTAATCAGTCAGAATTAAATAATCTGGTTTGTGATCTAAATTTATCAAAAAAATTGAGCAGAAATATTGGCATCAAGACTGAAAGGATGGCATCTTTTACAACCAAATACGAAAATAAGAGCTTTCCATGACAGACAGTTAGAATTTGAACATTTTTTCTCAGTATGAAAACTGTAATGATGTGGACTCTTTACTGGAAGCTTTATGACATATTCACCTTCCTGACGAATGGCGACTTTTTACTGCTCATCAAAGCTTAGTTTGAAAGCTTTTTTACTTCACATTGGAAATAAATACACTTTAAAGCCATTAGCATATGCTGTTCACATGAAGGAGTCAAAAATATGAAACTTGTATTGAGCAGGATTCAGTATGAGAAATATTTATGACATATTTGTAGAAATCTGAAAGTAATAGCACTTTTACTTGAACTGCAACTTGGATATAAGTTCTGTTGCTTTTTGTGTGAGTGGGAGAACAGGGATAGAAAAAACAATTACATAAAAGAGCAATGGCCAAAGAGAGAGGTACTGACTGTAGGAGAGGAGAATGTTGTTAGTCAGGTATTAATAAAACCAGAAAAAGTTTATCTTTCACCACTACACATTCAGCTGGGTTTATTCAAAAATTTTGTTAAAGCAATAGATCATAATTGTGCAGGGTTTCAGTTTCTAGAAAACAAATTCCCAAATATAAGCGATGCTAAAATAACAGAAGGTATATTTGTTGGACCACAAGTAAGAAAACAAATAAGTGATCTGATGTTTGAAGAATGTTTGAATGACTTGGAGGTTGCTGCATGGAGATCATTTCAAAATGTGGTAAACAACTTCCTTGGAAACCATAAGACAAGTAACTACAGAAAACTTGTGAGTGAACTCCTTCAAAACTACACAGAACTTGGGTGTAACACGTCACTCAAAATCCATTTCTTAGATTCACATTTGGATTTTTTCTCTAACCATTTCAGTACTATCAGTGATGAACATGGAGAATGCTTTCACCAAAAGATATCTACAATGGATATACAATACCAGGGAAAATGGAACACAAAAATGTTAGCTGACTACTGTTGGAATCTATGAGGGCTCTACCTACAGCAAATTACAGCAGAAAATCCAAAAGAAATAGATTTTAGGAAAATACAAAATGCATGTAATCTATTGTCATATTATGTTTACCTTACATGTTTTGATCAAAAGAAATTTCAATTACAAAAAAACTAATGGAAAAAATTTATTAACATACGAGGTGCTACCCAAAAGTTCGGGGAATTTGAATTTCCTGCAAACCATTACTGGTACAACCTGCTGCCGCTAGATGTGGCTAACAGTACTCTTTGTGAACCAGTGTTCCAACAGCTGTGACGGTGAGAGGCTGCATTGTTGACTTTCATGCGGTTGTGTAACGTTGCGTTTTACTGCTTCGGCAAAGTTCTAAATGGCAGATTTTAAAGAGCAAAGAACCTGCATCAAATTTTGCTTCATGCTTAAAAAACTGGTGCAGAAACCCATCACATGCTTGTGGAAGCATTTGGTGACAATGCTATGAGTAAAAGTAAAACTTTTTTGTGGTACAAAGGATACAAATATGGATGAATGACAGTCAATGATGATGAGCGTTCAGGAAGACAAGCGCAACACCGTAAAACATCGTGAAAGACTATTGTTGCAGATCGTAGACAAACAATCCATGATGTTTTTTCAATTGTACAAATGTCATATGCGTCCGTGCAACGCATCTTGTCGGACAATTTGAACATGATACGCATCGCTGCAAAATTCGTACAGAGACTGTTGAACAGCAACGAGAAACAAAATCGCGTAGCTGTAGTGAATTGAAAAATTCAGCAAGAGATGACCCTAACTTCATCTCCAACGTCATAACTGGTGATCAGACATGGGTGTAAGGGTATGACCCTGAAACTAAGCAGCAGTCGTCGCAGTGAATGTCGCCAAGTTCACTGTGGCCAAAAAAAAGGTATTATCAACATCAAAGGTATTATCCACAAGGAATTTGTTCCTCTTGGTCAAACTGTCAATGGGATGTTCTATTGTGAAGTTTTGAAGCGGTTATGTGAAAGCATTAGGTGCAAACATTCAGATCTGTGGGGGAACAACAGCTGGGTTCTGCACCATGACAATGCACCCGCACACACATCGCTAGCCGTTCAGAATTTTTTGGCTTCCAAAAAGACGGTAGTGATTCTCCACCCACCCTATTCGCCTGACCTTGCCCCTTGCAAATTTTTTCTCTTTCCAAAAATAAAATTTCAATTGAAAGGCCGTCTTTTAACACAATTGAGGAGATTCAGGAAGATACGCAGAATGTGCTTCGAACACTTACACCTGCAGACTTCCAGGGATGCATGGAATCATGGGAAAAACGCTGGGTTCACTGTATCAATGCCCAAGGGGATTACTTTGAAGGAGACAGTGGAAATTATAAGTTATGGTAAGCCATTTTATTTTTATGGTAAAATTCCCCCAACTTTTGGGTAGCACCTCGTACATAAAATCAGCATAAAAAGTACTATAAGAATCAGTCATTCACTCTCATTTAGCAAACAAAAAATTGAATTTTGTTGACCAGTGTTATTATTATTATTATTGCCAATTTATTACGAGTAATCTACATATTAACACAAAAATTAACACTATTTACTATACCTGAACTCAAGATATATGTGTTCATTTACTTAGGCTTATTTTTTTTCTGAAAAAGATTGAAGTAATGAAATTTTCAAAAAATTCTTAAAAATGTTTTTACAAACAAATCATAATTCTAAAATATATTTTTTTTTATTTGTTTGTATTTACAAAATAATAAAAATTCAACAATATAAAATGTACACAACAAATTGCATGCATAAAAATAAAAGGGAAAAAACAGAATTTCAGCACTTTTCAAAAAACAGTTTTGCTGAAATGTATTAACTTCAATTTCTGATAAATGACATCTAGGATTATCTGATTAACTATACTAAAAAACTGGGCAATCCTGAATAAAAGTTCTTGGACATCATATAGACGAAATAGGAAACTCAGAGCCCAATAAGAAAAGGAGCAGCTGCCCTTAAGCACCACAATGGCAATGCTGATACAATTCAGTTCCATTACTTATTCAAGAAAGAAGAAATAAAGGAGCCATTTTTTTCGAGAATGCATTTTTCCCGATCTGTCAATAGCAGACTATAAATGTAGTTTACAGATTGTGCTATTAAGTTACCATTTATTATCAGTAATAAAGACATATTATGGTACATATTTTTCACTTAATGTTCATTGCAACACAGAATTACGTATATATTTATATATATATCATTTGCTTAAATGTGATTTTAATATCTAACTTTGTAAATTTATAACTCATGAGTATATTTATTTTTTTATGAAAGATCTATTTTTTAACAAAAAATGCATTACGGAACATGACTATTTATTGTTACATTTTATATCTCTTTAGATACATATTACATTTCTTACTGTTTCTATGAATCTTATATAAACAAAGAACTACATAAATGTAATAATTTGTCCATATGACACATAGAACAACAAAGATATAAAAGTTTTTACATTTCACCTAACATAATTTAAAAACAGAAAATGTAAATTTTTTTCTAGCGACTGGTGAAGTGCAATAATAAACTTAACAAAAAAAATCTGAAGAAAGCTATGGATAATAAATCCAGTTTATTAACAACAAAGTAAAAAAGGTACTTTAAGTAAAAGGTACATTAATAGGAAAGGTACTACAAGGCTATGCTATGAATGTACACCCAAACATGATCATTTTCATTCACACTACATTTAACTTTAAATTCAATGTTATTAAATATTAAAATAATCTCTAAATAATTATTAAAGTACTTTTATTTTAAAAATATTACAATGTATATGGTATAAATATTCAACAACACTGTGTGTAATGTTAGTCTGTACTGTGTTACACATAAATACTTTTTATTATATTTACAAACTTATTAACAGCTATAAAAAATTAGTTTAGGCTTTGAAAGAGATTATATTTATATATACCAGGTGGGTCCATTTAAGATAAGACATCTACATCTCAAAAATTACACATTTTAGGAAAAGATGTTTCTTGTTAGAGTTTCTCCATTTCTAGGGGGAAATGCGTTCACAACCTATGTTACCCTTGATAAGATCAATAAAGGTCATTTCTAGGTAAAATTATTTTTTTTTAATAGAAACCTGTATTTTTTATTACAGAATCAAATTCTTTGCAAAAAAAAATTTTGTTTCAGACTTTTTTTCTAAAATTGATGTTTTTTAGTTATTCATCTTCAAAAATGCTGTAAGTCTATATAAACTGGTGTTTATACTTTCATTAGGTCTGGCCCAGCTGATGAGTTACATCCAGCTGATGTTAAATTTTAAAACAAATTAAGTTTTAAATAAAAAACAACCTATTAAAGGATTAACCTAAATAAAATCCATTTACATTTTAATGAATCTTTTTAATCAAATAGTACATACCGGTATGTTACACAGCTTACAAGTGTTGCACGTTTTGGCTAGTTAAGTCATGTCGACTCAATGAAAATATTTGGTTTAATGAATTACTAATACTTAACATTTTTTTTTTAATGCTCTTTATTTAAAATAATTACTAAGCCTACTACTCTACATAAATTACAGCAACAAATGTTCGAAGTGGTGTCTTTCTACTTCTGTGCATTTTTCCATAAGTTTTAAAAATGACCCGTGAACATTTAATAGAATTTCTCTCTTAATATTTCCACAGACGTTTGTTATATGTTCTTTCTTGTTTTCAGGGGTAGTTTGTACTACTAGGTAAACCTTTTCTTTAATGTAACCCCATAAAAAAGTTTACTGGAATAATATCGGGAGAACAAGGCAGACCAATGAATTGGACCAGTTCAACCAATCCAATAATCATTGTATTTGCGGTCCAAAATTACTCTGGTGATAATTGAATAATCTGCAGGACAGCTATCATGATGAAACTATATCGTTCTCTTCTCCAAGGGTAGTTCATCAAGCATAAAATCTGTGTATTTCTCTCTATTCAAATTTACATTGAAAAAATGGAGTCTGATTAATTGGACCCCACGGAAATTGATATTGTATTTTCCTTAGCCACTGTGAATTTTGCACTGCCCAGTAATGAATATTATGTCTGTTTACTGCTCCATGATTAGTAAAAACTTGATTCATCGGAAAAAAGAACAAAAAAAAAATTTGAACATTAAGAAAAACATTTTGAACTACCTGTACCTTTTTCCAGCACCCATTGGCAAAATACTACTCTTAATTCAAAGTCGTTGTCATGCAATTCCTAAGGATGGAATTTCAGGCATTTTAATGTTCTCAGAACACTGGTTTTTATATCTTGGAGTCCCGTGAAATTCTTCTTGAATTAACATGAGGACCTACAATCACTGCCGCAGCCACCATTATTTCATTGTTTTCTGCTGTCACAGTATTTTGATGGTTCCTATTTTTAGCTCCCACACTTCCATCATCACTAAACTGTTTTATAGAAGCACGACTTGGAATATTTCTACCGGGGAATCATAGAGCATACAAAGCTATTGTCTGATCAACATTTCAGTGACATTCCCCATAAACCAAAATTATCTCAATTTTTTCTCTAATTGTAAACTGTTCCATAATTTCTAATAAATAAAAATTTAATTTAATATTTAATAGTTGGCGAGTAATAAAAAAGTGAATTGAAGATACTGATAATACGTTCACTTAGACAAATGTCATTTGAAACTTGAACTTCACTTTTAGGCTATTTTAAAAGCTTTGCTTTACATGCTCATCTCTTTTTTCTTCATCAATTGTTAATTTCATTATTGTTAGTATTGATTGTTTTTTTTTTAATTTCATTTTCTTTTATTAAAAATTGAACAGCTGGATATGTAGTAACTTGTCCACTGGGTCAGACCTAATAAAACTAAAAACACAATTTATACGCCTACAGCATTTTTAAAGATGAATAACTAAACAAACTATCAATTTTGGAAAAAAAATTCAAACAAAATTTTACTTTTTTTTGCAAAGAATTCTATTCTGCAATAAAAAATATAGGTTCCTATGGAGAAAAAAAATTAGGTTGACCTTGAAATGACCTTTATTTGACCTTATCAAGGGCAACAAAGGTTGTGAACATATTTCCCCCTTTAAAATGGAAAACTTTAATAGGAAACTTTTTTTCTGAAGTGTGTAGTTTTTGAGACATAAGTGCGTCTCAATTTAAATGGACCACTCTGTATATATAAAAATTTTTTATCAAGCTAGTTAAATGTAAATTATTTATTTAATAATTATAATTTAATAGAACATTTACAACATATAACGTCAAACATTTCAAGTATTTCCACCTAAAAGGTAACATTAGAATAAAATTTACATTTCAGTAATAGTAATTCATATAGTAATTCATATATATATATATATATATATATATATTTCAATATTTCCCATTTGGGAGTCACGTGAATCTTCCCAAAAACTCAACACAAGAGCGAAAAGAAACACAAATGAAAACTACAAACATGAGTTATTTATACAGTAATGGTTAAGCCTCTTATGAAAGGACTTTCCGTTCACTAAAAAAAAAAACATGCACTAACATTATAACCAACCGATAATATGGTTTTGATATGAATTTTTTTTATATAAAAGCTATTTTCACTATTAAATATTCATTAACGGACATGTTTTTATATTGATTTACATGTTTTTATTTTTTCTTATCACGCAAAATGAAACCACCATTTTAATTTTTCTCCAACAGCAAGCAAACATACGAAGTTTCATCTATATTTCATAAGATGGCACATGCTACAATCACAAATTTTACCCTTTTCTCACAAAGAAAACTGAAACCACCGTTTTTCCATATATATTCTGTCAGATGGTGAAAGCTATCAGGGTTCAGAAAATATTAGGACATGTATCAAAAGGTTTTTATGAAAAAACTGTTCTTCAAATTATACATATAAATACCGGGTATCTGGGAATTATCTAAACAACTTTCATGTCTTATTAGAAAAAAATGTAACACTCCATTAATGAATGGTTGGGCTCTTTTAACAGGTAACACTCATAAACTTTCTCCTGGCAAATTCTAGATAACACTGTGTTTGCATATGTCAGACACCATGAATCCACAAATGAAAGCACAATACGTTGAGTGGTTTATTGAAACAAAATTAGACACACAAGTTTGATGCAATTTTATAATTCGATATAACTTAGAGCCATCCTCTAAAACAAGCATTCAATAATGCACACGATAAATTTAAAGAAACTGGCAGTATTGAACATAAGGGTGCAAGGCAGGCCTAGAATATCAGATGAAAAAAATGGAGATCATTCTCAGTCTTTTTTCACAGTCCTGAGAAGTCAACTCGGAGTGCAACACGTAAGTTAAATCTTCCACAAACAATTAAATCTTCCGTAAGTTAGATCGTAAACAATTAAAACTGCATCCTTACAAATTATAAATATTGCAGCAAATTACACCACGCATCACACTGCTAGAAAAAAAGTTTTCTATGAAAATGATTGAAAGAATTGAAAATGATAATGGTGACCTTGTTTTCAAATTAGGCTACATTTCACATATCCGGAAAAGTGAACACTCAGAATGTTCTAGGGATTAGAGAAGCCACATGTTACACTTAAATGTATTAGAGATGGCCCAAAAATTAATGTTTGGTGCAGATTGGACCTTTTTTCTTTGCGAAAATGGAAGTTATCTATCAGACTTGTTAGAAGGGTTTGTTTAATCTCAGTTTGAAGAGTTACAACCCAAAATCATATTCCAACAAGATGGAGCACACCACATTGGGGTTTATTAGTTGTGAATCTCTCAACAACAAATTCCCAAATTGCTGGATTGGACGATAGACCAATTGCCTGGCTAATTAACTCCATATGATATTTCCTTATGGAGTTTCATCAAGGATAATGTACACAAAACTCCTGCAGTGAATATTGATAACCTTCAGGAGAGGATTTTAATGCATTTGAACTCATACGAGGGTGGTTCAGAAAGTTTACGGTCTTTTAACAGAGTTATCGTTAGTGGGTCCAATGGCGATTTGCAATTAATAATGCAATATCTATTAAATGGCATACTAAACAGTTTCCAACATGTCCTCTCTGTTACTTAATTGTTGTGGTTAGAGGTAATAAATGAATGTTGTTGTATAAATGGATAAAACTGAAATTCGAGCAGTAATAAAATATTTTGTTGTGAAAAGTTTAAACCAGAGAGATATAAAAAAATTAGATTCAACATTAAATGAATCTTCTCAATCATTTTCATTGGTAAAAAAGTGGGCAGCTGAATTCACATGAGATTGAACCTACATCTTTGACGATGAGTGTTCAGGACCTCCTGCAACCACCACGACTGATGAAAGCATCACAAAAATCCACAATGCGGTATATTAAGGGATCAATGACAAAGATAAGCGAGCTTGCAAAAATATTAGTAGACCATACTCACAACATCTTACATGAGCATTTGGGTATGAGAAAGCTATCAGCACGATGGGTCCCACGTTTGCTAGCGGTTGACCAGAAATGCACTTAATGAACATTTCTCACCAGTGTTTGGACATCTTCAAATGTAATTCAACTGAATTTTTGTGACATTTCATTACTGCTGATTCAACTTATTCCTTATTACAGCCCTGACATGAAGCAAAAGTCCAAACAGTAGCTCAAAACCGGTGGGTGCTCCAAAGAAGGCAAAAAGTGTTCGATCAGCAGGAAAAGTCATGGACACAGTTTTTTGGAATGTTTATAGTGTGGTGCTCATAGACTATCTGGAAAAGAGGAAAACAATCACCAGAGAATATTAAGCAGCATTGTTGGTGCAATTGAAGGAGGCCATTAAAGACCAAACATCCACAGTTGGGCAAAAAAAAATGCTTTTTCACCATGACAATGCACCTGCGCACATGGCTTCTGTTGTTGCTGCTAGAATTCCCAAACTGCGCTTTGAACTGCTTCCACATACATCATATTCACTAGATTCAGCTCCAAGTGATTACCTCCTGTTCCCAAATTTGAAGAAATGGCTTGACGGACGAAGTTTTGCCTCAAATGACAAAGTCATAACTGAGATAGACCTATTTTGCAAAGCTAGAGAAATCATATTTTACTGAAAGAATAAATAAGTTGGAAAACTGATGATCTAAGTGTACTACTTTAAAAGGTGACTATGTTGAAAAATTTTAAAAAAATTGGTAAGAAATTTTGTGTTTTCTTTCTTAGGCCATGACTTTTCCAAACCACCCTCATAGATGTGGATATGTTACAATGAAAGTGGCACAAAATTGATTAATAGTTGAATTTTGCAAATTACTAATGGTGCACACAATGAATGTCTTTGATTACAAGTTAAAAACAACTTTCAGTTTTAATGTTTCTAAATTCAAGCAACCCATTTTTGTATCTTAATAAATAAATAATTTACTCAATATCAGATAATTCTTAGACACCCAAGTATAATATAATATGAAATAATAATATAATGATCATTAACAAAAATAAAAGGTAATTATACTTCACACTGTATGCTTCAGGGGTTGTTATTCACAATTTTTTTTTATATCATTTTATTTTTGTGATGGAGATTCACTAATATTTTTACAATGAAATTGTTTTTTTGGTGGTTTACAATTACTGCAACTTAAATTAGACATAATGAAGTTTAAAATTTAAATTTCAGTAACAGTAATTCATACGCATATTAAATTCCTGAAGCCTTACTGAAATATACTTGAATGATTGAAAGTTTTAAAAGATACCAGTATATTTCAGATGTGGAGAATGATACTCATGGTCATCAGGGGAATGTCATTTTAAGTAATGAGACAGCTGAATAGATACAAAAGATCTGGCTAATTTGAACATTATCATAGGGAAATCTTCCTGCAGTATTTCCAGAATGTATGCACATATGAAGAGGAAATTGGAAATGTAAAAACTCACAATTAACGTGATTTTTTATTTGTTGACGACGTAGAGAATGAAGAATTGGAGGAAGCAATAAAATGTATGCAAAATAGGAAAGATTGTGAAATTGACGGGTTAAAAGCTAAGATGAGATTGAGGCTTTTAGTTGTGATTTTTATAAAGGAGTAATTTTCTGGCTTTAGAACAGGGAGATCTTGTTCTTGTATTTTTATTTTTATTTGCTTTATTCATATTAATTATATACAAAGTAATACAATAGATTAATAAATAAAGCAAAGAAAAAAACTATATATATATTTATTTATTTTTTTTTTTAATTCTTTTAATAATCTTACTCCTCTGAACCAATACAAATTGATTTATATTTAATAAATCAACCTCAGCACAGAATAACCAAAATACAATGACCCACCCTACCTCACCACACAAACAGAAGCGCCTTCGCGAACCTGATTCGCACCATCAGCTGTATACATTTATATAAATAAATAAATATATATACATATATTTTACAAAAAATATATATTTTGCTTCAGATCTTGTTCTGAAGCAAATTATTGAGAAGAACAGAGAATTTAATAGAGACCCAATTTCTCTATTTTCTGTAGATTATGTTAAGGTTTTTGATATGGTGTGTAGAACAGTTATGTTAGATATTTTAAAGAGAAGAGGATTCCAAAGCATTGAACAGTGGTACTTAAATGTATGTACACAAATTCAAAGATATGTACAGCAGGGAATAATAGTAAGTTGGAAGTTGTAAGCAGAGGATTAAGACAGGAATGTGCCCTGTTGTCAGTGTTGTTTAATTTGTATATAAATGATGTGTTATGCAAGTGGATTAAATATTTGCCTTGCTGGAGTAGGGATTTCAGAGGAAGGGGGAGCACGTCTATACTTTGCTTTTTGCAGACAATCAGGTTATCATATCAGATAAAGAATACATTGCAGCATGCTTTGTATGAGCTTCAAAGAGTGAGGTGATTACAATATAATGATTTCAGTTAAAAAATCTAAGTAATGGCATTTTGTGGAACGTGTCCCATAAAGTCAAAGATATTTTTTAAAGGCAGCTTAATAAACAGGTCTCATCATTTAATTTTTTGGGGTGTATTATTACATCACACCTTGGAAAAGTTGATATAAATATTTAATAAAGTGATTTAATAGGCTACTATCAAGCATACTTAAGGAAATGAGTGAGAACAGAGATGTTATTGAAGTTCTGTAGGGTGTTATCATAATTGTTTGTATTGTATGGAAACTTGGACATTAGTTATGATGAGCAAAGGCTGCAAGGTGCTGAGATAAGGTTTCTAAGGTCAGTTGCTGGGTATATCAGACTTAATAAAAAGGAATGAAGATGTTCGTGGGGAGTTGGGTATATGTTCTTTGATGGAGATTGGTTTGGGACTACAGAGGGAGGTGGTTAGATCATATAGGGCAAATGAGTCTAACAAGAATTCCACGTATAAGCAAGGAGTATAGTCTACAGGGTAGAAGAAGCCTGGGACGACTGATGAAACGATGGAGAGACCAGTTTATATAAAAAAAAAAATAAAGAAGAATGGCAGAATAGGCTTTTGCTTTATATTGTAAAGAGCATTTGCTACAATTATTTATTAAAGGAAAAATTTAGTCCACAAACTTAATTTCCCCTGAACACATACCACCACATCATCAATTTATTGCATATAATTAAGTCTTTCCAAAAATGAAACAATATCTAAAAATAAATTTTCTAATTGTATTTGGTTTTGAGATTTTCATTAATCTCCACCAATGGAAAATCTAATTCACAAAGGTTCATTTTCAGTACAATAAAAAATCTTTTGGTGTAAGGGCAAGGGAACAGAGAGGGATTACTTTTTTTACATTGCTCTTTCCACCTAAACAGATAACCAAGTTCAACATCTCAGTTGTAGTTCTATATCTGTTTCTGGACATAATCACTAAACATGCAGAAAATTAGACTTGACTTTTCATCTCATCTTTAAAGATAACGGAACAAAGGTCTTTTGGGAATATGCCTGTAATTTGATTGGCTCATTTTTGACTTCACTTAATAGAAAAAGCTCAATTTGCTTACACAAATTGCAATTCACTATAATAGTGAAACAATTTTTTGATAAAAGTCACCAGAATCATCAAAAGAAAAAAGTTCATCATCAAAGATAAAGAGAGTTTGTGCATCTTGCATTTACCTGTGTGTTTCTACAAAGTAATTAAATTACTGAACTTAGTAAACTCAATTACTGAAGCAAAGTGATTAAACATACTGAACTTGGTCCTAGGGACAAACTTTTAATAATAATCTTTATCAGTGTTCTAAAATGCTTTTGAAAGAGAATCTGCCATGTCTAACCCAGGTATGGCATGACGTTATTTGTTCCTTTATCATGACAATGTACAGGCACACCAGTGAGCAGTTACCCAAGATTTTTTAACTTAAAAAGCAAGTGTGAGGTTGTGTGCAGATGTGTGTGTATGAATCTGTGCACACATATACTGCAGGCAAATTAGGAAGATTAAGATTTATCATATGTTTATGAACGAAATTCAGTACCAGTTTACAAATGAAGATTCCTGTAATAACAAAAGCCAATTTAGCTCATCTTTTTTAATTTTTTAGAAAATTAAATTTTGGAATAATATACAACATATAATTTTTCTTTTACTGTATTAGGCAAAGAGGTGAAGAAAGAGTGGTTCACCTACACCTGTTACATCAACAAAGTCATGTAATTTACCACTGAAATCAACAATCATCATTTCCTAAGCTAAATGTAAAAAGATAAAGAAATTTTATACTAAGAGGTGGCAGCAATACGTTTTTGGAAAGTTTTTGACGAGGCTGTGAATTATTTTTGGTAACAACTTACTTACTTTTGTCCAATGATAAAGACTCAAGTAACAAACTTACTACTAGGACTTGGTAGTGCAAGTTGTGTTGAGTGAGGTAAACTAGATCAATCACCTGCAAGCCTAGCTTTTACACCATCATCTACAGTAATTCCATTGGTAACCACCAACCAATACATGTGTGGAGAGAACCCTCACAAATGAGAATGAGATTGTGTGAAGTAAAAGTTTCTGGTAACTTTCACTGGCCAGCAGGTTTAAACAAAAATTGCATCAGAATAGACCTACTGATTTCTTTCTAGTGTTAGCCAATAATCTACTGTCTATTAAGGAAACAAAATGAATTTTTAAGAAGCAGTCTCACCCAGGGCAAGAATTAATTTATGGAGAAAATTTTCTAAATAAAAATTTAAATAACTTCTAAGTTTGTTATTTATGACAGGATTACCAGATTGCCAGGATAAAATCAGCTGGGGGGGGGAGTAAATTAATAACTATGAAGGATATCTCTAAGGTAAAGACTGCTGGGAAATTTTCTCCGTAAGGTTGGTGAACCTGTACATGTGCACACTGCACTGTTGTCTTTAAGTTGTTGCATTCCAATATCTTTGATTAAATGCAAGTTATTATGGTATAAAATGAATAGGAAAATCGATATTGTCGCTGACTGTGAAATGTGTGGAGTCATACCTTTTTAAACCATCAAAACGTTAAGCCGGCTGATCACCGTACGTGTACGGTGTGAATGATATGTACAGTGTGACAATATAATGCTGTGGTCTGTGTGATAATATAATGAATGAATGAAATGCCTGAAAATGGAGTGAAAGGTTTTGAAATAACAGAATTAATGTGTACAATGAATAACGTTCGGGGAGGCCCTCAATAATCACTGAAGTCTTGTTGAAACACATTGATTATGAAATCAGAAAAGGTCGTCTCTCAACGATTTCCGACCTGGCACTTCTTTTTCCCAGTGTTTCAAGAGCTGTTATTGGTTGCACAGTTCATGACCATTTAGGCTTCAGAAAGGTTTGTGCAAAGGTTTGTGCAAAGGTTTGTGCATGTTGGGTGCCACATGTCTTAACGGAACATCACAGAAAAATCTGAATGAGGGTTGCTTTGGAATTTTTTATGTGCTACACAGAAAAAGGTAATGAGTTCCTTAATTCAATTGTTATCAGCAATAACACATGGATTCCGTATTACACACCATAAAGAAAATGGCATTCAAGTGAATGGTAGGTATCATCATCAATCACCAACCAGACCGACAAAGATCAAGCCACAGCCATTTGGACGCAAACTGATGGCCACAGTTTTTTGGGATGGGTTTGGCATGCTGCTGGCTGATTTCTGCCATGTGGAATAACTGTAAATGCAGAAGCTTACTGCAAAACTCTACATAAATTATAGGTACACTATTAAAAAGCGACGACATGAATAGCTGACCAACAACGTTGTTCTGCTGCACGATAACATACATCCACATTTTGTGGGTCTGACACGTGATTTCCTGAAAACATCTGGATGGGAAAAATCACCCACCATATAGTCTGGACTTAGCTCATTTTGTTTACCATTTGTTTAGCAAATTGAAAGAATTTTGTATCAGTACGTAATTCACAGGTAACGAACGTAAAAAATGCTGTTAATCAGTGCTAATCGACTGGCAGCAAAAGAATATGACGTGAGTATGTTGAAGCTGGTGTATCACTACAATAAATGTCTTTTCATGTGGCGATTATGTAGAGAAGTAGTCTATAGACAGTAGTATAGAGAAGTAGTATGTAGAGAAGGTATGTAATTAAAGAGAAATAAAAAATATTTATAAAGTTTTCAGAATAAATTTTTTTACAATGAAACAAGTCTTTACTTTAGAGATAACCTCTCGTAATCTACAACTTTCATACTTTACCTACGTAATGTTCCCAGATAGTTTCTTCTAATTTTACTTTGCACTTTAATTCAAATCCCACACAAAAACCAAAAGCACTGCCCAACCAGTCATATAGAGTTAAGACAACAACTTTTAGAATTATTTCATAAAAATAAATCTTTTTTCAATAAAAAAATTATCTGAAAGACAAGTATCCTAAGAAAGAACTAAGCTTGGATGAATCCACCCTCTGCTGGAGGGAAATATTGCACATCCAGTAATACAAGTAACATTACTAAAATATTTATGGAACAATAACTATTACAAAAGATTAACAAAAAAGTAAAATCAAAAGTTATTAATGAAGGAAAGAATTTTTAAGTGGCATGACAAACAAGACATTCATAACATCAACAGAACATTACTCTGCATGTTCCAATAAACTAACATAATAAGAAAAACAATAATAAAACCAGCAGCAGTAACTGCCCATATTAAATAAGTGATGGGGGGCGGGGGCAACTGACAAGTGATCAGATATTAGCATACTATTCTTGTAAGAGAAAATCTCTTTCTCTTACAGCAGAAAGTCTCTGGTGTGCTAAGTTAGGAATGTAAAAAATTCACCTTATGATATCTTTTTTAAACAACTTTTCATGCAGACCCATATGAATTTACAAATAAAACTATTATATTTTAGGGAAGTTATTTTAGGACAATTCAAATCCTTATTTGAAAGGACATATAAGTCAACAGTTATGTTGAACTGTTGTTCAAAGTTGTCTGTCTGACAAAAAAAAATAAACAAGACAAAACTCAGAAAGAAAATACTCACTCTGACACAAAAAGTCTGGTGAACCAAGGATTTTTTTTAGTCCTTCACTTCTGGATATTTTTCTAATCATTACTTGTAAAATTTACACAAAAATATAATTTATATTTAGATTTCATTTGCTATTATTTTTAATTTTAATAGTCCTTTCAATTCTTGTATTTAAATTACTTATTATAATATTTTTTGCTTGTTCTTAATTTTGTTAAACATTGTACTTCTTATTTAATTTTGACATACGAAGTATATTAAAGGGCTATCAGCTTATATTTAAATATCAGCCAGTCTCAACACAGTTTCATGCATGTAGGGCCATCTCGGCTACTTACAAAGCCACTGCAGCTGTTGTTTTGATTCAGTAGTCGTTTGCCTGCCGATGAATGCAGATTGCAATGTCCACAACAATCTTTTCTCTGGCCAGTTGTGAAGTGTGTGCTGTAATTTGATTTTTTGTGCAAAAGGATCTTCAGCTGCTGAAATTCTTCAGGAGTTGTGCCTTGTGTATAGATCTACAATGAGTGAAGCAAAGGTTAGACAATGGTGTTGAAACTTTAAAAAATGGCCGCACAAATGTGCATGATGAAGAGTGGTCTGAATACTGGGCAGACCGACAGAATTGTTGAACAAGTGGACTGAAGACTGCAATGTGATTGGCAATTAATGATTAGTGCTCTGGCTGATGAATTTCTACACGTTGGACACACTTCTATGTGCAAGGTGGTGACCCGAAAATGCTCACGGACCAACACAAAGAGCAAAGAATGTGCAGTGGACAAGCGTTTTGGACTGCTATCAACAAGATGAAAATGATTTGTTTTCCCACACTGTTTCGGGCGATGAGACATGACTATCCTACACCAACCCACAGAATCAAAACAACATTCAGGTGCAGTGGCCCCATTCAAGTTCCCCAAAACCAAATAAGTTTAAGCAATCTCTGTACTCGAGTCGAAAAATGTTGGCCATCAGTTTTTGGGACGAAAAGGGAGTCATTTTGGTTTATTTCATGGAACGTGGATCAACAATTACAGCTGAAGTGTAATGTGAAATGCTCACCAAACTGAGATGTGTGATCCAAAATTGACGACGTGGGAAACTGTCGTTTGGTGTAATCCTCCTTTAGGACAATGCATGTCCTCACACTGCTGCCATAACCAAGAAGAAAATTCCAGATTTTCGTTAGGAACTTTTTGATTACTCTCCATATAGTCCCAACCTTGCACCTAGAGAGACTAGTTCCTCTTCTTTTGAAAAAGTGGCTTGGTGGACAACGGTTTGAAAATGACGAGGAACTCAAGACTTGTTGTCAACTGGTCCAATTCCCAGGTGGCAAACTTCTACGCGCAGGGGTTAAAGAAACTGGTGCAGCATTACAAAAAGTGCTTAGAACTGAATGGCGATTATGTGGAAAAGTGAAGTAGATGTATAATAAACTAAAACTGTAAGTAAAAACCTTTTCTCATGAACTAATTTTAAACAGCCTTTACTTCATGAATATGCCTTTGTTGTTGCATATATATTTTAATATATTATATATATATTAATATATTATATTGTTTTATTATATCTTATTGTTTTTATATTATATTTTCTTTATTGCTTTTATTATATTTTTGCTGAAAACTAAGTTAAAGCTTTGTATTTTAGTTTCTGTTGTATCCTTTTGTTTTGATGGAGCATTGGATCCCCTTGTCTGTACATTTTCTCTCTCTAATGATGCCCCAGCATATTTTAATGAAGTATATCCACAACTTCACCTTCAAGCTTTTAGTTTTTACAATACTACATATTAATATTTTTAATTTATTTATTATAATCTATATTTAAGAGACTTATTTTAAACTTTTTAGTTTATCTTAAGTTGTCCATATTTGTTATGTAAACTTGTAATGTGGTATTTGTGAAAACAAATGAACTGAAGTGAATCATTTTTAGATATACAATTTAATTATTTTATTTAATCTTTTTAAGTGTAGTTATAAAAAAAATGTATTATTTTTGTTTTGCTAAACTGTAGCACAATAATTATGTAATTTTCAAAATCGTTTGTTATTTTTTTATTATAATTTTATCACTATCATTATATTTTTTTATCACCTATTGTGATAAGGGTAACTAATGAAATCAATTAAAATATGCTTCCTACTAGTGCAACATACTCCTCACATTCAAAGGTTTAGCTACTAATTACTAAATTAAAAAAATTTACTGTTCCTTAAAAACGAGACAAACTTTAAGAAAGGATAAAAAAACTTTTCTATAATGAAACACTATTATTTTAATATTCATCAATTCTTATAAACTAACAGATCAAATTCATCACATTATTTATTACTTTAAGAAAAAAGAAAAGATAATAACTTCTGTACTATTTAATATTGTGATGTTCTAAAAATGAACCATTTCTTGGCATATTTAAAAACTAACAAAATTAAAACTGAATAAAAAAATCCCCAATAAAAAAAAAATCTAACACACATTACAGGATGTAATCAAATAAAATAAACACATCATGCAAGACACCAAACCAAATCAAGGGGAATACTAAAGCAAATCAAGTAATATTTCATAGTACCAAACATTAACAGCTAGAAGGAAACTAATTCACTTGAAAAATTTAACCTTTTATTGCTTGAGAACAAGAATATGGAAATCACAACATTGTGCAAATAACTAAACAATAATAAACTATTCCCGTAGTACTTTTTATGCAAGTGAGGGCTCAAAGTATTCTTTAACATAAACATGAAAATAAGGTCATGCTGAAAAACTGATTAAAAACTTTATATGTGTTAACATGATAAAAGCATAACAAGTAGCTAGATAAATAAACTTCATTATAAATATTCATCAATACCTTGTAAAAAACTTCATATAAAATTTATATGAATAAAATTATGGACAATCTCTGGCATGCACATTAGAAAGCCATGCACTGTTAGTTAAGTATTAAAAAAGATTACTAAAGACCTCAGATAAACAGAGATTAATTCAACCTGCCAGGCCACTGGCGATCCTTGTCTGTTAAAGGAACGTAGACAACACCCATCAAAGGAGTTCTTGTTACAGTTCCATCAGGATTCTTGTCAATTTGTTCTAACTTTTGTTCACCATTAGCAGGACCAACAGGCACAATTAAACGACCTCCAGGTTTCAACTGTTCTATTAGCTAAAAATCACAGAAAAAATAACACAATTTTATAATTTGAAGAAAAATAGTTATTCTGTAGATATATTCCTTCAAGAATAACTTTGATCTAGATCAGAATTCCTAAACTGTGGTAACCAAGATCTTTACACGTAGATGTTATTAGATTTAAAGTAATCTGAAAAATTAATTGCTTTGACTTTTTATTAAACATTTACCTATTTCTTTTAAAACATATGCTTTCTGTGTTTGGCTTCCAACCAATCACCAGCTACAATGAATTAAAGAAATCTGTTAGTAGCCAATATGTGAATGATGAATTTGTTGCTATTGTCTTAACTAGATGAAAGTGCATTAGTGAAATTTTAATAAGCAACTTTTCTGCATACTAGTTAGCTTCTCACAACATTTTACAATTGATAAACAATTTAAAAATACAGACTATTATTATAGTATTCATAAAAGTATTCTATATCCATTCTAAATTTTTGTTGTAATTACTCACAAAAATATCACTGAGTTTGTTAGAATTTTATTGGTAAGAGGCGATGATGTCAATGAAATACATTTATAGTTCTAAACCTGACTTAACCTAACAGTGAAATGAAAATGAGAAAAATTTAAAATAAGCGTGAAAACATATTTCAGTTCAATTAGATTCGTAATAAAAAGTACTTACAAAAAATACCTCAAATTTTGTTAGACAATGTTTTTTTTCCATTTGATGAACCGCGAGATATTTATTCATTTTTTATTTTATTAATTTTATTCATATTTTTAATGTACCTTTACGAATCACACCACTAAATAGCAGTACTTGATAGTACTAGGTAGCATACAAAAACTTGATAATGTACTTGAAATAATAAAATTTAAAAGAAAATATTATTACAGCTTGTTTTAACAGTAAATGCTCTTATGTAAATGAAAGTACTGAAGATGAAACAAGTTTTTTTAAATTCCCATCACTTCTTTAAAAAAAAATAAAAGTATTAGTTTACAAGAGATTATACTAGCTTTATTAAAAAATAAATAAAACAGAAGTAAATTCGATTGGTAAAATCAAATTTAATGATAAAAATCAAGGAGTACACTTACAAAGTAATAAGTGCAATATTACACATCAAGGATCTAACAAAACGCAGTGACATCAAAAAAAAATTACAATGAATTTAGGATTTTATTTTTAAAAAAATACATGTTAAATATATGTAATAAAAAAGATATATACAACAATAGATAATAAACAATGTTTAAGCATTCCATACAATAAGAAAAAAAAGGAAAATTTGTTACAAAACTCATACCAGCTCGATTTCATTTATTAAGAAACGAATAATACATATCACATTTACAGAAATAATACAATTCTTATGATTATTCATTATTTAATAAATGAAATTGAGCCGCAAAGAGTTTTGTAACAAATTTTTCTTTTTTTCTTATTATATTGAACGACAATGTTTTTATATTATCTATAATTGTATATTTATTATCTATTATATATATATTTAACATGTATTTTTTTTAAAGAAAATTCTAAATAACAGATTTTGATAATAGAAATGTAGTCTTTTACCTTCTTTGATATCAGTATGTTTTGTTAAAAACAGTTTTATTTATATTACAGAAATTTTTGTTTTTGAGTGGAAGAAATGATATTTGTGAGACTCTTACTGTATGGTTTACAATTTCATTGTAATTTTTTTACTTAAGTGATAAGTGAAAGGATTTCACTTATAAATGATCTTTACTATCATTTTTTCAATTATTTATTAAAAAAATAATTGAATGATTGATTGTTAACGTTTATATGCCTACAAGCGCCCATGATGATGATGAGGTAGAGTGTGTATACGAAGAGATTGATGAAGCAATTAAACACGTAAAGGGAGATGAAAATTTAATAATAGTTGGAGATTGGAATGCAAGCATTGGAAAAGGCAAGGAAGGAAATATAGTGGGTGAATATGGGCTGGGCAAAAGGAATGAAAGAGGGGACCGACTTATAGAATTTTGCACGAAGTATAATTTAGTAATTGCCAACACCCAATTTAAAAATCATAATAGAAGAATATACACTTGGAAAAAGCCAGGCGATACTGGAAGGTATCAGATAGATTATATCATGGTTAAGCAAAGATTTAGAAATCAACTCGTTGACTGCAAAACTTACCCTGGAGCAGACATTGATAGCGACCATAATTTGGTGATAATGAAATGTAGATTGGGGTTTAAAAACCTGAAGAAAAGTTGTCAGATGAATCGGTGGAATTTAGAGAAGCTTGAGGAAGAGGAGGTAAAGAAGATTTTTGAGGAGGACATCGCAAGAGGTCTGAGTAAAAAAGATATGGTAGAAAATGTAGAAGAAGAATGGGAGAATGTTAAAAAGGAAATTCTTAAATCAGCTGAAGCAAACTTAGGCGGAATAAAGAGAACCGGTAGAAAACCTTGGGTTTCAGACGATATATTGCAGCTGATGGATGAACGTAGAAAATATAAGAATGCTAATGATGAAGAAAGTAAAAGGAACTATCGGCAATTAAGAAATGCTATAAATAGGAAATGCAAACTGGCGAAAGAAGAGTGGATTAAAGAGAAGTGTTCAGAAGTGGAAAGAGAAATGAACATTGGTAAAATTGACGGAGCATACAGGAAAGTTAAGGAAAATTTTGGGGTACATAAATTAAAATCTAATAATGTGTTAAACAAAGATGGTACACCAATATATAATACGAAAGGTAAAGTCGATAGATGGGTGGAATATATTGAAGAGTTATACGGAGGAAATGAATTAGAAAATGGTGTTATAGAGGAAGTTGAGGAGGATGAAATGGGAGAAACAATACTGAGATCTGAATTTAAGAGAGCATTAAAAGATTTAAATGGCAGAAAGGCTCCTGGAATAGACGGAATACCTGTAGAATTACTGCGCAGTGCAGGTGAGGAAGCGATTGATAGATTATACAAACTGGTGTGTAATATTTATGAAAAAGGGGAATTTCCGTCAGACTTCAAAAAAAGTGTTATAGTTATGATACCAAAGAAAGCAGGGGCAGATAAATGTGAAGAATACAGAACAATTAGTTTAACTAGTCATGCATCAAAAATCTTAACTAGAATTTTATACAGAAGAATTGAGAGGAGAGTGGAAGAAGTGTTAGGAGAAGACCAATTTGGTTTCAGGAAAAGTATAGGGACAAGGGAAGCAATTTTAGGCCTCAGATTAATAGTAGAAGGAAGATTAAAGAAAAACAAACCAACATACTTGGCGTTTATAGACCTAGAAAAGGCTTTCGATAACGTAGATTGGAATAAAATGTTCAGCATTTTAAAAAAATTAGGGTTCAAATACAGAGATAGAAGAACAATTGCTAACATGTACAGGAACCAAACAGCAACAATAACAATTGAAGAACATAAGAAAGAAGCCCTAATAAGAAAGGGAGTCCGACAAGGATGTTCCCTATCTCCGTTACTTTTTAATCTTTACATGGAACTAGCAGTTAATGATATTAAAGAACAATTTAGATTCGGAGTAACAGTACAAGGTGAAAAGATAAAGATGCTACGATTTGCTGATGATATAGTAATTCTAGCCGAGAGTAAAAAGGATTTAGAAGAAACAATGAATGGCATAGATGAAGTCCTACGCAAGAACTATCGCATGAAAATAAACAAGAACAAAACAAAAGTAATGAAATGTAGTAGAAATAACAAAGATGGACCCCTGAATGTGAAAATAGGAGGAGAAAAGATTATGGAGGTAGAAGAATTTTGTTATTTGGGAAGTAAAATTACTAAAGATGGACGAAGCAGGAGCGATATAAAATGCCGAATAGCACAAGCTAAACGAGCCTTCAGTAAGAAATATAATTTGTTTACATCAAAAATGAATTTAAATGTCAGGAAAAGATTTTTGAAAGTGTATGTTTGGAGTGTCGCTTTATATGGAAGTGAAACTTGGACAATCGGAGTATCTGAGAAGAAAAGATTAGAAGCTTTTGAAATGTGGTGCTATAGGAGAATGTTAAAAATCAGATGGGTGGATAAAGTGACAAATGAAGAGGTATTGCGGCAAATAGATGAAGAAAGAAGCATTTGGAAGAATATAGTTAAAAGAAGAGACAGACTTATAGGCCACATACTAAGGCATCCTGGAATAGTCGCTTTAATATTGGAAGGACAGGTAGAAGGGAAAAATTGTGTAGGCAGGCCACGTTTGGAGTATGTAAAACAAATTGTTGGGGATGTAGGATGTAGAGGGTATACTGAAATGAAACGACTAGCACTAGATAGGGAATCTTGGAGAGCTGCATCAAACCAGTCAAATGACTGAAGACAAAAAAAAAATTAAAAAAAATATGTAAATGGTAATGTTGATTTATTTTTTTACGACACCTGGGAATTAACTTTTATCACATTATGAAGGTAATAATGAGATACTAGCCATCTGATAAATATCCAAAGATATCAGTAGGGTTAAAAGACACGTAGCCATTGACATTGCTTTTAAATCTGTTTATACATAATTCAACGTGAAATGACAACATTTTTACTGTTACTTTTTTCTTTATACAAATAATTTCTTTGGTTATTGGGTCAATTTTTATTTTTAACATTTTTACATTAAATGAAAGTTTTTCATTATATAAATATATGAATGATGGAAGTTTTCAAAAATAAATTTCATAATTATATTATTATTAAATAATTCTTAGCATACATACAAAATTCAGATTCATTAAAACAGTGCATATCTCTTAAATTTGAAAAGTGCAAACAGTTATACTGACTTACTTAAAATTCTTATTTAAGTCAAACAACTACAAATATTTTTTTTTTTGTATTCAGTCATTTGACTGGTTTGATGCAGCTCTCCAAGATTCCCTATCTAGTGCTAGTCGTTTCATTTCAGTAGACTATTCCAGGATGCCTTAGTATGTGGCCTATAAGTCTGTCTCTTCTTTTAACTATATTTTTCCAAATGCTTCTTTCTTCATCTATTTGCCGCAATACCTCTTCATTTGTCACTTTATCCACCCATCTGATTTTTAACATTCTCCTATAGCACCACATTTCAAAAGCTTCTAATCTTTTCTTCTCAGATACTCCGATTGTCCAAGATTCACTTCCATATAAAGCGACACTCCAAACATACACTTTCAAAAATCTTTTCCTGACATTTAAATTAATTTTTGATGTAAACAAATTATATTTCTTACTGAAGGCTCGTTTAGCTTGTGCTATTCGGCATTTTATATCGCTCCTGCTTCGTCCATCTTTAGTAATTTTACTTCCCAAATAACAAAATTCTTCTACCTCCATAATCTTTTCTCCTCCTATTTTCACATTCAGCGGTCCATCTTTGTTATTTCTACTACATTTCATTACTTTTGTTTTGTTCTTGTTTATTTTCATGCGATAGTTCTTGCGTAGGACTTCATCTATGCCGTTCATTGTTTCTTCTAAATCCTTTTTACTCTCGGCTAGAATTACTATATCATCAGCAAATCGTAGCATCTTTTCTTTTCACCTTGTACTGTTACTCCGAATCTAAATTGTTCTTTAACATCATTCACTGCTAGTTCCATGTAAAGATTAAAAAGTAACGGAGATAGGGAACATCCTTGTCGGACTCCCTTTCTTATTAGGGCTTCTTTCTTATGTTCTTCAATTGTTATTGTTGCTGTTTGGTTCCTGTACATGTTAGCAATTGTTCTTCTATCTCTGTATTTGAACCCTAATTTTTTTAAAATGCTGAACATTTTATTCCAGTCTACGTTATCGAAAGCCTTTTCTAGGTCTATAAACGCCAAGTATGTTGGTTTGTTTTTCTTTAATCTTCCTTCTACTATTAATCTGAGGCCTAAAATTGCTTCCCTTGTCCCTATACTTTTCCTGAAACCAAATTGGTCTTCTCCTAACACTTCTTCCACTCTCCTCTCAATTCTTCTGTATAAAATTCTAGTTAAGATTTTTGATGCATGACTAGTTAAACTAATTGTTCTGTATTCTTCACATTTATCTGCCCCTGCTTTCTTTGGTATCATAACTATAACACTTTTTTTGAAGTCTGATGGAAATTCCCCATTTTCATAAATATTACACACCAGTTTGTATAATCTATCAATCGCTTCCTCACCTGCACTGCGCAGTAATTCTACAGGTATTCCGTCTATTCCAGGAGCCTTTCTGCCATTTAAATCTTTTAATGCTCTCTTAAATTCAGATCTCAGTATTGTTTCTCCCATTTCATCCTCCTCAACTTCCTCTTCTTCCTCTATAACACCATTTTCTAATTCATTTCCTCCATATAACTCTTCAATAAATTCCACCCATCTATCGACTTTACCTTTCGTATTATATATTGGTGTACCATCTTTGTTTAACACATTATTAGATTTTAATTTATGTACTCCAAAATTTTCCTTAACTTTCCTGTATGCTCTGTCTATTTTACCAATGTTCATTTCTCTTTCCACTTCTGAACACTTTTCTTTAATCCACTCTTCTTTCACCAGTTTGCACTTCCTGTTTATAGCATTTCTTAATTTCCGATAGTTCCTTTTACTTTCTTCATCACTAGCATTCTTATATTTTCTACGTTCATCCATCAGCTGCAATATATCGTCTGAAACCCACGGTTTTCTACCGGTTCTCTTTATTCCGCCTAAGTTTGCTTCTGCTGATTTAAGAATTTCCTTTTTAACATTCTCCCATTCTTCTTCTACATTTTCTACCTTATCTTTTTTACTCAGACCTCTTGCGATGTCCTCCTCAAAAATCTTCTTTACCTCCTCTTCCTCAAGCTTCTCTAAATTCCACCGATTCATCTGACACCTTTTCTTCAGGTTTTTAAACCCCAATCTACATTTCATTATCACCAAATTATGGTCGCTATCAATGTCTGCTCCAGGGTAAGTTTTGCAGTCAACGAGTTGATTTCTAAATCTTTGCTTAACCATGATATAATCTATCTAATACCTTCCAGTATCGCCTGGCTTTTTCCAAGTGTATATTCTTCTATTATGATTTTTAAATTGGGTGTTGGCAATTACTAAATTATACTTCGTGCAAAATTCTATAAGTCGGTCCCCTCTTTCATTCCTTTTGCCCAGCCCATATTCACCCACTATATTTCCTTCCTTGCCTTTTCCAATGCTTGCATTCCAATCTCCAACTATTATTAAATTTTCATCTCCTTTTACGTGTTTAATTGCTTCATCAATCTCTTCGTATACACACTCTACCTCATCATCAACATGGGCGCTTGTAGGCATATAGACGTTAACAATCGTTGTCAGTTTAGGTTTTGATTTTATCCTTATTACAATGATTCTATCGCTATGCGTTTTGAAATACTCAACTCTCCTCCCTATCTTCTTGTTCATCACGAAACCTACTCCTGCCTGCCCATTATTTGACGCTGAGTTAATTACTCTAAAATCACCTGACCAAAAGTCGCCTTCCTCTTCCCACCGAACCTCACTAATTCCTACTATATCCACATTTGTCCTACCCATTTCCCTTTTTAAATTTTCTAGCCTACCAACCTTTTTCAAGCTTCTAACATTCCACGCTACGACTCGTAGAATGTTATTTTTTAATTTTCTGGTGACCCCTTCCTTAGTAGTCCCCACCCGGAGATCCGAACGGGGGACTATTTTACCTCCGGAATATTTTACCAAGGAAGGCGCCTCCATTATTGCTATGTGAAAATGCAGAGAGCCACATTTTCTTGGAAAAAAAGCAGCTGTAGTTTTCCATTGCTTTCAGCTGCGCAGTACTCAGAGGACTGAGTGATGTTGATATGGCCGTTTAAGTCATTGTGACTCACGCCCCTAACAACTACTGAAAGAGCTGCTGCCCTCTTTCAGGAATCATTCCTTAGTCTGGCTCTCAACAGATACCTTTCCGATATGGTTGCACCTTCGGTCCAGCTACTCTGTATCCCTGAGCACTCAAGCCCCCTCACCAACAGCAAGGTTTCATGATTCATAGAGGAGGTACATACTACAAATATATATGATTCATACTACAAATATATACAATAAATAAATAATAAACAAATATCACTTTCAATAATTTTTTACAAGTTCATAAAAAAATTAAATTACTCAATATAATTGCAGCTAGGATTGTGGTGGTAATACATGAAACAAAAGTCTGATCTATTTCATTTTTTATACACAAGCTAAAGTATTATATTTAATCTAAAACTAACTTATAATTCAGTGAGACAAAAAAGCAGAAGTGCCTTATTTTGGAATACACCTAAAAAAGGATAATTATACACTTACTACTAAGCAAATTAAACAGCAACATTCAACTTACGGCTTGAGGTAAATTAGCTGCAGCTGCACCAACATGAATTGCATTATATGGTGCCTCATCAGGATAACCTAACCTTCCATCACCAACTGAAATAGTACAAAAACAATAAAACTTCAAACAAATATAAACTTATATAAATTCAACAAAGATTCTTTTTTCAATACTAATAGGAAAAAATTAAAAAAAAAAAAAATTTCTTAAGACTAATTTCAGTTAAATTAATCTGAAATACCAGTACAGCACTTTAATATCATAAAAACCAAGCAATGAGCACTGTACATTAAGTACACTGTACTAAGGGGGGGGGCATTCATTAATTAAACACACAAATAACTGTGGAAGCAAAAGCAATTGGTATGAAGGTTATGATATTTTCAGAACAATAAGTTGGTAACCCTGCAATGACTTTTGACCAGCTGTTTGAGTAATTGTTTAAAACATCAAAATCTCATTTTACGATGGCATTTCACAAGTCCTCTTGTAGTTTGCAAATTAGTTAAAATGTGAATTAGTTTAACAGCATGCAGTTATCATTTTTTTGTTTCCTGAAGGAGAAGAACCAGCTAACATTTACTCTTGTATTACAAAACAATATGGATAAAGATGTTTGAACCACAGAAAAGTTTTCTAAATAATAATAAAAATTTAAAGACAGTCGTACTTCAATGTCTGATGAGCACCATTCTGGACATACAATTTAAGCTTAAACTGCAGCACTTGAAACTTACATAGAATCTTTCACCCAAGAAAATAAGACAGATTACAATAGGAATTATTACTGAAAAATTACATACATTATCACTGACAAGCTCAAGTACCATAAAACAAGCACCAAAATGGGTTCCAAGAGTTGACAGATCAACATAAGGAGACAAGACTTTCCATGTACTGAGCTGAAACAATATTATCGACAAGACAGCGATGCTTATTTCCACAAAATTCTATTCTATGATGAGACATTGATTCTGTTACAAATTAGATTCAAAAAGACAGAGCATGAAGTGAAAGCAAATGAGTTAAACCTGTCAAGAAAAAATTAAAAACCCAACTATCAGCGGAAAAAATCATGATGACAATCTTTTGGGATGCGAAAGGCCCAATTTTGTAGATTTTCTAGAACAGTTAAAAATAAATAGCGCATACTGCTATGATATGCTTATTAACAAAATGACGCCAGCAATGTTGAAAAACCACCCTGGAACTCAGCAAGAAGGCATCATTCTGCTTCATGATAACACCTGGCCTCACACAGCTCAGTTAACTTGAGAAACCATCAAGAAATTGCATCCAGAAGTACTATCTCACCACCCAGTTACGTCTGACTGGGTACAAAGTTTAAAGGCAATGACATCAAAGTAAATTGTGTTAAATTGGATTCAACATCAAGACAGATTTCTTTACAGCAGGCAAAAGTAAGCTGGTATTAATGTAGCAGACAATCTACCTCTGTAGTTAGTTTTTAGATGGCGCCACTGAAACACTATATTGAAATAAGAAAATACACAAAAAAATAAATAAATTACTAATTTAAGAATAAATTAATCTTGCTCATGTTATAATTATACACTTATAATTAATTATAAATATAATCTAACCAAACTTAACCTACACTCACTAACCTTGACTAGTAAGCTTAGGTTAAATTTGGTTAATTATATTTATAATTTCATTATTACTTAAATAAAAGTAATTCCATTTATTCTTAAAAATTAGTCCACATCTTCAGTCTTTTTTGTATTTATTTTCTTATTTCAATATATTGTTTTAATGGTACCATCTAAGAACTAACTAAATACACAGGTAGATCGCCTAGTATATAAATACCAGTAAGCTGATTCAGAAATGGTATAAGTGTATTATTATTACTAATGATCGATTATAAAAAATGAAAAAAAGTCACATTAATTAAATGAATAATTTTAGCTCCAGAGGAATTTGTGTCTAATTATATAGGAATAATCCTCAAACAAAAAATGCCTGGCCTCCCTGTTAATTCCAGGCCTATGTGCCTGGAAATATTTTTATTTAAATGTTTTTCCATTCACATGCAGCGTGCAGTACTGCATTTGTTACTTTATGATATCTCTAAACTTACTGACTGTGGCTTTTATAAGTCAGGAGAACAATATACACAAAATTAAAAAAGGTGTAATTTTCACTTATTCAGGCAGTATCATTTTTAATACTATCAGTTGATTGTGCTACATAACCTACATAATTAACAAAAATATGATGAACCATAAAATGACAGTTACATACATAATAAACTAATTAACTGTTATTAACTGACTAACTACTTTATACAATGTTTGTGAATGAAGATCCTATTATAATCTTCGATGTATGATAAAAATGTGTTTAACGTGAGTCAGGCTGGCTGTGTATAGCCTTATCTTGATTGCTTCAGATTTAATTTTAAAATTTGTAATGAATTTTTATCGCTTCTTGTTTGACCTTGCCTATAAGGGGTTATAGAATCAGTTCATCCTGAATTTCAAAACTTAAAACTTTAAAATCACCAACTCTGATTGCTTAGTATTTTCTTCACCATGAAAAATGACCTTTAAAAGATTTCATAAATTTTGAAACCAAATATTTAATCTTTCTTTAGAAATTGGGGTATTTCTCATGCTAAATACTTGCCTTTTAGCTGTTATGGATCTAACTGCCATGTTATGGTTCATCATATTTTTGTTAATTATGTAGGTTATATAGCACTATCAATTGATGCAATAAAGATGATACTGCCACAATAAGTGAGAAATAAAGATTTAAAAAATTTTTATAATTGTCCTCTTGACTTGTAATACTTACACAGCATGCTTTTTTTTACAATAAAATTAAAACTTGTAATTTTTATTATTAAGAAACCTTCAATAAAGCTGATAAATAAAATTGATTTTATCATTGCTTTAAATACATAAACGTAATTTAAGTATTTGTCTTAAACATAAAATAAATATTTTATATGTTACATAAATTACAACTGACCAACAAGTTTAATTCTTCCACTATCTAATAAGGAACTATCATCTTTCTTAACATTTGCTTTAGACATTTCAACCAGTTCCGGTATATGGTCTATTCCAATTGCTTTTCCAGTCTCTCCAACCATATGCGCCATACATGCAGTCAAATACCCAGATCCGGAACCAACATCCAGCGCTTTCTCGCCTTCTTTTAATCTGTCTTTTAATAGTTCCAATGCATATGCATGCTGAAAAATAAAACCATTTTAATATGCATGATTACATTTTAATAGCACAATATGTAAGAAAGGGTTGAATACATACACAATTTTTATTATAAAATCTGATTTTTGTAGTGTAATTTTTAAACTGTAAAAATGTAACCTAGAACCTATTGAAATGGTTTTAACCAAAAATCTGAAATGCTAACTGTAGCTGTCAATCCTCACAATTATTTGTCAAAAAAAGAGTAAACAAGACTTTAATTTGATTTAATATCCAAAAATTATTTTCAATTACAAAAATATCACCTTCCACAACATAATCTTTACGTACTGTTTCTCTTACACAGTGTTCATCTAATCAGCAACTGATCACATGCAGTTACCAATGTTTGTAGGATGCATAGGAACAGTAATTGGGAGATGGTGATGATTATTAAGGAAGACCCAATTATTTAAACATCATGATATAAGAAAACAACCTATTCCAACAAAATATTATAGTTTTCTAACCAAATATTTAAGAGAAATGTTAAATATTTCCAAGTTTTACAGAAGTACCACTACAAAAGCTAACTGAATATTTAATAAACAAAAACCAAAATATATTTCTATATTACTCCTGGGAAAAATAAATATGTAATATATATTGTATTACATATTTATTGTTCATCATTTTTATTGTTCATTAGTTTTTGTTCATCATATATGATGAACAAAAAAATTTCATAGAGAAACACATTCCTAATTTTTTAGAAAGAAAAAATGAGGCAATGTAATAATACAACAAAATGTAATACATTTCATAACCAGTGGCTAGTCAATGTGAATGTGTTTTAAAACATAATTATAACTATAAGTTTAGTCAAGTTGAATAAAAATGTGAATTTTGAGTGACTGATAAACAGCCATCAAAATGTAACTGTACAAGAGCCAAACTACCACCACCTTCTACTCAATGTTCAGGAGAAAGTGTAACAGAACAAAGAATACAGTCTGAGTAAAAAAAAAATTGTAGTACTGTAATGATTAAGAGAAAAAAGGCAACAAAAATTCTCATCAATAAACAAAATAAATAGAGGAGAAGGTTTACAACATGGAAACGTATTTCATAAATCCATACAACATGGAGTACATGTAACATGAAAAAACAGATGTAATAATATAACAGAAAATTGTTAAAAAGCAAAATGTTAAAGACTGTAAGTAATGAATTCTAATAACCAAGGGAAACCATATCAAATAAAAGCATACACAGTACGTCTGAAAAATTCCCAAACTAAATTAAACAAAAATAAAGATTTAAAGATAAATGAATTTACTCACATGAGCCCTCTACATAGAACCCTTCTCTAGTTATACACTTGTTGCAGCACTGGTAGAGCCTATCAAACGCTCTCGAGAAATCACTTTACAGGAACACCTTTAACTGCTCAGTGTAAGCCCTTTGGATGGCCAGAATGTTGTCGATCTTCAACTTTAGTTTCAGGAACAAAAAAGTAGTCAGAGCCAAGTCGGGTGGGATATGACAATGATTTGATTTGCAGCGTTAATAACGTGGCATTGTCATGCAAGAGAGTCCAACTGCCTGGATTCCTACTACACTTGGGCCGGATTCGACGAATGCAACGCATAAGATGTTTCATTACTTAAAAATAGAATTTAGAATTCACAGTTTGACCAGTTGGGACAGTTTGTCATGAACAGCTATTGACAGCCTTCATTCGTTGTCATCCAACAATTCTCTACAATCTTTAAATCGCTTCCAACACGTGTATGTTGTAGTATGAGATGCGGCTTCACCACTGAATGCTTGCTGTATCATAAAATAAGTTTCAAAAAACTTTTTGAAGTCAACCAAAATTTTATTGCGCTTCTCTATTCCATATCGCAAGCTTGCAAAAGGTCACGTGAACACAACATACGTGGCCAAATATAACTCGAGACTGGAGTGACAAAACATGATGAAATTTTGTACACACATGTCAGACATTGCACTACTAGTTCCTTAGTTGTCTGAGAGATGGCACTATTGTATAGACTACAGAAATTTAGTTCGGGAACTTTTCAGACAACTGTCTACAAATACTGCACACATTCAGTACAGAATAAATTTGACCAGTTACACTTGCAAAATATTTGAGTTAAAGCTTTACCCATTAAAGCTTTTTTTTTTTTTTTACAAAAAATAAGGTAAATAAAACTCACAAAACAAAAATACGTCTGCCATTTACATACACAAAGTCATTCATAAGCCTGTGAAATTAAAAATATAATACTCTGCAACACATTAAAGAAGGGTTTTTACATACCTCACAGACAATCAATGTGTCCGCTTTTAGACGTCACATATACCTACATAATATCCATTTTATCCTATACATGGGTGAAAATGTCATGTTTGACCAGTGTTACAGCAGCGGTGAAGAGTTTTGAAGTTCCTGAAGTTCAATAGAAGGATAAAAATATTCTCCTTCACAAATTCCTACAAGAAAAAATTTCATGAAGTTAAATCCACCAGATCGCGTAGACACTACACTACTGTATTAAGACCTCATCATTGTGTATCCAATGCTGACAAGTTTCCATTGATGTACCATCACACTTCACTTCATTGTGGTAATGAGTTGTATAACTATATTTATAGATGTAATCAATCCTGACTTCATTAATTTACGACTACAGCGAGTTTTCTGCCATCTCCAAGTATGTTACCCTTGTGTCAATAGAATCTGGAAAGAAAAATGGTCTGTAGACCATTTTGAAACCAAAGCAACAGCCACCCTTGATGAGTCTCACATATCGTCAGAAAATATGAGGGGGGATTAATGGATCCCCTTATTCACAGGTAGTTCTGTCTTACATCCATGAAAACTGCTTCACTAAAATAGACTGCAAAATGATTAACCACAAACTTCTTCAATACTTTGATGCAGAAATAAATATTGACAGCCTGCACCAACTGAAGCTTATAGGTTTAACTTTCAACTTCTACCACCAAACTGATAATTTGGCAAGATGCCAAAATGCAAACTTTCATATGCAGTAGAAGTGGACTGGTACAGATTATTCATACAGGTTTGTTTAAAGTAATCCACAGCCTCTTCTTGGTCCTGGGTGCGCTGACAAGGAGGCAGTACACAGGAAACCTCAATCTCAAATGTTTTCTTACCACTATGTAATAAGCAATTTACATTTAGATGCTAATGGAATTCTGTTCAAACATCAAAGCACAGCTAAAAATGGACAAAATTTATATACTATGATTAATTAGCATTTTCTTTGCTGCTTGTTTTGCACAACAGGAAATTAAAGCAATTAAATTAAATTAATTTTTGTATGGTAATCATTAAAAATGTTTCACAGACTTATGAATACTATTTTATGAAAACATTACATAAACTATTGAGAAAGATATTAAATAAAAACATGGATCATGTAATAAGAATAAATACAACCCAAGTCACATCAATGAAAACTTTTCTGTAGAAATTATACATACACTGTAGAATTTCAAATACATATACCAATAGTTGAATTTTTATTTACTAACATCAGCTTATTAGTTTATGTGACACCCTCCCTATTTGTTAGCTCTTTTGATCTAAAATGTGTCAATCAGCTTCTTATTGTCAACAGTCAGAATGTTGTTCAACAGATATATTGTAGATGAAACAAAATAAATCCTATTCAGAAAAAATGTACAATACTGGTTTTGGTATAAGTTTGATTAGTTCTTATTTCTGATCTTAGTGGAATTGGTCTGAAAATTAAAAATAGAATACATTGACTATAACCAAAATCTACCTCAACAGTTTTAAATCAATTTATTTATCTATGGATTGTAAAGCAGTTTACAGTATTTAAATGTAAGTTTTCCCCCAAGCTAACAAAATGTTTTTTACAAGATTTATTTCCATTATGTTTAATTATAAAAAATGGGATTTTTTCCTTATGAAATCCATGTTGATAGGATTTTTTTTTTAATTTTACAGTAATTTTTTTACTGTAAAATTTATTCTCAAAATAATAATATAAGGAATAAAAACAGATACATCAAATTCAATGGCAGTAATGTCATTGCATTAATGCTTTTCATTAATCCCTATCTCTTATAACAAGCAGGATTCAATAGAATTACATTTCAATTATAACAAATAATCCACTAATATGTTCTCTTTATACTTTTTTCTATTTTTACTTTTCTTTGTTTTATTCATATTAAATATGTACAAAGTAATACAATAGATTAATAAGTAAAGCAAAGAAAAAAAAATATATATATATATATATTTTTTTTAAACAATTCTTAATAATCATACTCCTCTGTACCAATACAAATTGATTTATAAATTTATAAATCAACCCCAGCACAGAATAACCAAAATAGAATGACCCACCCTACCTCACCAAACAAACAGAAGTGCCTTCGTGAACCTGATTCCCACCATCAGGTGTATACATTTATATAAATAAATAAATATATATACCTATAGTTTTACAAAAAATATCATTTATTTGCAATCCATGATAACATACTACTTATTCACTTACAATCTTATGTTAAAAATATTTTTAAACCAATTAAATTTTATTAAGAAATCTTTTAATTAAATTTAACTTTGGTACTGGCGTGGATTCCTGGCCATTGTGGCATCCTCAGGAACAAATAGGCTGGTGAGGCTGCCAAGAGAACTGCAATAAATGGCATCAGAGTACAATCGACATCTGAGAGAGACTTCATGAGATCAGTCCATGTAAAACTGCGAGCTCAGTGGAATAGGTTCTGGCTGCTGAGTCCTCCCACAGCATTACATAAAATCCGGGAGAATGTGCTTGAAAAACCTCTTTCCCTGAGCAACAGAAGAGATCAAGTCATCTTAACTCGGCTAAGGATTGGACACACCAGGCTTAACTACGCCCATCTACTTGGTTGTCCTCAGAAGGTCTGTGAGGCTTGCAAGATCAAATGGTTTGTGCACCATCTGCTCTTTGATTGCCCAATCTTTGGAACCATCCAACAAAACTTAGACCTGGGTTTGGATATGAAACTTCTATTTAACCAGAACGAAGGTATAAAACATCTGTTGTGGTTCCTCTCCTACAGTGGAATGAGGAATACGATTTAGTGATTTTCGTCTGATTTATGCATTTTACTTTGTATTTATTGTTGTTACTTGTCTATGTTTATTCTTTATTGTTCCTGTTTCTTTACTGTTTATGATTTTTGTTGTTTTATATAATACTACATGATAGTGTTACTTTAGTTGCTAATGACTATAATTGTTGATGCGACTGTAAATAAAAACATTAAAAAAAAAAAATTTAACTTGTCATACTTTAAAAATTTATATAAAAAATGTTTACTTTTATTTAAATTATTATTTTTTTTTTAATTATAATCAAAACAAGAGATAAAAAACATAAAAATATTTTAAAAAATTGTTTAAAATTATAAAAATTAATCAACTGAAATCAAAATTAAGTTAAATTAAAATGTAAAAATATAATTTTTTTTGTCTTTAGTCATTTGACTGGTTTGATCCAAGATTCCCTATCTAGTGCTAGTCGTTTAATTTCGGTATACCCCCTACATCCCTAACAATTTGTTTTACATATTCCAAATGCTGCACAATTTTTTCCTTCAACCTGTCCCTCCAATAAAAGCGACTACTCCAGAATGCCGTAATATGTGGCCTCTATAGGTGTGTCTCTTCTTTTAACTATATTTTTCCAAATGCTTCTTTCTACATCGATTTGCCGCAACACCTCTTCATTTTTCTCTTTATCCACCCATTTTAATTTTTATTGATTTTTAACATTCTTCTATAGCACCACATTTCAAAAGCTTCTAATCTTTTCTTCTCAGGTACTCCAATCATCCAAGTTTCACTTCTATAAAAAATATAATTAAAACAAAGATAAAAATTAAATAATTAAAAATTAAAACTTTTAAAATAAAAACAAAAACTTAAGCAATGCAAAATCATGTGCCAGCCAATTCACTGAATTTACTCTACTAACCATATTGAAAGATCAATTACTCACCACTATCATCAAAACAGATAATGGTAATCTACTGCAGCCTTCATAATACTGTCATCCTCGTATACTGTCTGAAGGTATATCATATTAAATTTATTCTTATTATTTATTATTCTTATTCAATTTTTATATAAGTTTTTAAAATATGACAAGTTAAATTTAATTTAAAGATTTTTAATAAAATTTAATTTGTTTAAAAATTTTTTAAAAATAAAATTATAAATGAATAAGTGGTATGTTATCATGGATTGCAACTATATGTTTTTTTTTGTAATATATATATATATATATATATTTATATAAATGTATGCAGCAGCTGATGTGAATCAAGTTCGCACTTCTGTTTCTGTAGTGAAATAAGGTAAGTCATCCTATTTCAATTATTCTATACTTTGGAGGTCAATCTATAAAATATAAATTAATATATATATATATTTAAAAAATACTTAAATTATATACACAAAAAAGTACATCATTTTTTTATTTATTAAAAAACAATTTGCTCCAGAAGTTTGATTTACATTGCAATTTATACATTGCAATTTACATTTATATACATTGCAATTTTTTATTCATAGATTATTATGAGAAGTTTTTAATTTTTTTAATGTAAACTATAAGACACATAACATTTTTATAATATTAATTTAAATTTTGGATATGAAAAAACCTGCGTACTATACAAAGTGTAGTACTTTATTAAAATAGCCATTGCTTACAAATTTAATCTTACAGTGAAAGTCATGTTTATTAAAGAATATATTGCACCCTTTTTCCCCTTTAATCAGTCTAAATCAAAAACAAGGAAAGAACTCAATATTTTTTTTAACATGAAGTTTATAAAAAAAAAAACCTAATTTTGAAAGATGTGTTGAAAGCAATTTTAATTTAACTTTGTTATAAACATTATAATGATACAACTAGAGGAAAAAGTAGTCTCAAAACTAATTTCAATAAAAGTATACAGGAAAGGGTTAAACCACAATGAGTAAATCACAGCATTTTGTTGGCATTTAATTGGAGCTAATGAGCACAGCTGCTTGTAACTTAAATTTGAAAATAATGAAAACAAATAGAAATGAAAAAAATGTAAGTTTTAAAATAAAATCCTGTGAAAATATTTTCAAGCCAATATTTAAACAACAGGCTAAAGGAGAAAACACTATAAAGAAATGCGAGAACCTCAATAGAGAATAAGGGAAAATAATAATAGTTAAAGAATGGAAAACTGAATGGGTGGGCAATGTTACAAGAAAAGATAATAAAATGAATCTATTTTGAGAGATGAGGAAATCAATATAAGGGCTCAGTAGGATTAGTGAACTAACAGAAGTGATAGTGTGAGATAGATAGGAAGTGTATGTGTGATTAAATGCAAGCTTTCATGTATTTCTGTGGAAGTATGACTAAGTAAATAAAAAAATGTCAAAAGGTAAATTGTAAAAAGTATTAGTATTAATTTAAAGATGATCAATAATTTTTAAAATAGACTCAAAATTTATACCAACCATATGAGGAGCACTGATAGTTACACCATACCCAATTCCTTGAGGGGCATCCATATACGCATTACGTTCGACATATTTCCCTCTATCAACTTTTAACATTACCTCTTCAACAGTATCACTTTTAACAATTCTATTTGCTAAAATCAAAATTAAACAAAGTAAATATTAGGAAACTTCAATTTTAAATATTTTATCCAGTATTGATGTGAAACAAATGTTTCCTATTTTCCTAAAATTGGCAGTAATAAATTAAAAGACTGAAAAAAAAATACTGCAAAAATTATTTTTGCAAATAAAATCATTCATAAAAATTATTAGCAATATGTCTTCAGTGAGATCAGCAGATATACAAATACAACACCTTTGAGACTAAAACAATTGGCATGCATATTTTTTTTTTGCATACACAGCTATTATATACACATATTATTAGTTTCCATACATAGCTATTATATATTATTAATATTATGATGCATTATTTTTATTTCACGCTGTTATCAAAGTTATTTTATTTCTAATTAACTGCTAGTTATCACAATAATTTTGTTCATTTGTTTAGTTTATTTAGCTGTCATGTTTTCGTCATTCAGTTTCCTTCCATTGTAACAAGAAGTAACAGTAATGAATTTGTGACAGGTACCAAATACTGAAGAGGCAGCGGTACAGTTGTTACAGCAACATGGAGCAGTGTTACATTCCCAAAAATGCAGAAGGATCACAACATGAAATTATATTTCAGTGATGGTGTGAAGTGGAAATGTAACAAAAGAACTTGTAATAAAACTAAGCTATTTCATGTTGAGAATTGGTTGGAGGGTATTAGGCTTCTGATAGTTACAATTATATGATTTATTTATGGTATCAATGTAGTAGGCAATATACCACTGTTGTTAGTTAATTCATAGATGGCACCATTGAAACACTATAGGTAAATAAGAAAATAAATAAAATTATAAATACAATCTACCCAAACTTAACCCCTATGCTTGCTAACCTTGACTGGTGAGCAAAGGTTTTATTTTTTATTTTTTCTTATTTCAGCGTTTCAGTGGTGCCATTTATTTCAGTGGTGCCATCTAAGAAATAACTAACTACAGTAGTAGATCGCCTATTACATTAATACTTCATTTATTGTGGATGTGAGGAACTGACCTCAGCATACTTCTGCAATCAACAATTGAACATAAGTCAACGCAATGCAGTCAACTGGAATATGTACGTAAGAGAAATAATTGCTTTTATTGTATATCAATTTCCGATAGTCAAAATAGGTGGTAATAGTGCAATTGTGATTGATTAGTTCTGTTTGTACAATGCAAAAATGATGCGAGCACGGTTCTTCCACAACAGTGGTTTTTGGGGGAAATTTGCAAAGAACTAAACCAAATGTTCATTATCAAAGTTCATGATCATTTAGCAAAAATGCTGCAGGGAATTATTAAAGAAAAAGTTGAAATGGAACAATCTTCATATCAGACTGATGGCATAATCTGGCTGAATTCATGTTCACCAAAAAGTTTTAAAAAATTAACTGTTTAAGGAATACTGAAAGTAATAAATATCACTTTCTGAAATTTCTTTAAACTTTTTTTTTTTTTTAAATTACTTAAATTGCTTTTGAAACATTAAGGTATTAGATAAATAAAAAATACAAAAGAAAATTATGTAAAATTATATGTGTGCATCAATTAAAATAATAAAATAATTTAGATAAACAATTAAGATAAGCCAACCAAACAATTACGATATTATTATTCATTTTAATGTGCAGAACCAAAATTGTTGCATATAATTTGTTTTTAAGCCAAATGCTGATTTACATCATCAACAAATTATATGCTGACAATGTTTTTGTTCACAATACATTTCATCGATTGAATTCAATCTCGGCATGATTTTTCTCAATGATGTAGATCCTAGTTCAATATTGTTACCTAACAGTAACAATGATAATATAAATCAAAGAAATCATACATCAAATGTCAGAATATGTAAACATTTTTCATAATTCAATCTCCGAATACAACTCAAAAGTACACAATATTCACCAAGCGCACGTTACATAAAGATCTGAATTACTTAAAAATATACATTTTTGTGATACTGAACTGGCCAATTTATAAATAAAATATTTTTAGTAACATACTCCACCTGCTTTTTTACATTTTCAGCTGCTTCAATATACATCTTTAATGACTAGTGCTCCTTTTCTCACTCTAGCATCACCTGAGGTTAATGCTGCCATATTTTGTAGCAAGGTAAATATGATTTAGATTGACTGAAGAGTAATTAAATTTGAAATAAATAAAAATAATACAACATAATAAATGAACAATTCAAATCCCACAACTGACCACATGCTAAATACATATATGTCTAATTAAAAGTAGCCAATGGTAATATCATTGATATCAGGACGAGAACAACAGAACCAGTCACTGAAGAATGTAGCAAAAATAAATGAGGTTAGAAGTAAGTTTGTTACTGAAAACATTTTATTAATAAAATTGGTTCATTTTGTTGATTTTAAAAATCTTAGTTTAAATAGTTTAATAGTTTAATCATAGTTAAATATATTCTCATCAACACTTCATCATGAACAAAACAAGACTATTAGTATACTACAGAAGGCAAAGGACTATGTTGACTAAGTATTTTGAGTTGTATAAAAAAAGAAGTGATACAGATGTATCACTATTTTACAAATAGAGTATGAAACACTACAATACTTAAATATATATTGTGAACGTAAAAATAAAATGATGAAACAAATAACTAGATAATACAAATGTATTAGATAAATGTCAGATTACAATAGAATGGATGAAAAATGAAAGTATGAAGTAAAAGTTTTTCCAATATGGATAGAGTTAAACAAAAAAAAAAACACACAGAATAACTTTGTACATATGTGTAATCTAATAACACTACTAATCAACACAAAATTTGTATCTAACATGTTACACAACTTTTCTCATAGTAATTTGGGTGCTGATTTCAAATATGCTATTGAAATTGTGTTGCCATGTAAAGGTTTTATGTAAATCATAAATCTGTAAAGATTTTTTATAATAACATCATTTTGATCAACTACTGATTACAATTAAGAATAGTTCCTGTATTTTTACTTTTAAATTACAAGCATACATGCTTAATAAAGAGTAAATAAATATATATACTGTATCATGAGAAGTAGACACATAAAAACATGTCTATGATGACATCATGCAAACATGTTGCATGAAATTAATCATCTGTTAATAATCTGCCTACTTCAGAGCTTAAAATTCTATTCAGTCTAGCTTCACTTGTCTGTACAGAGTGTAGTGTTTCACATAGTGATTAGTATTTCATTTTATTATACAGAGGTGATTTTTCTTGTTTTTATACAACATGGATTTTGCAAAAATTCATGGATATTCAAATCAATACTTGTTATTAACGTTCAGACAATTTTTGTTATGTCTTTGGTAAATATATGCCCAAAAGAAAGATTATTTCTGATTGATAAAAACAACTTATATTATTTTTCATTTAGGAATCAAGATAAAATCTGGGTGCCTCATGTTATTTGCATATTGTGCTCAGTAACTCTAACTGAATGGTTGGAGGGGGAACAACAGAGCCATGACATTTGCTGTACTGATGATTTGAGGTGAAATATTTGTCTTTTATATGACAAATATATTTGGATTTTCATTCAAAAATAGAAAGTTCATAAAATATACAAACGTATCCTCAGCTCTAAAGCAGGAACCACACCTACACATGAGTTACCTGTATCTGTATCACCATCTAATCCGACATTGCTAGAAGAACAATCTGAAAATGAAGCAGATGATGTAGAGGATGTTGAAGAACTTCTTTCTGTATCTGATGAGAAATCTCCACATTTAATTCAAAAATGGGAACATGGGAAAACTTAATGATTTAGTTCGTAATTTAAAGTTATCAAAGTAGCAAGCTGAATTTCTGAAGTCTAGACTGCAACATGCAATCTTTTAGTGAAAAAAAACGAAGTTACTATGTTTAGAACATGAAATGAAACGCTTTCAAATTATTTTACTATGAAAAATTCAATGTGCATTTATACCAATGTTGATGGTCTGATGAAAGAACTTGTAAGTCAGCGTATTCCTGAAGAATGGCGTCTTTTTATTGACACCTCTAAAGTTAGCATGAAAGCAGTTTAATTGCATAATCGTAACAAATAGTCATCCATTCCTTTAGCTCATGCAGTCAACATGAAAGAAACATATGAAACTATGGCATCAATATTAGAAGCAATAAAATACAAAGAGCTTATGTGGCAAGTTTGCACTGATCTGAAAGTTATTGCATTACTTCTTGGTTTACAAGGTGGGTTTACAAAGCATTATTAGTTTTCTTTGCCTTTGGAATAGCCGTGATACAAAAATCATTATCAAGTAAAATACTGGCCATTGCAGCAGAACTATGAGGCCAGTGAAAACAATGTAAAGCATTTATCATTAATCGAGAGTGGTAAAATCATACCGCCACTTCTTCACGTGAAACTCTGACTCATGAAAAATTTTGTAACGGCACTAGACAAAGACGGACCACAATTTAATCATTTAAAAATAGGTTTTCCTAAATTGAGTACTTTTACTTTGGGCATTTTTGTAATAACGTAACATTTAAATAAACCAACAGTTGCAAAGATATTATCAATTAAAAGGTTTACATGGCTGCAATTTTGAACTGGATTGAGAAATCAGGTTTATATTTATACAAGTAAACCTGTAGGTATCTTATCAGTAGAGGAAATTTCAGCTCAGTACAATTAAACAATCCTGAGAAATAAACTATGTTAAAAATTAAAAATACAAAATAGCAAATAACCAATAAACTAAGGCATTTCCAAGCATATACTGGTGTAAACTTTTTTCTTTATTTCAATGTGGGAATTCTTGAATTCTTGAAACAGTTTTTATAAACACCTGTATATATTTAAATTTTATAAAATATAAATCTATAAATATAAGTTCTTTTGGAACCAGTTATAAAATAAAAATGTAACTGCATCAATAAGAGACAGATGCTTCTAAATAATTTAAGAAGCATTATGAAACAAACAAACCTTTAAGATTTCGTACTAGATCAAAATTTGTTTTCCCATGTGATCTCCAAGCCATAACCGACGTGTTGAGAATAGCAAATAATAGAACAGACCCTACAGCTAGGAGAAACAAGATGGTCTGTTTCTGAGTTGATGTACAATCGTCTGAAAAAAATAACACAAATTAAAATTCTATTTATTAACTTAACTAGCAATTGATCAATAGAAAAAAAATATTTGAATTAGTTTTGAATAAGTTGAATTTTCAGCTATTATTATGAATATATGTTGTGGTTTATATTCATTATTATTCATTCATTATATTCATAATTATTTAATGAATATATTTTATGGAAAACTTTCGTGATCAACTAACACATATATATTGCTGTAAGGTAATTATATTCTTTATTAGACCATAAATCCATAAACTGTAATTCACTGGATATTGTGTACATTATCATCAAAAAAGAATAAAATGTTATTAGATGGAAAATAACTACATAAGTACAGCAAAAAAAAAAGCAAAATCTTAGCTGCATCCAAAGTTCAATTGTGAACAAGCCCTAACTGAACCTCTTATGCAGTAAATGCAGTTAACGTTTTGTGTAGTTATTGTTTGCTTTTACTGCTACAGTTTTCTTTCTTTTATGCATTTATACTTTTTGAAATATTTTCCCTTTTTGAAATATTTGCGTGAAAATAATTTTTAATTTTTTTCATTAATATTAAACTTCTTGGAAATAAAACAAGTGGAACTGGATGCACAACACAGATAAAACAGGATGAAGAGGGTGTATAATACAGAAACAGAAACACTAGATATATAATTGAAATAACCAAGACCTCAGGAAGAAACTCAGCAAAAAACATTTCATAAGACATACTTCAAAGATCACCTGAAACAGAAATACAGAAAACACTTTTTTGTTTGTCAGACCTATAACCAAATAGTTATCAGAGAAACTTGTAACAACTCATAAATTTCTACAAAATATAGCAAAACTATTCTCAAGAATAACATCCTATGCATACAAGTAACAGTGAAATGTGAACTATTTTTTATTGCCCAACTTTCAGGGCATAATAGCATGTTGTAACAAGTCTGTATGCCAGGCCCACAGAATGTTCAGCTGATATTCGACCCTACTAGCATTAGTTTCACTCTGTTCATCATAGGAATTAGTAACACTCTTAACAAGACAGTGAACAACATTCCTCTCACACAAAAAGTAATTCTACCTGATACTCCTCATACCTCAGATACTTTAAAAGTATCCCAGCCATAATGAAAGTGATAACAGAAAGTATAAAATAACAAATTAATGTAACTTGTTCTTTGTCATTTAAATCTGTTCATAACTTAAATTTTCATTCCTAACCACAGCATTTATTCAATGTCTTATGAGCTTGAAGCTTAAACATTGATCACTGTAATAAAAACAATCATTTTTAAAATATGTTTTACTCCTTTGCGCTGCCAAGGTTAATGCTTAAGATTTAAAATCCGAAATTTAAATCACTGTCAGCCTCTTATAATCTCTTATACTTTCTCTCCCCAACATGAAAAAATTTTTAATCATAAACATGAAGTCATTCATTTAACAAACTGGCCATAACTAAAATATGTCATACTGAATCACATATTTCATAATTTTAGAAACTTAAAATAAAACAGTATTAAATGTAATTCTAAATAAAATTACATCCTTTTTCATATGTGTGCATAAATACTGGCACATTGGTAAACGTGAGCGCATGCGCACATGCCTGCCCACGCACAAACAAGCATTAAAAACAGTCTCCATTAAACCTTCACAAGTCTTCATTACACTATAAAAAAGCATACATCATGAAACAAAATCTAATTACTTTACATAAAAACTGACAGACTGAATGGGCAAAAAAAATTCTTATTTTACACACCTTTATTAACATAATTATTTAAACTGACCTTATTTTTTGTGATATTCTGTTATTTAGTTGAGTACATTATGTATCAAACCCATTTTTGGTCTGAAAATTAACCTCTTTATCAACTTCTATTATACAGGGAGACAAAATTATGTAGTCCAACTGTGGATAGTGATTGTTTCTGCAAATATAAAGGAAAAAATTACCATGTATTGTGACACCTAAATGACCAAAGTATAGTGCAATAATGCAAGTTCAGGTGCTTTAAAAGGGAACTAACAGGAAATTAATGATCAACACAGAAATGTTCTCCGATATGACAAAAATTATTTTTTTATTTAAAGTAAATATATTTTTTTAGCACTTAACATATATATATATATATATCTGACTGAATTATTTCTGAAAATAACAGAAAATTATTTACACATTTTTACTAATAACTTAGGTACTTGGTAGGCATATCTCTACTAACTTTGGTATCATAAAGTCAGATTTAAATAAATATGTAATTTTATTCACAAAAAAATGCTTACGATTTAATAAACTTATGCTTACAATTTAATAAAATTATTTGATAAAATTACTTTTATATTTATATTAATGATTTTAAAAAATTTTCATGACCAATATATTAGTTTAAATCATAATGAAAGAATTTTAAAACTGAACCAAATTTCTTTCTTTCTATTTCAACCATCTTTTAAACGGGAATTTAAAAAAAAGGAAAATGAAGCATTTTCAGGCATTATAGATACTTTATTTTTTCAATTACTTCCAAGAGTTTGACAATATAATTTGAAACATTCTGTATAATAATGTACTTAAAAAATGTAAGGAATGATTTTCATAGTGATTTATGATTTTTCAGAGGAGGGCATTTATAACAGTAGTTATTCAGTATAAAGAGCTCAAAATTTATTTATTTAGTAATTGATTCTGACACACACTTTCTACATCCAATCTCACCTACAAACAAGTGAAAGTCTGCATATGTATTAAAATAAATTTTACCTAAAGCAGCTAAGAAAGTTCTACAGCTCTGATGTTTGTTAAATTTAATGATCCCATCATTTTAAATGCTATTCTATTTGGGTGAAGTAAAGACAATTCTGAATTTTTATATTTGAACATTCAATAATGAATAGTGAAAGTAGTTTGTAACATTAATAGCCTAAAATAACACACTGCTGCAATACTCATCTGTTTCACTGACATCCTAAATGAGAAATATACTTCTTTCCTGTTTCAAAACAACTGTGAGCATATAAAAAAATATAAGCAGATACAGATGTATACATATGTACACAAGTTTATTGTATATTCCATCAAACATTGTACACAATCATTGTATAAATTCTTGTCGAATTTACAAATTTATCATGCAAAAATTTTCAATATAATTTATAATTTCAGAAATAAGTATGTTAATATTCAAATTTTTAAACAGAAAAATGTTAAAAATTCATCAATTCCTTCTAAAAAAATTCAATGAATGATTTCTTTCAAAAGAATAATGTAATCCCTAACGACAAACTGGGGAAGAAATACAATAAAAATCACACATTCACAATTTTGTGATATCTTCTCATTACATGGAACACTGAAACAGATATAGCCCTTTAAATCTTTGAGCACATTCAAGCTTTATTAAAATATTAATTATATTTAATTTCTGCAATTGAAAAAACATATTAAATATCTTTTTTTTAAAAAAAAAAACCTTAAATGTAAAAAAACAAAGTAATTTTTGAGTCCAATTGTAAAAATACTTAATGCAACGAAACTACCCAAAATTTGTTCAATTACTCTGATCTGTAATCAAATATATTATGAATCTGAGAATAAAAAAAATAATTTACTTAAAATCATGCAATTTCTGAAGAAAATATCCATATATTCTATCCTTTTCATTAACCACACTACAGATCAATTCCATCAAATTGCAGCCACACTACAATAAAAAATACAATATCATATTTATTAGAACAACCAACTTTTTTTTTTTTTAGCAGGAAAATAGGTATAAATAAAAATAAAAGAATAAGTTTACTAGTTATGATTTATGATTAGAGTACTTGATGAACTGGCTTTTATATGTGTAAGTAGAATATGATATCTCTGACTTCCACCCACTAACAATAATAAAATGATACCTAAATTTTTATCAGAACTTGAAAAACAAACTACTACCCACTTTATCAAAAAAGAAATAGCATACTTTCAGACTGTTAGACCACATTACCAATTTAAATCCATTTCAAGCATAAGATATTTTCCTTGACATGAACATTTTTTTACCTTATGGTTTATATAGTCATTGGGCTGAAGATATTTTTACACAGATTTGAATACTAGATCGTGGATACCGGTGTTCTTTGGTGGTTGGGTTTCAATTAACCACACATCTCAGGAATGGTCGAACTGAGAATGTACAAGACTACACTTCATTTACACTCATACATATCATCCTCATTCATCCTCTGAAGAATTATCTAAACGGTAGTTACCGGAGGCTAAACAGGAAAAAGAAAGAAAGTCATTGGGCTGAAGTGTTGTTATTATAGTCAAGGAAAAGATTCTCTAATCAACATAAAATCATCAAACTGAAATTTACAACTTCCTTATCCATAAAAGAAATGATCTAAACCACCAACTTTTAAAGCTGGTTTAATGTCACCTGGGTACTTACGTATTAACGCCACCGCAGCTACAGCTTTATTTAAAAACAAAGTAGTCAATCGGATTTCGGTGGAAAATGGGCTGATACAGAGTTTAACATAAATTCAAAACAGTTTCTTTATTAATTTTAATAAATGGTTATTCATTTTATGTAATTTAACCAAACTTAACTTACGCTCGCTTCGCTCGCTAACCTTGACTAATTAACAGGAGTGTGATTATTTAAATAATAAATAATTGCAATAACTACTGAATTTATTAAATAAATACTCAAAAAATTACAGTGTTAATTAGTCAAGGTTAGCGAGCAAAGCGAGCGTAGGTTAAGTTTGGTTAAATTATATTTATAAAATAAATAAATATAAATAACAATTTATTATAATTAATAAAGAGACTGTTCATTTTCCACCGAAATCCGATTGACTACTTTGTTTTTAAATAAAGCTGTAGCTGCGGTGGTATTAATACGCAAATGCCGTCACCTGATAAAAAAAAAATTATTTGGATAAGACAAGCCTAAGAAGAAAAAACTTCATTATTAGTTCAGAAGGATAACCCGTAGTGAAGTTCAGGATATATTATATTATTACTGCATATATGGTACACTACTACACCATACTTCCTTACTCTCAGAAAAAATTTCAGTCTAAAGTTAACAATATAAAATAAGTTAAAATGCCACAAAGGATGTTTTAAATGAAAAAAGAATGTTTTTAACAAACCCAATTTAAATGAATGTAGCTTAATGCATGCTATTTTAAAACAACTAAACATGTTGTGTTCAAGAGAGTTTACTAGAAGATATGAGATCAGGAATAAATAAAAATCAGAAATGAATAAATGAGGAATATAATAATAAAAATGAGGAAATTATAAAAACATGCTCAGAAAAAATGTTACTTATTAAATTATTAAAGGAGGGGGATCCAAGTCTTTTTTACAGCCAATTGATGTTTATGCAAATTAGTCAGCCAACAGATGTTTATGCAAAAGCAGCATACAAAACTGTCACGTCAACCTATTAATTTGGATCAAATTCCTAAAAATAAACCAAATCTTGCCTATGTCTTTTTATAAACAAGCTTATGACAGTAACAAAAGTAACATTTTTTTTCTATTATAAACCCTGAAATTTCCTTAAATAAACAAATTTTCAACAATAAGCCATTACAGAAGATTTGTTTAAAAAATTTTACATGTGGTAAATTTACTTTTCATTAGAGTTTACTGAATTTAAGCAGTGAATTCATTCACTTTTTAAAAAAAGAATTTCATCTAATTACCTACATACACACATATGAAAATCAGATATTCAAAAGAGGTCACAAAGACTCCTCTTATCTCCGGATTTGAAGTATTTTAATTGCCAAAAAGGGGAAATGAAACTTCTTTTATGTTTGCACTATTTTATTCATAGTAAGACTAAAAAATTATTGTAAGAAATATAGGAACACAATAAACAATATAATAAAAAAAAAGCAATAATTGATTATTTTAATAATAATTTCCAACTAAATAAAAACAATATTAAGAAAGCGTGGGAATGTATTAATGAAATATTAGATATGAAAAACGAAATTACACAACTGAAAATTGAATCTAATAAATTAAATAAATACCTTACAAATGTAGGAGAAAATTTTGCAAATTATACCTAAAAAACACAAATAACTTAAATTTGCCTCCATTTTAGATTACATTTGCCCACTCTCTGTTAATAGTCTGTTTCTTAACCCAACAAATATTACTGAAATATTAAATGTGATAAAAAATAACTCATCACCTAGAATCGATAGCTTTAATAATGTTTCTTGTTTAAAAGAAATAAGTAACTACATAATAAAACCACTTGAACACATAGCAAATAGATATTTTATTGAAAAATATTTCCCTACTAAATTTAAAATAGCCAAAATAATCGTATTACATAAATCAGGAGATAAAAACAACCTGACAAATTACAGATCTATAAGTCTGTTACTGTAACTTTTCCAAAATAATTGAAAAATATTAAAAAAACAAATAATAGAGTTTCTTGATAAAAATAATTTTATTCATAAAAATCAGTACAGTTTTCAATCTGGAAAATCAACAAAAGATGCGGTTTTACATTTAACTAGAATAATTAACAACAATTTTAATAAAAATAATAAGACTGTAGCAATATTCCTCGCATTTGACACAATTACTCAGAAAATTTTAATACATAAACTAAATAACTGCAGTATATGAGGGCCAGTAAAAGAACTATTTGAAAACTACCTTAAGGATAGAACTCAAATTCTAACTTTAAATAATGTCAGCGATCACAGAAAATCCTGAAACTTTGGATTATCACAACGTACGATTCTCTCACCAATACTTTTTCTAATATATGTCATTGATCTTTTAAAACTGAACTTTCATAACGATACCATAGTAACTTTCATTGATGACACAGCTTTTGTTATTTTGGGCAAGACATGGGATGTTTTGTTATTTCAGGATGCTACCCTTGGATTACTTATCGTAAAAATCTTGGTATGAAAGCCATATTCTTACGCTCAACCAAAGTAAAAGGAAATATATGTCATTCTTGCCTACTGAAACTGGCAAACCCCATTGTGAATTTTAACTAAAACTACAAAATACATGTTCAGTAAATAATAGTGAACCGTTGTCAGTCAATAGAAGTCAATAAAATATCTTTGAATAATATTGGACGGTCATATGAAGCGGAATATCCATGTACAGTATTTAACATTAAGACTGAAATACCTTATTCGTACTTTTTACAAAATCAAAGATCTTGAAATAATAAGAATTATATATTTCGCATATCCTCATTCACTTTTTCAATATGGAATCGTGATAAGGGAAGGAAAATAAGATGCCCGCCCATCTTAATAAAATATTTATGCTCCAGAAACATTTAATTGGAGCAGCTTTCAGACCAAGGTTATAATCCTGGTACACGCTTATTTGAAGAATTTAAGGTACCTACTTTGAGACAAATATATGTCAAGAGAGTAATACACTAAACAAACAAATATATATAAATGATTTTGAATTTAAAAATACACTGTAAAATACTCGTTCAGTAGGAACAAATACTTACACCACATTCTTTATAAAATTAACTTTTGCAAACGTCAATTTTCGTATTATTGCAGTATATTTTCCAAAAAGTACCCGATCATTTTTACGTCAAAATAATAAATAGTAATCTAATCAAAGAAATAGATGAATGGGTGAAACACAATATATACTTTAAATTACCAAATTGAAAGAAAAAAATAATCCACACTAATAACAATAAATTTAACATATTATTATAATGAATAGCATACAACAAAATAAGTTAATAGCATTAAAAAATCTATACATATACATATAAACTGTGAATATTTAAGTGAATGCTATGGCACTATAAATTCATAACAATATTCATTATCTTATCTTATGAATATTTCTAGTTGTCTATGTTATAACGTTGTGATATGTTATCTTGTAATGTACTTTTTATTTATTTTTTTTTTATTTCTCCATTATAGAACTTTTTTTTTTTTTGACTTTTTAGATTATGAATTTATTGTATTTTACTTTATTTGATTTCAATGTAAATTTAAATAATTTTAGATTCTATGTATTTTTTCTTTTAAGTATATTTCATTTAACTTAATTTTTCAATTTAAATTTGTTTTTTTTTTTTTTTTTTATTTATCACGTTACTAAAATCAATGCAGTTTAGTTTAGTTACATATTGAATTTTTAATTAGTTCTTTTATTAATCATCCTGTTATAATGATACGAACTCACAGTTAGTGCTCAAGATTTCTTTTGCTAACTGTATCAAGGACAAATATGTTCAATTTTTGTCTTTTGACTGTTTGATGCAGCTCTCCAAGATTCCCTATCTAGTGCTAGTCGTTTCATTTCAGTATACCCTCTACATCCTACATCCCTAACAATTTGTTTTACATATTCCAAACGTGGCCTGCCTACACAATTTTTCCCTTCTACCTGTCCTTCCAATATTAAAGCGACTTTTGTCATCATATGTCATTAAAAACTTTTATGATACTAATACCTTGTTGTGAGAGTATTTGATAAGTTTGTAGTAAGAGATGGCACTCATGGTCTATTGCGGAGGTTATTCATAGTTTCCTGTATTTCTGCTGAGAACATACACAAAGTTTTTATCATATACATTCATAATTCTATTGTTGGTAGCAAATTGAGTCAATCAATCACATCCGTTTGTAAAAAATATATGAAAGAGAATTTTCTGTGGTAAAACTTTACTTTTTGAAAGTCAAAACAATACAGGAACTAAGCAAAGTTGAATAGATATTACAGTAACTAAGCATCTTTGATGAGAACCAGTTTACAAGTGATCTAGTAATTTTTTGAGTGATCATATGAACTCAAACAATATGAACATTCTGATGGAATAGTGAGGTTACAACTGAGAGACTATTGAAAAAATTCATATGTTGATGAAGGATGTAAGACTAAAAGTGCATGAGATTGTTAAGATAATAGGTATCTCAAATGAATGGATGTATCACACTTTTTTAAAATTTCACATATATGTGAAAACTGTCAATTTTCTGAATACTGTCTGGACCAAAGTCTACATCAATTGTGATCAAAAGCATGAAGATTTCTAAGCTCAGTTTGGAGGTGTCTCACCATAATTAGGAGGAATTTTTGCAGTTTCATAACAGTTGATGAAACTTGGGTACATCACTCCCCAACTGAAAACAAATAACAGTCAAAACAGGGGATTGCAATCCGATAATTTGCTCCAAATTACATGAAAACTGTACAGACAGCAGGAAAAATGATGGCCATTCTCTTTTGGGAGTCTTGAAGCATAATCTGAAGGAAAGAAAGGTTAAACAATAACTGGAAAATATGATACATCTTGCCAGAAAGTAAATGAGGAAATAGGATATCATATTTGATGAAAAGAAAGCTCTTTCTCACAAAGACACAAGCTCACCTCTTCTGCAACTGTAGCGCCAAAATTGTTCAAATTACGTTATAAAATTTGTCCAATCCTACCCACATGATTAATCACTTGCACTGTCAGTTCTACACAAATTTCTCCCTTTTGAGATACATGCCAATTGGATTGAAGAAGAAAAATGGGGATAAGTAGATTGCTGGAATCTTTAGTCATTACTATCAATAACCAAAAGGTTCAATTCCAAATCTTATCTTCAAGTAATTTGTCTAATATAAAAGATTCATTCAATGAATGAATTACAAAAAAAGAAAACACATAACTACAGAATAAACACAAAAAGAGAATTTAAGGCAAAATGAAGCATAGCAAACTGTAAAAACTCAATCTAGCAAACTATAACACAGAAGTGTTAAGTTAGTGTTTAGTGTTAAACCCAGAAAATTACACTACCAGCATGGAGTAAACATAACCTCCCTCAGCTTAAAGAGATTACAACGATAGATTATATTTTACTGCATCTATGAAAGTTTAACAGTTTCCTCAAGTTTTATACAATGGACTGCAATCTAAGTTAATTATAAAGAAGTAAAAGTGCAAAATAAAAATCTATGACAGCATCACAGACAGCAATCATACCAATCTCATAGCAGAACATAAGATTTCAGTGACACTAACCAGAGCTCAGATTAAAGGAAAAGTATTGTGTTTACTAATCTAAATAAACAAGTAAAGCATTGACCAGGATTCGAACACAAGAACTCCATATGAAAGAAAGCTAAAAGAACATCTGCAGAGATCTTAAAGTGTATATGAGAATATCAAAACAGAGATATAAAGAAAAGACAGTCTCTATCATGATGCAGTTAAAAAAGTTATCACCTATTTCATAACATTTTCTTCTCCATAAAAAATCTACTCGGGATGTGGTCAGTAATATTTACTAGAATTTCACTATTGGAAATACTAGAGAATTTACAAATTATTAATGAAATAAAGATAACTAGAGGTTTTACACATTAGACAAGTATAAATAAGACCTTTGTCTTTAACATTTATTAGTAAAGAATAAAAATACTCTATGTACTTATTGCTTAACATCATAGTTTTTCTACATAATAATAAGGAGAAGTTAACATATTTTATTTTTTTTAAATATAGGTTACACAATTTATACTTATGGATGCCAGATAATGATCTAACAACCCATTTTTGTATCTTAAAAGCTAACTAACTTTTTGAGAGAACCCCAGGAGATAACTAACTTTATACAAGAATAAATGTAGGCAAAATAAATAGTTAATAATAATAATAATAATAATAATAATAATAAGCTTGGCATTTTATTAAGGTGCTTCAGAGCAAAACAATATGGCTGATTTTGTTACAACAAAATCAATATAATCATAACACAAGAGCAATCAATTTGATCATAACGCAAGAACTTGTCACAATAATACACCCAAAAATGTTTGTTTTATGGGCAACAGAAATACCATTATCATTAATGGAACTTCCATCCATGCAATCAGTAATGTTATATCTACCTGAGAAGCACAATGGATGGTTTTAGAATCACATCATCTTAGCTGGTTTAATAACAAGATTTTGGCACTACTAAAAAAATGTCATTTCTCATATTTTGAACTTATCCTGCTTTATGCTAAGTTTCAGTGATAATTCTTCAACTTATTTTGTGAAAATTTTCAGGAAGTAGTCTCATACAAAACCTCTAACAAAAAAAAAACCACTTGAAAGAGAGTTTTTATTTTTTCCTAAAGCATGCTTCCAAAGAAGAGTTTGTTGTTTTTAAAATTTGGATTTTCAATTAACCTTTTGAGCAATTTTCTTAACCATTACCAAAATATACTAAAGTAATAGTCTAATATATGTTATACTGAACAATATAGTTGTATGAATTTGATATCTTTAGAAACAATGAAATTATTTAGCTTTCTGCTAACCTCAAAAAATAGTGGCAGGCACAACTATGTAAAACAGCCACTCAAAAAAATATACATATTAAAAATAAAGTAATCCCTGCTTTCAATTTTTTAAATGTGGCAAGGTTCTGTAACAAAAGATAAAAAAATAAATTAACTTTGCCAGTAACTACCTTTGGGTGACCTGAAACAGACTAACCCTCACTGTTATAATCCTATAATGGTAAAAATGCAGTCATTTCATAAGCTAGTTTAAAAAGTGCTAGCCTTTAGGATAATACAGATTATAAATATAATAAAAAAACAGTACAATTAATTTTATTTTAATTTTAGTTGAGCACTAAATAATCAATAATCTTCCATTATTCTAACCTCTAGTTAAGCACTAATATCAATATGTAAAATGCAAATCACTTGCTAAATGCCTGTAGATATGCTTTCAGATCCTTTCAAAACTATACCATAATTAAATCCTCAGTGGTAGCACCTGCTTATAACATTCAAACCTCATTTCATTCTAGTGATCTTGTAGTATAACTTTCCAAACAAATCATAAACATGAAGCTCCAAACTGACACCACTGATAAAATTATGATGAACAGAAAAAGGGAAGAGAAGATCAATTCATATAAAGGCTGATTACATTTAGCTAGTAGAAATCAAACTATGGTTTTACAATTATCTTCACAATGCACTTCCTGCGCATATTTTGGGCAAAGAGCCATGTGTATTTTTTCTATTTTTATTGGCATAACCTAAGCAAGTGCTATAAATTTGGGGACTGTTACCACGTTTTTATAACTCAACACAACTTTGTTTCATAAAAATTGTTACTAAATAAAATTAAAATATATTCATAGTAACTAGTACTAGGAAAGGTTCATGATGTAATGAGCTACTTAATTCAATACACGCCCACCGGCAAGATAAAATATTCAATTTTATTCTTTCAATGCGAATTAATTTATTAACAGGATGGAAAATGTACTTACATTTAACTCTAAAAAAATTGAAGTAGCTAGACATAGGAATTACAACGTTCTTAATACAAAGAAACAAGTTTTAATAAATCATAAATAGCACAAATCGATGGTTTGGAAGTAAAAGTACAATTCACAATTGTACAGTACGTAATGCATACGTTTAATTTACCAGTTTTAACAATGAAGAGAATCGATGAACTAAATAAGGTTCTAGTCACCAAACTACGTAATAGTATATAAATCAAATGTACAAAGTGAATATACACAAGCAATCTGCAAATTAAAAACACATTACTACTAAACATAGATTTGCAAATTCTTACTTTTTAAAATTAGTACATATTACGAAAACCAAACGAACCTCACCGTTCGCGATAATCACCTAGAACAAAAATATCATATACCTTTGGAAAATGTTGTACAGAATCCAAAAAAAAATGTTCAAAAGCACGATAAATTTTAGACTGTGTTTTTTTCAAAGACATTAAACCATTTTGTAATGTCCCACAAGAAATTTAATAAAAATAAAATTTAATTTAATCAAGGGCTGATATCATAATTTTTTTTTTAAGAAAGCTCTTAAATAATCAGATGACGACAACGTAATCAAACTAGCGATACAAAACATAACCTGCACAAATAATTATTCATTGCCTCAAATAGAAATGTAAATATAACCTCGTTTGAGTTACTGCTTTATAATTTTTGTTGTGCGAATTAAAGAAAAACGAAATGGGAAATAAGTTATTACGTTATGGTTTTGATTGCTTATAACAAACTTACCCCTTTTATTGTATTAGTCATTTCGCTTGTGACGTATTTCACTGTGAATAATAATTATATTTATTTTAATGGTAATTTAAATAATTAAATATTTCAGTGGTTTATTTATTTCATTTTAAATACTGAATAATATATAATTTTTTTATGAAATAGTTAAGCCCTGTTGAAGTTTTCGTTCAGGTGGTTTGTATTTTGTGAAATATTTCTAGTATATTTGATCACCTTTATAAAGGACTTTAATTAATTTCATATAATCGTTCACTTTGTATTATCAACGATACATCCCAAGTTTATAAACATATACTTTTAAATTGGTTGTACCCTTTAATTATTTTATTACATATATATGTATTCTTATGTATTATGTGGGATTTATAAGTTTAGCTTTGTCCAATATGCATCTTAGCAACAGGTTGAATTTCTACAGTGATGAGAGATCTGGCATAGCCATCTCTACCCACAGAGGTGCCATGAAGTGAGACTAGCAACAACACCCTTCAGAAGTATTTTATTGCTCTCACTCTGGCCAGTGGGCATCTGTTCCATCACGATTCTTTGGGAAAGGAGGTTGGAGTATCATTGCCCAGAATGGATAAACCCAGTTGTAAATTACCGTCCCAGGATGGAGACTGCATATTAATTATTAACAATGTTGCATTGCCCATTTCTAATGTATCCTAAATTGTTTAATTTTTTCATCCCAATACTGAAAATATAACTGAGAACAGCTCAAGAAGTTTGCATGAATGCAGTTTCAATTATTCATCAATACTTTCTACACTTAACCAAAACTCATGCTATGAATAAATAATTACATTTAAACTATAAGAATATGTAGATCTACAAAAAAAACTGTAATTCTTGTGAATACACAGGTATAATTTAACATACCAAGAGTTGGTTACTTTGGCAATAGTGAGTGAAAACTAAATAATTGAAAAAGTTATGAGTTAAAAATGCATTGATATTAAAGACTAATATATTTTTGGGATTCATTACAGTTAATAAAGTGATTGGAAAAAAGTGAGAGCTTATTTATATAGTTTATCTTACTAATTGTTAAAAAAAAATAGAATGTTTCATTGTAAAATTCGATCCAGCTGTAGTAGATTATTTTAATTGCTGAAAGGTTAAAAAAAATAATTGTTCTAAGAAGTATAATAGTAATTTACATTCAATGCTGTTGTGCTTCTCCTTTAACAATGCTCTTATTTATTTTTTTTATTTTAAATAGGTAAGAAACCTACCTCTTTAATATAAAATAGCAATAAAATTGTACCACAGATTTGTGGTACAATTCTTCATCTTTCAAGATGAGAACTATATTCTGCAGTACTAAACCAATAAGTAAGTTTTTAGGGTTAATGCCACATCATCTGATAGAATGGGTTGTTTAATAAAACACCAAACCAACCTGAATAGAATAGTTCTAAGTAACCAGTGAAGGGAATCTGCTCTTAATCAAGATATGAATACAAAAGCAGTCTTTGAAAAATGAATTCCAGCAGTAATTAATACCTCAAAATAGTAACCATAAAAGTTTATTTTAGTTGTACTTATTTAAAATATCTTTAACCCTATCTAATAAATTTTCTTTTAACCATTCCCTGGTAACTCAGTATCGAGTGTAAGTTGATTCAAATGTTTAATATAAATCTAAACCTAAATTTAAAACTATTTTAATTACTTAATGTATTATTGGAAATTGAAATGAATTTTCCAAGGAAGTAAAAATATTTCTGTTAAAAAACTGCTTTAGTTTTTATATATATTTATATATAAAAACATAACATATTTATATATTAAAAAATATTTATTTATATATATAAATATATTTTAAACATACTAATATCACATAACAATTTCTTCTTGAACTCTAACTTAAAATGGCTTTAATTCAAATAATATTCCACATTGACTTTCACAAACTTGCATGTTTTACTTATTCTTCGTAATTATAAGTGTCAAAATTTCTTTTAAAATCTGTCTGAATACAGTTGATAATTCCTTCATAAAGAACAGTCAAGGAATAGTCTTTGATTATATGTCTTTAAAAAATTGTTTAGTTTCATATTTTTCATCCAGAACATATTTAATTGCTTTCTTTTGTAGTATAAAAACTTTTCTAAATTTTGTTCACATATGATCCCAAAATAATACTGAATATTAAGCAGGAAAGATTTAACATGTTTTTGAGTTAACATATAGAGATTAGGCATTTCTCTTTCCTTATAAAAGATTAAAGAACAAGAACAAGGGCCGACCATTATGGTTAAATTTTAATGTTACAGTTTCTTGGTTATTTCTTCCAGTTAGTATTAGTTATCGGGTTATAACTATTAACACATCTTGACATAGCAATTCTTGGATGAACTCAACTGCTGGATTCCAAATAATTATTCTAAATAAGGGTGTGGTTGATCCCAGGACAACTCAGTTATCTTAAACCCACCCGGTTGGTCTAGTGGTTAACGCATCTTCCCAAATCAGCTGATTTGGAAGTCGAGAGTTACAGCGTTCAAGTTCTAGTAAAGCCAGTTATTTTTACACGGATTTGAATACTAGATCGTGGATACCGGTGTTCTTTGGTGGTTGGGTTTCAATTAACCACACATCTCAGAAATGGTCGAACTGAGAATGTACAAGACTACACTTCATTCACAATCATATATATCATCCTCATTCATCCTCTGAAGAATTATCTAAACGGTAGTTACCGGAGGCTAAACAGGAAAAAGAAAGGAAACTCAGTTATCTTATTAATTACTGGCTAATTCACAAACAGTATCTCATGTGTACAACTTCACTGTAAAAAAAAAATTACTTTATTTTCAATTGATAGGCACTAATGGATCAATTTGAGTTTCAAAATAAACCCAAACTTCATTACAACCAAAATATTTTATTATAGTGCTATATCATTTAATAGTTGTGATAGAGATCTGCATAAGACCAGACAATTTTCTGTTGAGTAGAATGAAATGACTTTACACCATAAAAATTTTGAAAAAAGCAAATCTTTAGTTATTAAAAATAATATACTAATCTTCTTTGTTAATTATTAGGATTAATATTTATTAATTTAATTGTTTTAATCCATTTAAATTATTTTTTGTAGATAATAATGAAAGTCAAGTATTATTTATTGCCATTACAAGTGCACAAGAAAATTTTGAGCAAAGAAATTCAATTAGAAGAACTTGGGTGAAATTAGTTAACAATAGTGTAATAAAATACAATTTTTTAATTGGAAAAAAGTTTTGCCCAATTCCCCCCAATTACAGATTATCAAATCTTTCCTGTGAAGAATGGATACCATTAGTAAATAATGGTAAGTATTTAATACAATATGCTTGTATATTCAGTAAGTAAAATTTAAAAAAACAGTTGTTTTAAAGTTGATTAAAACAGTTTGTAAATGATTGGTTCATCTTCATCAAATTGGTACAAAATTAATTTATTAATGATACAGGAACACTTTGTAATTTTAGCCATAATCATATGATGAATTTGTTTTATTTACTCATCTTTTCAGCTGGTGTCCTATATTTGGTTGGGATCAAGAAGGATCTCGTGCCATAAAAGTTTTTTTTTGCGGCATGCAAATGTGGAAAATGGGCTATTTTATTAATTTAATGTAGAATAATTATTATTTGTTTAATTAAAAGGTATAGCTGCTGAACTACATCTTTCTCAGAATTGAATTGTTTTGGAATTATAGTGTTTTCGAATTGGTTTTCCTTAGGGTCTGTTTGGCTGGTAAAATATTTTTCTGTTTCTATATGAACATTATATCCATGTTACCTGCCTCTGCAGAATTCATTTATGATTTTTGTATAAGTGGTGTAAAAAAAGCCTGGAGTGAAAAAAGTTTGGGCTTGGTAAGTAAAATTGCAGGATATTCATTAACTGTAAGGAAATAAGAAGGTTGTTTTTATATGAGTATTTCTATAATTACACATCTCATTGTTTATCAGAATTATACCTGCATTGAATTTGTTAAATTAAATAGTGAAAAAAATATGAAAAATAGCACTCACAACTGAATCTCATTAAAAATACATTTATACTTTTATAGTGTATAGGATTCAGTGCAATAACAATTTTAGTTTCTTTTTTTATAAAGTTAAAACTGATATTGTGCATAGTAAAACCTAATGTTGTCTGGAATTCGTAAAAGTTGAAACGTTACTGATAATGGCCATTAAAATATCTTGAAAAAGTTTTGGTATAAATTTTATATATATATATTTCTATTCCTAATAGTTGTAATCTGTTCAACTTCCAAATAATAAGCAACCCCATGGTTAGGCTTGCCATGCTTTTTTGGGTCCAACCTGGGACATATTTTTGAAATTACCAAAAAGTCTTAACAGTTTACTGAAACATTAAACTTTTATTTATTCAGTTGTATTTTTCACTAGATATGACTTTTTTCAGAAATGGTTTGTTTTAATTACATCACAAAATTCACAACAACAAGGTTCTGAATTAAGTTTAAAAATAGATACTGATAGTCTACCTCTTTCTGCAGACCAAATTTTCCCCATAATTGAAAAAACTCTTAACTGGAGCAGATGTCCTAGACGAAGGCATCACAAACTCAACCATTTTAGAAATATTGCAACGTGAAATATCAGTCTTTTGAAACACCTTAAAAATTGCTTTCCACTGAAGCAATTCTTTGGTATAAGATGGTATAAATTTATGGGTTTTCCTTTCCTGAAGTTGACAAATTAATTCAAAATATGTCTGAAATGCTTCTATTGCTGTAGTAGAATTAGCTTTCAATTTCAGAAGTACATTATTAAATAACTGTTGATTACCATATAAAAATTTCAAAAACAGTTCACTTTCTAGATTTTCAAAAAAATAAAATAATTTTGGGCATTTGTAACAAGATAAAAAGTATGATTTTAGGCCATCAAAAATTGAAAGAATTCTTTCTATTGCAGGCAACAAACTAAGGAACCTTGCTCTGCTATGAGGTAATACTTTTTTGTAACCTGTTTCCACAAATTCACAGAACTCTTAAGTTTCGTTACTCTTACTGTGTATATGGGAAAATATTTATACATTTTTTTAACAATACTGTCAATCCAGGTAGAGAATTACATGTTGTTTGTACTGAATTTTGTACAATGTGGGCTGAATAACTAATTCCTGAAATAGATCTATGTGAATCACTTTGAATTTTTTGAACACATTTTCATTCCCCTTTCTCTTCACACCACCAAAATTACTGTTAGTGTTATCAGCAATATAACAAACCAACTTTTTTCAAGTTTGTGTTTTTTCATACACTGCAAAAGATACTGTGTCAAAATTTGAGCAGTTTCACCTAACACTTCATCAAAATGTAAGTTTAACTTGAATTTCCTCCTCTCGACTGAAATATCTTACAATTGGAATAAGTTTTACTTCTCTTCTGTTTGAGCTATTCATCATTACTGTTACTTAATTAATGTTTTCCAAAGAATGCAACACATTATCAAAGATAAATGGTAAAATAATGTTAACAATAACTGCCTTGGTTTTGGTTCTAGCAGATGAAAATTTTGGGTCGTATAACTTTTTAACCTGTTTAGATGTGCAATCTGATGTTTTGAAACTGAGTTCATGTCTAGCAGTGTGGTATGAAAATGTAGCTTCCATAGCAGCACATTCCAGATCACTGTTATTTTTATTCCCATCTTTGGCTTTAAAAAAATCTCTTATGTTTGCTGAAGCAGTAGCATTAATAGCACTCTTATGTTTAACTGTTTTCACATGGTTTTCAATATCACCCTTTACTTAATGTGCAACAGAAAATTCTCCAGTACATGGTGTGCATTAAACATGTTCATTGTTACTGTTATTACACAATTTCAAAAATTTGTATTCCTGTTGCAGGTTAACATTAAACACACATTTTCTTTTGCCCATTGCTAAACGATAGGCAAAAAACAATTACGAGATAAAATGATCAAAAACGTGTAGACAAGTTACTTCACATGAAAACAACATACATATTACCCACAGTAATACAAAACCAGGACTGTTCAGGCTAATCCTTTATGTATGGTAGGCCTATCCATGGCTCAATGAGAGAGAACGATATGTATTACATGTGATATGTAAATGAGATGTAGTCATACAGATTCAGGTTGACCATTCCTGATTCATGTGTGGTTAATTAAACCCCAACCACCAAAGTACATTGGTTTACATTGTCTAGTATTCAAATTCAAATAAAAGTAACTTACTTTTACTGGGATTTGAACCTTTAACTTCAAATCAGTTGTTAAACAGCTGATTTTCAACAAAAGGTTTTTAGCACTAGACCAACCTGGTGGGTCATGAATTATATTAAAATTAATTTGATTCAGTTTGTCATTGTGAATTATTAGTTTTGAAAAAAATAATGATTGTAGAAATTACTGCGTACCATACAACATATTTGGCATATCTTTTTTATTGCAAACTTGAAAATGTGTAGGATATAACCAGTTCATTCAGTGTTCTCCCATCTTTTGTATTGTTTGTGTTTTTTAAATGACCTTCAGAGAAAAGTGCAGTATTACTTCCAGTCGCATGGTGGAAGTGAGGGGGTGATAATGAATTTTCTTTAAATTTTGAGGTATGAGGAGTATACTATTCACTTAAAATGTGGTAAGCCTATGTATAAAATTTTGTGACTCAAAAACTACTATATCAATTTCATTGATTTTATATATGATCTAGTATTGTATCTGAAGTTGGGCATGTAAAAATTTGATAAAGATTGGTCAAGTGGTTCTTGAGTTACACTCAATTTAAGGTCAAAAAAATTTGAGTAGGGCAAGTTACAAACGTGATTCATTGTGATGCTGCAAGTTTGGAAAGTTGACATATTTTATTTGCAGTATTTATTGTTAGCAATATTGTTTTGCATATTCAGATAGTGTTACCTAGTTTGAAAGTCATGATGACTGGGTATGTTTGAGCAGGCCAAATGAAAAAAAATAAAATAATGAAAAGTTGGTCTTAAAATAAAGTTGGCATAATAAAGGTAATTGTTAAATAATAGTTTCTTAGAAAGACTAAGTAAAGATTTAAAAGGCTAGTTCCTCCAATTATAACTTACGGAGATCACAGGCGCCTGACCTAATCTAAGAAATTTAAGGCTTGGAAATATATAAGGATGAATTTTTAAATCAGCAAAAGAGGTGATTAGGAGTAGGCTGAAAATGATTTAAGAGATACGAAAGGAAAAAAGTAAATGCTGTTGAAGAAGACATAATTGTATACTTTCTGCTATTCAAATAAATATTGGAACATAGATAAAATGTAAATATTTTAATTAATAGTGACAGAATTAAGTGGAGATGGGTATGTTTAAATTAGGTTCTTAAAGGATTGCTGGCCTCCATGGCACAAGTGGTAGCGTCTCGACCTTTCATCCAGAGGTCCCGGGTTTGAATCCATCAGGCATGGCATTTTCACATGCTACTTGTCATTCGTCTCATCCTCTGAAACAATACCTAACAGTGGTCCCAGAGGTAAAAATAAGGGTGTGTGTGTGTATATATATATATATATATATATAGAACTATGTATTCTATATATATATATATATATATAGAACTGATTTTGGACTTAGTAAAAGTAAGAAACATGATAATATAATTTTTTTTGTATAATCAAAATTTTATTTCATAAAAAATGCACAATTCAAATAATTTTTTCCCAAATTTTTCAATATTTTTTTTAAATCTATTTTTCAGGTGTAAACAGAGAAAAATTTTATAGTACAGTTGAAAAAGTGAGTAATTGTTCTGGAGAAAATAGTGTAAGTGGTTATAAAGGGTTTTCTTTTCTACTAAATCATGGCATTATCTTACATTACACTGGTATTCAATTAAATATTTTGAAAAAATGTAAGAACCCAATTAGACTAATTCTTGTAGATGCTATAACCTCAAAGAAAATAGCCTCATCAACATTCATATATAGCAATGAATTTAATAAAGGTAATTGCATGCTAGTGTTTTATATATGTGTATATATATCATTATTAACTACTATGGTCACTAGCCAATATACTTCAGTAGCATCTATTACTTACCCATAAATAATCACTCATTAATATTTTAATAACATAACTGAACATTATACAGATTTTGTTAGAAATACTGGGTTTAATACTCAATTGATAACAAACAAAAATTGTCTGGAAGGACCAAGGGAAGCTGTGGTAAAAACTCTGATTATATAGCAACATTACTTGTAAAAATTTAATGAATGGAAAAAGTTATAGTCCATATTTAGTCTAATTAATGCTAATATAATAACAATTATATGGAACAAAAATGATGCAATATATATTGTAAATGAATAAAATTGATATACAATAAAATATCAATGTTAAACATGTTAAACACCAAATATTTCATTGTGTACTTAAGTACATTTAAACAAACACACAAGTATTGAATAAAAATTCTTCCAATAAGTAATATTGGTTTTGTTGAAGTTGTTAATTTTAAATAAATTGTTTGAAAGATCTTAGATCATTGAATAAGTGTTTAAAACAATAGTACTTAATTAATTTAGTAAAAGTGAAACTTGCAGTTCTGTTGTATGGTTTGATATAAGCAATTATTATTTTTTTAGAAATAAATTACTTTTTCTTTTTTGTTTAGTAAATTTTGCACATTTGTAAACTTAAATGCTAGAGAATTTTTATTGTATTAAATATCTGTCCTCATGAATCATAATTTCTAGTATAAATAGATTTTCTGGAAACTTGTTCCATCTGCCTAAAGTGATCCCAAAATGTATATATATTTTACATGAAAATATATATAAAATCATAAAAAGATTAACAATAATTCCATACTTAGTTATTAATGAAACTGCTTTAAAATAAAACATATATGGTTTTATCTTGTTGCAGATAAAATAAATTTGGTCATCTAATGATAATTTGTCATCCAACAAAACACCCAAAGTTTTGCACTATGGACATTAAAAATTCTACTTTTATCAATAATCAAAACATCTACTAATGTTTCACCGTAATCGAAACATGATTATGGAGAAACACATTGCAATGGTTTTTTCTATGTCTGAAGTTAGATAGTTACAATTCATCACCCATTGAAAGATTTTTGAATTGCTAACAGAATTTTCATATAATAAATATGACAGAGATAACTGTATCAGTTATATCATCTGTAAAGAGGTTAATAGTGAATAGTAGGATTTCTTAAGTTCATTTATAAATGTCAAGAACATCATTCATAAATGTTAAAAAAAGCAAAGGTTTAATATTTGACTTGTTGTTTAATCAAATAATACAGGCCATCTAGAATGTAAACAACCTTGGATGAGTTTTATTCACAAAAAAGGAAGTAAAACAGGATGTAAGAGTAAGTAATATCACAGCATCGGTGATTTAGCTGAACAAACAAATAATAATAATAAAGAAGTTGAGATCAGAATTGTTTTCCTGCAGGCCATCCTTGTATTAGTATCTACTTTCTATTAAATAGTTGATGAAAAAAAATTGTTTGAGGAAGAGAGTTTCATCTAATGTTTATGGCCATAAAAAATATCTACAATAATTCCAATAAGTGGGCTTTCAAAAATTTTTTATAGACCAGGTAAAAATTCTGTTTTAATTAGTTTGGATCAAATGTATATATATAGTTAATGCTCTAGTGTAGTGACAGTGGGAAGAGAGTATCTGAAAAATATAAATAAAAATAGGATAGGTGGCTTGCACCAAGGATGTTGTATTCTCCCCCACTCTTCGTAGTATTTTTTTTTAAATGAGGTTTTAACATATTTGATGTTTTAAGTGAAAATGTATGGGGTTGGTGCTGGATGACAGTTTTGTTTTCACAATGCTCTTCATAGTTGATATATCAGAAGATAAGAGGATGTGTTATACATACTGATGGCATTAGTGTAAGAAGTGGAGCCTCACTATTAATATTAAAAAAAACCACAGGATATAGTGGTAAGTATCCTGGAAGAAATACACAGACATTGGACCTATTGAAATAGTAAAAGAAATAAAATATTTGTGAGTTATTTTAGCTAATGATGATCAACATAAATAATACATTAAACACAAAGTAGATTAAGGTTAAATGCTAATACTGAGGGTGTATTTTATGGATTAATACAACTGGTTGAAGAAAGAGTGATTTTTAAAGATATCTTAGAGTTATATTACATAGAACTAGGTTTGAACTATTAAACAGGAAATTGATGTCAATTAGTGGTGACATCGTTGCAAGGTTACATGTCTAGTAACCTTGTAATTAAACCAGTAATGAGGAGATTAAAAAAAGAGTGAAGGTGCAGGTTAGTATTGTGGATTTGTTAGAAAGGAATAAATTACTGTGATCACTTAATATAGATGGTAGAGGATATCAGAAGATAAGAGGATGTGTTATACATACTGATGGCATTAGTGTAAGAAGTGGAGCCTCACTATTAATATTAAAAAAAACCACAGGATATAGTGGTAAGTATCCTGGAAGAAATACACAGACATTGGACCTATTGAAATAGTAAAAGAAATAAAATATTTGTGAGTTATTTTAGCTAATGATGATCAACATAAATAATACATTAAACACAAAGTAGATTAAGGTTAAATGCTAATACTGAGGGTGTATTTTATGGATTAATACAACTGGTTGAAGAAAGAGTGATTTTTAAAGATATCTTAGAGTTATATTACATAGAACTAGGTTTGAACTATTAAACAGGAAATTGATGTCAATTAGTGGTGACATCGTTGCAAGGTTACATGTCTAGTAACCTTGTAATTAAACCAGTAATGAGGAGATTAAAAAAAGAGTGAAGGTGCAGGTTAGTATTGTGGATTTGTTAGAAAGGAATAAATTACTGTGATCACTTAATATAGATGGTAGAGGATAGGTTGCCTAGACACATTTTTAAATAAATATAGGAAAAGAGACAGACTAAGAATTCACTGGAAGCAACAAAGAATCTTGAAAAGGCATGAAGCCATTTGATAGGAAAAGTGGCATGTAGAATGGTCAAAGTAACCACTACTATGAGATCCTTCCATAAAAATAAAAAAAAAGAAAGCATAAATTCAGTGACACTTCTCTGGATGTCCATCCCATGGTCAGCATTTTGAAATGAGGATCTACATTTTTTTAGGGTTCTGTTATCTAAACATAAAATTTCAAATGTTTTTAAAGCTCCTTTGATTCTATCTTGCCAAGCTTTTTTTCATTAACAAGAAGTGCAGAACAGAAATTGTACTGATTTTTTAATTTTCATAATAATTTTTATATAAAATTAATTAAACATAATTTGCATTGTTAACATTTTGTATCATATTTGTTTCTGATCCTTTTTTATTCTAGGTTGTTACTTTACTTAGATTCTGTAATTTCTACTAAGTCCATCAGACTTTAAAAAAATGCAGTTTTTATTTTTTACTACTGTTCCTTCCATTAATTAACTCTGAAGAACTACAATAGCGTACAAATTAAATCAAACACAGATATTATAAAAAGTAACTTTATTTAGATAAAAAATAATATCTGTACAATTTGTGAATATCTAATAATTAATATGCTCTCCTCCTTTATTCTTAATTTCAAGAAGTGTACTACACATTTTTTTTTTTTATTTCTTCACCATGAAACCATACCAGTATTAATGAGGCATTAATGAGGTCAATTTTTGTGGTACAAAACATTTTCAAGAGTCGTTTTTTGACTATTGCTCAAAGATTTTTAACTGGTTTAAGTCTGGGGAGTTGCCTGATCGCAGGAGCACTTTAATAAATTTGTTCTTCAAAAAACTTTTACACGTTTTTGGTAAACTTTTGCAAAAGATTTGGCGCCATGCCATACTGCCAATCTTGTTGCCTTTTAGGAATTTGTTTTGAAATTGTGTCACAACCCTTTCCTTCAGAATCTTGATATATACATCACTTTTCAACATACCAGCTACTGGAAGTAATGAATAAGAGCCTTGAAATGTGAAACAACCCCAAAAACGTTTTTACAGGGGATGTTTAATTGATTGTTGGATATGAGCTGATGTATTTTCATCTGATGCTTTTCTAATGTCATAGAATAACATTATCAGAAGCATAACATTTTTCCAGTCTTCTTTGGTCAGTTAGTATGTGCTTTGACCCGCAAGAACCTTTTTTCATATTTCTGATGTTAAAAGCTGCTTTTTAGCTGGCTGATAAGCTTTCCATCCAGCTGCAACAAGTCAGCATCCAACTGTTGTCATCTAAATCTCTTCCACCGGTTGCTAATTCTTGATTTCAGTACAGCAGATAATTTTGAATCACTTTTTCTCACTAATAACTGATCCTGTGTTGGAATAGTTCTTCTTTTATGGCCACATTTTCTTTCCTTTGAAAAGAACCAGTTTCTTTAAGATACCATTCACTATCCGTAGTCCAACACTACACTCAGAAGTTATTTGTTGTTGAGTCATAATGGTGTGCTCAGAAAGAGAAACAGTTTTCAAATGCTTCCTTGGAGCTATGTGCATTATTATATATTCAGGACACACAGAACAATCCACCGGGTTGGTCTAGTGGTGAACGGGTCTTCCCAAATCAGCTGATTTGGAAGTCGAGAGTTCAGCGTTCAAGTCCTAGTAAAGCCAGTTATTTTTACACGGATTTGAATACTAGATCGTGGATACCGGTGTTCTTTGGTGGTTGGGTTTCAATTAACCACACATCTCAGGAATGGTCAAACTGAGAATGTACAAGACTACACTTCATTTACACTCATACAATTCATCCTCTGAAGAATTATCTAAACGGTAGTTACCGGAGGCTAAACAGGAAAAAAAAGAGAGGACACACAGAACAGAATATAATTTTTTAATAAAAGATAAAATAAAACTTCACAAAACACTATTTATAACTTGAAAATTGTTAATAACCAACAAACAGTAATCTCATCACACAAAACCTTAACTCAAAATACCTTAACTAACCACACTCATCTTGCTAGTAGAATTTGTAAGGTATATGCAGATTACATGAAGTGCAGGACTTCAAACTTTGCATAATAAGTAACTAAGGTGTTAGTTGGCAGAAAACCTATTATTGAAACAAAAGATCACAATTTCATCAAGCTCCATCACCATCCTGGCCTAGTAGACAAAAATTAACATGATTGTTCCAATTCTTGTGGTATTCGTCAAAGGAATAAAAAAAAAGGGAAGGAAAATTAATCCACAGATGGCTGCAATTTTCATTTGAAATCAGAATAATTATCAATTTTGCCCAAGACTGGTAATAGTTTGCCTCTAAATAACTATTCCAAATTAATTACTGTAAAGGCTTATATATATAATACTTTAATATTGAACTTTGCTGTATATTTTGTTTCAGTAAATATTTCATGGAAAGGAATAAAAAAAATACTATTACCAACAGGATTTGAAGGGAAATTTTTCTTAGAAGGAGACTGCGCCTTTGAAGAAAATAATTGTGCAAACTTAATAGTAAATGACAAAACAAATATAATTAGATTTTTACATGTTTTTAATGGTAATATGACATTTGCTTATACAAATCATGTTTCTATGCATTTTGGATTTAACTTTTCTGTTAGAGGTAAGTTTTTTATCTGATATGAAATATAATAATTTGTTTATCATTATTGTAAGATACCATTAAGCATAATTGTTATAAGCAACCTGACAAACTTGAGAATACAGGCTTACTAGGAAAAGAGGAATAAAGTGGTTTTCCTTTACCTAATTCACTAAATCAAATACACTGTTGTTCATCACCCATTCCAAGTCCTCCAAAATGTAGATCACATTGATTAGTAATTGGCTGTAGATTGATCAAGTTGTAATATTCTGAAAGTCTCTGGATATTTTATGAAGCTTTGTTTACTTTGACTCATTGGCTAATTGTCCCTTGTTCATGGACTAAATATAATTGTAGCTTGTACATCTATTTTCTTTAGCACATTCAGTTACAGTTACTGACGAAAGATAAATTTTATAACTTTTGAAAAATACCAAGCTTGACCATATCCCTGAATTGCTAGGCATGAATGTGTTAATTAGAAACCACAAAAGAATAAGACTAGGAGACAGTATTGAGGACCAATAAAATATAACTAGCTGGTGGTCAAACTTGCACCCAACTATCAATCTTCCACACCAGAAGATTAACCCTCTACAACACACCTTAACACTTGTAAACAAAACTACTTTTAGAGAAAGCAGCTATTAATGGTGCTTCTTTAGATATATTTTACACCATCATAGCTATCAGAAAGGCTGGGGCTAATAATGTAAAGCAACGGATTATTGTATCTTTTTCAGCTATGAAAAATTTAAAAGAAAAGAAATATATGAAGTTAAAAAAAGAAGATATATATATTTAATTAATATAATTTATAAATTTATCTATTAAAAAAGCTTTTAATTTGTGATTTTAAAAAAATGTTTATATTTTAATTCTTGAATTTCAATTTTAATTTAATTTATAAAATTAAAAAAAAAAGTCATATATTATTGAAAAAATTGTTATATATATTTAATTTTATTTGAGTATAATATGTAGTTTGACACAAACATTTAAAAAGTAAATTACAACTGAAGATGTGGGTTGCTACAAAAGCGCTATTATAAGATATGAAAAAATAAGGTAAGTGTCATCTTATTTAATTTATATTTCTGTACGTAGATGGATCAAGTTGGATTATATGTACAATATATATACTTATACATAGATTGGCTTTACCAACAAGAAATTTATTAACCAATCAGGTTTAATATTTAAATTAAATTTTGGTTATTTAAATGAAACAAAATGATGTGGACGTCATGTAAAATGAAATATAAAAAGTGAAGTGTACAGTTTTTAAAACATTAAAAAACCATCAAGTAAAGTAATAAAACTTCAAGATAAAAAGAATAAATATAAACATTATTGGTTCAACTCATAAAATTCATATAGAAACTTGTTATTTGCATCACATACGTTCTGTCTGTTTCTGAAATGTGTATGGAAATTCTGGTTATATGTTTAAAATTAGTATAAGTTTATTGCATTTTTTTCTTTAAACTACTGATCTTGTTGAAATATGTATATTACCCAATATTATTACAACTTAAGTCAGAAATCTTTTCAGTAATACATTTAAACCATACAATCTACAGAATTATGTATTTATACATCAGGAAGCTTCACTAGCAGGTAGAAGATTCTCAGTATTGCGTTAAGTACCAGTAATTTGTGAATATTACAGATGGATATTATCTTCTACATAGATATTACCTGTTTTTTTTTATAAAAAATAATTCATAATAATAAACTCTAGCTTTTAAGAATATTTCTAGAAAATGTGACTAATAATTTTACAAAAAATATGTTTTCTTTCTTTACAGATGTTAATTCTATTCATGAATTAATTTCAAAAAAAAATGAAGCATGGACAAAGTGGAGAAATCATAAAGAAGATATAATGAATCAATTAAAGAATGAAATTAATTTATACAAAGATATTTTATTATTAGATATTATTGATGTTTATAGTAACCTTCCTTTAAAAATGCTAAATTTTTATCGATGGTAATAGTATTCATAATTTATAAGCAAATCTTGATAGAAACTCATATGTGTTAATTATCTATCCTGTTATGCTTCTGTATTAAAAAAATTAAAAATGTAAATAACTACCCACTTCCAAATTATATAGAAATTGTTATCTTCCAAAAGATCATTCCAAGGTTAACTATACTGCTCCTTCAGTATCAAGCAATTAAGACATTAGTTAGTAAATATTTCAATGAGTTTTTAATTTCATGATAAACAACCATGAAGAAGATTTAGATTATCCAGTTAGTAATAACTAAACATCAACGTGCAATATTGTTCGTTAAAAGTAATTCTTTTGATTTTATTTCAAAATAAATTGGTCAAAGCATCTTTTTTAGATCTTGTGATTTATTAAAAATAGAAACTGAAGCATAATAATATAATTTCTTGTAGGCCAAAGTATTATACTATGAAATGTGAAAAGTGTGTTGTCTAATTTCTCACAAGTACAGTTTAGTTTTCTGCACATTGCATTTTAGTTTGCGATATTTGTAGATGTAATAAATATTTATTGATAATAATTGTTTTATTGATAATAATTGTCATGCTGTTCAATTAATAAAAATGCTAAGTACTTTTTCTTTATGTAGTTAGCTGTAAATTTCTCTTTTGATGCTCGTGAATGTATTTTCATCATATCTATATTTTCAATTGTAACACTAGCAACATAGTAAAAGAATATTATTTAATAATATTTCAGATACCATTTTGTTAAAATTTCAATTTGATATAAGTACACTCTAATTTAAATAAATCACTTTATAGAAAAGTATATATACTTGTCTGAAAATGTTTGTGCAATTACACTATAATATTAGTAGTTGTTCTATCTATCAGTTGGTTACATGCTAATCAGACTCAAATAAAGGCCTCATCTGTTATCACAGAAAATTAAGTACATCTTGGTCAAATTAAAAAAGTGCAATTCATCCAGAATTAATTGATTTATTCCAAAATCTATGTAATTATAAAATTATCTCTTGACTATTATATAATTTCTCTCTGAAATTAATACATATCATTTTTGACTGCTCTATGTGTGAATGAATAGTAGTGTGATTTTGTGCTACCATGGTTTATGACAGTCTTCTGTCTGATTTTTTTACACCAAACTATAATCTGTTCTATGCTTTAATCATTTTATTATTTATTCTATTATCTTCTTATAATCATCATTGTATATTTACCATTTTTTATAATCAAACTATTATCTTCTTTTTTAACCCCTATGTCAAAGCATAAATGAGCTTTACGTAGGAGGAGGAGACTCTTACATAAGACATCTGGCAGCCCATGCCCCCAGACATATAGGATTCCTACTTGTTTACCTCCTTTATCCATCCCCCCCCCTGAAACTACCATTAGGCATTATTTAAGAGGAATGCAAGCACCTGCTCACCCTTTCACTCAACTACATATCTTACAGCATAAATCAAAACAACATACCTGCAAAAATATAATATAATAGCCTTGCACCCTACCAATCATTTATCACCATGCAGCTCTAGTCCAGTTAACATCCACAATCCAACCTGAAACATCCCTCCTATTCAAACAAATATAATAGTACCACCCACCCATCACCATGCATCTCCAATCCGGTTTTACATACCTCAAACATTCCCGATCCAGAAACCAACATATTAACAGTCCTTTATAAGCACCTTAATTCTTACCTCATCCACCAGATATTAACCTCAATAATTGATAAGTTCTTCATGAAGTTCAGCATGCCTCATCAGCAGTGGGCAACCCACTAGGGACTCCCCCCCCCATACTTCACCATGTTGGCTGTCCATGCTCGCTATCTTCATAGACATTTTCATCTGTTTTCTGCCTCTGCTAGTCAACTGTAACTAGCTTTGCAAATTCAGTAACGAAGTCCCACTTTCCCTAGGACTTGCCATCCGACACTTGCTATTACACCTAGCCCTTAAACAATGAGCTCATCAATCCACCAATATATCGGGGCATGGCGGTATCTTGGAACCCACCTAGACATTGCTGCGTCGCAAGCGTTGCTGATCTGAGTCATAGCTCTTTGTACCTTGCACTCTGCAGCTCATCTACTAATGCATCACCTTCAGCTTAGCCTCCATCAGTAATTTTTTATCCAGTTTTTGGCAGGCCAGCCCTGAACATAAATATTTCTGTTGGTTGCCAGCACTGGGGAAATGGTCACAACAAAGCCTGATAGTCAGTGTGTGTGTATCCATCCTGTACATGCCTATTGGCCCCTTTCTAACCATGACATCATTGGCAAAAGTTAATTTGACAATGGATCCACCACAAATGTATATTCTGTGCCTTGATTTAAGAATACCAGACCCAAGGATGCCATAACCTCCAGTACTATCCAGCCCTTCTCGTTTGTAATTCCTGATCCCCACTTCACTGCCCATGCATTAAATCTTTGTTGTATACACAATTATTATTTTATTAATACATTTTTATCATTTAAATATAGTACTATTTATCATGATTCTAAGATCTTCAAAGTTTCTTTTTTTCTTTCTATCTTCCTAAAATTTTTATATCGGATACTGTACTTTACCAGCATAGCTTTATAAATTCATTTTATTTTAACAGAGTTTGGTAAAAGATTATTAACAGTATCTAGTATTAGTGTGAATGAAACCTCCACAATTTATTTATCAGTCGATAAAAGATTTATACTAAATTTAATTTTATACTGTATTATTAATACGAGTATTACTGTTCTGTATTCCAGGATATTTATTTTTATTTTAAAACCACTAAAATAATTATCTTTTGTTTTCAGGTTAAATATTGATAACAAAAACTACAAATATATATTAAAAACAGACGATGATGTATTTTTAGATATACCAAAACTTATAAAAGAGCTTATCACAAATAATGCTAAAAAATGGGATTGGTGGAGTTGTTTTCGATTAAACTGGCCTGTACAAAGAGCTGGAAAATGGAGAGAATTATATTTAAATTTGTCTGTATATCCAACTTTTCCATCAGGTGCAGGATATGTTTTGCATTATGAATTAGTAAAATATATAAATAAAAATTTTAAAAATCTTCCACTAAATATTCAAGGTGAAGATGTTGCAGTAGGTTTATGGTTAAATAATTTGAATCCAAAAATTAATACAGGTAAATACTGTCAATGGTCTTGTGATGATAACTGTAAAAGAGGAACCTGCAATATTATAGAATTGAATATTTCATCAATGTACACAGTTTGGGAAAAATATATTGCTTGTAATAATACCATTTGTTGGTGTTAACTAAAATACAGTTATCAAAGTTATTTAATGCCCTAATTACGCACACTTCACTTGATTCGGTACATACAGTTCACTACATTACAGTAACTTGATATAATACAGTAACATGGTTCCCACATATCCTCTAAATACCATAATATCATCACTTATTCTTTTATCATTCATATCACTTACTTTTTTATAGTGATAAAGAATTATTGTGATAGTGTATATATATATATATATATAAAGTTTACTGTAATAATTTTACTGTAATAAAATTACAGTAAATTTTATTAATCCAGTGATTATGCATTACTATATATATATATATATAAAATGTAGGATGATTTACCTTAATCCCCTATATATGCAGGAGTGTGCATTACATATTCATCTCAAATTACATTACAAACTTCAGATAAAATATAATAATCTATCATACATTTATTTATTTTATTTAAAACTTTTAATCTTTTTATATTAGGAATTTAAACTTTTATTCAGTTGTAAAAAAAAATTTAATTAAATTGTAAAAATTTTTACATGTGTAAAAATATGATGTCAAGGCATAAAATCAAATTAAAATTAAAATCAAATTAAAATAATTTTAAGTAAAACAATTATGCACGTTGTCCATTTAACTGAACTTGCTTTACTGTACTTTAATATATTAAATTATACATCAGTATCAAAATAGATGGGGTGCCATTACTGCAGCTTTCAAAATACTGTCATCCTCATATTCTGTCTGAATATATATATATTCAGACAGAATATATATTTATAGTATCTTTCTAAAATGTCTAATCCCTTCCTATTTGTATTCATATTATACTTTTTAATTTGTCCTAATATCAGATATTGTATGTTTATTCTTAATCATATGATCAGATATGTTAGAGAAACCCAGTTTACCTTTTTTATAATTTCTAAAATGTTCCAAGAATATAGCCTTAAAGGATCTACTGGCCTTTCCTATATAAATATGGTCACAATCATTACATTAAATTTTATAAATACCACTCAAATTATATAAATCAGATGAATCATTATATTTATTACTCATTAGGTGTTTTATTATGTGGTTATTTGTCTGTTACGCGGGTTTAAATTTATTATTATCATAAACCTTTGTAATATGTTCAAATTTTATCAGTATATACATATTTTAAATATACATTGTCAACTTTTTATGTGCTGTTTAGTGTTATTAAATGTGTATTATTTTTAATTTGTAACACTTATTTATTATGTATATTATCTATTAAAGAATTATCATAACCATTACATATAGCAATTTGTTTTATAATACCCATTTCTTTAAATTATTTTTATTTTCATTATACAAGGACTGTCCAGCAACTAACTTACATTTTGAAATAAAAAACCAATCAAATAAAAAAAAGAAATTTTATTATATATATTTGAAAGGGACAATCTTAAACTATTTTTCTACATAGTCACCATTTAAATTGAGGCACTTATCATAATGATGCGCAAGCTTTTCAATTCCTTCTCTGTAGAAATCTGCCACCTTAGATTTTTGGCACCCATCTTGCACAAAGTTTGTGATAACCAAGCTTCCTCAATAAATTTCATGCCGTAAACTTCATGAAATTTGGAGGAAATGAAGCGAGAGTTCCCTAATCGTAATGCAGCGATTTTCACAAACTTTATTGTTGATTTTCATCATCAGTCACAAGGCTAGGCTGACCACTACGATCCTAATCATGAACATTGGTGTGGCCATTTTTAAACTGAATGCACACACCACTGCCTCACTCCACCTTCACTCATGATTCCATTTTGGTACACCTCACAAAGTTGCTGATGAATTTCAACTGGTTTGAGGTTTTTTGCTAGTAAAAACCTAATCACTGAATGCACAATCTCACAACTCTTGAGATTTTTTATTGAAGTGCACATTTCAATAATTTACAACAAACACAGTAGAAAAATCACAGTCCACATGCCACGACAGCTTGATGTGTACTAAGTGTAGAAATGTTTTGATGCCAAGGTGGCGGCTTTATCCCCACTCATCTCCACACTAGGCATAAACGTAAGTTACTTTCTGGACCGCCCTCATACTTTGTATAATTAATTGCTCTATTTACCATGTTTATGTAAGTACTAATTTTGTGTGACCACATGTGATTTGAAGATCTATGTATAGTGGTTTTGTTAGATGTGGGTTTCCTACATACTGAAGTTACACATTGATTATTTTTATTATTAATTTCAGTATTAACATCTAAATAATTTTTTTTTTTTTAATAGTTTCAAAGGTAAATTTCAATCCACTATTGTAAGAATTTAATTTGTTCAAAATTATTAAATACTTGTTACATATAACCGGATTATAGACTACCAAAATATCAACATATCTAGTCCATAATAAAATATCATGCATATGAGTTATGCTGTAAACAACTTTACTTTCAAACTCCTGTAAATAAACCTGAGATAAAATCGACGAAAAAGGAAAACTCATCGGTAGAATGTTTTCCTGGGTGTAATAGTTGTCATCAAATTAAAAATAATTCTGTATACATATATTTCTTATAACAATAATATTTTCAATAAATATTCAAAAACTGTATTTAAGTAAATTAAAGGTCGCGTAGATATACCCAGTTTGTGTATTTTTGGTAGTTCAGTTAATAATATAACTGCACTTGGTTCGTAAGGGTACAACCTACTCTGATATGTTAAATTATTTTTATAATTGAAAATGTTGTGGTATTTTATTATTAAACTTTTAGTAATTCTTAGGAATTTTTTTAGTAGGGTCCTTTATTTCCTTGAAATCATTCTCCATTATGTTTGATGTTTGAGATCATATTTGTATAGGAAAGGCCAGTAGATCCTTTAAGGCTAGATTCTTGGAATATTTTAGAAATTATAAGAAAGGGCATGGTTTGCAAAACACTTTATTTCTTTTAAAAGCAATAAATTAGGTTTCTCCAATCTTGCAGACCATTTAATAATCAACAAACATTCAATCACCGACTCGGATACAAATTTAAAAATAAAAGAGATTGTAAAAAGATGGTGATAATAATAATAAAAAATTAAATATTTTAGAAAAATATTGTATAACCAAGTATAGACAAAAAGTTTAACTTGATTAATGTACAAACAGAGTTTGATAATGACTTCCTTATCAAACTGCGATAGATGACAGCACATTCATATAATTTATTAAATAAAAGATTTTAAATAATGTTAGTACAGTACTGTATGTGTGGCTGGCCACATGAAATATTTTATTTTGACTAACATATTTTACAACATGCAACATTTTTAATGTGTTTGAGTTTAATGTATGATTTAAAATGTTTTATTAACTGACGATGAGGGAAATCCTAGAAAGCGCTATTAAATAAAATAAAAAATAAGCATAAGTTGAGGCATTATTGAATTTTGTACTGTGGTGCAAAATTTGTCTTATATTTTTGTCTATGATGTATATATATATATATATATATATATATATATATATATATACATATATACATCAAAGACAAAAAAAGACTGCTCTATATATATAGCAATGTTACAGTAAATTTTATTAATCCAGTAATTATGTATAATTGCCTCTAATGTTGGAGAATTTAATAAACATACAATTTATTAAATATACTGGTAATTTTATATATTCTTCATATTAATATATTTTACATGTTAAAATAATTACTCTACTGTAAGCAGTAATAACTAAATTTATTATTTAAATAATCAAAACATTACTGTTAATTAGTAGTGGTTAGCATGTGTAGGTTATGTTTGGTTAGATATGTTGATAACTAACCTAACTATCAACATAACCTGACCAACTTGCACTAAACAATGTACGCCTAAATAATGTTAAATAAACAAATTATATATTTTAATTAATTACTATATATTAATTAAATTCCCCAACATTGGAGGCAATTATATATTAAGTGGTAATTATGCATAATCACCAGATTAATCAAATTTACTATAACATGCTTGTATATATTTACATAAGTTAATTACCACCAAAGGGTGAAGGTGAATTAATGTAAGAAAATGGTGATGAATATATTACCATTTCTAATATTATACTTCCAACAGTTTATAACTGTGATTGTATATATCATTTTACCATATTTTGAAAGCATCTATGATTATCATAACCATTCATCTTCATTGTCAGAGACAAGTAAATGAGCTATTTAAAATTGAATTATGATTGAACCCATAATACAAATGTAATGTTTTCCACATTTTACTTTGATTTCATTTACAATACAGCAGTTAAAGATAGTGCACTTAAAACATATTATACTTCATACATTACACAGTTTTGTTTAATGAATTTTATTTCTCATTATACTGTGTAGTACAGAATGGTTGAACACATTGTTCTGCTACAATGTACAATGTTTCAAACTTCCTCTCCTTTTACACCAAGCACTTAGCTAAAATAGTTAGTAGGGGCCAAATTATTTAATTGGGAGAGCTTAAATGAAAACTGCTTTTTAACATAAAGACCTATTTTTAAACCTAAGTCATTTGGCTTACGCTAAAGCAACCAAGTAGCAAAAGGAGTCTGTCTGTAAGCAGCCTTCTCTACCAAATACCAATGATTAATGGACAGGCTCGTAGATCTCAATATCCCTAACCTAAGTGTAGATCAGGATCACACCTATTCCTGTAGTGCTGAAAATGGAGAAGAAGGGATCAAGGGTAAGGAAAATGATAATCACTATAACTGAGGAAGTGTGTCATAATATCCCAGATAATAGTACTTGAAAACACATTTTGGGCATGTAAAAATGGGCTTATTCTAAAAATAAAGTGCTTGCTCATGTATTCTTGCTTTAATATTGATAAATCATCTACTTATCTTACTTCTTTATGTAAGAGGGTCATATGTAGGCTTACCAAATGTCTGCAATTACCATGGACAGACTGTTTTTTCAATACTTGTCCATGAAATTATATTGAGTATATTTACAATGCTTTAGTCTAGACATTTGGTTCCTGTTGTGATGGCAGTTGGCAGCACTGCTACTATTATTGACACTATGATCAAGAGTACTGCGATGCGAACAGCTGTGACGTGCAGGAACTGACACTTGCCTGCTAGCGAAACTAGTCGAGCCTGTGATGTGATACCGTTACAATACCTGCCAAGTAACCTGTTGAGGTTATTTTTCTCTTGTGGCTCATGTATTTTCAGTTACAAGTTGTATTTTACTATAAATTGTCTTACACAGTTAATTTTCCTATGGGTTAAAGACACATTTAATGATAAACTAACACATGAGTTTAAATTTTTTAAACAAGTTTTAAGTGATGAGTGAGAGAGTGTCATATTGCATTTGTGGTGTAGTGTTTTCAATATCTCATCAGGGTCATGGAAAATTGGAGATCACATAGGGATTGATAAATACAAAAAGGCACAAGAACTAATTTGATCAGATTTTTTAAGGACAAAACCTACCAACTACAAATAACTTAAATATTGCCGCTAAAGAACCAGTGTTTTCATTTCATTCAGCAAAATATAGATTTAACTTTGAAACCTCAGACTGTACATCTAAGCTTATCAAAAAACCTTTGAAGATAGATTCTCATCAGCTAGAGTTTAGTGAACTTGCAGATTAAACATCTGAAATGTTCAGTGAATATTTGGTGAGCATAATAAAAAGCATTCATTACAGAGTAAAGTTATAAACTTCTATGCAGATGATACAAATTCTAACTTTGGAGGGCGTCAAAGAAAAGGGTAACAAAACTTGTTCAGAAAATTACAAAACAAACCTAGATAGCCAAATAATAGGAGTAGGGTGCTTCACTCATATTATTAATAATAGTGTAAATAAAACATGTGAAGAGCTGCCAATTGACATTGAAGTACTCATTGCAAAAATTATATAAACATTTCCATATTTATACAACACGGGTGACTTCTTTCAAAGAGTTTTGTGAGTTTGTGGATGTAGAATACAAACAATTCCTGTCACACAGCTGAATTAAGTTTTTAAGCATGATGCTGTCTGTGGAACAAATTTTGAAATTGTTCAATGCTCTGAAGTCTTATTTCCTGGAATCAGATGGAACTAATAAATCAAAGTTTTTTACTTATTTTTTTTTTGAAAATGCGTAAAATGAAGTTTATTTGATGTTTTTGCATGGATCCTTTCAATTATTCCACAAAACTATGTTAGTCCTGGAAAGTGATAAAATTTTGGCTGCAGAAGCAAATACTGCTTAAGCTGATTTGCTTTCTAAACTAAGAAAAAGAAAGTCATCACTTTTTGTCATTTTCTGCAAAAGTTTCTATTAAAATTAAAAAAAGATGGTATGATTAATGAGGAAATGTTTTTGTCATTTTATGCGTCTACCATCACTTTATTTGGAAGAATGGGAAAATAACTTTGATGGAGTAAATACATTTTCATGGATTAGTTTAAAAGGTTCACTTGACTGGCTGCAACTAGAAAACACAAGTAATGCTGTAAACAATTAATGAGAATTCTATAAACTTTGATGAAAGAACTTCTGTAAACTTGGCCATTGAAAAACTCAAGCCGTATTGAATAGAAAAAGAAGGAAACCAAGAACCAATTACTGCTGTACAGAAATGGCAATTAGGTTTTGATGTTGTTGAATAAAACAACACAGCATATACAAATATGCTTAAAATGGTAGAGTTTTGCTTGTGTTTGCCAGTTACTTCTGGTCCAGTTGAAAGAATTTTTCAATAATGAACAATATTTGGAATGCAGAAAGGTCGAACTAGATGTACAGACAGTGAAAAGTTAATTTTAACAAAGTATAATTGCCAAATACATGTTCAGAATTTTATGATAAAATTAAAAGCGACAAAGCTTTTTTGAATAAATGTATCTCAATTAAAAAGTACAAGAACTTTGATGATAAAGAAGATGAGACATAAGCAGTTACTTGACCTAGTACAAGCAAATAGACTTTGCTTTAATTTAATAATAAAATAATGTACATTTGTATTTCTTTTTGTAATAATTCTTTGTGTGCAAATTTAAGCTACTTTATTTCATCAGTTATTTTTGTTACATTCTTAAATTCACAGGTATGTTCTTAGCCATTGTTTATTTTTTATCCAATTCCTGTAATATCACTGTTTAAATTTAATAAGTAAATTCAATTCACATATTTAATATTAAAAAGTTAATTTAAAAAACTTATTTGGAAAACTTTTACCATGCTAACATAGTCAACATGTCCTCACTTTTGACAATCTGTCTGCTTTTTTCTCAAGGTAAAGTCCTCAGTAACAATTAAAAAATTATGGTAAGCATAATCATATGAAAATAAATACCATTTCACCAAAATAAATAATAACGATTTCTTAACAAAACTATTTATTTTACTTTTATGTGTATTCTAACTTGTTGTCACCTCAGGATAACTACTTGAGCAACACATTTTTTATATACTTCATATTTGTCCAGTTTCGTGTTATCTGTACTAGTTTTATGAACTTATAAGCTATATTATTAGAAAGCTATATCAAACAAAATAAAACATCTAGAATACAAGATAATCAATAAAATAATAAAACATGTAGAATACTAGATAATCACTAAAATAACAATGTTGATTACATTAATTTTAGTTTTACCTTTAAGTAAAACTGAAGTCTGTTAATAAATTGTTACAAAATTATGTTTAAATATATATATACAGAGTGTTCTGAGATGTATTTGCTGAACTTCAGATACATTAGGACACCAAAATGAGCAAAAAAGTTAACATCAACATAAGTCCTATTTTGCTATATTTTCCTTTTGGACACCATTTTGTGATTTTCAACAAAAAATTATTTTTTATGAACGGGTAAACATATTAATTTACTATTTTTATTTATTATTAATAATTTTTATTACATTTAGTAAAAGAAAAAACAGGCAAAAAAGTATCAGGTTATGGGTAGATCAGGTGATGGTGTCACTTACTCAGAATCATTTATAAAGCCCAATAGGAAAAATCACATAGGATCAGATCAAATGATCATGGAGGTCACAGATACCAGCTTTGTCATCAAGTGTATACCGATCGATCCAGCTGTTGGGGAAAATGTCATTCAACCAATCCTGTACAGTGTTATGTCAGTGAAGAGGCACACCATCTTGCAAAATAAAAATTCCCAGATCTTGCGATCGAGGAAAGGGCCGTGTGTGCAGCATCCAAATAAGCGACTCCTGTTATGCTTGCTTCAGTGAAGAAGCAGAGCCCATAAACTTGTCAAGATATTGCACAAAAAACATTTAATTTCAGTAGGTTTCTTTTGCATTGTAAAAGTCCATGGAAATTATCTGACCCCAAAATACAGAGCTATTATGTGAGTTAGTGTTTCCACTAAAATGAAGTACTGACTCATCATTCAACGCAATACGATCAAGAAAGTTGTCATCTTATGCTGCGACATTTTGCAAAGTTGGCATGCACAGCATAGTCTGAAGGCTTCAATGCCTATAACAGCTGTAAATGGTATGGATATATCTGTAAGCATTTCCTTAGAACATTCCCCCACACTGTCATCATTGGCAGTGCTAGTTCACCACCGGCCTTCCCAACAAATTTTTTAGTACTACACAGAAAAGACTCGCTGATACATTCAATATTTTCTCAAAATAGTCTTGGTTATTCTGTTTTTAGTTTTCTTTTACACAGACATCTGGTCATTTTCATCTGATTATGCCACCAATGAATGTTATTGTCACTTGGACAATCACAATTAAAATTTCTGCGAAATGCATGTTGAACTGCAACTACAGATTTACATTTAGGAAACTACAAAACACAGGCTTTTTGTTCAATAGTCACCATCTTTGCTCATGGCGCCATCAAACAGAAAATCAATTTATTGCCATGCGCACAACTAAAACTGTCCTTTTTAATCTTTGATTCTAGCCTTAAATCAACACTGTTCACTTAATCCATGAGATATTATACAAGATTCAAATGCCAATATTCTTTTTTTGTACATATCCAGTAATTATTATTTATTCCAAAAATATTTTAATTATCAGAATGAAATGAAACTATTTACCTACCACATGATACATTACTAAGCAATTACCTAGAAAAAAATGACAAATATCTTCAAACCATTTATAAAGGGAATTTATTTTTCATTTAAAAAATCTTCTAAAATTATATATCTTACCACCCAATAAACTTCTATAAAATAAAAAATTAATTCATTTGTTGAAAAGTAGGGAAAACTTGAATATTCATAAAAAATACTTGTGGGAATTTTGTTTATTTACTCTTGTTTGGCAGTTCATCTATTATTACTGATACTGATAATAAAATATAATGAATACTAGATTTAATTTACCTAACAAACACCTAAAAACAGATACAAACTCTGGTTAATTTATGTTATTTGATTTATATACATTACATTTTAAAATTGATACAAGTGATTTAGCTTTATAGTTACAAATGTAATTTTTTCTAAAATAAACTTCATTAAATCAGGCTAGCACGACCTTCAAAAAAAAAAGGTTGTTACAATTTTTTCCAAAATGATGAGTAAATTAGTAAAAAGGTTAGTTATGTTTAATGAATTGATAACTTTTTCCAGCTATTAGTATTACCTTTATTTGCTTACTGAACATTAAAATTTTAAAAATTAATAAAACAGGAAATGTCCAGTTTTGAATTTTATATATAATATTAATTAGCTTATCATTACAATATCAGCTGATGCTGGTTTGTCCTGTAACATGAACTGCAGTTGCCAGTAAACTTAACTTTAACCTTCCCTTTCTCCCTCAACTTCAGCCTTCACTTTCTCACCACTTTTACTTCATTCCTCTTTCTTTTCTTTCTCTTCACTTTCCGCTGCTCTCTTTCTTCATTTTTCCCTTACAAGCAAATTTCACAAGTTACTGACTAAACTACTCTTTACTGCTTTATTTAAGATTTTACATACGTTATAAATACTTGAATACAGAGTATTCTGTATTTTCATCATTATATCTGCATAACTTTGATTTTTCATAAGTATCTTTACAATTATATTGAGTTTTTTTAGTGTGGTTTAAGTTAAATAAATAGTAGTCATCATAATTAATTTAATTAATTAAAGGTATAATTCAATTAAACTATTATTAAAAATCCTATTAATTTAATTATTAACGTGTTTCATTACCTTAAAAAATGAAGTAAAATTTATGCCTAAGTTAATTATTTCTTGTTTTTAACCACCAGAAAACAGATGAAAAAACAAATAGTAAAAATAAATACAAATATCCTTCATATATTTGTGGGTTTGAAAATGGTAGATCCCGAAACTGTAGTGAGTTGTATGTTACAACTTTTTTAAGCTTTTTTAAGTGGATTTAATTTATTAAACATCTTTAAACTCCAGTGAATTCCTTCAGATGGCCAAAGCATTCCTATAGAAATAAAATAAAAGTACATTGTAACTTTATGAAATATAATGTTTAAACTTTTGTAGAAGTACTACTTGTTAATACATATTTATTTTTATTATGAAGAAAAAAAGCCAAGAGTACTTGACCTTGTTATAAGAAAACAAAGTTGCAAATAATTATTCAAGGAGAAGTGTTATGGTTAGTGGTCCAGGTTTTAACATCATATATGATTACTGGGAAGACTAGTACCTGAAGCAGTCTCAGCTTTCTATTACTTGTGATGGCTCAATCCTTCTAAAGAGCTGTCAACTTCATAAGCACCTCGTTCATCAAAATAATTCTTCGTATTTTGGCTGATGAGCCCCCACCTTTACCTATTGTGGATCCTAAATGTATTAAATGGTCGGTCTACCTTTTCCAAACCAGAGATTCAATGTAAAAAATATTTTTTTAAAGATAGTCAAATATTACTATAAATCACATATCCAGTTAAAAGGTCAAGATTATAATAGCTTAAGAGAAAATTGGAAATAATTAGAATAATAAAAGATTACTAGCAAAAGAAGAATGAAAATTACAGATAAGTTTAAGATTGTGTAAATGAGCCACTCTGCTTATATCCAAAGTTGATTATTTAAAATGTCTTATTTATATTATTTTTAAGTTTAAAATGACAGATGATTCTTCTGATATATCTGGAACCAATAGTATTTAAGGAAATTAGAAAATTCTACAGTACCAGTATAAAAAGAATCTCTTATCGAACTTTAAAATATGATATAAAACCATTCATTTCACTTTGCCTTATACTCAGATTACATGCTGCAGTACTAATTGCAAGGAGAATATCTCCATTAATGTCAAGTGATATTTTTGTTTCCTGTAGTATGAAATTTCTAGAATAATCAGGCTTACTTATTATATTTGCAATACATGGAAATCCCATTGATACCCTTACTGGATCCATCCTAGTGTTTCCTCCCTACAGCAGTGAATTTCCAGGCGTGTAGCTAGTTATGGACTGAGGAATCTATCTACAACCAATGTATGCAGTTTAATACTTAAAAAAAAAAATGTTCCTGGAAGAAAAATCACTGTTGATAAGTGATCAGTTGTTTAAATTTGGTTTGATTAATTGGGGGTGAGGTGTACAGTAGTAGCTGTTTTCTATTCTGTCCATCTTCCCTGTCAGGAAAAAAACAATTACTGTAATTTTTTCTTACTAAAAAGTTGACTATATAAATGTTGATGTTATGAGAAAGAAATTGAGAAGTTAGGTTATGCAGTAATTACAGTTATCTCAATTAGATATTTAAGTCTTACTTATGTAATGGAATAGCCTGTTAGGGTTAATGATTTAGATCATCAGCAATACTTCACCTCATGACTGGGAGCTGGTGACCCAATTTATATCCCACTGGCCATCTTTTTGCCATAGCTCTTGGTACTCTGCCATTCAAATCAATATGCCTAAGGTTATTCCAGTCACCTCTTCAATTTGGTCTGGCCATCTTTTCAGCAGTTTTTCATGTGATCTGCTGTCCTCAATTTTCCCCTGTATTAGCTTCTCATGATGTTCACCAGGCCTATGGACTATATGGCTGAAAAAGCAGAGGATGTGCCAGAAGCATCTTGTAGACAACCTCTTCTGTGTATTCAGCTCATTTATAATAGAGTTGTTTGTCCTCTTTTCCATTCACACTATGTGGATAGGGCTTTCTTCTGTAGGCCACATTTCAAATGCATCAATTCTCCTCCAGTCTTCTAACTTTGTGATCTAGGTTTCAATGCCATACATGATTAACAGGAAGGCTAGTATTGAAGCAGTCTCAGCTCTGTATGCCTTGTGATTGCCCATCTTTACAAAAAGCTGTCAACTTCTTAAGTACCTCCTTCACCAAGATATACTAGTTTTCCAGGCCCTTCTGCATGATATATTTGTAGTAAATATTGAATAAGATCTGAGACAGAATGTGGTATTTTCTAGTCTAACCACCTTGCTATTCTGAACGAGGGTAACAAGATAATCAGGAATGCCCATCTCCTTCAATACTAACCACAGACTTTCTACCTGATCGCAGACTTTCTAAACTGATGAAATGATCACATCAACAATAACATGAGTAATTTAGTTGCCTAATGGTAGGAGTGCTGCAGTAGGCGTGCACGATGCAGAACAGTATCGTCCATCCTTGTTTCGCGTGAGTCTGTGTTTTACTTGGCTTCATAATAATATTATCCTACCAAAACAATAGATGTACGGCTGCTAAGTGCGCTCTAAGAGCCATGCGGCCAATACGTTTGGCCGGCTACAACGTAAGATTTCATTTATTAACTCGATACCCTATCGAAAAATACTGTAAATATAGCAAAAATATGCATCATCACTAGATTTTAAGAAAAATATGCAATAACCGGTGAGAATGGGCTAACATACAAATGCATATAATTCGGTCTCTAATTCTGATAATACCATAAGAGAAAACAGCAGTAGCTTGGATGGTATGAAAAGGACTATTTATATATTTTCACAAAATTTCAACTGATGAAAAACCACAGCTTTGTTTATGTTCCATCAACTGGTGCAAATACCTGAAGGTCAAAGAAGCTGGTAAACTTGATGGGTAAACTTGATGGGTAGCTGGTAAACAAAAATTCTATTCCTTAATCTGTTGTACAGCCTATAAAACCTGTATTTAGAGATGTAGCTAACCCTGAATTACTAAAAAAGTGTCTTCACACAAATACTCAAAACATGAATGAAATTCACAGGACTGAAATTTTTACAGCTTTTTGTAATTGTTTAGTTCCTTGTGTGGGTCCTCTAACATCAATGTCTTTGTAGTAATTCTTGATTTAAAAATTAAAATAGGTCAAATTTTCTGTAAATTTAGATGGCTTGATAAAAAAATGTTTTAACTTTTTTCAGAACCCTGATATTTTGACTAAAGAGGATTAATAGTGTCAAAATGAAATAAGGAACATTCGCCCCACGTTACATCCTCACTGAAATTTCATTTCTATTAGTCTCTGAAATAATGGGTCATAAATTAGGCTATTTTAAGATTAGTGGGATAGGGCTTGCAGTCTTACCCTATTTAAGCCATGGCCACTGAACATACACTTTTTAATCAGTAAATAAACTATTACTTATAAATAAATAAAATTTTATTTTGATTGGTACATAAAAATACATTACAGAAATCTTGTCAATATAAGATAAATTATAAATATAAAAACAAATTATAATATAAAAAATAGATGTGTTAGTCCATATTAATTATTTAAATACAAACATATGAAATAATGTTAAGGTTAATACATTAAATATAAAAAATTACTTCAAAATAATTCACAATTTATGATTGAAAATTATTTTTAATACATATTTATATCCATTCGGCCTGGCTTTTCCTATTAATATGGAAATCAAGTGTCAACCTGATAATATAAAGCCTTATATTCATTAATAAAAAAAATGTTGAATTGACTACAATTTTTAATGACTGCTTAAAATTATGAATTAGAAAAGAAATTTCTTGGGGGAATTATTTTTTTAAATTATTTTTTACTATTTCCAAAATGTAAAGGTTTCTTCTCAAAAAGACCCAAATTATGAGCCTGAGAAAAAGCAAAATCCCTATGGCGAGCATTATATACATGGTTACTTTATCAATAATTAGATTATTTTCAACAGAAAAAAATTATTTAATATACAGAGTGGTCCATTTAAATTGAACACATCTTTATCTCAAAAACTATACATTTTAGAAAAAAATGTTTCCTATTAAAGTTTCTCCATTTCAGAGGGTAAATATGTTCACAACCTATGTTGTCCTTGATAAGGTCAAATAAAGGTCATTTCAAGGTCATCTTAATTTTTTTAAATAGGAACCTACATTTTTTATTACAGAATTGAATTCTTTGCAAAAAATTAATTCATACTTTTTTTCTAAAATTCTAGTTTTTAGTTATTCATCTTCAAAAATGATGTAGACCTATAAATTGGTGTTTTTAGTTTCATTAGGTCTGACCCAACAGCTGATGTTAAATTGTAAATAAGATAAAATAAAATTTTTAATAAAAAACAACTAATGCTGACAATAATGAAGAAGAAGAAAAAGAAATTGAGCATGTAAACTCCAGCGAACTTTTTAAAATAGTCCAAAAGTGAAGTTCAGGTTGTAAATGACATTTGTCTAAGTGAATGTGTTATCAGTGTCTTCAATTAATTTTTTTACTGCTTTGTTACTCGCCAAGTATTAATAAATATTAAATTAATTAGTTTTTAATTATTGGAAATTATGGACCCATTTACAACTAGAGAAAAAACTGAGATAACTTTGCTTTACGAGGAATGTTACCGAAATGTTGAACAAACAGTAACTTTGTATGCTGATGATGATTCCCCATCAGAAATACTCCAAATAATAAGTAAATGCAAAAACCATCAATTTTGGAAAGAAAAGTCTGAAATGAAATTATTTTGCAAAAAATTCAATTCTGCAATAAAAATATAGATTTTTATACTTTGATCTATATTTTTATTGGTTCCTATTTAAAATAATTAATTTGACCTAGAAATGACCTTATTATATAAGCTGACAATACTATATAATATAAAATATAAGTTGAAAACTGACCTTATCAAGGACAACATAGTTTGTGAATGTATTAACCTCTTCAAATGGTAAAACGTTAATGGGAAACATTTTTTCCTAAAATGTGTAGTTTTTGAGATAAAGATGTCTCTCAATATAAATCGACCACCTGGTATAAAGAGGGATGGAATTGTTAATATACTGTGATTAATATAAAACTCATAGTAGGAACCATTTGAGATCTTATAAAAAATATATCTAATTCCTCTTTTTTGTAGGTAAAAAATTCTTTTCAAATTTTTTGAAAAGTACTACTAAAAGTAATATTAATAAAAGTAAATAAATATTTCAATCTTATAGTGAACTAAAGGTATTTTAAATGTAACAATGTAAAAGGCCACATATGCGCATGTACACACACATACATTTATAATGTTATTAATTCTCAGACAACATTTCCATACTTGATTTATCTTCTTTACCAGAAATCTAAATAATTATTGTTGATTATAAATAACTATTATTATTGTCATTTCCTACATTTAAAATTATTATGCTGATTACAGTATCCAGTATTCCTTCCTTTTCCATACACAATCTTTTCACATCAGCGTATTGTAAAATTAATGTTATTACTGGTGACCAATAAAATACATTTTTTTTTTTGGTTTAAGATTATGCAGTTTTAAAATATTATATAATCATACAGCATCGTAATACATCAAATTATATAACGTAATTCCTTTGGCCAATTTACACTAAGAGATTTTTAATATTACAATAAGATGTTTGTGTAAAAGTTAAAACGATAAACCTTTTAAAGACATGAAGAAATTTACTTCTAAAAACTGCAAGAATACACCCATAGTGTCATTATCATCTAAACTATCATCTAATGGTTTAATAATTAATATGTTATTAATTTAAATAAGGTGATAAAACTTGATTAATTTTTACTGGAACAAATAAATTCTAATAGCAGTTGCATACATGACACAACAAATAAAATTAGAATTAAGATATATAGAATATTAACCAAACTGATAAGTAATGTCCATGCATTCATATAACATTTAGAGATGAACGAGTAATTGACTAGATCGACTAGATGTTAAATGACTAGAAGATGTAATTGACTAGATGTTAACTAGTCAACATGTTAACTGGAAAAAATGAGATATTACAAAATAAATTGTAACTATAAGAAACATGTGATTAAAAAAGATACTGTTGTACAAAAGAATTAAAATCAATACAACTGGCTTTTTGATGAATTACAATATCAACTTGTCTAAAAGTACAGTAACAAATATAGCAAATGAAGTAACTTTTCTGAATTGTTTTTTTTTTTTTTTTTATTGGTATATAAATGAGATAAACTAACATTATTTCAATATTTTTTATTATTATTATTTTTTACTTAAATATTATTATTAAAATAACATTTTGTTATTCATAGAATAAAGTAATATTTTATTCTTCATACCTCAACTACGGTTCTCAAAACCTCTTTTACATACCTCAATTTTTACTTTCATAACTAGTTGTTTCTCATTTTCATAGCAACACTGAAAGATAGCAAAATAATACATAAAAATAAATACAAATATCCTTCATATATAAGAGGATTTGTAAATGGTAAATCACGAAACTGAAGAGAGTTATATGCTAGTACTGCTTTATTAATTGGATTGACTGCGTTCATCTTTTTCAAAATCCTATGCATCCCTTCTACAGGCCAAATCATTCCTAAAACAAAGTTAATTGGAATTATACTCTGAAAAAATATAACAACAAGATTATAATAATAGTCTGATGAGCTTCATTAATTAATTACACAAAATGTTTTAACACATTCTCTTACGGTCTATTATAAGAGTGATAATTTCAGAAAATCAGCCATTTTTAAAGTGTTTTAATCAACTTTGCTACGCTTTACTTACTTGTAATTCTGTAGGTAGTATATTCTGTATAATAAAGAGTCATTTTGAAAATACCAGAAAAGTTTCTTTCTAAAAATCTTTCACAATCTAGTGACGCTATTCATTAAGTTTAGTGAAGAGATTAGCTCCAAAAGATCTTTTAAAAGAAAAATTTCCAATACTTTGAAACTGACTCCTTCACTACTTAATACTTTTAAATTGTTAAAGTAGTTCATCATGCTGTTCAACACAGAAGATAATTCCCAAAGGAATATTGAACGTTGTATAAGAACAAACATATTTTGCTGTTCTTCTTTTTGCAAATGTAATCTACAGTCATTTAGAATGAGGTTATGTTCATTCTTATACCTAAAAACTTCCATAGTGATATCTATATTACAGAATTCACAAATTATATAACAGTAACATTATTTTCATGTTTGCTACTTTTTATAATTATACAATTGGACTTACTTTCATTTACAAATAAATTTCACTGAATGAGATGTTGAATAATTGCATGTATATCTGTGAATTTATTTACTTTTGATCAATTCATACTGGTAATGGATAATATTATTGTTTTTTCAACTGCATAAAAGTATTACATGCCAATTTTTAATCACTAATATAGTAGCTCATCTATATATATTAAAAATAAATCAGAATACTAGAATTTATTTCAGATACTCAATTGAAACTGAGGAGTGAAGTGATTGTTTTTTTTTTCACAGAGTATTATATAACAATGCATATTAGCATACCATGCCAATCAAAATTCAAGTGATATTCAGCCTTATAAGTTACACCTTTACTCTCTTCTCCATAGAGAATGGCTCTATGATGAATGGCATTACTCTCAGAGAAAGCAAATCAGACTAATACCTATTATATCTCAGGTGCTTCACAAGCATTGCCATAATGAGACTGTGACATAAAGTTTAAAGGAAAAAATTAATGTGTACCCTTTTCTGCAGGAAATAATGCTTTGCATTGATTGTCTTTACTCAACTATAGAAATTATAACATTAGTTAGATATGTTATTATAGACGAATTTTATTTACCAATGCTGAAGAAAAGAAAGATTATAAGACTGACACCGATGTACATCACAAACCTTTCAAGAGATGTGAATTCAACAACAAGGAAACCTGAAACATAAATAATTCAGGTCAATATTATATTTATACAATTACAATAACATAGTTTAAGTATTGTGATCACTTTAATAAATATTCATGTTTCTGCAAATGCTTATGTGAAGAAGTCATACAAAAGAACACATGCTATGATATATATATATATATATATTTATTTAAATTCTATTAATGCACACACACATATATATGCACACATACACGCAGTAAACTGTAGTAATAAGACAATTGTCTGTAGTAATAGGAAATTTTTAACACTTATTTTAGATAAATATGATTAGTTCATTAATACTTGTGGTGCCTCTTTTCAGAAGTTTAACGAGATCTAATAAAAATATTACTTATGAAAAATAAATGTTGCTGATGAATACAAATGTATAAATTTTAGTAATAGTGCAACATAGTAACAGGAAATATTACAGAAACTACGTAGTTAGTTGGGAATAATGGTAATGGTGTATGGAGTGATTTGAACAAGCATTTATAACTGAATGTACCATTTTTTATTCATCACCTGAATCAAAAAAAAATGCTTAATCTTATTTAATTATTATCAGATATCAAACCCAGTTCTAACACAGGGATGAATTAGTAACTTTTTTGTTCAGGGGGCCTACTGACACTGGATGATCAATCAAACAAATTCTTTTCTTAGCAGTCATGAGAATTAAGTGAAAATAATGTACAGGCAAGAAACGTTTTTTCATTCTTGAAAAAAATAATAGTTTTTTATTACTTTTATATCTGATAAAAAAGTATATAAACTTTATTCATAAAATATATATGTTATATAGGAGTAATGATAGAATTCTGTGGATAATAAAAAAACTACTCAAGCATTTGATTGGATGGATCAAGGAAAATCATGGCAAAATCTTGATCAAACCAGTATTGTAAAGAACAAGATCATAAATTTAAAAAAATAAACTGTTATAATCCATATTAATATATCAAAGTAATAATCAAAAGAAATGATAATGATAGAGCTATATAAGGAAAATAAATAAAACAGGTAAACGATACAAGAAATTTTTTAAGTTTTAATTGCTAAATACATTATGAACTTGTTACACATTAAACAAGTTGGCCAAACATTCATTCAGTTCATTAGTATTATTTAAAAACTTACAATGATAAATTATTAAAATCATATGCAAACACATTATCAAAGTACTAAATTCTCAATTAAACTTTGCTGATTTTATATGCCAGAGTGCTTTATTATCTTTCAACCAAAAGAGATCTAGATAGCGGTAACAACTGAAACTACTTCATTCATCAGTATTGCATATTAGCCCACATTTTAAAACTATTTGTTAAAATTTGGTCAGAATGAAACTCATGTTATGATGCAATTTAAATTGAGCTTGTCTCTCTAAACTGGCATTAAATTATATGGTAAGTGTAACTAATGAGAGGAAATGCAATCACAGCATTTTTTTAGTGAATCGGAACATAGCATCTCACTGTAATAACTACTACATCAGTACACTACTAGTTGGCTGCAACTATAAATTGCAGCAACAATAAATTACAGAACAACGAATTATAGAAATAGTAGTTTTGAATGTACAATTTAATCAAAAATTGTACAAAAAAATAAAAAAAGTAAAATTGTATTGCTTGGTTAACACAGTTGGTAATAATTTCCAATAACCCTTAAAGTCTGAAGAAAACTAAATAAAGTTAAATTTGAATCTAAAAGAAGAGCAGCTAGTAGAGTGGTACAATAATAAAAAATATTAATATAATATACAAGCATGAACCTTATCATACACTACAGTAGAGTGGTACATACTACAACAATTACAAAAAAGCTGTAAAAAGAAGGAACTAGCTTAATTTATTATAAAAAATATCAACCTTTTAATTTTCTTGTGGAAAAAAAATCTTGTCTAGAAATAAATCTAAAATCAGTTGATCTGAAAGCATTCAAACTATTATACCATCTGGCTGGTTAATGTTGATTGAAAAACTTTACATGATGATTCAAGAAGTGTTGAAACAACCTAAATTTAAATTGTTAGAATGAAATTAATATTAATATAAACTATCAAATATTTAATAGATAAATATGCATTACCAATGTAATGAAGAAACACAAACAGGCATATGAATTAATTAAAAACAAGAAAAATATTGAACTAATTGATGTTCCTCCAGGTATCATATTTTATTTTATACTGGAAAGGAAGCTCTAAGTTAAAATTTTCAAAAATATAATATTTTGTATGAAAATGGTTTCAAATTTTATTTACATAATTCTTATCCCTTGAAATCCTTTTTGCTAAAATTCTCCCCATTATGTAAGTCAGAAAAAAATAAATATTGTAACATTCTCTTTGTTTTAATTTCATTAGTTAAAATTTCTGCTAAAATGTATCTTTACAGAATAAATCTTAAAAAACCACCTTACCAAAAAGGGAGCAGTTTTTTGGCTCAATTATTTTTTGTTGGTATATGAGTGAGTGACTAACGATACCAATTTTTTTTCTGTTAAATGAAATGTCAAAATCAAATTCGGTGTTTTTCTAGAAAAACTTTTGGGAACCATACAGTTATCTATTATATAACATGACTTAATCAGAACCTCAAAATATTAACATCATAAAAATTAGGTTATAAAATACGAACGATATGCTCTCTATTTAACCTTTACCACTCACCTAACTGTAGTTATCTAAACAAATTTATATCTTCAATCATCCTAAAAATACACACACGTGTGCATGCATGTGCACACACTTTATATATATATATAAACAGAATATTAACAAAGTACGGCAACCTTAAATAACAATCGTTTAACATAGAGAAATTAAATTTATCAAAAGTTCCTACTTCAAAACAATTTATATTTTGGCAGAGCACTGAAATTATTCCAGGCGATACACCCTCAAGCATGGAAATATCCAAACCACCTCAAGGGAAGGCAACTCAAACATTTTTAATAGAAAGAAAAGAATTAAGGTACGTTATTTTAAAAAGCAATGAAAAGACAGGAAGACTACACACAACCCAAACCAAAGTGACAGCCATTTAATATTATTCACAGCTAGCTTCAAAAGTAGTCTTCAGTACCTTTAAATAACTGCTTAGGAATGAACCTAAAAAAAATAATAAAATCTCTACCACAAAAAATGATCTATTTCTCAGTATGAGACCACCACAACCTCAAGCCTAAATGGGGGAGCAATTAAAAATTTTAAGTGTAAAAAGAGTTGTGACAGATTATTTTAAAGGACACTGAAAAACAAAAATTTTGTTTAATATAAAAATATCTTAGGTTACAACAATCCTAATCAAAGCAATGTCCAGTTAATACATTTCATGGCTAATTTCAAAAGTGGTCTACAATACAACATAAGTAAGGGTTTCATAAAAAAATAAATTGTTTTAAGACTAAATCTCATTTTTCTGTTTAATTGTAAAAACAGAAAAACTAGTTAAGGTTTTTACAATTAAACTTAGTTGTCATACTCTGTTAACACTGTATGAACTACTTACTGCTACTACTTTGTTAACATGTATGTATGTGTGTGTGTGTGTGTGTGTGTGTGTGTGTGTGTGTGTGTGTATACACACACACACACATATTTATTAATAAAAAAATCATTTGGATCACCTCATCCATTCTTGTGTTTCATGTTCTGTATTAAGTTATTTACATAACTTAATAGACATATGAGGTTTGATAAAAAATATGCAGAATTTTTTTTTTAATTTCCCATCTGCATAAGTCCAATTGTCACAGGTTTTTTTTTTGTTGTTATGTTGGTACACTTGTACGTACATATATTTACACTAGTAGTTATATTGGATACTTAGTTTATTGTTGGATGTTGAAAAGGTTACATGTGTTTTGGTATGGTTGGTGATTTTTAAATTGCAGAAAAAATGGAACAAAGAATTTGCATTAAATTTGGCTTTAAGAATGGAATAAAGTGCAGTACCACATTGGAAATGATGAATGTTGCTTTTGGCAATTATTCCACAAGTAAAACAAGCATTTACAAGTGGTACAAATGTTCCCAAGAGAGCTGTGAAGACATTAAAGATTGTGAGGGCTCTGGGATGATGAGCATTCCAGCACATCAAGATCCAATGACAATGTCAAAAAAGTGAAAAAAATGATTATGGTCAATCACAGAATCACTATCAGAGACCCAAAAGTAAGGATTACTACCTGGAGGTTGTATGCCGTTTGCATGAATCAGTCCGAAGAAAACACCTGGATCTAAGGTGAAATGATTCATGGTAATTACACCACAATAATGCACCTGCTCAGACTTCACTGCTTGTTCGTGAATTTTTAGCCAAAAATAACATTGTTAAGATGTCTCAGCTTCAATATTTGCCACCCTGTGACTTCTTCCTACTCCCCAAGTTAAAAAGAACCACAAAAGATGATGTTTAACCATCACTGAAGAGGTAAAGGCAGAAACACTAAAGCAGTTACACGCCATATTGAAAATTGCGTTCCAGAGGTCTTCAAAGATTGAAAAAAGCACTGGCACAAATATTTTACATCTGAAAAGGCATACTTAGGAGGTAACAAAATCAATATTGATGAATAAATAAAGATTTTTTGAAAAAACTTAAATTCTGTATATTTTTTTATCAAACCTTGTGCATAGACATTCTAATTTATGTATAAGCAAAAACAGATTTTTTTTAATAAATACCCAAAGTCATTCCACAATACTCTGCTAGAAAGAATATACATAATGAAAGTAATTTGTTTCCATTGGTTTTTATATTAAAAACTCCATAAACTATAATAAAAACCAGCATGTTCTGACAAACTGCTATAATTGATTGTATACAAAAATGAGCAATCACCATTTCTAAACCAGTCAGTCCTAAAACAAAATACATCAAATATCATTAATTACAACAATGAAGAATTAAGAAATGAAGAATCATTTATAATGAATAATTTATTCAACCCTAAATATCAAGTACAAAATTGTAAAAAAATTACTTAATTTAAATGCAATAATAGATTTTTTTTTGTTTTCAGTCATTTGACTGGTTTGCTGCAGCTCTCCAAGATTCCCTATCTAGTGCTAGTCGTTTCATTTCAGTATACCCTCTACATCCTACATCCCTAACAATTTGTTTTACATATTCCAAACGTGGCCTGCCTACACAATTTTTCCCTTCTACCTGTCCTTCCAATATTAAAGCGACTATTCCAGGATGCCTTAGTATGTGGCCTATAAGTCTGTCTCTTCTTTTAACTATATTTTTCCAAATGCTTCTTTCTTCATCTATTTGCCGCAATACCTCTTCATTTGTCACTTTATCTACCCATCTGATTTTTAACATTCTCCTATAGCACCACATTTCAAAAGCTTCTAATCTTTTCTTCTCAGATACTCCAATTGCCCAAGTTTCACTTCCATATAAAGCGACACTCCAAACATACACTTTCAAAAATCTTTTCCTGACATTTAAATTAATTTTTGATGTAAACAAATTATATTTCTTACTGAAGGCTCGTTTAGCTTGTGCTATTCGGCATTTTATATCGCTCCTGCTTCGTCCATCTTTAGTAATTCTACTTCCCAAATAACAAAATTCTTCTACCTCCATAATCTTTTCTCCTCCTATTTTCACATTCAGTGGTCCATCTTTGTTATTTCTACTACATTTCATTACTTTTGTTTTGTTCTTGTTTATTTTCATGCGATAGTTCTTGCGTAGGACTTCATCTATGCCGTTCATTGTTTCTTCTAAATCCTTTTTACTCTCGGCTAGAATTACTATATCATCGGCAAAACGTAGCATCTTTATCTTTTCACCTTGTACTGTTACTCCGAATCTAAATTGTTCTTTAACATCATTAACTGCTAGTTCCATGTAAAGATTAAAAAGTAACGGAGACAGGGAACATCCTTGTTGGACTCCCTTTCTTATTACGGCTTCTTTCTTATGTTCTTCAATTGTTACTGTTGCTGTTTGGGTTCCTGTACATGTTAGCAATTGTTCTTCTATCTCTGTATTTGAACCCTAATTTTTTTAAAATGCTGAACATTTTATTCCAGTCTATGTTATCGAATGCCTTTTCTAGGTCTATAAATGCCAAGTATGTTGGTTTGTTTTTCTTTAATCGTCCTTCTAGTATTAATCTGAGGCCTAAAATTGCTTCCCTTGTCCCTATACTTTTCCTGAAACCAAATTGGTCTTCTCCTAACACTTCCTCCACTCTCAATAATAATATGAAAAATATTTTTTTCCCAATATTTAAAAATGTTAATCTTATTAAAATTAATTAAGTGAACTATGTTGCGTGTATGTTATATATACAAAGCCATAATATTTGTACAGACATGACATGAACCACAAGTCACTTCTTATTTCATAGTAAATATTTTGCTTACCTTGTTAAAGATGTGTTTAGAAAGGTCAGCGAATGTTTTAGGACAATGTGTACTTCTGCAGTACGAAGAATAACAACTTATTATCAAACAACGGTTCAAGAAAATGCAATTTTTTATGAAAATCAAATTATTTTTTTAATATCCTATCCTACTAAAGGACATTTCTATGTGGGTTTGTGTGTGTGGGTGGGTGTGTGTCCCTTGGCTTAGTATCCCCCTTAGCTTTAGTTTATCAAAACTTATTAACAAGATTTCCTTATATGTGAATTCGCTCGAATCAATGCAACTTCCTGTAAACACGTATGGATTTATTGTCGTCCAACTTCTAACGTCAAAATAAACGACTACAATCCCTCAAGATTGTGGAAGGAAAAGTTACTCTGGTGAACAAAAAATAATTCTTTTGTGTCAGGAAGAAAAATATGTGATTCTGATAGTATGTATTTTCCTGAATTTAAATACGATATCAGTTTTTCCCCATCACGCAAGGTTTCCGACAGTCAGGCATTTATAATTTCAAACATTTTAATACTTCCTGCATTCTTAACTACGCAATATTCAAACATCTGACTCACCTAGAAAGTAAGAAATGACGATTTTCTGCTATATTTTGCCTGTGGAGCATATCCCTCTTGATGGTTCAATAATAATTAGCCACTAAATTAGGATATATTAGGATTCCATTTGCCTTGATATCTCTTTTCCATAGCTGAAATATCCTGATGAAAGTGTTCCCCGTGCTCATTGCTCACTGTGCCAAGGTTTTCCAGGAAGAAATCTAGGTGCAAGTGCTAGAAGTGTACTTTTATGGACATATTACAACCCAAATTTTTATAAGATTGTTGACAATATCTCTGTAACTTTACATCTTTCAATTTCCGAAAAAACTGAGTAACAATTTTGAATGCTTGTCAAGCTGCTTTCTCCATTGGATTCAATAGCATTACTGATTGTATTTGTGGATCCACAAACATTCCTTCTTTAATTTTTGCATCACTAATTTTAGGAAACTTCTGTTTTAAGTACATGAAACCAGGAGTATTGTCCATGGCCTTGATGAAATTCTCATAAATCCTAGTTTGATATGTAACAGAGGTATAGTTTTAGGACTACACAATTGGTCATGTTTCACATTTTTCTATTCAGGAATGAGTGATTCGCGTTTAGGCCATTCTTTTCTAATGAAAGGGTTTTTTCTGTCCCTACTATCCTATTCATACAAAAAAACAACAGTATTTTGTGTAACCAAGCTGCAGACCAAGAACAAGTGCAATTACCTTCAAATCACCACAAATATTCCATTCATACACTGCATATTGAATCTTTCCCAATATGAGTTTAAAGTTTTCATATATTTCTTTCATACTAGCAGAGTGAGCCACAGGTACTGATGGGACTTTATTGCGATTATGCAGAAGCACAGTTTTTAAACTAACTTGAAGAATCAATGAACAAGCGCCATTCTGTTGGGTTATATTCATTACAAAGTGTCTCCATAAGAGAAGAAATATCATTACAAAACAGTAAGCCATTTTCTTCAGAAAAATTGTTTTTTTTTAGAATGACGATTACGATAAGTACATATCTTTGTATTCTTTTGGAAAAGATTCCATCCTTTTAGCCGGGAAACAAGCTTTTCAGACTGTTTTTTTGGATAACTTTAAATTTCGTATGAGATTGTTAAGATTTTCTTGAGTCAGTAAATGAGGCTCAGATGAACTGCTTTGTTTAAAAGCTGTTTCACCAGAATCTGTTTCTTTTTCTTCCTTACTTCCCTCAGACTCTGAGCTCTCTTCATCCAATGTCACATGTTCTGGAGGCTTTGCTATGAGCAATTCTTTGCAGTGTGGAACTGGTCTCACTGCAGATTGCAAGTTAGGGTATACCACTGTATGTTTTGATTTTGACATAATCCCTTTAATGTTTGTTAAAAAGAAATAACAGTCAAAAGAGTGATTTTTGTGTTCATATCATAGGGCTAGCAAATGGCATGTGGTGTGTGCTGTTTTTTCATGCAGTGAGAAGCCTAAAATACGATAAACAGCAGCCTTGTTTGGTCCTCAACTTTACACCCAATATAAAAATCATAACACTTTTTTACTAATGGAGTAAGATTTCATCTTGGGACTTGAGCGTCACTTCACCACATACATAACAAAAATTGTTAGGCTGATTTAAACAAACTCTACGCATTTTGTAACTAACAACTAATTAAAAGAAATAAAGTTGTAAATAAGTAATACATAATAATTTAGACACACAAAACACTCACAATGATGAGTTTACAGGTTCACTACTATCTCACAACTGGCATCGTTCTAATGAACGTTGCTACACTAGATCATGTTTGTACACGTCTGAACCTGCAGGACAGTAGCAATGCTACCCCTTGAGTTAGCTTATTTGGTCCCATCATATTTGTAATGCTCTAGGAGCTTTTACTTGACAATGGAAAAATGGATGATAAAAACTTTTTAAATATTTTTAAAAATTAAGAAAACCAAAGAACTGTGGGTGATGGAGAAATTCCGAATACATATTTGACAACAGGATAAAAAACACCATTAAATACACCTATTAATATTCATGAGACAAAAAAAACTAGTGTTTATCAAATGAAACTAGTGTTATCAAATGAAATTAAAAGTCCCACCTTTAAAGGCTTTATCGAGTTTCTTAATTCAAGTAGACAACTTCTAGAAAATATTAATGCATTAACTTCAAACATGCAAGTGAAAACAGAAAACGAAACCAAAGAACAGTATTACAACAATACAGTCAAATCTTCTACCAAACACTTTACTTTAAATCCTAATAAGCAATATAAAGGAAATAAAGTCAGTTATTATTTAAAATTTAATTCTAAGCAATGTTCTGTAATTCAAAGCATCATTTACAACATTCTAAAACTTTTTTAGATTTGTCCATCAATGAATGCAGAAACGTTTTGAGGCATAATAACTGTTGTTTTATTTGTTTAAATAAAGACCATTCTATTAGAGTGTTACTCAAAACATTTATGTATGATTTGTACTAAAAAACCATAATACACTCGTTCACCCGGACAAAAATAATGATTCTAATTTAGATAGCAATAAGCCTGAAAGTAATACCTATTGCTCATTTAATAATCAGTCAAACGAAAATAGACTTTTATCAACAGCCATATATACCTCCAATGACATATATGGTAATCATCATTCATGTAGAGTCTTATTAGATTCTGGTAGCCAGGAAAATTGTTGCACATATAAATTTTCCTGAAAATTAGGTCTCACAACTCATTAAAAATGATCTCCTTATTTCAGGCATTCAATCCATATACAAATCTCAATCATTGGGAAATCTCAATCCAAATTTAGAGTTACACTTACATTACAACCTTGATATAAGAACTTTTCATTCAAAGTGCAATGTGCTGTTTTCTCTGATATATCAGACAGCCTTCCATCAACCACAATTGACATTTCTAATCTTAATTTTCCTCGTAATATATTTCTAGCAGATCCCAAGTTCAACATAGCAAATAACACTGATATACTGATTGGAGCTTAATTCTATTTGAGTTTTATCTTGCCTGAGAAATTCATTCAAAATTCCAGATATCCTGTTATTCAGGAAACTAAATTAGGATATATACTTAGTGGTCAGTCGCCTTCCTAATTACATTAAGGGTAACAATAGTATTGCATCTTTTCTTGGTCGTAATCCTCATGAAAATCTTTCAACTTTTGGAATTTCGGGAAAACTGAAGAAATTAATACTGATGCTTCAGTTAATGAAACCTCCACATGTGAAGATTTTCAGTCCAACAATACTCGAAATAATCAAGGTAAATTTGTCATGTCGTTACCACGCGAACATAATAACATTCAACTAGGTGATTCTTTTGTTAATGCTAAAAATAGATTTTTATCTTTAAAAGAAAACTAATCAACAATGCCAACCTTAAAAAGGACTACTCTGCTTCAATTCAGTAATACTTAGAATTAGGTCACATGTCATTACTCAGTTCCAATCATTTGTTAATTAACAAATCAAATGTGTGCTATTTACTGCAGCATCCATTATTCAAGCCTTCTAGTCTAACTACTAAACTTCGAGTTGTCTTCAACAGTTCATCTAAAAGGACTATTAGCCTATCCCTTAATGATAATTTATTAGTCAGACCTGTAGTCCAACAACACCTATTTTCTATATTGTCTAGATTCAGAATCCATAATAATGTCATTATGCTTGACATAGATAAAATGTATCGTCAGGTATTAGTTAAACCTACTGAATCCAATTTATAACGTATTCTTTGGTGTGATTCTCCAGATCAAGAAATAAAACACTTCGCATTACAAACCATAACATATGGAACTGCTTGTGCACCATATTTAGCCACTAGATGTCTAATTCAAATAGCTAACGAAAATGAGAATGACTTTTCACAAGCCCCTAAGGCCATTTGAAATGATTTTTATGTTGATGATCGTAAAACAGGTTCAGATAACTTAAATGAAGTTATTCAACTGAAAATTGATATTTCTAAATTATTACAACAATTTGGTTTTCCACTCCATAAATAGTTTTCAACCCTTTCTTCTTCTGAACACAATTCTTCCCTTTCTTCAAATCAAGAACAGAATTTATGTACTTTAGGAGTTCTTTGAAATAAATCTTCAGACATGCTACTTTCCAAATTAATCATTCTAATGATTCTAAAAGGCACACTAAAAGAAATATTCTGTCTATTATAGCAGGTGTGTTTGTTCCTGTAGGACTCATTGGTCCTATTATTTTCTCACATAAACATTTTATGCAATTGTGGCAACTTAAAATTAATTGAGAAAAAATATTGCCCAACACATAATTAACACGATGGTTAAATTTATACGAATTGCATTTGACTGAATCAAATAAAATAAATTGTTCCATCACACCTAACATTGATAACAGAATTAATTCTATACAAATAGATGAATTTTCCAATGCCTCTATAAAGGGCTGTAGCTGTTTGATTTACATACAAAGTAAATCGCACAGCCAATCAATCGCAAGCCAATCACACAATTTCTTCTAATTTACTTTGTTCTAAATCTAAATTAGAATAGTCCTCGGGATTTTTGACTAAAACAAATTACACTACCAAATTAAAACAAATTACTCTACCAAGACTTGAACTTTATGGTTGTTTACTACTTAGTAATTTATTATTAAAGGTAGTTTACTTTCTTAAACATATATGTTGATAAAATCACTTATACACAGATTCTACAATAACACTACATTGGATTCATGGACAACCATCTAATTGGAAAGCGATAAAATTTCTGAGATTCAAAAAAATACTTCATATGCTAATTGGCATTATGTCAAATCCTCTGATAACCCAGCAGACATATTGTCTAGAGGTTGTACACCAAGTAAATTACTTGACATGTCATTTTGGGGGCATGGTTCTCAATGGTTTTCACAATTTTCTTTTCATAGGCCAAAACTTAATAATATTACTTTTAATAACTGTAATATGAATTCTGAATGTTAATTAGAAAAATGCAAAAATATAGTAACATCATTTGTATCTACTTCTTTGTATACATTATTTGACTACACAGAACAATTTTATCCACTATATACTTTAATTCGCACATTACTTTCTGTTTTAGATTTTTTCATAATGCTAAATCAAATCAATTGGAATGAATCATTGGTTCCTTAACTACAAGGGAATTAAATCATACTCTTAACTTTTTTATTCAACAATCACAACACATGCATTTTAATAATGAAATAAATATTAAAAACAATCAAACTATTTCTAAGGATAGCAAACTTATATCACTTGATCCATTGCTGGACAATTTAGGCTTACTATGTGTAGGAGGCAACACTATATTACATTTACATGTTAAACATCCTCTTAATTTAATCCAAATGCAAATATTACAAAAATAATTATTAATGCTGAGCATTTACGTCTTCTGTATTCAAATATTCAATTGACACTTCATTCTTTAGAACAGATTATAAATGGTAAAAGAATTATTTCTTTTATCATTCGCAAATGTATGATATACTTTCGATATAATGCAAAATGCAGGTGCAACAGCTTGGGTAGCTACCACCTTCCTGAATAATTCTTTCCTGACCAATTCTCTACTTGCACAGGAGACCACAGCGGTCCAATTATGATTCCTCATGGCAGGCAGAGGTCTAAGACTTGAAGTAAATTATATAGAACTTTTCACATGTTTCACTACTAAAGCTATACATTTAGAATTAGTTTCTGATCTCACTTCACACTTGTTTACTGCAGCATTTAAAAGATTTATATCATGTAAGGGTTGTTGATTTACATGGTCCATTAAGAAGACCTATTCATAAGTATGCCTTATTACCAATCTCAAATGATTGATTTTAGTAATATTTTTATTGATTTAATCATATTCATACTATTGTTCTTGTAATTTCATATAATTATATTCTTAGAATATGACTATTAACATGCTCATAAATAATGTTTTAATATTTATAACCTAATTTACATTATGATTTCACATTTATATTATACGATTATGTATTGATTTATATATAAATTAAATTATTCAATTGTATTATTATTAATCAAAATACTACTTACAGATTATATTTATTACGAGCTTTTTAATTAATTTATTACATATTTATATGAGTACTATTAATATTATATCAGAATGAATGTAATTACCATTTCAACTAATCATAAATATTAACAATTGAATTATATTATTGTCCATTTATTCACAATTGATTTGTTTCACATAACTTGTTTGTAATTCTATTGAAATGCTTAATTATGGATTGCATAATGTATGTAACTTATTGTAATTACAAAAATCATATGATTCAGTTTATTGTTTGTAATAGTTTCATTACGTTAAACTAAAAAAAAATCATATGCTTTTTGGCGAGCAGTTACGTTAAGACTCAGGTTTCATTTCATGTTCTTTAAATTCTATTAAAAGGAGGAACTTTAAAATTTTATTTAAAAAACTTTTAAATTTTAAAAATCATGTATAATTAATTTATAACATTGTTACACATAAGAAGCATAAGTTTGAATCTATATATATATAAAAATGAATGTTTGTCTGTCTGTATGTCTCTTATGACTTCCTAAACCATTCATCCGATTGCTATGAAACTTTGGTAAGTTGTTGTGCACATGCCTGCGAAGGTTTCTGAATTAGTTTGGACCCACTAGGTGGCGCTGTGGTCGAGATATTTTGAAAAATTGTATTTATGGTCCGATATGGATTATATTCAGAATATTACTTACATGGAAAGAAATACCTCTAAAAAAATATGGACCCGCTAGATGGCACTGGGGTTGAGATATTTGGAGAAAATTGCATTTATGGTCAGATTTGGGTCATATTTAGAATATATATTAGTTACGTGAAAAGAAATATTTTTACAAAAAATGGACCTGCTAGGTGGCGCTGGAGTTGAGATATTTGGAAAAATTGTATTTATGGACCGATCTGGCTCATATTCAGAATACATATTAGTTATGCAAAAAGAGAAATTTTTGCAAAAACTACACCCGCTAGGTGGCGCTGGTGTCGAGATATTTACGAAACAAAGAAAGAAATATATAAACTTTCTTCTTCTATAGATATAAAGCAATGTTTATATGTGTGTTCACTATAGACTAAAAAACTACTAGACTGATTTACACTACTGGTCCGATTTAAAAGGAAAGAGGGGAAATGGGGAAAAGAAAAAAGAACAGGGAAATAGGGATAAAGAGAAGAAGGGAAAAGGGAAAAGGTAAAAAGAGAAAAAAGTTGAAAGGGAAGAAGGGAAATAGGGAAAAAGAGATAAAGTGAAAGGTTAAATTTTATGAAGTTCCATAATGTTAATCTTTTTAATGTTTTACCAAGCTTTCAATTGTATTCATTTAATACATATATATATATATATATATATATTGAGTATATTTATATATACTCAAACCTAGCAATAGTGAAGCATTGCCATGTCTGCTAGTACTATAATAAAAATAATTTGGGATATAATCAAAACAAACACTTTTATTTATTTCAATGAACCAGCAAATAAAATAATACTAAGAATAATTTAAACCCAACCAAGGTATTAAACCAAGGTGGCAAATTATTCGACAATACTAACCTACTTGCACATCATACAAACTGTTGAGCAAGATCACTGAGAATCTTGCTCAATAAATTTCTCTAACAAATTTCAACTATTATGAGATAAACAGAATAAATTATATAAAAATTAAACAATCTTATACTTAGTATAGGTGAATAGGTGGTAAAACCTCAATTACAACAATAAACAAGTATAAGCCAAATATGAAAACTACTAAACTGGTATAATAATCACAACTACTTTTTAAAAAAATTCACAAGGTTTAAAATTATATATCTTATCTGAAAACATATTTTTAGCACCAATAATCTACACAAAATGATTAGAGAAGTATTATATTAAAAGAGTACTGCTGTAATATTGAATCAACAATTATCTGCATTGCAGCTGTAAATTTTATTTCAGTCAAAAAAAAATTATAATTTTTCAATGGTTCCTTAGCTCTTCAATGCACTTCTACCATCATTCTATAGTTTTTTAAACCCCGATAAAAAAATGGTTTTGATTGAGCAATAAGCAATGAATGCCCTACTGACTTTAGATCTTGGTAGGAGGCATATCAATGGTCTCTTAATATTTCTTTGAGTGGACCAAAGAGGTGATCTGAAACACACGAATCAATGCCTACATATTTGTATGTTTATTACTGAGTGTTATAATAAATTACTGAATGTATTCCTACCATTTCAAACTGATTAAAAAAAATCAGGTTTTTAAGTATGAAGAACTTTCATTACCTTCTGTCAATCTAGATAAAGTAGTTTAGTTTGAAACTTATACTATTCAATGTCACATTATCAGTAAAAAAAGCCATTAAAAAAATATATTCCAACTGAACAGATGACTACAATGTAGATTGCTACAGTGGATATAAATTTACATAAATAACATGCATTTGGAATCTGCAGAGTACTCAAGGAAGAGTTCAGGTCTCAAAAAAAGCATTTCTTATATAACATCTTTAATAAAATAAAGTGATTTTAAGATTACTAGGAATTTTTTCATTTAAAGGCAGTGATCATGCCAAACCTTGGTGCAAAAATACAACAGAAATTACGTAACACTTTTTGCAAATTTGCAACATTATCTATCACAAACCTGATGCAGAGGATCTTTCATTAAGCCCATTGTTTTTTTCATAAACCATGGCAGAAGACGTATAAACATATGCTAGGTAGAGCAGTATCCTTAAAAATAAATATTTATTAATTGGACAAAAGATTTTAACTGCTTTGAAAGTAAATTATAAAGCAACTTTTTGAGTATTTTGTATGCAGTCTGATGGTTTTTTGAATTAACCATCATGTTACCTCATTTATTAGAGTAAACGTTTGCTGCATACCATCACAAGAATAGAATTAATCTTATTTTTATAAAAATAAAAAAAAAGTAAAGATTTATACAATAAGTAAATAAACAATCATGATCGAATTTCACTTACTTACCAATAAGCAAAATTTAGAAGAATATGATAAAAATCTGACACATTAAGTTATCAATAACTGACAACTTAACCTCATAATTGACAATGGAAAATATTCTTTAATGTAGAGCTTTAAAAAACGTTTTTGACTCATAGAAGTTAAAAGCCAAGACAACTAATACCAACATATTTAATAAGTGTGAACTTATCTACAAGGGTCATTCATATAAATCAGAATTTGTTTGCATAGTTTTATTGATATTAGATAAAATTACAATTAAATTTTATCAATATCATTTTATTTTATAAATATAATGAAATATAATTAATATCAATTTATTTTATAAATAAATTGATATTGATATGTAGAAAAATAAGGTATTTCTCTACATAGTTTCCTTGAACAGAAATGCATTTTCTCCACCAGGTAGGTGGTTTCCAAATCCCTTTCATAAAAAAAAAAAATGACTGCCCCAAAAATAAATTGCCCACATAATGCTCGACTATGGCAATGCTTGTCTTTGAATTTTTCCCCTCCTAAAACTTTTTTTAGCAAAACAAACATGTGGAGATCACATGGTGGCAAGTCTAGACTGCAAATTAGGTGTTCAAGAGATGTCCAATGAATTTATCACAAGTCTGAGCTGCTGTATGTGGCCATGTGTTGTCGCGGAAAAGGAGGACATTGTGAATCACTTGCTGGTATAATTTGTTATGATAAGCATCCCTGATGTCACCCAACAACTAGTAGTGTGCTTAATTTACCACCATTCATTCATACAGGAAACAATCAGTAGCACACTTTTTGAATTCCAAAACATAGTTGCCAGAACTTTTCTAGCACCCGAGTATTTCTTGGACTTGTTCAGTGCCCCTACACACTTTTCCACCACTCCTTCTTCCTCAAAGTAATTCAGAAGCCTCTGGCAGATGTTTTTTCTGGACATTTCTCTATACTTAAGTGTGAAGACGCAGAACCTGTTAGTGGCAATGGCTACTAGTCATTGGATTTATTGCATTTTCTTATCCTAAAATTCTTACAGTGAAATAATGTCTAACAATGATAATAAAATATTCTATAAATATCAAGTTGATCTTGTGAGAATTCATGCTGACAACTGAAAAGGATATAAATGAATGCAGAAGCAATCGTTTGTATTTGATAGAAAAAACAAAAGAAGCTTGCATGAATAAAGTTGAAATTTTAAAAAAATGACAAATAATAAGGAAGAAAGAATCAAGGATAATTTAAAAGGAGTGAGTGGTGGGAAAGAATGATTACTAATTGGAATATTTTATAATACTGGCAATGACCCTTAAATATGGATATAACAAATGCTCTCTTGAGATACTTAAAGAAAGACTTACTTTCGAAGCATAGAAAATTCGGTAATGAAAATATTTATTAATGAATAGTGAATAACTCCTTTGATTTCATAATAATTATAAATACAATTAATAAAATTTAGAGTTAAAAAACTTACGAAATAATGTAACCACTTAATGGAGCATATCGTATATCATAACTGTCATATACTGGAGGATTGACCTACAAAAACAAAAAATTAGTTATAATTCAATTAATTTCTCCACTGTTATTAGTTACCAGATTAGATCACTGTTATTAGTTATTTAAAACGTGTTTACAAAAATAGCAAAACTATTTTCATCAGTAAAATAAATGCGTGGCGGAATGGTAGCATCTCAGCCTTTCACCCAGAGGTCCCAGGTTCGAATCTCAATCAAACATGGCATTTTTTATACACAACTCATTTCCGTATTCATATTCTCATGTACAAGTTTCCTTATAAGCTTCTGTGGTGAATTAATTTATCAGTCAAAGAAAAATTGTTCTGAAAATTCATTTTATTTACATGTATAAAGAACAATGTGTTTCAGAAATATTACAAGTAATAAATACTATTAAAAATTAAAATTTAGGTATTTTATAACTAAATTAACATTGTATCTGGACATAGTTAACCAAAATATTCCATAATGTAAAACAAAATTTGTAAACCCAAATAGAGATCACAGTTAGGATGGACAAGACTAAACTACCCAATTCAGAGGCAGTCCGTTTATTGGTTGACTATCACTTTTCTCATTCTCCCCTTTCCTTATACTTTATTTCTTTTCCTTAGGTGTGTGCTATAAGAAACAGGTCAGCTGTTCCTCTCTTCTACCTGAATATTATCCTGACTTAATTTCTACCAACCAATCAGTACAGCAGCCTCTTTTTAGTGAGCTTTAACCTCAAATTGTAATCATCTTTCTTTTTGTCCTGAGAAACTATCCAAGGACTCCTGCTTCCTCTCTGAAATTCGCACAAAAAGCTTAACATGCAGTTAAGATGCCAACACGATAAAACCCAACATCCTATTCCTCATAAAATCTAACCTAATTTAAGGATTTACAAGGGTCCAGGACGTGCCATAAATTACTTCAATTGGTAGATCATTCCTTCGCAATAACCACTCCTTTTTTACCATTGATCCTTTCTTCCCAATAGTCAGCTCTTGGGAGTGAAGAACTTGATAAAGAGTAGGTGCCCTCTTGTTATTGTCAAACAGGGAGGGGACTGCTTTTGGGCTAGCTGGGACTGCATACTACGCCTGAAAACCAAGTGGCTAGTAACAGATATTTCTAAAAAGAAACAAAGCAAATGAGAATCAGAGAGTACAGATCCTTGACTAGGCAGGAAAGTACAATTACAACAAGTAGTTTGTAAATTAAGTCATGACCTCCATTGCCCAATCAGAAATACCAGTATTAACAAAGATGAAAAAAGAGAGCAGATAGTTCACCCTTGGTTAAAAAAATATAATTTTTGAATCTATATGTTTTTTTTAATGTTGGAAACGTAGTACTTTCTATTAGATATGAAATATTGATAAACAATTTTTTAGAATCAAATACATATACTTTTTCCAATTAACTTGTTAGATAGAATATCTATTTGAAATTCTGTACCCACAGCCACAAGAAATCTTGTGGCTTTCAACCTACCCAAACACCACTGCTGAACTATAATTTCTATTATACAATAAAGATATTACATATATTACTACAAAAATAGAATAAGTTTTGATTAATTTAAAATGTTCAACAAAATATTTGTTGTCTTTCAAACTAATCAAGGTTTTTCCCTTCAGCATTCTTTTAGGCACAATTTTTTTGTCAAAAACTTTCACAATTTATTTGTAAAATAAATATTCTTACACTTTCAACCAAATTAAATGTAATCAACAGTATTTTACACAAGTATATTGAATTTGTTTATTTTTTTTTATCTACCTGATAATCTTTTAAAAACTATGAATGAATTAAAAAAAAAAAAAATGTTTAAAAGTACTTCCTGAGATAATATTATTAAACAGAATTTGAACAATGTTTTCATAAGGAAAATACCATAAATCCAGCCATATGAAATGACCCTGCAATGAACATGTAAGACTTGTTCATTATACACTTTTATTTAAACTGCTCTGTGTAATATGTTGCATGGTGGGATGGTCAGAATTTTGTCAGCAATATTTAACTTACTTCTAGATAAGAAAAAAGGTTTAAATTTTACATACATACTGATATCAATGGCAATGCATTGTTACAACAAAAATTCCATAAAAAAGTATATTTTCATAGAAAATTTATTGTTTGCAAATAACAGAAATTTAAACAACCATGCATGTGTATGAAAGATTTCGATGCAGAGTGCCAATTAGCAGTGCTTTCTGCTTTGAAAGAAATAATAGCCTTTCATTTATTTATATGATATATTTAAAAGGGATAAATTAACATATTTCCCTGAAATTGTCTGAAAAGTTTATTATAATATACTGTCTACATTTTTTGTAGTCTAATTGAGACTAAAATGTATAAAATAAAAATAAAAATTTTTTTTTAAATTTAAATATGCTTTTACTTAACTAATGAAAAAATTACAAAAAAGTACTAAAATTTCACTATTTTGAAATTATTGAATTAAAGTATAAATTGCTTGGAAAAAATTTCCAACACAAATATATATAGAGATGCACTAAAAAAGGAAAAATTATATCACTTTCATATTAAATCAAGAATAAATGTTTATAATAAACTTTTGTTTAGATTCAAATAACATTTTACATTGATAATGATGATCTATAAATCTACTTTCTATTCTCAACAGTAAACGTACTTTTATGGAAACATTTATTTATAACATTTCTCAGTTATATTTTATTTATTATAATGCATATTGAATTAATTTATTAACAAAATTTATTTACATTTTATATCACGAATAATAAAAGCTTGAGGTGACCTTCATTGTATTACACAGAAAATTATCAATAAATGATTATAAAATGGAATGTAATACAGTTAAGGGAGCCTGATGCATTTACTATTTGTGGTATAAAATGTACAGTAATTTTGTTAACAAATTCATTCAATGTGCATTATTATAATTAAATGTAGCCGAGAGATGTAATAAATAAATGTTCACATAAAAGTGCATTCACTACTGTAAACAGAAAACATAGATTATTGCTATCAATATAAAATGTTATTTGAATTTAATCAAAGAGTTTATTAAAAACATTTATTCTTGATGTAACATGAAAGTGAGATTATTTTTCTTATTTTAGTGCATCTTTCAATATATTTGTATTGGGAAAGTTTTCCAACAAAATGTATACTTTAATAATTTCCATATAATGAAATTTTGGTACTTTTTTGTAATTTTTTCATCTTGATGTAATTTTGAATGATTATTGAGAGATCTGTCACCAATACTATATAATATAATAATAATATTATTATTGGTTGGATCAATCCACAATTGCAAACACACAATAAACTTCCTGAGAATTTATTCAGTCATTATTAATATCTTTTTCCTATACTGCTAGATTGTTATTTATATACTTATATACACGTCAGTGGTTTCCAAACTTTTCCAAGTCGTGGTGTCCTTTCTGAGTCGCGATGTCCTTTTTCGATTAAAATTTTTTCATGGCGCTCTACCCTAAGTAAAAGTATAGTAAAACTATTCATAATTGATAAAAATAAATAAATCTCATGTATTGTCAGTATTTAACATCTTTTTTTTTTATTTTATTAACATTAAATTAATAGTTATAAAATGTCTCGGTTCAATTAATTAAGAAGCTTTTACAATATTTTGTGGCACCCCATGAGGCTGTAGCTTCCTGGGGTGCCATGGAACAGAGTTTGGGAATCACTACTATATGCTATGTATAAACTATTATTGTTGTTAAATTTTTATTTTATTTTCCAATCAATATTATATATATATTTTAAAACAAAAAATTCCAGCTTTGCTTTGTTGTTCATGTGTACTTAATATTTTAACAATGAGGCACTGCCGGCCTCCATGGTGCGAGTGGTAGCGTCTCAGCCTTTCATCTGGAAATCCCAGGTTCAAATCCCGGTTAAGCACATGGCATTTTCACACACTACAAAAACTGTCATTCATCTCATCCTCTGAAGTAATAGATAATGGTGGTCCCAGAGGTTTAAAAAAACAATGAGTTTTATGTGAAATATGGTTTTTTTTTATTTATGTTAAATGATGAATTCAAAAATAATAGTACAATAAAAGCTAAGATATCATTTAAAAACACAGTCTTGTTCAAGGTGCATTATGCAGTCCCATAAAGCATGTTCACCTAAATTATAGAATCAGGTTACCAAATGTACATATGGAAACTACCTGAATGGCTACTTATAACAAGATTTTTTAGTCTGCATGTCTACTACTGTTTTGTATAAATTTATATATAGTAACTCAACTAAGCATAAACATTGTAAACTTATTTTATTTTGTAAGTGCTAAAATGAATTAAATATTAATACATATGTTATTGTCTATGAGCACAGAAAATGTAAAAGTAAAGATATTTAAAAGGAAATTATTTTTTAATTGTAAATAATATTACTAATAACAATTATATGAAAATAAGTCAATTATTAGGTCTTTCTAGTTCATTTTATATAATATTCATTTATTTGTTATAGACTTTATTTTATTCTATTTTTCTTCACTGATAGACCTTCAAAAAACATGTAGATATAATTTCATGTATTCTTTTGACTGTTTAGCTCTTCATTCTTTTGTTCATTCTCCTCTGCTGAATTTTTCCTTTTCACCAAAAGGAACCTTTAATTCAAACAATTTTTTTCTGTATTCTTTTCGATTCTGCCCACAAACTTTATTTATAATATAATATAATATTTATTTTAAAACACAAATCTAGAAAAATCTGAACATTTTAATTTTCTGCCCCAGATATAACTTGATTTCTTTTATAATTATACTAGCTGCATAGGCATGCCTCCACAGATAGGCCTTCCGGGTGGGTTACCCTGGCAGGCAGATTATTAGGTGACCAAAATTGATTACCTCTTGCGTAAAAATATTTTTTTTTTTTTAATAATGAAAGTTAAATTACAAATTTAACTCTAGAAATTGAAACTAATAAATCGGGATTTTCTGCTAGTGATTGGTACATTCCAGTGGTAAGCTAAGGGGGACACACACAGGCCCACCATACAAATGCATTTTAGTACGGTAGGATTTAGGGTTCCAAAATTTTAAGTTACATGGCTGGATTAATGGTTCTTTAAAATTTCACACCAATATTTATCCTCCTTTGGCCTTAAAATTTCTATAGAATAAAAATTAAAGCAAATACAAATCTAAACATTATTGTAGAAAAGCACATTTTGAACTACAGCTGAGGATTCCAATCAGGAAATAGAAATGCATGATACTTGAGTAACTCAGCTAGTTAAAATTGCAAAAATGAATTACAAGTAAATAACATTTTCTTTGTTAAATTGTGTAGATGCTAAGTAGTTAAGTTGCAATACATGATGTGAATCTGTTTATTACATTTTGTTAGTACATTACTGCAAAGAAAGAAATAACATTTAACAACAGGCGATTCATTTTGAGAGAACCTGTTTTTACAGATATATCTACAGAGGTTATCAGAATTATGAAATGAACAAATAAAAATTTTATTATTTTTTATAATCCTGAAATGTAAATGCAGTACATCTGCGTGTTGTGTTATATCAGAATATTAAACAAAAGGAACATGTGGAATTTCCTCATGTTTGTACATATCAGATTCTAACTACTAATCAAACAATTAAATCTTTACTGACAATTTTAATTCAATATTAAAATCCTTTCATTATTATATTCATGAATGAAATAGAATTTTTTGATTGTAGTTAAAATTTATTGCATTAATATTATGGGTTGATTGTACAGTAGAACATATTAGATTTAAAAGTTTATTGTTTACTGTTTGCTAACAATTCTCACTGAAGGATACAAAAAGTATGGTTGTTAAAGTTCCTTTACAAATCAACAGAAAAATATATTTTAGGTAAACAGGTTTTTAAAAGTTAAAAGTCCTACTAGCAAAGTAGATCAGTGTTAAGATGGTTTAGTTGTTTCCCCAGTTCATAGGACCCCACCATATGACTGTTTTCAAATATATGTATTATCTACACTGTTTCTTCATACATACTACTACTAAATAATAAACATGCCTATTTTCAGATGATTTAATACAAACAAGAATTTAATTTTTCAGATAAAAAATCACATATTTTCTTTTTATGACTAGAATACTTTTTTAACAATATATTTACTAATAAATAATAATAATAATAATAATAATAATAATAATAATAACAATAATAACACTCACTCTCATTGGCAACTTAATAACTTTTTCATTTATACCACAATTTCTTAAAACTTGTTGCATACAATTTACAAATCCAACAACTAAATTTCTTCTTAATCCCAAAGTTACAAAGTAAACTGAAAAAAGGGATAATTATTACTAATGTGAAGTTTTTTAATAATCACAAGACAAGTTATACCAGTGCATAGAGTAAAACTATAAAAAAAAACTAAAATGATGAACATATCTAGAAAAAAGTTATATACACAAGGTTCTGCCATAAACTAATTTACTTCTTTACTTTAGGTAAGTGAAACATAAACAGAATTATACATTGTCATTCTTAATTGACAAATGTTTCCTTTAGTGAGGCTGAATTTACAGTAAATTAAAAATGATAAAAATTAAAACTATTCATAAGAAGGGTAAATTTAATGGCAATTATATAACTTAAATAAACATAATACTTTAGGAAGTAAGCAGCACAGTTTTAGAAAAGAGAAATTCACTAAGACAGCTTTGGTCAGTTTCAAAAAAAAGATAATTTAAGGTTTAGACAATGGAGAAAGAACAATTCAGCATTTTTGAACATACATGAATGTGAAATTAAGAAAGATAGTTATTACAGATACTGCCCTTAATAGATTTGAATTTTAACAGTAAAAATAAACAATGTTTACAGTTAAATTATAGGCTTAAAGATGAAATCGGAATATATTTCAGATATTCTTAAAGTGGAACTACATATCCAACACAGCTCAATCTTAAGTATCATTTATATAGAGGAGACTGTTGTACCTTGGACCACTTCATCATATTTATTTTTTACGCTCCACATTTTGCACGCTCCACATTTTTTACGCTCTGCACATTTTGCATTAGCAAAATGTGCATTTTAGATGCTTCTAGTGGTTTTTCAACTCTTTTTTACATCATGGAATGTACTTTTTACAAATACCTAACTACAAAATTTTTTAAAATTATTTTAAAATTTGAAGCATAATGGACCATGGTACATTATCCTTTGGACCAAGGTAAACTCTTGTACCTTGGGCCAAATTGATAAATAGGTTTTTTAACAAGAAAAAAAGAAGATTAGTCATATTTTTAGTATTTTATTATAGCAATACACTTTAAAAACTAAATATGGAAAAAAATTAAAAAACACAAACATCTTGAATCATTTTAAAGTAAGCTTAAACTACAAATGATTGATAAACAAAGACCAATACTTCGGTAAAAATAAACTAAATAGTTATGTTACAATCTTCATTTGCAGAAATCATATATATATAACATCTCCACTCATGTCCTTTTACACCTGCACAAAGATAATGGGTCCATTGACAAGAAAGTGCACTTACACCATTTTTCCCCATTCTGATCACTTGCTTCTGAAGAGCAACAATGCAAACACTCTTCATCACAAGTATCTATGTTATTGGTTGACACAAGAGATAGTTCACCTAATGAAGATAGTTCTGTATCAGATGAGGAACTGAAATCCTCAACTAATTTCATCTTTTTCTAGGCTTTTTTAAGGCTTTGTTCATTAAGTTTTTTCTCATTAATTTTTTGAAATAACTGTCCTAAATTATTTGTAACTTTGTAACATGCATTTGCTTCATGATTATTGTTGGGTGTTTTACAAATACCACCTGAAAATCCAGTTTCTGAGTTAGTAACTGTTGTAATTGAAGTTGAAACAAAACAAGGAACCAAAGAAGCTGCTGATCCAGTGTTCAAAGATACAGATTGCTCAGGATCTTAAGAAGAAGAGCTAGAAACTAAAGAAGTATAACACCCAGTACCCTCAGAAGTAGAAGAGCAAGGGGCTGAATAATTAGAAGAACAAAGAGCTGAAAAAGTAAAAGACACATGGTCTGAAGTATCTAAGGGCCTATCAGTTACATAAGAGCACAAGAAGTTGTCTTCAGTAAAAACTGATTCATTGAGGAGGAATATGTCTGTTTTATGGAAGCCAGACAAAACATTGTTTGAAGTAAATGCTCAAGGATATGCTATTCCTAACACCTCTGCAATGCAGTAGATGTCTAAAGTCTTCCCTTTGTAATTTAGAAGCCACACTTCGATAGCTTAGTTATAATATGCCATCAATGGCTCACAAAAATGTCTAAAGGCTGTAATTTATGCGAGGTATGGGAGGGAAAATTACCATCACAATACCTGCACTAGACGCCTTATCAAGGGCCTCAGGAGAAAGGTGGGTTTCATGACTGTCAAGTATTAATAACAGTCTATCTTCTTTTACCGAGCCTAACATTTTACCGAGCCTAAAAAATAGTCCAGAAACTTGATGAATGATTTTTCACTGGACCATCCTGTTGGGTTTGCACTTCCAATGTATCCCACAGGGCCACTGAACAGCATTCTCTCCTTAAAATGAACTCGTGGAAAGATAAGCATGGGAGGCAATGAATTGCCAATCACATTCACTGCAGGAATCATTGTAATCAAGGATCCCCTTTCCACTGATGTAACACTGCTTACCTGTTTTATCCCTTTAGGAGTTACTATCTTGAACTGTCCTTGAACAATGATTAAACCTGTTTCATCCAGATTCCAAATTTTGTCAGGTGGGATTGGAGCATATCTCCTGTGTACTTACTTAATGTTTTCAAAAAATAGTTCAACATTACTCTTGTTGAAGCTTGTCAATTGACTTAAACTTGTGGCTTCTGGCTTCCGGTGGCTTCCGGATAGATAGTTTTTGTGCAGCATGCCTTTTCAGAAAGCCTCTCATTAACTCCTCACCTGCAATCTCTTCTTTCTTCCACGTGTCCGGTTCTTTTTTATAATTAGCTTTTGCAAATTTAAAAGCTAAAATTTGTACACCCTTTTTGGTTAAACCACATTGCATTTTAGCAACATTCTCAATATAGGTGGCAAGGCTTGCCTCCTCTTCAGCAGAAAACACTTGTTTAACTGCATACTTGACTGAATACTGATACTCAACATTTCCTATATTTTGTATGTCTGGTTAGCGTGGACCTACTAATGTTATATACCTTTACTGCTTCTCGGTTTGTCATTTTCTTCCCTGAATTATCTGTACTAATAGACTTAAGTGCTTTTTTTTAATTTTCTCCATCTTCCGGCTTCCACTTCATTCCTACTTTGCTTCTCAGCATGTCTGAATGCAATCTGAATACCTAAAACAAAAATAAAATATTATGTTATAACATCTTCTACCACAAGCTACCGGCCCAAGGTACATGACCGTAGCTGTCTCCAAGGTAAACAAAGGTCCCATTCCTAACAAACATGGCTACCTTGATAAAACTACTTAACCAACGAACAAAACAAACTAACTATTTTACTTACCGAAAAGCAGACTGTATACAGATTCTACAACTAAAAATCCTTGCGTGCACATTAAGGCGAGAATTTCAGACAATTCCAACCTTAAAAATTTACTTTCAACACTCAAAAACAACTTTTTACTGCTACTCACACAAAACACAACAGACACTAGTTTCCCGCAGTTTGCCAACTGCATACATCATAACAAACGAGAGGGTTGCTCAAGATCCCACTAGGTAGCAGCACAATCCAGAAACTCAAAATGGCTCAAAGTACACCATGGTCTTTGTACAACATCCTCCCCTACTTAAGAAAACTTGCAAGGCTGAGATGGAAAATTAAACAGTTTATAATGATCTCATTATGTCACATTTTAGATATAAAAAAAAACACGTGTAAATAAATAGGTTTTAGTATCACTATATTTTCTTGTAGGTCCCCAAGTTTGTTTAAAAACTGCAAACCCCAAGTTTGTTTGCATTAAACTGTTATATAAATAAAAACTTTACCCTTAAAAAAGAATAAAGATACCCATTAAAACAAACAGGAGATAGTATTAAATATAATACCAAATTATAATTCAAGATATAATTCAATATTCACATTGAACGCCATAATTTAACATTATTTCAAAAGACCCTACCCGATACTTAGAAGCTAAAGTAATACGAGGGCTGCTTTTTTTTTTCAACCTCCAAACATGCATCTATGTAAACAAGAGGTAGGCGGGAGCCAGGTCTTTATTTTCCTGTTTAGCCTTTAGGTATCACCGTCAGGTATTACTTCAGAGGATGAATGAGGATGAAATGTATTAGTATAAGTGAAGTGTAGTCTTGTACAATCTCAGTTCGACCATTTCTGAGATGTGTGGTTAATTGAAGCCCAACCACCAAAGAACACCAGTATCCGCGATCTAGTATTCAAATCTGTATAAAAGTAACTGTCATTACTAGGATTTGAATGCCGGAACTCTCGACTTTGAAATCAGCTGATTTGCAAAGTCGTGTTCACCACTAGACCAACTCGGTGGGTGGGAGCCAGGTCTGGTGTCATGCGACTATGCCTCCCTCCACCATACCTCTGCTGTTGCCACTCCATTGCATTAGTCTACGAGCAATTGAACATGGCCGCTACAATCGATGCTCCTGCCAAGTGTGAGTTACAAAGTGTGATACGTTTTGTGCAAGCAGAAGGATGTAGCGCTGCTAAAATCCATCGCAGAATGAGCATAGTGTATGGTGAAAACTTTATAACCGATGGTAGTGTACAGAAATGGTGTAGGAAATTTAAAAAAGGACAAATGGACATCCATAACGAAGGTGGGAAAGGATGTAAGTCTGTTGCTACTGTATGCTTGGTTGAGCGTGTTGATGATTTTGTCTGTGACAAACAGAGGTTTAGGATAAGCGAACTTTCTACTGAAATCCCAGAAATTTCAAAGTATTGTCTGTACACAATTGTAACTAAAGACCTAGGATACCAGAAACTGTGTTCACATTGGGTTCCAAAAATGTTGAGTGATGATCGCAAAACACGCTGAATGGCATCAGCCTTAATGTTTCTCATGCATTACAATAATAAAGAGGAAGAAGTTTTAAATATAGTCCAGACCTAGCACCTACCAATTTTCACCTCTTTTGAGAATTGACGGTATGGTTGGGCGTACAACACTTCATCACCAACAAAGAACTTCAGGAGGCTATCAAGACTTACCTTACCTCACTGGTGGCAAATCTCTTTGAAGGGGGCATCAGAAAGCTGGTGTCACAATATGACAAATGCCTCAATCATTTTGGCGATTATCTTAAAAAATAAGTTAGATAATACTCAACTTTTAGTAATAAAATCATTTAGTTATGTCAATATGTATTTTTTTATAGCCCATCAGAGACTGAAAAAAAAATCAGTCCTTGTAGAAAAATGCCTAAACAATGTAGAAATAAAAAAAAATTCAAAATAATATTGAAATCATTTTTGCAATAATATTTTGAGTAAATCATATTCTGAAAAAGATAATTCCTACAAATGATATTTAGAAAAAAAAGCTAAATTTTATGTTAGTATTTCATTTATAAAAATCAGGTTAGCTGTTCTTGAAGTATCACCTAATAAACAGAAAATTTTATTATATCATGATTTTTGTAGGTGTATGGATGATTGGTGTAATTTTTTATAACGAGTGTTTTAAAATTATATCAGTAAATAACTGATATATGTGCTGTATCTCCAAGTTATCTTTGTGTTCCATACACAACTACAGCAAAAGAAGTTTTGCTTAAATGTCTATTTTACTGAATGACAAAACCTGTTTTAGTGAAATCTGAATGAATCTAATTTAATTGGACATAACTTAAATGTTTAAAATCATAGCAATATCCATTATTTCTTAATTTGAATTTTTGTCAGTAGACTGCTTCCTTTTAATAAAAATTAATTTGTAGCATTTACTTACTCAGATGCACTTTAGCACCTTCCAAAAAAGAAGTAATAGATAAAAAAGTTTAGGTAAAACTTTTATTTTATTTATAAAAAACAAGGATACATTTTCACAAAACATTTAAAGTAATGAAAACTGAAGTAAAATCTTTTTTTTAATTTCACATAGGGATTATTTTTTCCAGTTCATGGAAACTTTTTTTATGACTTACACTTTGCTGATGAATTTCAGCAAAAATTTCAAGAATAACAATTACAGCAAATAAAACTTGAAACAAATTTATAATTTTAATTGAGGATTACCTTCTGGGTAACAATTACGATTTTATAAGTGGAGTTGGAGTTGGTTTGAAATAGTAAACTGATTTACAGTTTTATTCCCTATCCTTTATTATCATTTTAAATTACAATCGTTAAAAATGGATTATTTATTGCATTAAGTAAGTTAGAATTTAATTATAATAACAATTATAATAATCCTCTAAATTATTTTTTATTTACTGTATAGACAGAAAATATTATGATGCATTTTGTTCCTTATATTATTGTAATACGAAAAAAGTGGGCCTATGGCCCACCACAATAATGTTACATGGTTTACATTTCATTACACATAATTTTGTTAAACATTTTTGCCAATTGTAACTAAAAAACCTTCATCAATTTTGCGTACTAACAACAAGAACTTTTACAACGAAAAACTTCAAAATTCTGAATATTTTAGCTGTTTCTTGAATTGTGATTTTTTAACACAGCTCTAACCCCAATGTTTTTCTTTTTTATCCCCAAAACACTAATATAATTTTAGATAAATCGTCCGTATCAAGAAGTATTAATCGTTCAAACAAATGAATCATTCATGCGCTGCACACAGCCGCCCGGCACACCACCATTGGTCTGCTCTGCACCAATAGCAGCTAAAATAAAAATGTGAGTACATACAACAAACAAAACCATGTACCATCCTTTTTAATGAGAAAGAAGATTATACAAAATGCATATTACAGTATATGAGTAATGTTTATATTATTAACAATATTTTTTTTTTAATCATTATAATACTTATTTCTATTTGTTGGCTTAAGTATTGTAATTTAAAATATCCTACACAGTATTTTTAATTCTGAGATTTACATTTTAATTTATACTGGCCAATTAATAAATTCTATTTATTTCAATTCTGTCTTATCACAAAAATTGATAAAATAATCTTGCAGATTTCAATTTTTATCTTTTAATGATTTTCGGACTGAATTAAATTTAAAGATTAATTTTAATAGCAATTTATACAGCAAAAAAATAATTAAACTGATAACAAAACAAAGATTTTTCTTGTGTTTATGCAGCAAAAGAAAAAAAAATTTAAACATGCTTTTCTATCAAAAACTGAAAATCAAAAAAATAAGTATTTAAACATTATACTAAAAAGTAAAAAATAATATTTTCAAAAGTAAAGGACTACTGAGAAATTAAGTTTAGTATACAAAATAATTCAATTCAATTCGACAAAAAAATGATCCAAACAATGGATTACCCAGTAAACATAAGTTGAAGATAATTTTGTTTTCAACAAAATATGTATAAAGTTGTCTATTTTCGCAAAACCACAAAGAAAAGCATGGGGTGTGACCTCAGTTTTATTTTGCATCTTCACTCAAAGAGATTTATTAGATATTGTATATTGAAGCTATCATTTCCATTTAATATCAAAACCTTTGTCATATTAAAGAATTTATGTAGATATTGAATATGAAAGCACGCCCCATGCTTTTCATTGTGATCTTGTGAAATTAGACAACTTTATACGTATTATTTTGTTGAAAATAAAATTATCTTCTATTTATATTTACTGGGTTAATCCATTGTTTGGATCATTTTTTTCTTCAAATTGAATTGAATTATTTTGTATGCTAAACTTAATTTTTCAGTAGTCCTTTAATTTTGAAAATATTATTTTTTACTTTTTAGTATAATGTTTAAATATTAATTTTTTCAATTTTCAGTATTTATAGAAATGCGTGTTTTCTTTAAATTTTTTTATTTTAATAATTTTACTCACAATAAATGAAATTTTTATGAAGCAACAGTAGTTTATTAGTAAAGTAAATTTTATATAGATTTTACATGTTATATAATTTACAATGTTTTTTAGTATAATTTCATTTTTTTAGGATTATAAAATAAAAATCAACAAATATTATCAAATCTTAAGAAATTATTTCTATTATATACTTAAATACCAACTTCTGCTGCTGACAGACCATAAAACGTAGGAATGAACCCAATGGAAAATGAGTCAATTGTACAAAATCATGCTCGGAAACTATGGGCTCAGCAATACCAATGACAATGGGTAACATCTGCTGTCATTCGCCACAGCCAATCAGTTACTATTTGGCAACAACTTCTTTCATCACCCAAGGAAGCACCAGCTCACATGGCATACCCCAATTAGTAAAGATACCAGTCCTCGACTACATACTGATTAACGCTTGATTTCAATCCACAATCAAGGATGTACGAGTAATATGTGGGAGCAAACTGTGTTTCATAAAAAAATTCATAATAAGTCCTAGTTTGTTGTTTATGAGGAAAATTAGATTCAGAGTTGTCAGAGACTCAAAAGTTGTCAGCTAATGAAAATATTATAAAAACTTTTCAAAATCAAATTTGAAAATCTGTCAAAGAACTAAATGAAAAACCAGCATTCTAATATAAACAAAATGGGAATACATTTTAAAACACTTCCAAAAACAAATCACTTGCAGTGAAAGGTGAGAGTGACCTGCTCTGCTTACTTAATTTATCAGTTGACAAAAAATGTACATAAAATTTTAAACAGCTTACTAGTATTATCCATGTGAATCTCAACTGTACTGCTATCAATTGTTTCATTCTTAGCACTGCTTCCTCTATCTAATCTTTCTAATAAGGCTTCAGTATAGTTTTTTGGAAAATGAAGAAGAGCCCATGCTTTATTTTTTTTTACAGCATTTACACCTTCCTCAACAGTCTCATATTCAATCTGAAATAATAAGGAAAAAAATTAAATATTGAAACAGGACATTGACTCCATAGAGAGCCCCAACGAATTTTCATTTAATTTTTTATTATTATTTTTGTTAACTTTTTAATTTTAATATTATTATATCTTTCATAAACTAATTGATTTTATTTTTCCATTTTCTAATACTAGTACACAAATGAAACTTTTGATAATAATTTTATTAATGGTTCAGTAGACAGATAAATGAATAAACATCCTGTTATTACATTGTAATTGTAATTAATAAAAGATATTAACTGTAAAAATAAGGAGGAATATAGTTACTACAGTTACCTATGTTTAAGTTTGTTCAAGAAGGTTTAATGTTATAACTATATTATTAAATTATTTGTTTCGAGAACAGTCTATATGATGTCATGGCCTTGATTGTGTATAAACCCTGGCGGTTTCCAGGAACAAGACAGTCTCTCACAAGACTCTCCGAGTCTCACTCTCGACTCAACACAGCCATGGTCATCAGGGACAGGAAGCAGCAAAGATAATGCTATCCAAGGTTCAACCACTTGCACAACTCCATCAATCCTATGGATTTTGACTAGCAGCTATCAGGACAACTCCAGCCTGATACTGATAATTATATTTTCTTTTATTATCAAAAACTTCATTCCACAAATATAAATATAATAAGCCAATATTACCACAATCCTGGGAGCAGGACTAACCGCTCAATCATCAGACAGCTATCTCTTATTTTGTTATTATCTATTATTTTTTTTTTTATTTCAAACAAGGATTTTTATAATTTTTCTTTTTTTGGTATCAATGATCATAATTTGATTTCTTTTTCTTTTCAAAATTTATCTTCTTTTATTTATAATTTATTTTATTGATTCAATAAACTTGTAATATTTAATATCATTAGCGTAACAATTTATTTTTTTTATTTAAAGTTTTTTATCTTGAATCCAATCATATTTATCACTGTAATTTGTATGTAAAATTTAATAATAATTAAATTATTAAATAAAAAATTTCATACTATTACAGTTCATAAGATATCATAACAGGTACCATAGTTAATTAAAAATTTATAATCTACCAATAAAAATATTGAATCAATGATGATATTTCTTAGATCACAGATATTATGCTGAGAATTAAAGATTAATTTCTAAGCTGTACAATCAAAATTATTATTGCACTATTAACACGTTTAATTCATGATTTTATAATGAATTCATGATAAAATCTGTTGTTTATCATGGATGTACTTTAAGAGATAGTGTGAGAGGAACAAGAACATCAGAAATCAATTGGCAGTTTAAATAAAAAAGTAGAATAATATACACAAAGATGGTGAGATCATTTAGATAGGATGCTGCATGAACAACTACCACAAGTTGGACTGAACTATCACACTCTTGGAAGGTAAATGTTGGAACATCATGAAGGAGATGGGATACTGATACAGGTTTTGTGAAGCCTAAACCTAGTTATTGATAAAGAAGAAGAAGAATTTGAAAGTCGTTTTTTGATTCATTTTAGTTATATGAATGATAGTAATTTTCTTTATATTCATAAGGATGTCAGTTATAAAATAACTATATAATTCAATATATATGGAAAAACTGTAGTTCAGTATCAACAATCTTAGTGTTAATGAAGAAAAAACTTAATGTACTTTAACACTAATTACAGGCTGTCTGGGCTAAAGGTATCCAAAAATAATGGCTATATTTAGAAAACCTGTCATCATAATCTCTTAAACATAGGCTCAATCAACAGCAGATATCTCCAAATTTTGTTCTGTGTACTTTCAAGATCAGCAGTGTACGCATGCACAGGCAAGCCAACTCACATTACAGTTGCGGTCAGTAGAGATGTGGACCCCACAACAGAAGGTTCAGTGCGTGCTTTGGCTAAATACTGTAGACTTGGATGTAGGAGGATCGATATTCCATTCAGTTTGTACACGCCATTGAACAAGCATAACTGATTGAAACTTCACTAACTAAAGCACACACTGAACCTTCCGTTATGGGGTCCACATCTTGACTGACTACAATTGCATTGTGAGTGACTACAATTGCATTCTGACTACAATTGCCTGTGCGTGTGACCTTGAGAGTATACAGAACAAATCTTGGAGATATTTGATATTGGTTGAGCCTAAGTTTAAGAGATTATGATGACTGGTTTTCTAAATATAGACCATTACTTTTGGATACCTTTAACCTGGACATCTGTAAATCAGATACATTTTACCCTGTAAAATTACTTGGATAGACCATGAAACTAAACTTGCTACAGATATATACATTAAAAAATTGTGAAAAAGCAACTCGTCAAAGTATTATACTTAGGAAACTCAAAAAAAGCAGAAATCTTCTGACATGTATACATTTCTTCACTCATCACTAGTTTATAATGTCACATTCTAGAGTAACGCTTCTTTCTTTTATGTGGCTTTTATCTTGCAGAAAACCCATTTGATTCATTGATAACCTTTTCCACAATAAAACTTGACAGTAAGTGAACTCAATACAATGACCTTTAAACAGATTCTTGTATATTCTATTGTAATAATTGTAAAGAAACATGAATCATCAGATGCTACCTTTCAGATTAGGAATAACCTTATCTTAGATATGCACAAAGGTTTACTATCATTAGTAAGTACTTTCACAGGATTTCATCTTTTTTCAGAAAGGATTTTTTATGATTAATTAGTTAAAAACATAATTAAACTAAAATTATTGAGAGAGATGTTTGCTCTCTGACTCATTAAAATAAAATAAGTTATGTTGCTGCCACTGCAGTAAGTTAGTAGATAATGACATTATTTTAACAGAACATTTAAACACTTCTTTTAAATATAAATAATTAAATAATTTACGTTAAATGCATTATCTCCCTAAGGCAGCCAGAGTATTCAAATTTGTCTTTTTTGTTAATTATATTTCCATTTTTGTTTTTTACTATCTGTATTTTTTAAGTGTGAGGGATTTGTTATTTATTGATTTCTAAATAGCCAATTAAAATTTAGCAATATTTTCAAATACTAATCTTTATTTATTGATAAGAAGAACAACTAATACATGAAAATAACATCATTTAACTTCCTAGACTATATCAAATGTAACGCAAATGTATAATTTTCATACTAAAATAACTTCCATTTACAACAAATTACAGCCAATATCACCTTACTACATAATCAATCGTTGCGTCTTGCAATGCCTACAAGGAGTCAGTAGCACTTACTTTAAGAATCTTTGATCTGTAAATAAAGAGTTAAAATTTTACAAAATAAATAACACAACAACGAGCCAACTGTTACAGTTTTGGTTATTTCAGTTAAACTAATCTACCAAATTAAACGACAATTGCGAGAGAGAGAGAGAGAGAGAGAGAGAGAGAGTGTGTGTGTGTGTGTGAGCGAAAATTAAATAGGATCACATTCCTAGAATATACAGAGAAATCAGTCTAACAATTCATCATATGATTTGTTGATTGTTTATGCGACTATATATGAGTAGATAACAGGATATAATAGACAAAAAATTTCTAAATGAAACTAAATTAAATAGAACTATTCATATTGAAGGAACAGTAATAATTTTATTATAATAATTGTACATATGCAATTAAAACAACAGCAGAAATCTAAGTGAAAAGAATTATTTACCACTTCATAAGATTTGTTTCTAAGAAATGATATAAATTTACAGCTGAATCTGATGTCTGTAACACATCCGTATGGTGAAACAATTTTATTAGTTATATTACAATCATCAATACCATGTGACAATTCATCTCTTACTGTTGCTAATGGAACATGATCTATATTTCCACCCATTGTTGACATAAAGAGAATAAATACTACTGAAGGCAACAGCAACATAAATAGTGTGATTCTGAAAAAATAATAGTAAATACAAGTTAAAACAAATGTTAATAAAATAAAAATTAAATTACTTCGGAAAAACTAAATGTCATTATTTCTGTTTAAAAATTATAAAAATTTTATTAATGTCTTTCCTCTCTTGCAATAATAAATATTAATGATAATGTACCATAAAAAAAAACAGTAGGTGCAGATGGTTTACTAACCAAATATTTATCGACTGGTTTTCTAAATAATATATTTTGCAAAATAATATGTTTTAATATAAGTAATAAGTAATGTAATATATTAGTTATGTTAGAAAATTAATTCATCAAATTTTTAAAATCTTGTTATATAAAATTCTCATTAATTTTGTTATATAAGAACTCGCATAGTAAAATGGTGAGATAAATACCAAATGATGCAACTGATTGAGTGGTATGCTGTTTACTGAACGAGTAACTTTATTAGTGTTATCAACCATCATCTCATAACTGATTTAAGGTTTATAAGTTTAAGTTTATCTTTACAAAAATACACAAAATTTTTCAAGGTGTTCTTATTCTTTATCATTATTAAATATAAAATTTTAAGATGTCTTCTACATTACCCATAGAAAGTTTATTTTGTATTATGTATGTTGTTAATCTGGTAATTAAAAAATCATAAACAAATTATTTCTTAATTATTACATATCATATTTTCCATTGTAATTATTATTATTACACTCTCTGAAGAAACAAACATTTAATTCATTAATAACAATGAGAAAAACCAATACTTTTTTTTTAAAAAGAAAGGAAGAAAAACACAAAAATTATTAATGAGTAACTCAAATTATACAGAAATTGTTTTTGCAAAAGATTTTCCTTACTTAATTTTTCTCACTTTGGTGACACTGTTTTTAAAATCAACTGTCTTAAATGGTTAGGAAATCTCTTTAGTATGTAATATGAGATCTTTTTTGTGTTTGTTTAGTTAATGAGAGTTTTTTATTTTGATGAACTAGAGGTAGAGTTCAAAAGTAAGGGCCGAGCAGAAACAAAATGAGAACACTTGAAAAAATTAAAAATTTATTAATGGTTTCAATTACTTGCATATTTACTTTATTTTTGTACAAAATCACAATTTCATTCCAAAAATCTTTGATATTGTGAAAGAAGCTGCTTCTAACCCACTGCATAAAATATGGCTGCCTGGGATTGTGGCCACTTTTGCAACAAGATTTTCAACTCTTCACTTTCCTCAAATCGAGACAAAAGCCAGTTTTTAAGGTGTAGGAAGATGGTAGTCACTGGACACAATCAGGACTGTAAGGGGGATGATAAAAATCTCTTATCTGAATTTTTTAATGGTTTCTGTTGTGCATGCACTAATGTATAGATGTGCATTATCATGAAGAAGAACAATTCCTGACTTCAGCATTTCTTGTCGTTGGTTTTGAATGGCACAACACAGTTCAGAAAGTATTTCACAATAGACTTGTGATAATCATATCAGAAGTCTGTTGACCTATGATAGAACATCCATCAGGATGTTCCAGGCTCCATGAAATCAATCAAACCCTTTTTGTTCCAGAATACAATTGCCATCATTTTCCTTTGAAACAGAGCTTATTTGAATTTTTTTGGTTTAGATGAACCGGAGTGACACCACAAGGAATGTTGTAAAATATTAAATATAAACTGATGTATTTAATGCAGAGATTACTTATATCAAAGTAATATAAATAAACTTATATAAAAGCAAGATAAGAGAATAAGGGTGTGTAGCATGCATACATCCTAAATTTTGTCAATAAAATATTCACATACAAAATATTTGATAAGCTTAAATGTAATAAGAAGAATCATGTGCATTCTTTACAATTTACTGTCAATTTCCACAACACCTGAGGTGTCTCAGAGAGTAGCAGTGTCCTGGAAATTGAAGGGTATAAACCAATTGAAGGGTAAAATGCCAATGACAAGGGCTGTATTTAATGGACCTGTTCTGCAGATCACTGAACTTAATAACACTGTTTGAAATTCATGGATACTGTTGTCATTTTTTAATGGGCAATGATTAGAGCATTGATTACACTAATGTACAAAAAAAATTGCAATTTTTTATTTCTGGGGTAATAGTCCCTTTCATGGAAATAACTCAGATCTATACATTCCTTTTATGCTTATAGAAAAAGTTATATTCTTTTTTAATAGAAATGCTTAAAAATTAATTTATATAGTGTACTGTATTAATTTTTATTTAATATACCAAAACAGTTTTAATGATATACCAGTTACAAGAAAAATTAACAAGCAAAACTTACGGAATATTTCTTTTAGTCCAAGCAATATTTTTAAATAATTGAGCTTTAAACCTGTAAAGTGCAAAAATACTTCCTGATTTGAATGGAATATCAGATTTTTCAGTGTTTCGTTCTGGATAATCCTGTAATAAAAATCCTAATTAATTATTTACCTAAAACCGTTTCTTGAAATGCACTTTATATCAAAGGAACCCTGTAGAATAAGACATAATAATACAAATCTGACATGAAATAAATGAAATCATAATATAACCTCACTTTTCAGTAACTAGTTCACACACAACAATGATTCACAGTATCGCAAGAACTGCACCTGGCATTCAAATAATAGTTTCCCGATTTATTTTTCCTTAATCATCTTTATAACGCCAACTATTACACCTATATTAAAAACATATCAATTGTACTTGGTTAACAACTGAACAGAAAACTAAAAACAGAAAACGTTAGTATACTCCAGGGTCTGGTAGAGCAAATGGCGATTCATATGCCAAAACAATTTATGTGCTAAGTTGAAAGAATAATCTAGTTATTCTGTGTTTTTGCAATAATCAATGTTAATTACCTTTCTATACAAAAATTAAAATTTTCATAGTAAATAATAAATTTAAAAAAGTATAATTATGTGATTTATTAGCAAAATTGGGTTCATACTGCAAGATTTCTAAATGTATTGCAGATTATTTCATTGTTTTAAAAAATTAATTATATAAAGTAATAAATGAAATAAATATGTCTATATTTTTTTTAATTCATTTCTATTATAAATCAAAATTGTTAATTATGAAAATGACAACTGATGATAGTATTAACACAATATTGAGTGGAAGAACTTCATAAAACCAGTGATGCATTATTTTCTGTTTAAGATCACTAGTGTGCACGCGCAAATGTGTGTTTGTATATGCATATTGAATTCTATTAAAATAAACCATCTAGTACAAAATATTGAGATAAGACATATCTTATCTTAATTTGTAAAGTAATTTCGCGTGATCCCACATCTTCAGTCATGAATGAAATATTTAATTAAACATTAATTAAAATGTAATTTAACAGTACAGAGGAATATTATGAATCTTAAAAAGTATTAGTAAAATAATATATATATATATATATATATATATATATATATATAATATTAAATTCTATTAATATAATAAACAACTTAGTACAGAATATTGAGATATGACTTACCTTAATTTACCATAAAAGTACTTTTGTAGGATCCAGCATTCTCAGTCGTGACTGAAATATTTAATTTAACTACATATTAAATATTAAAAATAGCGCAATAATTAAAATTCCATATTAATTTATTATATGAGTACTGCTATCTGTTGCAGCTTGTTTAAGACCATCTCCCTCAAACATTGTCTGATGGTTTATCAAATTGAACTGTTGCTTGTATTAATTTATGTAATATTTTTCTAAAATAAGTACTGGAGATTATAAAAGTATAATAAATAGGTACTAGAAAATTTCAGAACTCGATAGCAAAATTTATATATATATGCTAATAATATCATTCAAAATTTCAAAATAGAAAACATAATTTAGAATAAAATGACAAGTTATTGATAACAGATATAGAATTTCATACCAACTGAAGATGCAAGATACCGTGAAAATCGGTTATTGAAAATTAATATGGAAAGCTTAATTAATTGCTGTTTTTTGGTGGTTTATATTTCACATAAATTTTATTAACACAGTGGTCAATATGTTAATGAATTGTTTGAGTATTCAAAAATAAAAAATGTACATATATGTATTTATTTTTTAAACATAAGTTAAATACTTTCTGTTTATTAATTATTCCTCAGACAATACAACATTCTCTGATTTTTGTGTGACTTAACATTATCATCTTTTGACTTAAAGTAGAACTATAACACATTAACAATTTTTATCTTTTTTTGGAAAAAAATTTTTATTTGTTTTTTTTTGTAATATTTTGTAAATTATGTTTTTTCTTTGAACAGTACAAAAAACATGACCTCTGCTTTCCTTTAAAATTGTTTACAGCACTTTTTTAATCTTCATTCTAAGGCTTTAAAGGCAGGTTTTTAGGAATAGGAAAACTATTTTCTTAATTTTTTCCATTATTTTGGCAGCCATACTTTCCTCCAATCTATTGTAAAATTTATTATAAAATTTAGATTATCTAGCATCAGTAGCCCCATGTAGTTTTCTATTAAAATGCGTTTAAACCAGAAAAGCCTTCTTCCAACAACTGGTTTTCTATTTTAGCTATTTCTTAACAATACAGTTTGACATAAGCATTTTTTTCTTTTTCTAACCACTTCTGGCCATGATTTTTTCCAACAGACTTTAATGTTTTGAGCAATAGTTTGTTTCAGAATTCTGTTATGTTCAATATTCTCAGCGACTAAAAATCTTCCAACCCTATTTTAAGTTAATTTTTTATCATTTTTGATAATATAAAATAATAATTACAAGAAAGAAATTGCATATATTGTACAGAACAAATATAAGTAAAAATAAAAATAAAGTAAAAATAATAAGTAAAAATTCTTCTTACAATATTAAAAAGAACATTTAGAGTACATCATTTCTATTGCAAATATACAAACATTTTCCATGCATACTGAATACATAAGCCATAATTTCTTTACCACATAAAACCAAAACTGGAAAAAAAATTGCCATAAATTAACAGATTATTGTACTCTTAGACATTAATAAAAATTAAGCACAATATATCATACCCAAAAGATTCAAAACCATTTGGCGTTGAAGAAATTTTAAAGTGTACTAATTTAAATAAAGATGAAAAAAATGAATGTTTTGAAAAAAGTCACATTTATATAAAGATCTGAAACTTAATTGGAATAATAAAAATATTGAAAACTGCTTTGAATAAGAATTTTCTATGTAAAACGATAAAAAAAAAAATTAGTAATATAAAATTTACATAAGTATGAACTTATTTTTATATAAAATGCGTATTAATCCCAAAAATTAAAATGTTATTAAGAAATGTAGAGTAACGTTTTCACACTCTTGTGATAGAGAATTTCTCAAGGAAGATGAGAATAACAAACTATTGAGAATAACAAACTATCAAACAAACTTTTTTAATGTTTAATTCATAACCATGAAACTTGGATATGGAAATATTGTGTGAATTTTATAGCATATGAAGATTGCAAACCTGATCAGAATTTAAATATACATAATTAATTTTACAATTAAGCCAATGAATGCTTATCAGTTTATGTTAATATATAGTAACACCATAGAAATGGTATTTAAAAAATACAATTTCTAATTTAGATATCTATAAAAACAGTAATTTTATTTTAATACAAAAATTAATTTAATTTTATAAATAAATCCACCACATTATAATTGTACCACACTAATTGTACAAACTAACTACTAAAATAATTTCAAGCCCGACTGTTACAAGGTGATAACTGGTTCATAGTCGTATAGAAGAATGAGTTAAAATAAATAGTGCTTTCCATCACTAAGGGGTAATAAGTGCTATGAGTTAAATAAGTGATCAACAAAAACAATTTAGAAACACATATTTCATTCTAGCATTTTTAATTCCCACAGAAAAATGCACAATTCTTTTGTTAAAAAGATATACAATTGACTTCTGTAGACATCTAACTCTCAGTTCAAGCCGTTGAATTTCTAGACTGTATCTCACAAGATATTCCTAAAATAACTGCAAGGTTCCAAAAAATTCAATGGACTCTCTTATCCTTCAGATTTACTTTTTATTTACATAAACAAACAAAATATTTTAGTGTAACAGCTGCTAATCTTGAAATGCTCTAAGTTATTGTAATTAAATATAACCTGTGTAAAAATAAAAAAAAAACCCTAATATGATACACAAAAAATTTAATACCATCACTTTTTCATTTATTGAATGATGACAAAATTCTTCATTCATTAAATTCAATTAACTTAAGAAGAAAGAGAAAATAAAAACAAATAAATATTAAGAACTGTTATTAAAATAGCTAGAGAAAGTAATTTTGTAATTATTTAATAACAACAACCTCTGTTTCCACCTGATGATCTTCTTGTTTTTGGCTAAGTTGAAGAAAAGCTTCTTCCAGAGTTGAACAATTTAAGGAAGTCATTAAACCCAATGGACTCATCTCTGCTAAAATTACACCATTCCTCATCAAGCCAATCTAAAATGATAAAATATATTATAATAGAAAAATGAAACTTAAAAAAAACACTGAAAACTCTTAAAAATATTTATCTTTTTTTACAGTTACACATATTGATTAATAAGATAACAATAAACTAAATGAGTGCACTAAGTATTCTACAAAGAAACTTAAAGTAGTTTAGAACTAACAAAACTTTCCATACTATTTATTTGTAAGCTAAATTAAACTGTTTCAATATAACATTCCTCCAAAAAATAAAAAAATCTGTACATAGATTATCATAAATAAAATCAAAATCATAACAGAGTACACAGACAAGCTGAATGAGTGAAAATAAAAATAAATTAATTACTGAATCTCTAATTTAAGAAAAAGAAAATTTTCAGTAGTTCAAACTTTATAAGATAGACAAAAATTTCCTGGTATAAGTTTATCAATGTGGAGTACATGTCATACACAAGTCATCACTTGTACATTAAGAGACAGCTGTAAGAACAAGTAATATTACATATAAGTGAGTTTGAAAAATACATCTATATAAACAGGATTATATATTGTGGGATTGTATTCTGTATGTTGCAAGAAATGTTTTATGCAAAGGTTGGTAATCCTGCGTGTTATGTGCAGTTTATTTCCATGAGCCAATCAGGCTGGTGATCTTGAGATAAGAAGGGTTTCTAATTCTTTGTTGTTCATTGTGTGTTTGTCGCCTTTATAAACAATATCTTTCCATGAGACCTCAGAATGGTGTTAACTTTAGAACAGCCAACATTTCTGGTTGAATATGTCTTCTGTGAGCATTGTGAGTACACACATACAGTGAAAGACCAGTTTTTCATTAGAGTTCATGACATAGTATAAGAGTGCTATTTAAGAAATTGTAGGGAGACGCAATCGGTAAAGTAATATAAGCGAAATGATAGATCATTAGTAGTTAATAAAGAAAAAATCACAAGACAAAGCAGTTGCTGTGCAACGTAATCCTGAATAGTCCACATAAAAGTTGGCCAGATAGAAAAATATCTGTGTTCCACCTGTACACAAGGCAAGTTCATGACAAGCCCAGTCTCATCGCATATAACATGAAACAGTTCAAAGCTATTGTTCACAGACTGTAGAAAGTGAATTAATACTGAGAATGTTTTCAACAGTTTCCAGTAGACAATTCTGATCTTTTTCACTATGTTTTCTACACCAACGAGGCATTTGTTGCATTTGCACAAACAGAACTCACATTTATGGTTTGCCAACAATCACATGTTGTACATGAAATTCCTCTACATAAGCAGAAGATTGAGATGTGGATTGCAATATCCAGGAGAAGAATAGTCAGACCGTATTCTTTACAGAAACAATAAATTTTTCTTGTTATTATAAAATCATTCATCAGTTCATGGGAGAGCTAACCAACAACAAAATTAATAATGCTTGGATTTAAAAAGACAGCCCATTATAAGCAGCTTCTTCATGAGGTTTTCAGAGATCAAATCATTTCTAAAAGCTTGTGACCAACTCATTCTCTGGACTTAATCCCACCAGATTTTTACTTCTGGGGCTATACAAATGTAATGTTTATTGAGGAAATCCCTATAGCCTCCAAGAACTTCAAACTGTTCTTCATGATTTCACCAAGCACATTTCACATGAAAAACTTGTGAGTCTCAACAAAAAGAAGAACCACATGCAGATATGTCTGAATGCTTATGGGGACCATTTCCAACAACTACTAAAACTCCTTCATTTTTGTCCCACCACGATCTTGCTTTTGTTATTTGGTGGTACGAAAAGTGTCCCATTTAACAAATTATGATTCAGTGCTATAATGTGGGTCATGTTATAAACCACTTGAAATATGGCCACCAGGGTTCCATGTTCAAAAATTATCTGTTTTATGTCATGTTTAGCAATATTGTGAAGCATGGTTACGAGCTTTGTTTTCCTATAAATTGCTAGTTTTGTTATTCGATTTATTATCTGAGTTAGTGATGATATATTTTATGGTGAGTTACTACTTTATACTTTTATAATGCAACAAATATTATTATCTATCATGTAAATAATCTATAAAATTATACTTAGTCGTTGTTTATCAAGTCCACACAATGCCCAATATACTAGTCTAACCTCTTTTTCAAGATAATCTCACTTTAATAATCAGCCCATCTCTACGCTCATATCTTTGAATTTTGCATTCAATTTACCCTTTTTATTGTATTTATAAATTAGTATAGTCTGTACTGTTAGACCAAAATAAAATAATCATGTTCTGGTAGATACTTCATGCACAGAGGTTTATAAATAATTAAAATAACCTACTAATAATTTTTCTTCCTTTTGAGTATATGTTTCATTACGAGTTCCATTAAACATTATCCTGAAAAAAACCTGTACGACCTTCTTACAGAAGATATCCCTTCTGGTTTAGAATCTGTCTTCGGAAAATGATTTAGAGCATTGATTCTCAAACATTTTTGCCCATCGCCCATATACAATCAAAACATTTTAGTACCCCAAAATTTTTAAACTTACCATCTGTAAAAAATAATAATTCCAATTAGTAATTGCAATTATTGTTTTTAAATGTGGTATATCCTATTTCTATGTTCAAATTTGAATTTTAAATGAGAGCAATTAAAACGCATATTTAATCATATTTGGAAGTAGTATTTTTATTAAAATTGAAATCTGAAGTATACTGTCAAAAAACAGAGTATTCAAGATTTAATTCGTCTCTCTAAGCCTCTTGGTTGTAAAGTTAATGTAGTTTGAATACAATCATTTTTTATATTAAAATATATGTCCCTTTAATTTTTTTGTACTAGTGTAGCAGGTATTTAATTTTAGTTTGAAATATCACGAAAACATAATATCTGACATTAGAATTTGTCTCAGACAGTAGGCTTTAGTAACAGAAATAAATGGTCACCTGGAGATCTGTTTACACTCAGTAAAACCAGCTACTGGCAAGGAAACCGTACTAACCTATTAATGCTGGTGAAATAAAATTATTAATAGGACTTAATTTACTCATGGGAATTAAACCATTGCCAAGCTACAGAGATTACTGGAGCTCATCTCCAGATTCACATGATGGTTATGTAAGTAAAACAATGAGTTCATTTCTTTGGCTGGGTATTGTATCATGTTCATTTGAATAACAAGATACTAACTTATGCCTTGTAGAGTTAACTCGAACTATGACAGACTCTATAAGATAAGACCATTTATTTCTATTTTGTAAGAAAATGTTAAAAACATGTCAATCCACCACAAGTTATGACAGTGGCTGAAGCCATGTTAAAGTTTAGAGGTAGGCCATCGTTAAAGCAGTACTTAACAAAAAAACAGATCAAAAGAGAATATAAATTATGGATTTTATCTAATAAAAGTGGTTATGTATAGAAATTTGACATTTATATATACACAGGTAAAAAAGGTAACAAAGTAGAAGAAAACTTGGGGAAAATGTAGTAAAGTCTTTGACAAAAGAAATTCAGTTTAAAAACCATACAATATTTTTTGATGATTATTTCAAAAGCCCCTCACTATTAAATTATTTAAAATCAAAAAAGTATTTATGCATGAGGTACAATCAATCCTAGCTGCAAAAATATGCCTGCTTTGTAAAATGAAAAAAAAAAAACTGGAAATTACGACTGGGTTGCAAGCAATACAAGCTTAGCAGTTGTGTGGCAGAAAGACAGCACAGCTGTACATCTATTGTCAAATTACCATAATCTTGAAGAACAAATGATAACTACAAGAAAACTCAAAGATGGATCCCATGTAGATGTTCAATGTCCATGTAGTTCTGATGGACTATAATTAACACATGAATTGTGTTGACTGATTTGATCAGGTAAAAGTAACTTACAAAATTGATTGTATAAATAAGACGTGGTGGCATCAAATTTTTTGGCACACTACTGACATGAGTGTTATCATGTTTTCTTTGTTTATAAAGCATTAAACGAAAAAAAAAGTATGTCTGTGAAGAATTTCTGAAGAGAATATCTAGATGTCTGATGACAAATGCGCTTGTATGTGATAGACATAGTTCACTCCAGACAAATAAATGTAAAAGCACCAAACACCAAAGTGTTGAAATAAAAGACAAGGAACCGCCTGTGTTGATCAACTTTAAAAAAGAGGGTTCTGTACATCAATCTGAAAGGTCTTCAAGACGAAGATGCACAAAATGCAGCACCAAAACAAACAAAGTTAGAACAATGTGAATTTGTTCAGCATGTCATGTGTCGTTATGTCTAGATAAAAATAAAATCTGTTTCTAAGATTACCATATTGTTCGACAGTGACAAAATAAGGTAAGGTGGGACAAAATAAGTAACACCACTGTAAATTTTGTAAATATTGGTATTTTTGAAAAATAAATAGATAATGATGTTTTTGTACATATTTTAATGTTAAATAAATAGAATAAAACATATTTCACTGTTCTCTATCTATTTATGTAGCAGTAGTGTAAAAAACCAAAAATTCTGACATTTGACACAATTGTCACATTTGACAAATGTGACAATATTTAATATTATCACATATACCAGATTCATGGACACAGAGGTTCTAATGAACTCATTACAAAAAAAATGATTATTAACTATTAACTGATTTAAGCAACATTAATTATCTTATCAACAAATTACATAAAGGTAGTAAGGTAGTAATTACATAAGCTGCACACAAGTAAGAAAACTACATGGTATAAGTTAAACAAAGAACTTCAAGACTATTGTAGAATGCAAACAAGTATTGTATTAACGTTATAAAACAAAAACTGACTAAAAAAAATTAAACAGATTACTGACCAAAAATAAGTGAACACAGCATACAAAAACTTTACCATATGAGAATTTTTAGCTTCCTCAATGTAATGTGTAGTAATTATGATTGTTTTACATTCTTCCTTAGTGATTTTTAAAAAATATTTCCAGATACTGAAAATGTAAATCATAATACTAATTACAAATTAATTGACAATAGTTGATAATACACATACAGCACTACTGAGATACTCATAAATGAAAATATAATTTTATTAAAAACTTCCCTTAATTCTTGCGATACTGCCATATATTACTAAGAATGTTATTTAAAGTCTAAAAGCTCTTTTTTTCTCATTTTTAGCCAGTTACTTCAAAAAAGTTTCAATAATAAAATTCATAATGTTACAACGCTAGATATGTTCACAGCTACATATACATTTTTTACTTAAAAATAAATAAGTATCTTTCTTGAGAATAATTAATTATTAGTTCAAGATATTCAATGACGAGAAAGAATTCTTAAATGTATATATAGACAAGTATTATGTAAGTAAATATAGAAGAAATTAATACTAAAAATTAAAAGACAGGAAAAGGTGGATTACAGAATAAACCAAAGATAAAATAAATACATTTTGGATCCTTAGTAAGTCAACACAGTGTCCTGAAAATTTTTGGATGTAAATTAAGAATTAAATTTAACACCTAAAATCCCATTTAATAAACTTTTTCCTATATATCTGAAAATTTAATAATGCTAATGCAGTTTCTCTACAAACATTTGACATTTATTGATGGCTAATGACAGTAGAATTCAATGTGATTTTAATATATAAGTACAATTTATACTTTCCCTATGGTTGGTTTAAAATTGTTAAGAATACTTTAAATCAATGCTGTATTCAGTACTGTGTTTTTAATAATATGTAATTTAATATACATACAAAGTAATAATACTATTTTTAATGTGTAATCTAAGCTGTAAAATGCAAATGACCTCTTTTTTTAAGTAGCTGCCAGCCAACACAAGTAAAACATAAAGATATGCAAAGTTCCTTAACCAACCCCTAGGTGGCTAAACGGGACTCCCACATACAAAATAGGATCTGAAGAGCATACGTTTTGATAACTGACAAAAAATTGCCTTGCCTACACAGGATTCATTTAACAGACTGTAATGTACTTTAAATTACATTAAAATTAATGAAGATTTCAGAGAATATATTTCTTTTTAAAAATTATATTTCTTTAAATACTATTTTTACTTTTTTACTACATACATTTTATAAGATTTATTAATTATGGACAATTTTTGTTGGGTTAGAACATGACACCTTAAAATATGGGAAAATCCAAATATCCTTCATTTTTTTGAGATTTTAAAAAATTCACAAAATTTCACCTGGGATATTAAATAAAAGTAAATGTGTAAATGACTTGGAAGTAACAAATGAAAGGGTGCTTTCTAAAATTTTAAATTCACTGCTTTTAATTTTTACTTTACAAAGACAGCTCAGTATTTTCTGATGTGGACAGGCTTAATGTGCACATAATGCTTTAAAAGAGAAATTACATGTTTTTAGAAAATCCTTTCAAATTTAAAAACTGTATTCAGCGTAAAATGATGTGTAATGATTGTTAATGATTGATTAATAATATATCTCAGGAATGATAAGCCTGAGGCCAGACAGAATTAACTATCTTACATCACAGAGTAAGTAATCAGTGGTGAGATGATAGTTTATGAACAAAAAATACAAAATTTTAGGTAAATAACATTTGTATTATTATAATATTCATATCAGAACATTTTAAATGTTATGAAATATCATTAAAATTATTTAGTTTCACTTAGTTAAATTTAGCCTTCATAATTATTTAAACAATTAAAAAAAAATACTTTATTTACTTGTGACAAAGCAGAGGATCAACACCTACTGTAGGCTCATCAAATACCAACAACTCTGGATCATGAAATAAAGCTACAGCCATAGACACTCTACGCTGCTGTCCACCACTATTAAAATTAAAAAATAAAAACTGTCAAACAACAATCATAAAAGAATGAATAAATTGTCACATCATATTATTAAAACAAATCAAAACACACAAACTGATTCTGATTTTATAATTAGTTAATATACATACCTTAGAGTTGCTATAATTCTTTCAGATGGTGGTAGTTCTAAAAATTCAATAAATTCTTTTTCACGGTTTTGAATATACTCTTTACTTCTGTTCATCAAAAGACCAAAATACATAAACACTTCTGACATACTGAGTCCATCATACAGACTAATTTCCTGCAACAATGAAGAACAAAAGGCTAAAAGTCTATTGTAGTCTCAGTTACATTTATATCATTATTGCTATTATTAATGAAACTACTGTTATTATATACACTAGAAAAACCAATATCTCATTAATTATTAGGATGTAAAAAAAATTTATGGAAGATAAACAGATAAAATTTATGAATTAAAATTTTGTTCAACATGGAATCTGTTACTGCAAAATATGAAAATAAACACTTTTTTTAAACAAAAAACATTTATTTATAAGCACTCTAATAACAATATTTTTATTATTTACATTATTTAATTACAGACAATTATTTACACACAATCTTTGTATACACATTTTTAATGTGATTAAAATTACTTTGTACAAGATGCAAAGAAAATTTAATAACTATTGAAAAACATTGCAGGTGCAGTGAGAATTAATAATACAAAAAAACAGCTGTTAAAATTGTCTTTTATTAAAAAAAACACGGAGACACCAACAGTAACACTTAACCTGAAGGCTAGTAGCACCGGTAGTAGTACTCACAGAAAAAACAAGCTCCTGCTGTTGTACATTCATTTATCCTATTCATAAGAACTACATATTGGATAAATTTATTTTAAAGTCATATTTGAATTAAAATCACATTATATATATAAGTCATACATACATAAGTCAAAAATAAACAATACTTATTTATTTATTGAGCATTTCTTGTACTCAAAGTTCATTAATTTGAAATTTAGTTATATCTTATTTATACTGTAATTTTAAACCAAATATCAGTCAAAATTTTTCAGGAGGTGAAATTTCCACCATCAAGCCAAATGATATTCATAAATAGGTACATAGTATAACCAAATGAAATTTTTCAGAAAATTCCAAACTTTATTTTGGTTTTGTTTGATTACAATCACACAATTCGATCAGGAAATATTGTGGATGGAAATTGTCTGAATTTATATTTTCTTTTTAGCCTCTTTTCCAAGCAGCCTCTGCTCATCCCCCTTAAGATTTCTGGAAATTGTTTAACTATCTAGAGTGATTAAGACTATGAACTTTCCCGGTACCAAGTTTGAAAAGTTTGGAAAATGATGCCTAGAAGTCCCACTAGAATTTTTCAAAATTTGGTTGTAACTTTTTGTGATACTTTTAATAGAATCCTCTCCAAAATATTTTCTATGTAAAAAAGCAATACTCTATAAACCTGGAGTATGGGAGTAAGTGGTCTTGAATAAAGAACTGTTCTTTGGAATCATGATCATTAGTATAATAACAGAAGTATTCAAGCAGTACAAAACAATAAGCTGGCAGTACTATAAATTTAAAATAAAATTTCAAAGTCTGTCACGTGAAGAGATTGATGGTAACACTGATTTACTTATCTTAAAATCATAATACATACCGCGATTTATTATCTTTTTCAATCTATCTTGCATGGTCAAACTACAAATAATGATATCATTTTGTTAACAGTACCTAAATTCACAGATGCTACATTTTTTTGCTGAAGATAAATCAGTTTATTCACAGATGCACCATTACCAATAAAATTAAAATTTTAAGTGATATTTCTTCTGTGATATTTCTGTTTTTAAGAATACTTGGAAAAATTTGTGATTTTTAACATTTTAAATATTTACTCAGCTTTCTTGAAGACTTTACTGACTATTTATATAGCTGTTTTGTGAAGGCTATGAAGACTAAAAATTTTCTGTTTTGACTGTATATTAATTTATTTTCATATGGAATGTAAATGATACTTTTTTTTTTTGTTAAGTTATGAAGTGTAAAATATCTAAAGTGACTTTTTATTGACCAGAGATAGCTCAAGTATAACGACCAAATGATTATGTTATTTATCAAGTATGATCATTCAGATGGAGCGATGTGAAGTTTCTGATGCATTCATTTAATTGCTTGTTTATTGCGATTGAGTAAAGCAAAGAAGTTTTAAAATTTTATGAAAAATGGATAAAATTAAAGTTTTTTTATAAAATTGAAATTTTTATGGTACTTTGTTTTAAAAGGTTTAATCTCAATCCACATATAAAAAGAGTTAGAATTCACTTTAAAGTTTCTTCCCTTTCATTTTTGATGATAAAAAGTGGGTTGCTGAATTTAAATATGATGATACATCTATTCAACATGATGAACATTCAAGATTCAATAAAAAAAACTGCTACGACCAATGAAATCATCACAAAAACTCCATAATGCCATATTAAATGATCTGCCAACTGCAAGCTTGCTGATATTGCAAACACTCAATAGACATGTTCACTATATTTTACATGATGTTTTGTATAAAAATAAGCTTTCTGCTTCTTCTGGTTGTTGTGTTTAACAGTCGATTAAAAACACATTCATCTGAACACTTATCAAGGGTGTTTAAATTTGTTTAAATGAGATAATGTTGGCATTTTATAACAGTAGATAAAACATGGATTCATCATTTCACGCCAGAGACCAAATAGCAACCCAAACAGTGGGTGGAAGCAGCTGAAAAGAACTCCAAAGAGTTACAGATTTTAAGACACTTAACAGAATTACAGACTTTAGAATTACAGATTACAAGACAATGTAAATTAATACCACACTCAAGCCAACCAAAACATTTTAATGACAATAAAATTAAATTCAGTTTAAAAAAAAAATTGTTAATACTATAAAATATAAGTTACCTGTGGCATGTACCCCACTTGTAACTTGCTTTCCAAATTAATTTGAATAGTTCCTGTATCAAGAGACCTTCTTCCAATAAGACAGTTGAGTAATGTTGTCTTTCCACATCCACTTGGACCCAATAAACCATAACTAAAACAGAATATAAAATAAAGAATATTAATCAATTTAATCACATGAAAAATTTTATAAAATATACAAAACCAAGTTAGGAGAATGAAAAATTAGAAGAATCATAACAGGAACTAAAATAGTTTAATAAAAACTTCACCAGCCTCTGAAACAAATTTGGATCTTTTAAAATATTGGTACATATATGGTTTTTTGAAACTTTCAAATCACTTATTAAGAACAAAGAAAACAAACACATATATTTAAAACTTATACAAACAAAAATGTTTCTTTGGATTAAACACTTTTAATCTACTATAAACAAGGATGCTTTTCAAATCCTTGAACTACTTCTACATTATCTCAATTTATTTAACTACAAAACAAAAAATAGAATATGCAAATAATTAAATTTAAAATAAACTTATACTTCTAGCTAGATTTGAATTCATCAGTCACTATTATATTGTAAACACTGAGGTTAAATTAAAATACAGCATTCTCAAGAAAAACTCAGGTTGAACAAAACCTGGTGAACTAAGTGTAATATAGGTATTAACAGCTTGTTCTGAGTCATACAATATACTTTTCCAAAAACCACTTGGTATAATGTATAAAATTAATATAAAATCAATTAATATTCTTCAATTAACACATTTTTATTTTTTCTGTCATTAATCATTAGCTGAAAACAATTACAAATTCTTTCTTTTTTATAATGAGGATGATGATAAGAGATAAACTGAGAGATGAGGTAGATTATGATAGATGAAATGTATACAATATTGTAAAAATTAAACAAAAAATTCAGAAATATTTGATTTTACTCACATTGATCCTTTAGAAACATTCATATTTAAACCACGTAATACAACCACAGTAGGTGAATATCTTTTATAAGCATTACGAACAAGGATCAGTGGTTCAATTTCTGATTCTTCACTTTTGATTACCTCAGTCTCAAGACTTGTATTTTCCATTGTAGACAGGTAAATAAAATGTTACTGAAAAATTCATAGAAATATTAATAAATTTAGCTACATAATACAGTAATGTAGAATATTGAAGTAATATGGCAAACAAGTGTTTCTCAAACTGTGCCACTGTAACAAAATGTTCTTTCATTATAAAACTACTTTTTATTACAGTAAAACAATTATTATATTTATAATATTTTATTATAATAAACTAAGTTTTATAATTATAAAAATATAATTTTTAATCAAAATGTACATAAACACCAATATCATTGGTTCAATATTAAAAAGCATTAAATTATACAGACAACAGAGAACCTATAAAAAAAAACCAGTCGAGGGCAGGAAAAATATTGCTTTAACTGGAAAGAAAATAGAGCTGAACCAGAAAAGTGATATACACAAAATCTTCTTCTGCTAGATATATACAAGAAAATCAATAAAAAAAAGGGTTCATGAAAAAGTCAATGAAGGTTTACTTTTTATGGTACGAACAGAAAGGAAAAGGAGTATCCCATTTTAGCTCACTGCTTCAGGAAACAGAAAAACAATTTTATAATGTACTGGAGGATTATGAAAAGAGTTATTTAATTAATTAGATTAATTAAAATTAATTACAAGGGAATTGTTATGTTTTTGTCCATGATGGTCAATGATATTAATTGAAATTTAAACATTTTGTAATGATACATCAAACTGAATAGTAAAAAAACACTTATTCAAGATACAAAGAAAACAATCAATAACAGACACTCATTCACAACACCTTAAACTACCTAACCTTACAAAAATTATTGGCTTTTAAAAATATGGTCTTGAGACTGTTAAACATACCCAAATAACTGAAGATCACAAAGAACAACCACATAACAGAATGTGATCCACAGAAGTATATATTATAAACATTTAGCGTGCATAAATGTGTATAACAACACACTTATTGAAAACTTCTACACAAAATAAATAAAACTATAGATGAGTAAACAATCTATTACATTAACACAAGCAAACACTCATAGAAAATTTCTCACAAATTTAAAAAAAATTGAATACAATAAAGCTTTCAGAACAAACAAAAGAAAAAATTGCATACAAAACATAATTTTAAACAAACATAATGCCCCTGCTACATATATTGGTTTGCTTGGCAATTCTCCCCCCACCACCCCATTCAGTTGCCCTAAAGCAAACCAAATGTCTGTGCCACAAACGGCTACTGAGCCACAAAACAATTCAGCAACCAATGTCCTAACTAGCTCCTAGAGCTAACCTAAAGCATGAGCGGAATAAGCGTGGTACCATACACCACTCGCTTGCGTGTCCCACTGCCCACTTGTCATATATCACTAAAATGGGTAGGTGCACCCCGTCAACTACTAAAACATATATGACTATCAATAATTAATTTATCTTGTCAAAGATAGCAATTAGCTGCCATGCCTAGGCCACTGAATGCCAGCAAGTACCTGTCCACCATTAAAGCGCTTGGAGCTTTAATCTGGCTGGTACCCAGCCATACCTCTCGGTTAGCTTCCTACAGCAGCGCGGTAGGAGTTTTTTCCCTTAGGTAAACTACTGATGTCGGTTGAGCAAAACAACCGCATCAAGAAACTACCACATGGTCCGACAATGTAGTTCTCGCCACTTGTGAGTGGACAACTTTCCCCCTGACTTCTAAGTTCCAGGGTGGCCTGAGTCCTAACCCCCACCCCACCGCCAAGAGCTGGGTTCCAATCAAACAACATGTGTTCGTTCGATTGGACCTCCCCGCAGATGCACAGCTCATCAGCTGCAAGGTGAAACCTAAACAAATATTGGTTTAAATTTACATAGTTGGAGAGCACTCGGGCTCCCGTTGCCTTTAAAAAGGAAGGAGAGGCATATCATCCTCCAGATCCTGTATAAATCTATAGAAGGACCTTCCCTTAGTCATGGTGTGTCATTCTTGCTGCCATGCTTCCATCGTGAGGCTTTAAAGCCTCCTCCGCAGGCGGGAGATGGGCAATTGTTTAAAATTTAGAATCAGTGCATTGAGATCACTGTTCCGCTCCAGTACAGGCCCGGCTCAAAACCACATCCCAAATACCTCGGCCTCACTGCCTCTTCACAATTTCCACATGGCCACCTGAACTTTCACCAATAAATCGATTGGAAGAGCCTTTCGCAATACAGTAGTAGCCTCTTAGGAGGTTGTTCTAAAAACACCAGTGCATACAACTAAGGCTCTGCACTGGGCACTCCTTAAATTTTGAATAAGTGCTCGATTTCTTTCCAACCTATGCACCCAAACGGACGCCGCGTAAGAGGTCATATTTCAAAGACACCTCGGTACACCATGTACAAATGACGGCCCGACAGTAAAGGAATCCTCCTAAGCTTCCTGCATCACAGAGACGGCATCCGCTGCTACTTGCCTAATCTGGTTGCTAAAGAGCAACTTCTCATCAAACAAAACACCTACGTACTTATGAACTCGAACTCGACTGATTACACAGCCTTTATACTTAATACGGGGGTTATGACTGTATGATAATTTATCTGCGCCCTTGAGAAGCATAAACTTCGTTTTGGGCACAGAAATCCTTAAATTTTGAATGTCCATCCAGCCCTCTGCGGTTGACAAAGCTACCTGCGTTCGGTCGTGAATTACCACCAACTAACAGGAGACAGACATCGGCAAAAGCCTGGTCTGTGACCCCTTCCGGAAATGTCAGTCCCAAAAATCCGTCGAATACCAGGTTCCACAGCAAGGGACCGAGAACGGAGCCCTGCAGACTTCCCCTGTTGTTGACGGATTTTTCCACAACTAAGTGCGCATCCTTAAACAGCGCTCCGTGCGATCCAACAAGTAGGTCACATACTACAGCCTGCAGGGCTACGGGAACATTGCAGCGTTCCAACTCATAGAGGGCAAACTCCAACACAAAGAAGGAAATGTTGCCTCTATGTCAATAAAAATTGCCAATATTTACACTTGGCGCTTTCCACCTTGGCAAGAGCATTTAAGATGCAATCCTCGGTGCCAACCTGCAACATATAAACAAAACTAATACATTTGCACAATATTCTACACCAATCACACGAGATATAGTTCTAAATAAGAAACACTTAAAAACCCCTTTCAGCAAGATACAATCAACATTTTCTAACCACTTTATAGACACAGTTCATAAATCCATCAACACTGACAACCTTGATATTCTACATATAAACAAAAATACATTACAAAATAACGCACCTAAATATAATGAAATATATTAATGAACAATAAAGAAATGAACAGACACAACTCAAATCACACATATCTTTTGACTACATTCCTACATATGCCTGCCTAATTAAAAGAAATAAAATCACCAACACCCACATCACCCGGCACAGTGTAGCAATAGCTGCACCAATAATTAAAAATAGTTTCAAAGAACTGAAAACATCTTGAAATATGTAAATTAAAGTTTTATATAATCTATTTTGATTTTAATCTTAATTTCAGATTAATTACACGAATATGGTACTACATTGCATTTCAGTTGGAGTAATAAGTAGTTACCCTCAGCATTTGCAGTCACATACAGCGATTTTCTACTGTTAAGTACATAAATAATTGGCTGTTTTAATAAATGTTTAATTTTATTGTATTGCATTGTATTTTATTTTCTTGTTTATTTTTATTGTTTGATTTTAATTTTATTGTATTGTATTTAAACTATTTTATATAAATAATCAACAAAAATAAAAATATACAGTTTCTTTAATTAAATCCAACCTATTCAAACTACTCTTTTAAAAAAAAATAGAAAAGTAAGGATAAAAGCAGCCCATGCAATTAAAGACTTCCTAAGGTATTTGCTAAACTTCTCCATTCTTTCAAGGCTGTCAGTCCCTTCTTAGGCTGATCATCCTCCTCTCTACATCCTTGATTTCTTTTTACCTCTACACATATACTATCTATTTATGCAACTTGCTGCACTGGCCATGCTTTAGTGCCATGTTGATACAGATAACCAACACTTACTTTGTAGATGATTGAGATGACTCTGCTTGTGTACAGACTGATCTATAAAAACCTAACTACATAATTCACAGTCCTATCAGAAAAGAGCAAACTCTTACTATTGATTTAAATTAATCAAATCCTTTAATTACCAAAGTTAAAATTAATTGCTGAATTAGTGGAATTTCCAATCAGGAATGTAATTTCAAGCAAATGACTGCTGCACTAAAAAACATTAAAGAAATTATAAATATCAGCCCTATCAATTGTAACAACATTCTCATAAAAAGAAGGACACTACTATGTGAATGCATAACATTTTCATCGTTCATGACAAAAACACACCTACATAAAATAACAAAAAAGAATGAAATTAATGATCAAAGCAAAAAACTAACAAAGAATAAAAATAATAAAACAGTTAATAAAGATACAAAAAATACTATTCATATTAAGAATTGGTTCTGTTATTCAATACAAAAATGTACAGTTCAATGCAGCTTGGTGTTATACAACACACTCTTGGTTTAAGTAAATTTATAACTCAGTGCTATTTGTTTTAGTTCAATAAAAAATTACTAATTTTCAATCAGGAATCAAATCTAGAAATTTTTGTAAGTCAGTTTCAACAAACTGAACCAGAGAGGCGGATTCATATTTTTTTCTTGGTGAACAACAAAATAGATCATAATTCAAATCTTAACCACAAAAGAGAATACCACACTTAAGTTAAACAAAAAGGCAACAAAGGTAACAGTACAAATAGTGGGAAGATCAAACAAAATAAGTACGCCCATTATCAGCACCAAAAACAAAAAGAAGCAAGATTCAGTGGGTTGTAAGGGACCTCATAGAGATAAAATAGTAACCCCTATATTACTGGTGCATCTTGAATGTTGAACGATCACAAATCTTGAAGAAACATGGTACAAGTGATACACAATAAAACTTCATGAAAATATTTTTAAAAAAGGTTGTAATTTCAAACATTTTTTTAATGAATTATAATTTGGCTAAAAACATTCCAGTATAATAAAAATTCCAATACTTCCAATACTGCAAAAACCAGAGAAGAGCAGAATACCAGTGAAGTTGCAAGCAACTTACCTTTTTCGAACAGACAATGGAAGAAACCAATAATGAAACATGCCCATCAAACCACTTCTGTCCTCTTCTGTGGGATCACAAATGTGTTGCGTCTCTTCAACCTGATAGAGCTGGTCATGTCCAAAAGTGACAAATACATAAAAATTGAGAGTACGAAACAGTTAAGTGTGATGTCAAAAATGTACACACCTACAAAAGTATAATACAGCTGGTCCATGAGCACAAGCTAATTGGATACACATTTACATAAAAGGACGAGCATGTCTTTCAAGTAGTACTGAGAAATTTACACCATTATATCCCAACTGACTTCATCAAGAGTGGAATTGAAGAACAAGAACACAGGGTAAAAAGTGTTAATAAATGCCCATCATCGGATCACAAAAAACCATTGTCTACACTCTTTATCAATCTTGAGCCTAATGAAAAGAAAAGGGAGGTATTCAATATACAAGACATTGTGAACTGTAGCATTGTGAACATTTGAGACAGCCTAAAGAGCTTCAGGTTGGGTTCAATAATACAAACAACATACAAAGAATAAATGGGATACGAGCCTTCCAGTTTGTGAAGTATGAAGAGGGATACAGAACTGTGGACTGTCCTAGAAAAGAATGAAATATTCGTGCTGTTTGCGCACTTTGACATTCAGACCATCTGGCTAATAATAGAAGCTGTTGAGTCTATAAGGAGATCCTGGAGAGAGAACATAGACAAAAAGTGTTACGCTTCAAGGGAAGTACTAGTCCTCACGGGCCTAGGGAGAAACAGTTGATTTCATTTAATGTAAACAACTCTGATTTTCCTAATAATGATCAAAAATCATCTAATAAAGAAATTAATTCAAATACAAAATTTAAACGAACACAACTGCAATCCATTAATATACCTTTATTTAAAAGTAATGTGTTAGAGTGGCAGCACTATTTTAATATATTTATTGATTTAATACATAATAGAGATGATTAATTATTAAAAAATGACACTATGACACTATCTATATTCTTCTTTGAAGAATGAAGCCTTAGCTATCATTAAAAATCTGCCAACAACTAACGAAAATAATTTCATTGCTCTAGGATTATTAAAAGAACGATTTGAACAAATATATAATGGCATTTCATAATTCTGAACACATTTTAAAGACAGATTCCATAAAAACAGATTTCATAGATATTTTATCAAAATTTATTAACAAAATTTCCTCAAATGTGAATTCACTTGAAGTAATGCAACTTCCTGGAAACAAGTATGAATTTATTGTCATCCAACTTCTAACATCAAAATTGGACCACAATACCTCAAGATTATGAAAGGAAAAATAATCAAATGAAGGGTTCCTCACCTTTAAAGATTTTATTGAATTTCTTAATTCAAGACAACTTCTCAAAAATATTAACATTCACTTCAAACACGCAAGTGAAAACAGATAACGAAACCAAGGGACAATGTTACAACAATCCAACTAAATCTCTTAACAAACACTCTACATTAAATTCTAATGAACAATTTAAAGGAAATAATGTTAGTTATTATTCAAAATTTAATTCTAATCAATGTTTTTGTGTAATTCAAACAATCATTTATCATATTGTAAATAATTCTTAAATTTGTCTATTGAAGATCAAATTTTTTGTCTTCAGTCATTTGACTGGTTTGATGCAGCTCTCCAAATTCCCTATCTAGTGCTAGTCGTTTCATTTCAGTACACCCTCTACATCCTACATCCCTAACAATTTGTTTTATTTCAGGTTCAGATAATTTAAATAAAGTTAATCAATTGAAAATTGATATTTCTGAATTATTAAAACAATATGGTTTTCTGCTCCATAAGTGGTTTTCCAATAACAGTACCATTTCTTCTTCTGAACACAATTTTACCATTCCTTCAAATCAAGAAGAGCATTTACATACTTCAGGAGTTCTATGGAATAATTCTTCAGACATGCTACTTTCCCAAATTACTCATTCTAATGATTCTAAAAAACACACTATAAAAATATTCTGTCCATTGTAGCAGGTGTGTTTGATTCTTTAGGACTCATTGATCCTATTGTATTCTTTCATAAACATTTTATCCAATTGTTGTGGCAATTTAAAATTAATTTGGACAAAATATTACCCAATGCATTACTAACACAATGGCTCAATTTAAACAACCATTTGCATTTGATTGAATCAATTAAAATAAATTACTTCACCAAACCTAACATTGATAGTAAAATTAATTATATCCAAATACATGGATTTTCCGATGCCTCTATAAAGGGCTATGGCTGTTGCATTTACATACGTACTGTATAGGCCAACCATACTTCTTCTAATTTACTGTGTTCTAAATCTAAATTAGCCCTCTTAAAACAAATTACACTATCTAGACTTGAGCTTTGTGGTTGCTTATACTCAGTCATTTATTATTAAAGATAGCTTACTTTCTTAAACATACATGTTAGTTTGTTAAACATATATTTAGTTTCTGTTTTAGATTTTTTCATAATGCTACATCAAATCAATCAGAACAAATCATTGGTTCCCTAACTACACAGAAATTAAAACATACTCTTAATGTTTTTATTCAACAATCGCAACACATGCATTTTAATAATGAAATATATAATCTCAAAAACAATTAAACTATTTCTAAGCACAGCAAACTTATCACTTGATCCATTTCTGGATAATTTAGGCTTACTACTTACT